>NC_077247.1:12660000-13320833 GCF_947179165.1 Solanum dulcamara | reverse complement strand
GAGTCTTGATTTATTAGAATTATCTTGGTTTTCTCTTGTGACTTATGGACTTTGAGGTGGTTAGTTAATGCATTTTGGAAATTTGAGTAACCAAATCATTTTACCTTACTACTAGGACTACCTTTTGTACCTTGGTTCTATCGGTAAACTACAGTGGGTGTGTGGATGGTTGAAAGAGTCATATTGTTGATTTGGGTCTACTGTTGTAGTGTGCTTTGCCTAATTCGGACTTCGTCTTCCATGGGCTAATGGAATTTCTCTTAGAAAGCTTGGACTTAGGATGAGTCAAAGTAATTCATGAGATTATCTCTTGGTTTCTTGTTCAGGGTGCAAGGTTCACATGTGTCATTGTGGATAGCTCGCAGTGTACCTTGTGGTGGTTTAGCTTTACATTGGTTTCTTTTGATGGGTTGATTTATACAATTGCTACCTATCAACTTAGTTGTTCATGAGCTTGGGTGGTTAGCTCAGACTTGCACTAGCGGATTGACTTGTGGTGTTTGATGTGGTAGTTAGGTTCCATTGGGTCACTTTTGGCAGGTTTAGTATGCTAACAAGCTACTTATTGGGTCAATTTTTCTCTTGGATTGGTGGTTTACTCAGATTTGCATTCGTGGAGTGGTATGTGTACTCATGGCATCAATTTCCATTGATCTTGAGTTATTTTCTTATGTTGTTTCTTTTTCTAGAAGTTTTTTTGGCAGCAAAGTGACATTGGAGTTGGTCTTAATGTGGATTCTTCCTGAGGACTTGGTTTCCCCTTCAAGTAGTCGTTTCTGTTCTGAAGGATACATCTAAGTTTTAAAGATAGGTTTCAAACTCAAGTTACTGTTTTGGGAGTCATCAGGTTAAAATTTTTGACTTGTGCCCTTGGTTGAGTTGCTTATTTTGAGTTCTTGTCGATTTTTGATGTTTAAGTGGTGCTTGATTTTCCTTTGTGATTATTGGGGAAATGTTTAGATGGTGTTGGGAGTTGTTATTGTGGTATAGGATTGGTTGGATACCCATGATGACTAAATAGTTTGGAGTTTGCAGTATAAAGCGAAGATTTCAACTTAGGAGTGTTCCCCTGGCTTGAGTTTTGTGTTGGCGTTGCCCAACCCAAGAAGGTAATCATAGGTCTGGCAAAGATTGCGGGCCTAGATTACTAGTCTTTTTGTTCCCTTGGGTTCTTATATTATTACACCCCATACTTTTGTACCTTGGAACGCATTCTTAAGTCTCTTGAAAGGCTCTTAAGTTTCTTGCAAGGATTGTAAGCCTCTTAAGTTACTTAAAGTTTCTTCAAGATCTTTAGGGTTACCATGTGAGTCGGATAATTTATAACGCTATCAAACAACTCTAAGGAAAGGAGAATGTGATACTCCATAGTAGAAAAGATTTGAATTAGGGCTATAAGATTCCGGAAGAAGTTGGAGGCCAAGTAATGAGTTGTAGGATTTGACTTACTTACGTAAGCTACCAACTTGAAAACCTTATATACTCAAGCTACTTAAGTGCATACCAAGCGTACATACCAATGATTACATAGGTTCGTAAAGCAAGATGAGATTACGAACCCATAAGGAGAAGAAGAGAGTGCCATGTGGCAGCATGGGAGAGTGACACATGGCAATAGCTGGAAGTGCCACATGGCAATAGCTGCAGCAAGAGGGTGGGCTCCCACCTTCCATGTGGCAGCCCATGAGGGGTGGTGCGATGTGTTGGCCCAACAAGGGCTTGAAACGTGTCACCACTTAGGGCTTGAAATGTGTCACCCCCTAAGGTGGTATATATATACATATTTGATGACTTTTCAACTCATTCTTATCCCTTAAGTTCATCTTTATCAAAAAAAAAGACTACAAGAAAATTCTAGAGAAAAGAAAGGAGAGAAACTTAATGCTAGAGAGAGAGAGAGCTCGGATTTGGGAGAAAAAAAAGTGAGTCTCCAATTTCTTTCCGTAAATTAATTATCTAGGGTGTAACATGATGTTATGAAGGTGTTATTAATGATAATTTAGGATTTGGAGCAGCCCAAAATATTATCAAACAACCAGAAAGTTTTAGGCGCGCTAAAGGGACTTCCGAGGCAAGTTTCGATGAGTTTGATGAGTTCCGGGCAAGGTAAGGGTTTCTCTTTCAAATTGGAGTTTATGATGTCTCTATGAGTTATATTACATGTCTTAAATAGGTTTGGAAGTGTAAAATTTCATAAGGATGCTATACGCTAGAAACAAACTAAATTGAAGTCGTTGTAGTTAAATCGAAGTCGCGTAGTGTGTTGTCTTTATGGTGCTGTGATTTCATCTAGTTTGGTGGTTTGTTTCAGGGATGTAAAGTTTTTAAAAAATGGTGTGTGCGCTTCTGGTTGCAGCCACACGACCCTCCATTTGGGATGGTTAAAGATTTTTTGAAATAAAGATTAAAAACTCTATTTTGGTATTGTATTTTGGAGCTAGTTGTTTGGAGCTTGTATTGTGAAATGTTGAAGTGACTTACTTGTAAATATGCTTATGGTTATTGTTGTTGGTATGGTTGTTGATATTTTGGCTGAGTCAAAATCTTAGGGACGTTGAAGTTATAGGGGAAATGCTGGCCGATTTTCAGTAGCCTCGGAACTAGTAACAAACTAGTCGAGGTTAATGGGTAGGAAATGACTCCTATTAGCACTTGGTTATAGAGTGGTATATTGTAAAGTGAAAGGCTATTAACCTTAGTATTAATTTCATGTTAAATAGGTTAAGAAGATATCGAGGCAAGATGGGTTACAATTAATCCCTAAAGAGGTATGTGAAGCTATCTCCTTTCTTTTGGCATGTTTTTGGCATAAGTATGTAAAGATACCCTTCTTTCCTTTTGACATGTCTCGACATAAGTATATGCTGATATATGTATGTAATGACTCCATGAGGGAGAGTAGATAGTATATAAAGCCTACCCTTTCTCTTCTTTTGGCATGTCCTAGATGTACATAAAAGATGATATAATCTCGAAGGTGACTCCATTCCTAAGTGTTTCTTACTCATCCTCTAATGTTAGAACTCTTACAGTAATTGAGCTATTGCTTCTCAAGTTTTTCTATACATTGGGAAGTAGTAAGTATGTAAAGCTAATATTCCTTTCTTTTTGGCATGATCTTATGAGACAAATAGATGAAGTGTATATGATTCCAAGGAAGTTCCTCTTTCTAAAGCCACTAGGATAGCCAACTTCTTGATTCCCAAAAGATATTTGATGATGACCTGATATGGGAATATGATTCCAAAAGTTCTATTTTGACCTAATCCATAGTGGCAATAAAAAGGTACTTGATATGACTCTTGTCTTGGTTTTTGAACGATAGCATATTTTGAGTATTCCATCGAGTTCAAATACAATCTAAAATGCATATGGTTACTCACTAGAGGGACGAGTATGTATGTATATGTAATATATGGATGGAGCCGAACGTTCCTCAACATTACTATATAATATATGGATAGGGCCGAATGTTCCTCGGTATTACTATATAATATATGGATCGGGCCGAATATTCCTCGGTCTTAATATATAATACATAGATCAGGCCGAACGTTCCTCGGTATTACTATATAATATATAAATCGGGTCAAATATTCCTCGGCATAACTATATAATATATGGATCGGGCTGAACGTTCCTCGATATTACTATATAATATATGGATCGGGCCAAACATTCCTCGGCATTACTATATGATATCTAGATCAGGCCGAACGTTCCTCGATATTACTATATGGTATATGGATCAGTCAATTTGTTCCTCAGCATTATTATATGAGATAGCACTAACAATATATAGATGCTTATGATAATAGAGTGATGTAGTTGTTACACTAAGTCTCCGAATGATCTGGGTATAGGATGTGATGACAGTATGTACGACTTTATGTTAGTAGCTACAGGTACAGTAAATGATTAGATGTCATACTTGCCCCTGCATCCCTATACCAACTGTAATTTCCTTATGATGTCTATACTTATATACTCAGTACATAAGTCGTACTGACCCCTCTTTCTCGGGGGGGGGGGCTGCGTTCATGCCCACAGGTACAGATACATACTTTAGGGATCCGCCAGAGTAGGAGTTCCACTCAGCAGCTCAGAAGTGCTCCACTGTGTCGGAGCCTAGTTTTGGTACTAACTTTCGATGTATATATATTTATTTATTCATGGGTATGGTGGGGGACCTGTTCCGCCTTATGATACTATTTACTCTTAGAGGTCTGTGGACATGTATGTGGGTTGTATATGTATGTGTGTACGATTATTCCTATATTTTATGATGGTCTCGTCAGTTCATATGTTGTCGTGCCTGTCAATACATTATAACATAAATAGGGGACATGTTTACTTATAGTAGCAGGGGTATAGATGAGTGTCCAGTTCGAGCACCTATCACGGCTTACGGGGTTGGATTATGAAAGAAGTGGTATCAGAGTGGTCCTTCCTTGGAATGTCCACAGACCGTGTCTAGTAGAGTCCTATTTATCGGTGTATTGTGCACCACATCTATAAATAGGAGGCTACAAGACATTTAGGATGTTACCTTTCTTTCTTGTCTTGGATCGTGCGATAAAGCTATGTTCTTAGGATGAACTTTCACTAACCTACCCTAATGTTTACAGTAATGCCTCTGAGGAAAGCAACAACCACCCAGAAGGGCAAGTCGGTAATGTGGGAAACCACTCGAGCCCCAAGAGTTACTAGGGCTATTGCCCATCCTATGCTAGGGATTGTGCCTCAGTCGGCGAGCTCTACTATGACGCCTCAGTACCGGAGCCTCCAGCCCTACAATAAGGGGTGGAGGATAGACTATGAGAAATACAGTGCAGCTGCTAACCAATTTGGTGGTAGGACAGGCTCGAAGGCATGGCCTAGATGATGCAAATAGGCAAGACAGTTTGAGGGTCTGTGACTTTCTAACTTGTAATCCCCCAAGATTTCATGGGTCGAGACCTGTAGAAGATCCACAGGAGTTTACTCAGTAGATGCAGCGCACACTGCAAATCATTAGGGACTCGGAGACTGAGTCGGTGAAATTGGTTCATATCGGCTGCGTGACATAGCCGCTAACTGGTATGAGTCATAGGAATTATCGAGAGGCAAGGGTGCTCCTCCAGCTGAATAGGATGAGTTTGTAGAAGCCTTTCTTAGCCATTTCCTGCCTTTAGAAATGAGGCAAGCCAGGGTTGATAAATTCTTACAGTTGAAGCAAAATGGAAGGAGTGTTAAAGACTACAGCCTCGAGTTTGACTCATTCGCGAGACATGCACCTACTATTATAGCTGACATAGCGAACAGGGTGCATTACTATGTTACGGTACTACATCATTACTTAATTGATAGCTGTATGGTGATGGATTCTCAGCCAGTCATAGATATTTCTCAATTACAAGCATACACGCAAGGGGTAGAGGATCGGTATAGAGGGCGTCAGTCTGACTGAGATTATGACATAGACCAATGAAAGAGAACTAAATCAGCTAGTTATTTTGGTGATTCTCGAGGAAGGCAACCTCAACAGTATAGATATCCTCCTCAGCCGGCCTAGAGTGCACCCCTACAGTTTGTAGGTAGGAGAATTAATAGAGCAGGGTATACGGGCATTGAACAAAGCTCTAGGGTCTCGGGCTCACAGATGAATAGAGGTAGTTGTTTCACTTGTGGCCGTCAAGGCCATTTTATTAGAGACTCCCCACTTAAGAGTAACTCGAGTGGTACATCTCAGCCTATTGGGTCGATGGTTGGTTCTTCTTCTTCTGTACCTATGCACCCTATGGGGCAGGGTATGCAGGCACCAACAGGCCGTGGTAGAGGCCGTGGGGGAGCTTCCAATTCTAGTGGCCTTTTGAATCGCATGTATGCCTTGGCTAGTACATAGGATCAGGAGGTGCAACCAAATATAGATACAGGTATATCATTAATCTTCTTCTAGAATGTATATGTACCACTAGAGTTAGACTTTCTTCCCCCTATCATATATATCTCCTTTTGTGATTGATATTATATGTAAGCCCTGTGAGGCATTATGGTTATGATATGATATGATATGATATGGTTGTATATATATGTTGGACTTGCGCGATATTTTTGGTATTCCCCGCATGCAGGTTTGGAGATAGTAAGGAATATAGAGAAAACTCTGCCGAAATTTTATTGGAAATAGAAAAAGAATGAGATATAAGGTTATAATATATTTTGGGAGATCGTATCCACGGTAATGATAAGATCCAACTAATCTAGGAGTATGACTGACTTTGGGAAAGTTCATGGTGGTATGGGTGGTAATTAGAAGGTCAATACTGATATGGTGAGAAGAATGGTGATGGATATAAATGTCTTAAGGCTGCCTGCGAGGTATTAAGGATGAGAATGATGAGGCAGGATAAGGGGTTAAGTACGCTTGCTCCACCAAGTGGAATTAGCCAAAGTAAGGATCAGGAATAAACGTTAAGAAATATTACCTTCTGGGATTTACCATAAGCAAAATATAGTGTGAATATAATGAGGATCATCATGAAAGTACGTAGAGCCTAACAAACAAGTAACTAAAGAATGTGATTGTGAATAGGGTTAGGAGTTAGCATCGGGTACACGATAATGATGAAAGCTCATGAAGCAGAAAAGGGTATGGTGTATATGTATCTCCAATTTGGAAAATAGTGGGATCCATCGAGGATAGGGAATAGAAATTGCAAAACAACTGAGGCGTTGAGAAATTATCAAAGGAACAAGTGGTATCCATTGAAAAAAAATATGATAACAAAATGTGAGACACATGTCATCAGAGTATAAGTGCCCCTGAATGGAGAATCGGACACGATTATAAGCACTAGTGACATAGTGATTGGGATGAATGAAAGGTGGCTTCGGCTAAACTACTACATTAGTTATATGACTCGGGTACCAGTACTTGGACTAGATTGGGTAGTAGTTCTCGATAATTCTAAGTACCCTATGGTTGTATTAAGGTTTCTTACAGGGGCAACCTAAAGTATAGATGATATAGCAGAAGGTGTAGACATGGTGCAGTATGTTAAATGTGTTGGGAAAAAATCATATGCACATGAATAATTGAAAATAAATAGAGGATGACATGGGTACACCCTAAAGAGAGGGAAGTGGACAAGAGAAATACAAGCATGAGAGGAAATCAACTGACACTATCACATGTCAAGAGGACCGTGTAAAGGATAGTAAGGCCATGTTTGAGTATGGATTAAGCTATGGTAATGGAGTTGGCCGCTGATATGTGACAAACAAGTAGCAAGAAGAAAAAATAGAAAATAACCTATGGTAGGAAAGGAGGAGACCAAGAAGTACCTAAAGGAAGGCAAAAGGGTAGGACATAATAGCGCTAGCGTAAGCAAGTTCTAGTGTGAAGGTGACATGTAAAACAAGATGGACCAGGAAACAAAAAGACTGCGTCTACCTCATACCGGTGGTATAAAAGTAGTTGTGCAACCTACGAATATATATATATATATATATATATATATAGTATAATACAAAGCGGAGGAGTATATGATAAAAAGGAGTTATGATATTTTGGAGATGTTATAGAAAAAAGGGGAAGTTAAATCAAATGACCAAAAAGGACATGGTCATGATTGAACTAAAGATCTACCCCGATACCAGTTGTAAGATAAAAGATGAGGGGGCAAGGCAAGCCTAAAGACTAGCAAAATAATGCTAAGGTAAATCTTGGGCTAAGTTGAGTGCCTTCGCACATTATTGCAGAGATGGCAACATAATGTAACGTGCAACAGGAAAATTGGAGCCAAATCTGAGCAAAGGACCATGGAAAGATCTGAACTAACGAGAAGCAACCTATGTCCATCCTGGATCAGCAGAGTAGGAAGTTGTGAGTCAAGGACGTAATTTCCATCAAGGTGTTGAGGCGAAATGAAAATCAGGAAGAAGTGACCTGGGAAGCCAGAAAGGAAATGAAACACAAGTATCCGTACCTCCCTATGTCTACAGGTGATCCCAACTTCTGAACTCTTATATTGGTTACGTGATGAAAGTATGTGTTACTGCAAAAAAATAAAAAAATTTCCCATGTAATCTATATAAGATCTTAAGGAAGGTTTTGGTTCACATTCGAGGAAGAATTTCCTAAAGTGGGGAAGGATGTTACACCCGTACTTTTGTACCTTGGAACGCGTTCTTAAGTCTCTTGAAAGGCTCTTAAGTTTCTTGCAAGGATCGTAAGCCTCTTAAGTTTCTTAAAGTTTCTTAAAGCTCTTAAGGGTTACCATGTGAGACGGATAATCTATAATTCTATCAAATAATTCTAAGGAAAGGAGAATGCGATACCCCGTAATAGAAAAGATTTGAATTAGGGCTATAAGATTCCGGAAGAAGTTGGAGGCCAAGTAATGAGTCATAGGACTCGACTTACATAGGTAAGCTACCAACATGAAAACCTTATATACTCAAGCTACTTGATTGCATACCAAGCTTACGTAGCAAGGATTACATAGGTTCGTAAATCAAGACGAGATTACGAACCCATGAGGAGAAGAAGAGAGTGACACATGGAAGCATGGGAGAGTGCCACGTGATAGAAGATGGAAGTGCCATGTGGTAGCAGCTGCAGAAAGGGGGTGGGCCCGCACCTGCCACATGGCAAACCATGAGGGGTGGTGCAATGTGTTAGCCCAACAAGGGCTTGAAATGTGTCACCACTTGGGGCTTGACATGTGTCACCCCCTAAGGTGGTATACATATATAAATATTCGATGACTTTTCAACTCATTCTTATCTCTTAATTTCATCTTTATCAAAAAAATAAAATACTACAAGAAAATTCTAGAGAAAAGAAAGGAGTGAAACTTAAAGCTAGAGAGAGAGAGCTCGGATTTGGGAGAAAAAAAGGTGAGTCTCCGATTTTGTTCCATGAATTAATTATCTAGGGTGAACCATGATGTTATGAAGGTATTAATAATGAAAAATTAGGATTTGGAGAAGCCCAAAATGTTATCAAACAGCAACAAAGTTTTAGGCATGCTAAAGGGACTTACGAGGCAAGTTTCGACGAGTTTGATGAGTTCTGGGAAAGGTAAGGATTTCCATTTAAAATTGGAGTTTATGATGTCACTATTAGGTATATTACATGTCTTAAATAAGGTTGGAAGTAGAAAATTGCATAAGGATGTTATACGCTAGAAACAAACTAAATTGAAGTCGTAGTTGAATCGAAGTCGCATAGTGTGTTGTAGTTGTGATGCTGCGGTTGAAGCTGGTTGGGTCGTGTGTTTTAGGGCTGTAAAGTGTTTTAAAAATGGTGTGGGTGCTTCTGGTTGCAGCCACACGACCCTCCATTTGGTATGGTTAAAAAATTTGCAAAATAAAGATTAAAAACTCTATTTTGGTATTGTATTTTGGAGCTAGTTGTTTGGAGCTTGTATTGTGCAATGTTGAAGTGACTTACTTATAAATATGATTCTGGTTGTTGTTGTTTGTATGGTTGTTGATATTTTTGTCGAGTCAAAATCTTGGGGACGTTGAAGTTACAGGGAAATGGATAGAAAATGACTCCAATTAGCACTTGGTTGTAGAGTGGTATATTAGAAAATGAAAGGCTATTAACCTTAGTATTAATTTCATGTTAAATAGGTTAAGAAGATATCGAGGCAAGCTAGGTTATAATTAATCCCTAAAGAGGTATGTGAAGCTACCTCCTTTCTTTTGGCATGTTTTTGGCATAAGTATGTAAAGATACCCTTCTTTCCTTTTGACATGTCTCGACATAAGTATATGCTGATATATGTATATAATGACTCCATGAGGGAGAGTAGAGAGTATATAAAGCCTACCCTTTCTCTTTTTTTGGCATGTCCTAGATGTATGTAAAAAATGATACAATATCGGAAATGAATCCATTCCTAAGTGTTTCTTACTCATCCTCTAATGTTAGAACTCTTACAATAATTGAGCTATTGCTTCTAAGTTTTTCTATACATTGAGAAGTAGTAAGTATGTAAAGCTAATCTTCCTTTCTTTTTGGCATGATATTATGAGACAATTAGATGAAGTGAATACGATTCCAAGGAAGTTCTTCTTTTTAAAGCCACTAGGATAGACAACTTCTTGATTCCCAAAAGATATTTGATGATGACCTGATACGGGAATATGATTCCAAAAGTTCCATTTTGACCTAATCCATAGTAGCAATAAAAAGGTACTTGATATGACTCTTGTCTTGGTTTTTAAATGATAGCACATTTTAAGTATTCCATCGAGTCTCAAATACAATCAAAAATGCATATGGTTACGCACTAGAGGGATGGGTACGTATGTATATGTAATATATGGATTGGGCCAAACGTTCCTTGGAATTACTATATAATATATGGATCGTGCCAAACATTACTCGGTATTACTATATAATATATGGATCGGGCAAAATATTCCTCGGCATTACTATATAATATATAGATCAGGCCGAACGCTCCTCAGTATTACTATATAATATATAGATTGGGCCGAATGTTTCTTGGCATTATTATATGATATCTGGATTGGGCTGAACATTGCTCGGCATTACTATATGGTATATGGATTGGGACATACATTCCTTGGCTTTATTATATGAGATATCACTAATAGTATATAGATGCTTATGATAATGGAGTGATGTAGTTGTTACTCCAAGTCTCCGAATGAGCTGGGTACAATACGTGATGATAGTATGTACGACTTTATGTTATTAGCTACAGGTACAGTAAATGATTAGATGTCATACTTGCCCCTGCATCCCTATACCAACTGTTTTTTCCTTATGATGTCTATGCTTATATACTCAGTACATATGTCGTACTAACCCCCTTTTCTCGGGGGGCTGCGTTCATGCCTGCAGGTACAAATACATACTTTGGGGATCTACCAGAGTAGAAGTTCCACTCAGCAGCTCAGAAGTGATCCATTGTGCCAGATCCTAGCTTTGTTACTATCCCTTGATGTATATATTTATTTGTTCACGGGTATGGAGGGGCCCCTATCCTGCCTTATGATACTTTTCTTACTCTTAGAGGTATGTAGACATGTATGTGGGTTGTATATGTATGTGTGTATAGTTGTTCCTATATTTTTTGATTGCCTCGTTGGCTCATATGTTATCATTCCTATCGATATATTAAAACATAAATAGGGGATAGGTTCACTTATAGTAGTAGGGGTATACTCAAGTGTCTAGTTCGAGAACCCATCACGGCCTGTGGGGTTAGGTTGTGACATATATACCCTTTGACTTTCGAGGATAAAAGTTCCTCCAACTCATTATTTTTTATCCTTTCAACATTTAGAGGTTTTCTATAGAGACTCCTAGCAATTTATGACTTGCTGGCACTAATAGTTCAGTAACCTGGCCATTCATTTGGGTTTTATGCCCGTTTCCCTATTCTAGAGCTTTTATAACTTAAAAGGTTTTTTTCAGTCATAGCTTTAGGTAAACAACCTCAGAACAGAATGCTGATAGTTCCATCAGCTCCAGAATGACCAAATTGGGCTAGTAGCTGGTCGGCAAGAGTATCAAGGCAATTAGTGCAAGTTCGGGGACATTTGGTGCTTAAGCCTTTGAAATTTAGCCTAAGGTTAACCTTGATAAACATTCTTAATAAACATCCTCGAATTGAAATTCTATCAGTGCAGTTAGCTTCAGAATGTTAAGTTTGGCCTAGAACAACCTTTTGTTTGTGTTCTGAGGCTTCCGATATCATTTCGAGTATCCTTGTAGAAATTGCAAAAATTATGCATAGGTGTGGGCCCATATTTTTTTCAAGAAGACCTTGGATGGAAATTTTGACTATGTTATTGAGTCCAGAACATTGAATTTGGTAGGGTAGCATAGTTTGTTTGAGTGCATGGGATTTTGAATGAATCTAGAGCACCCAATTGGAGCTTGTTTGAAGCTCAATTTTGAGCTGGTGTAGCACCTGCTAGTGCCAGCACCATTGCTCATCATGTTCGTGATCCATAGGTATCACGATTATAAAGACCTATTTCCTAGACCTTTGTATTTGGCAACCTGGTGGTCACAATCACGATGCACTAGCTCAGTGGGATTCGCAATCGCGATGTATCTTCTCGCCTGGTGTTTTAATTTAAGAATAAATATGAACAGCCCCGACCCCCATTCCTTCTTTGGCAATTTTGGGAGCTAAGAAGTAGCAAATTAGGTGATTCCAAGTCCAATGGATTCATATTGATCATGGGTATGTCTTGGTGGGTTCGGGGAAGCATGCAAAGTGACAGTTTGAGGTAATTTTCTCCACAAAATGGCTGCCCTAGCTTAACTTTATGCTTCAATGGTGATTTCAATTGTTGGGCTGATTTAGGTCGTTGTGAGCATCGATTTGTGCCCCATTTCTAAGTACAAGATCAATAATGCGTTTAGAACATTTTCACAGAGTTATTTTTGAGATTCTCATTGTGGGTCCTACAATCCTATTTTAGGCCCAATTTTGGGTCTGTCTTTAGAAAATATAATTTTATTTTCAAAACATCTGTATTGATGAGGTGATCAACCTTTTGATAGCGTGGAGGAATTTGGTGTCATTGTTTTATTTGAAAGCTATCATAAAGTGGATTTAGGGTGCGCGTGATTGTCTTCGATGTAGGCTACGGTATCCAATATTTTAATTGTGTTTCATAAGGTATTGTTTAGTATAAGTTGCTTGTATTTTGGACTGTATGTGATGGGTTAGGCTTGAATTCTAAATTATGGTCTCGTTGTCCCGATATGAGCCTTAGGCTAGTTTGCCTTTATGAGATTTCCCATCTAGTTGGTAACATTATGGACTATGCCTTAGGTTGACTTTGGTTAACCTATTTTAGGTGATTTGTGCCTTTAATTTAAGTTATGGTTTGAACCTTAGTTGTTGTAGTTATTATTGGTGGGAGTTTATGATATTTAATATTCTTCATTGTTGAAGTACTTACGTTGGAGCCTTGGTGTAGTGATTTCCAACCGGCTGGGCCTATGAGTTACTATTGGGTTCCCTTTCTAGATTTAGAGTTAGAATCTCCTATGTTTTCCTATTGCCATTTGGCGGGGCTATCTGTGGTTATGAATCTCGAGGTGATATTTCCCAGCTGGATCTAGAGGCATTAATTGACTATTTGAGCACCTGTTTTGTTATTTTCCTCCTAGTTACGGTTTAGTTCTGGTTTGGGCCTTATAGTTGAGTTAGAAGAGTAGATTCAAGACTTAGGCCTTGATTAGAGGTTGGTGTTATTTGTGAGTCTTGTTTGTATGCTCTAGAGGGTAAGGTGCTTGTGGAGTCATTATTTTATGTGATTTGTACGTATTATTTGGGTGGTGGTGATGGCATGCATTGCATTGGATCATTATTTTCTCACTAATGTTGTCTACCTTGGTGCATGTACTGGCTCTAGCATTGATTTGAGAAAGACAGATTGAATCCCAAAATTTTTTATACTGATTTTTGAATGGGGGTCGTATTGTCTTTATTACTACTATTTCAGTGGACTGGAGGCACCGTTGATGCGCTTATTTTATTATACTGATTGAGGCATCGAGGATGTGCCCTTTTTATTATACTAATTTGAGGCATCGAGGATGCGCTCATTTTACTATACTGATTTGAGGCATTAAGTATGACCTCATTTTATGACATTGATTTGAGGCATTGAGGATGCACTCATGTTACAGATTGAAATAAGACTTGGATCGAACACCAGACAGTATATAGGGTCATTCTCGATCCCCTCATGGCGATCCCATAAAGGCGCACGGATCCTTCTTCCTTGCCGGGACTGGAAGTAGGTGTATATTTCTGTGTATGAGGTGCTTGGCACAGATGGTACTACTAGTTTTACTATATTACTTTTATGCATATATGCATTATCTATCATCAGCATAGATGTTTGTACATGTCGGTAGTTTGGGATGCAGTACGGGTTTACCTGTTTGTGAGTGAACTTCCTAGGCACACAAAGGCTCGGGAATCATTGACTTACTATAGTCTGTTGTGATGGTTCATTTTCTATGACTCTTGACTATGGGGTTAGGCTTACCTACTAGTGGGTTTATAGTAGGTGTCACCATGACTTGAGAAATTGGGTTGTGACAGGTGGTTGTTGGTTTCTTTAGCTTTTTCTATTTCCTCAACAGGTAATGTGTCTTTGTCAAATTCCTCTCCCGAGTCTATAAAATTATACCCACCAGTAATATCTTTGACATCATCATAAGAGTGCATTTATCTTTGGAGTTTGTGGCCATTCTAGCTTTTTCCAAGCTAAGATTGGAGTATTGCTTTCTTTTTAGCATTTTCCAATGCAAGATTCTCTTGTCTTATTTTCAAAATTCCATTTTCTTTTGACTGAGTTAACCAGAATTTTTGTTGTTAGTTGGTTTCTGATCCTATACCTTTTCAAGTGAGTGAATAACCATTTCCTCTGCAATTTTTTAAGCAATATCAACATCTTGGCTAACTGAACATTCAACTTCCAACCTACTATCATTTATGCATTGAGCTAAAGTTTCTTTAACCTTGAAAGAGTCCACCGCATTCTCCTAATCACTAGAACCCATGTCATTCTTTTCCATAGTTTCGTCACTAGATTCCTCAGCTTATGGATCAATATTTTCAATAAGAATATCATTAAGATGTTGAGTATTATTGGTAAAGTTGTTGGTGTTAATATTGGTATGAACCATAAGAGATTGTAATATAATGGTAGCAAAAGCTTTAGGGTCCAACTTAGGGTCATCCAACCTATTCTCATGTATAACATGAGGTCTACCACTCCCCTTTGGCTCCTCATCCTGCATGTTAGTGATTTCCTCTTGACAACCCCTTTATCAAATTTAGACTTATCAACTCAATCCAAAATAATAAATAAATTATTGGAGAGGGGTTGATGGAGCATTGAGTCAATACATGTGGTCTTCATTCCTTATTCTGATATAGCCTTTTTAGGGATATTTATAGGAAAGGTATCATCAAAGATACCAGAGGATTTTGGGGAGGGGAGAACTGAGTCAATACATGTGGTCTTTATTCCTTGTCATGTTATAACCTTTTGGGGGGGGTATCACTAGGAATGGGGACAACAGAGTTACCAAGGGGTTTTGGGGAGGGGAGAACTTAGTTAATACTTGTTTGCTTTTAATGTTGTCTTGATTGTTCCATTCCTTTTTTGACATTAGTTGGAACACATTTTTGCCCCTGATTCTGTGGGATAGTAGTATTGTTTTTTGGTTTGTTTTGGTTGTAACCTCTGAAGTTTTTCTTGTTTTGTGTTTGCCATTGTCCATCTTTTTGTTTATGCTGATCCTCTAGGTATTATTGTTGGTTATCCTTAGTAACTAATAAACAAGAAGAGCCATTAGTAGAAACAAGTAGAGAACAATGGTTATGAGAAGGTACCTGGTGGTTATCCCCTTGAGCTAGTTTGTTGTTATTTTCATCTGTAGCCTCTTCTTCCTTTTATATTCATCATCTCTTCTTTTGACATTGCATACAAGAATAAGATAACCTTGGTATTTGCAGTAAGTGAAATAATTAGGAATGCCCTCATATTGAATAGTTTTCCATTTTTCAGCAGTCTGATATTTTTTTTATCAAATCCCATCCATATGTGAGGGGGTCTCTCCTTGGTTATACCAAGTTGTATTCTAACCTTGAGCACACTACCCTTAGTTTTCTGAATAGATGCAGAATTTATGTATAGAGCCTTGCCAAGAGGAAGTGATAATGCATAGACAAATTCTATATTATAACAATTCCAAGGTAGACCTAGTAGTGTAACCCATATAGGAATGATAGGGTCTCTTCATCAGGTCTGAAAGTAGGGGTCTATGCCTGCAATCTCATTAATTTTCCTTCAATGTACATTCTTTTTTGAGTCCAAACTATTATATGGTGATGTTCATTATCAAAGTCAATAAATACATCTTACCATCAAAGTGAGATATTTTAACCCCTCGTGTTGGTTGAGTTTGCAAGATGAAACTTTTTCTAATAAGCTCAATTTTAGGTATGGTGTTGGTAACCTTGCCAAATATAGTGTACTTGGATCTCTCAGCTAACTTAACCATGAAATATTCCTTCTTAAAAATCACTACAGGAAGATCTTATCTTGTTCTGACAGTAGGTTGTTCCAATTGTATAGGGGCAACATTTTTCATTTGATTAGCCCTTAATCTTGTAGCCATAGATTGGATCATAGGGGGCAATTGCTAGGACCATTTTACTTTTGGGAAAATTAGAAAGTTTAGAGAAGTTGGGACTGGTGGTGGTATCCTTAGTACTTTTTTGATTAATATCTTGTTGCTTGATATTAGTGTTAATATTATCTTTAGGAGAAATATTGGTGTTGGTAGCTGGAGGTTTTTGTTGTTGGTTTTGGGTTTCTTTAGCTTCAACAGGCTCACCATCAGTGCTCTTGCTTTTCAGATCACCCTCTTTAATCTCTTTGTCTTTAAAAGAAGAGTTATTATCAATTATAGCATTCTCCAAAGGAAAGGTTAACACTTTAGAATTTTGATCAATTACATTAGATTTTAATTGATCACTAGGAATAACAATATCAGTGCTAATTAATTTAATACTAAGATTCTGATAAAACTTACCCGTTGCTACTAAAGTAGATTGTGGAAGCTGTAAATCGTTAGGATCCCTGATTACTTCACTCTTATTTTGATCATTGGTCAAATCTATCAACCTATCTGTTGCATTGGTACCCAACTTTTGGCCATGATCACTTTAGAAACATATGTATAGTTTTTTTTATTAAGTTCTAGATTGTTCTTTTAGGATATTTTAGGGCTTGCAACCACCTTATTTATTTTATAAATATGAGTGCTTTTTAGTTTAGTAGAAACACATTACATTGATATTAATAGTATTTGAGAGAGTTCTTTTGGACCTTTGTGACTTGTTCTTCGAGAATTTATCTTTATACATTTACTAGTTTCATAGTTATAAACTACTTTCTTCCTGTGATGTCTTTGATTTCTTTTTGGTATTATTTGGAAGGTGATTAGTTTATAAATACTAATTATTTTCTTTAGTTACTCATAAAGCGGTCAAGATCTGAATCTACTATTTTGATTCATTTTCACAAGTAATGGCATTATTTCTTCCATAAATCTATAAGTTTTTTACTAGGATCTTTTCAAGGCCTTTGTAAGACCCCAGAAGCTGCAAAGTTGGAACCAAGAAGAATCTCAACAAAAGGGAACTGACCCCAGGTCTAGGAGTCCGTCTACGACTCGTAGAAACTATTATAAAGAATAAAGATAACTCGTAGAAGTCAAGCTGAGGCTGGAAAATTTATAAGGGATGTGTGTGGGTCTAAAAGTAATTTGACAAATTGTAAAGAAGTCTAGATACCTGTCATAGTGCAGGGTTTAAACACCTGCAACTACTGAGCCTCATGACCTTATCTATGACTCGACAAGATAAATCGTAGAGAAGATTATGACACAACTCTTCATAATTTCTACGACTCATACAGTCCATGTCGTAAGTCCAAAGTTCTTTTTTAATGAAAGGTATTCATGTCTTTTTAAAAGTTCGATTCAATGAACCTAGACACTTTTATGGACAAGTTCAAAGTCTATATATATATATTCAATTCTTCAAAACTCCCTCAATTCAAAATCACTCTTCAAAATTTGTCTAAGGCAAGACCAAAAATTCTCTCAAGCTCTCCTTCAAATTTCCAGCTAGGTTTTTAAGTTCATCAAGGTTCTTCTTCAATTTTGAGTTGATTTCACCTAGGTATATGAGGATTCATCATTGGGTTCTTTTAACCCATGAATTCCCAATGTTTCCACAAACTTTTCTTCAAATTTCAATTGTTTATTTATATTAGGTTGTTTAAATTTCATTTTTAGATGTTATTTATGATCATTATCATCATGTTTTTACATTAGTTTCATGATTTCAAGTTATATTATGAATGACATGCATAAATTTATTTTCAATTATGATTATAAGGTTCAATGATTATTTGCATGTGTTTTGATTCTAAGTTCAATGATTTCAGAAGAAAGTTTTATGAACGAAGTTGAGATTAGTATTTAATGATGAAATTTATGATAATGATGATCAATTATGATCCAAGAAATTTATTACGGTGAGATAAGTACAATTCTCATACAATCATGTTTGGATGGTGATAAAGACAATTCTCACCGAAGTTTAAGGATTTTTTTGAATCACTAAAGTTAATGAGATATTCTAATGATTATTTTCATGATAAAGTTAATGATGATGTTTTCTATGATTTAATGATTTCCATTAGGATATTGACTATGTACCGAGAGGACTTATAGGTGGAGTTTGGTCTAACAACATAGTTAGTTACCCAAGGGAATCCTAGTAGCAATCTAAAGTCGCAAACTATATTGACTCCCTAGGTTGCCTTTATGGCTTAGCTAGTGGATCCACATATAGCTATTGAGTTAAAGTTGTTTTTCATGGAGTCTACCTTGGAAAGTAGCCTCTCTATTCTTGATGTGGGAATTATATTAGATTCCATGTTATATCTCGCATGGTCTTAAGATGTCGATGAAATTTCTTATCCCACATTCAAGTTATATGCAAAGATGAAAAGTTTAATATGAAATTTATGAAGCTTTGACAATAGTTTACATGATATTTCAAATGCTTTAAGTTAATCCATTCTCATTATGTTGGTTATGCATCTTATGTCATATTTCTCACGTTTCTATACTTGTTCATGCGTACCTTACATACTTAGTACCTTTTATGTAATAACACATATTTTTCCTACATTGTCTTATAATGTAGGGATAGACAACACTCACACTCCTCACTTTTGTGACTAGAGTTACTTTAGTATTCAAAAGTTGGTGAGTCGCTATTCATTGAGGACATGAATTTTTTTATGTGGTTTACTTGACGTTTTCTCTTATGATTCGGGTGAGATAGGAGCTTGTCCTAAGCCCCCATGAAGTATCAAATTGAGGCATGTTTAGTGTTTAAATTGATGTAAGTCCATTTTTTACGTGTGTTTGAAGTTTACTTTCCTTAACTTCTATATTATTGATAGCATTTACAAGATTGTGGAGATTATGGGGTTTATTCCAATGGAGAGGGAGGAGTTGGCAACTTATTAATTGAAGGGTGTTGCACCTATTTGGTTTGATCAATAGAAGAGTGAGAGCCTAGGGGACGTAGATCTTGTGACTTGGGATGAATTCAAAAGAGTGTTTCTTGTTTGATTTTTCCCATTGGAGTTGAGGGAGGATAAGATATAAGATTTTATCAATATCAAGCAAGGTGGTAACAGTGTGAGGGAGGATTCCCTTAAGTTTATCCAAATATCAAAACATGCTCCATTCATGGTTGCTGACCCAAGAGATCGTATGAGAAAGTTCATATGGGGTGTGTTAGATGTGGTTTCCAAGGAGTGTAAGACCGCCATGTTGATTTAGGAAATGTACATCTCTAGGCATGACCTATTTAGAGAAAATGAAGTATGAGAGGCTAAGGGAAAAAACTAGAGAGTCCAAGGACCGATGGGGGTGATTTTTCTTAGGTTAGGTCCGAAAGTGGTGGGCATCCTAATTTTCTTCAAAGGTTATCTAGTCAAGGATCTTCAAATGCTACAACTTCTAGGTTTGATAAGTATAGGGTGCCCAACCTAAGCCTCAATGAGGTGCTCCTAATTGCCAAGTTACCCCCACATGCAAGAAGTGTGGGAAGAATCACAAGGGAAGAGTGTCAAACGGGTTTGAATGTGTGCTATCGATGTGCCAAGACGTGTTATCATGTTAAGGAGTGTAAATTTAAAAATGGTCATCCTCAAGGACAAGTGCCACAAGGTGCCCAAGCTCAACCAGAGGGTGGCCAATGCAACAATCAGTTTTATGCTCTTCATGGTAAGCAAGAGGTGGAGGAGACTCCCAATATTGTTACCGGTATGTTACGAGTCTTTTACAATGATGTCTATGCTTTTCTTGATCCTGGTGCAAATTTTTATTTTGTTAGTCCTTACATAGCCATGAAATTTGATGTTAGCCATAAAATATTGTTAGAGCATTTTTCCGTTTATACTCCCATAGGTGAGTCATTTGTGGTTGAAAGAGTCTATAGGAGTTGTCTGGTTTTGGTTTCCCATAAAGTTACTCTATGTGATCTAGTTGAGCTTGAGATGACCGATTTTGATGTTCTCCTTGGTATGTATTAGTTATATGCATGTTATGTTTCTATTGATTGTAGAACCCGAGTGGTTAAATTTTAATTCCCTAATTAGCCCATCCTAGAATGGAAGGATAGTAATTTTGTGTTCAAAGGTCAATTCATTTCTTGCCTTAAAGCTCAGAAAAATATATCCAAAGGTTGCATCTACCATCTTGTGAAGGTTAGGGATATTAGTTCTGAAGCCCCTTCTCTATAGTTGGTCCCTATTGTCACTGAGTTTGCGGATGTGTTTCCCGATGATCTAACAGGTGTTCCTCCTGAATAGGAAATTGACTTTGGCATAGACCTTCTTCTCGATACTCAACCTATTTCTATCCCTCCTTATTGAATGGCCCCAGCGGAACTAAAAAAGTTAAATGATCAACTGGAAGACTTGTTAGACAAAGGTTTCATTAGACCTACTATATCCCCAATGGGTGCTCCCGTATTGTTTGTTATAAAAAAGGATGGTTCGCTTCATATGTACATTGTCTACCAATAATTGAATAAAGTACAATTCAAGAATAAATACTTAATTCCAAGTATAGATGATTTGTTTGATGAACTACAAGGGGCAAGCTATTTCTCTAAGATTGACCTAGTTTTTAGTTATCACCAATTAAGGGTAAGGGGGTGTGATATTCCCAATACGGCATTTCAAACAAGGTATGATCATTATGAGTTCTTAGTTATGTCAT
This sequence comes from Solanum dulcamara, assembly GCF_947179165.1. Classification (NCBI taxonomy): domain Eukaryota; kingdom Viridiplantae; phylum Streptophyta; class Magnoliopsida; order Solanales; family Solanaceae; genus Solanum; species Solanum dulcamara. Next base: position 13,299,946 of record NC_077247.1, on the reverse strand, counting down.
TTGGATTGACCAATGCCCCTGCGACATTCATGGACTTGATGAATAGGGTGTTTAAATAATATTTAGACATGTTTGTAATTTTATTTATTGATGACATTTTTATTTACTCTTAGAATGAGGAAGAGCGTGCTACTCACCTAAGGACTGTATTACCAAATGCTAAGGGATAAGCAATTATTTGCCAAGTATAATAAATGTGAGTTTTGATTAAGGGAGGTTTCTTTCCATGGTCACATTGTGTCTGTTGAAGGGATTATGATTGATCCCAAGAAAATTGAGGCAGTTAAGAATTGACCTAGGTCGTTGTCCCCTTTAGATATTAGGAGTTTATTGGGCCTAGCCGAATACTATATAATATTTATAGAAGGTTTTTCATCAATATCGTCCCCTTTGACTAAGTTGACTAAAAAGATAGTGAAAATCTAATTGTCGGAAGCTTGTGAGAAGAGTTTTCAGGAGTTGAAAGATCATCTTACTACCGCATCTATTTTGACCCTATCAGAAGGGTCTAATGGGTTCGTCATGTATTTTGATGCTTCAAAGGTTGGTGTTGGTTGTGTTTTGATGCAACATGGAAAGATTATAACATATGCCTCTAGGCAACTTAAGGTCCATGAAAGGAACTATCCAACCCATGATCTTGAACTTGCGGCGGTTGTGTTTACTTTAAAAATTTGGCATCATTATCTTTATGGGGTGCATGTTGATGTGTTCACCGACCATAAAAGTTTGAAATATATGTTTAGCCAAAGGGACTTGAACCTTGGGAAAATAAGGTCTCTTGAGCTACTATAGGATTATGATGTAAGTGTGTTATACCATCCGAGTAAGGCAAATGTTGTGGCCAATGCTCTTAGTCAGTCGTCTATAAATAGTATTGCTCATGTTGAGGAAGGTAAGAAGGAGTTGGTTAAATATTTTCATAGGTTGGCCTATCTAGGTGTGCGGTTGGTTGATTCAAATGATGGGGTTTTTCTTGTAAATAATGGTTTGGAACCATCTCTTATGGTGGATGTTAAGGCCTAGCAAGACCATGATCCGACTTTGGTTGAATTGAAAAAGATGGTTGCCGAAAAAGCCATTGTGGCTCTCTTCCAGGGGAGATGGGGTACTTCGCTACCAAAGTTGCTTGTGTGTACCTAATGTTTATGGTTTGATAGAATTGATATTAGATGAAGCCCATGGTTCTCCGTATTCAATATATCCGGGTTCCACTAAGATTTATTGTGATGTAAGGGAAGCATATTGGTAGAATGGTATGAATAAGGATTTAGTGGAGTCCGTGACTAAGTGTCCACATTGCCAACAAGTTAAAGTTGAGCATAAAAAACTAGGAGGTTTGGCTCAAGATATTGAAATCCCTACTTGGAAGTAGGAAGATGTGAATATGTATTTTATAATGGGTTTGCCTCATACTAAGAAACTATACGACACTATTTGGGTTTTTATGGATCGAATGACCAAGTCGGCTCATTTTCTACCTGTTAAGACTTCTTATGGTGATGAACATTATGGTAAGTTGTATGTTCGTGAGTTGGTAAGGCTACATGGTGTTCCCTTGACCATTATATTATATTGAGGTACTCAATTCACTTCGCACTTTTGGAAGTAGTTTCAAAAGGGTCTTGGTACGAAGGTTAAGCTAAGTACAATATTCAATCCTCAAATCGATGCTTAAGCCGAAAGAATGATCCAAATATTAGAAGATATATTGAGGGAATGTGTAATCGATTTCAAGGGAAGCTGGGATGAATATTTATAATTTATTGAGTTTTCTTACAATAATAGTTATCACTTTAGCATTCTAATGGCTCTTTTGAAGCATTATGGAAGAGGATGTAGGTCACCGATGGGATGGTTTGACCTAGGTGAGATGGCCTTGATTGGTCAATTATGATTATGAGGTGTAATGATTATTTGCATGAGTTTTGAGTCTAAATGATTTGCATGAGTTATGATTCTAAGTTCAATGATTTCAAAAGAAACTTTTATGAAGGAAGTTGAGATTATTATTTAATGATGAAAGTTATGATGATGATCAATTATGATCCAAGAAATTTATTATGGTGTGATAAGTACAATTCTCACACAATCATGGTTAGGTGGTGATAAAGACAATTCTCACTGAAGTTTATGGATTCTTATGAATCACTAAAGCTAATGAGACATTCTAATGATTATTTTCATGATAAAGTAAATGATAATATTTTCTGTGATTTAATGATTTCCGCTGGGATATTGACAAAGCATCTAGAGAACTTATAGGTGGAGTTCGGTCCGATAACATAGTTAGTTACCCAAGAGAATCCTAGTAGTAACCTAAAATCTCAAATTACGTTGCCCTCGTAGGTTGTCTTCTTGACTTAGTTAGTATATCCACATATAGCTATTGTGTTAAAGTTGTTTCTCACGGAGTTTACCTTGGAAAATAGCCTCTCTATCCTCAATGTGGGAGTTACATCGGATTCCATATTATAGCTCTCATGGTCTTAAGATGTTGGTTAAAGTTCTTATCCTATATTCAAGTTATATGCAAAGATGAAAAGTGTATTATGAAGTTTATGATGCTTTGACCATAGTTTACATGATATTTCAAATGCTTTAAGTTAATCCATGCTAATTATGCTGGTCATGCATCTTATGTCATATTTCTCACATTCCTTTACTTTTTTATGCATACCTCACATACTTAGTACCTTCTTTGTACTACCACATATTTTACCTATATTGTCTTAAAATGTAGGGACGGACGACACTCATGCTGCTCACATTCTTGACTAGTGTTACTTTAGTTTTCAAGAGTTGGTGAGTCCTCATTCATTGAGCACATGGCTTTTCTTTTAAGTGGTTTATATGAATTTTTCTTTTATGATTTGGGTGAGCTAAGAACTTTTTCTAAGCCCCCATCAATTCTAGAATAGAGGCATGATTAGACGTTTAAATTAATGTAAGTTCATTTTGGATGTGTGTTTGAAGTTTACTTTCCTTGACTTCTATATTGAGTTGATTCTTCTGGTTGTCTTGTTATGTTTCCATTACCTTATGTATGCAATGAGTGCTAAGATGTCTTGGTTGGGATCCTTCGGATTCTAGATCACTGTATCGCATGTAGGCCCTAGGCTTGGGTCTAGACACCCTTAGAATATCAAATTCTTTGAAATTCTTGGATCATTCATTTGAATTCCCATATCTTTAATTAACTAATTTTTTTGTTTCTTTTCTATTGTTGCTTCCGTATTCTAATATTCAATTCTATATTTATGATCTTCTTAATCTCGATCTTATTAAGAGGTATCAGAGCAGTTTGATCAAGATTATATTCTTGATAAATATTGTGATTTCTTCATTACTTAGAGCAAAAAAATAAAATATTACTATAGGGTGAGCAGTAAAAGTAGAGTGAATAGTAAATCTAAAGAGTAACATGGAAAAAAAGTTTTAAAAAATATTGGTCTCCAACAAATCTGATTATCTCTAAGAAATCTGATAACTTACTCTCAAAGAAATTTTATTGCTTGCTCTCCATATTTTCAAACAAGAAGGAAACAAGAAGAGGGGATTCTAGATCTTTAAGGATAAGAGGAATTTTTTTTCTTGTTCTTATAATTTTAAATAAGTTCCTTTTTATTCATGTTTTATTTCAACTAAACCCTACTTGTTCTAGGACTCTTGCTTCCCTTTCTTTTGTGTCTCGAAATTCTGTAATTTATTACTACAAACTTGATACACATTTTGGTTTAATTATAAATCTACAAAGTATTCTTCTTTAAAGGTTATTTTAAGAAAAAAGACAAGTGTGGGTGAGTTTAAAAGAGGGTAAAAACCATATTTAAAGTATGATACTTGATAATTTATTCTTTTTTTTGATGTCTAATTCAAGTAGTGATGAGGAAAGGGCTCGTTTAGAAGCCGAGATCAAAGGAAGGAATGGCTTCACCGTTCAAGCTATGCACCAACAATTCAAGAGATGGAACCTTCAATTTCAAGAGATAAGGAATATGATTACCGAGTAGAATGATACCATAGTTGCAATTAGGAGGGATAATAATGTTGTACGACCAACTAATAATGTTAGACCCCAAGTAAGAACGAATGTACCTCATATCCCTTTTCTAAATACTGAATATAATAATGATGATTTTGATGTTGAATTTAATCTAGAAAGAAGAGATAGGAGGTGTAACACCCATACTATTTTAACTTAGATTAATTTTGAGGACCATAGGAAAACATTGAGAAAAACACTGTTTAGTGGCCCACGCATGCGACCTAATACATGTAGGAGTTTTTACGAGTTGTCAGTGGGACTCATAGAGTCCTCCAACACTTAGCCAAATTGCAGAGTCAAAGATCAGTTCTATGAGTTAGGTATACAATCCATCGTCTGTTCTACGACCTATAGGAATTAACCATAGACTTTAGTGTCACGTTCCAATAGCTACTAAAATGTGCAAAACTTTCCTACGGATGGGTATTACGACCCGTAGGAAGCTGCACGAGTCGTAGCAAGAGGTTCATAGAGCCTAAACCCTAGTTCCAATCAAGTTCTACAGATGGTCCCTATGACCTGTCAACAGGTCTATGACCCATAAAAGCTTGGTCATAGACCAACCAAGCCTTGAACCAATGAGATATAAAATTGGATCCCAAGTCCTACGAAATGAACCCTACGGTCTGTAAGAGTTATAATGGTCCATAAAAAGGGGCCCGTAGCGGCCCAGTCAGTTTTAAGTGGGGACATTCTTGTTTTTTTCCCCACCTTTTCCAAACTTAATTCAAGCCATTTTTGGAAATAAAATTAACCCTTTATCAGTACCCAATGGAGTTTTTCCCTCATTAATACGTAGAATCTGTTAAGAGCAAGAATCGAAAAGAAGGAGAAGCGCTAGGGTTCAAGAATTTTAAGCGAGGTCTTAAAGTTTCGATTAGATAATTATTCTTCCAAGTATGTAAGGTTGTCATAACATCAGAATATGTTCATCCTTGTTCCCTACATATTCATACAGTTAAGTTGAGTTTGATATTTAGTTTCAATTCTAATAAACTGAATTCTTGAGTTATCTATATAAATTTTATTGAGGTCTTCTATATATTTGAATATACTTTAATGATTTTCTTAAGTTGAGTTCTTGAGATGTGTGTTCATGTTTATATTCACAAGAACCTTAGTTTAGTTTTGCATTAATTCTATTATGCACACATTTGAGTTAAAGAATAATTATTTTCATTATTTAATTGAGAAAGAGTTTGAGCATGAGTTGAGTTCGATAAGTCTCTTAATTATTTTGAGCATGAGATGAGTTTAAGAAGTCTCTCAATTACTATTTTGAGAATGAGTATTAATACATTTTAACATCTATTTTTGATATTGAGTTGAGAAGTCAAATTATGCTTCTAAATGCATTCATTGAGTTGAGAACCTTCCTATTTTAAAGAGAAAAGATGAGTTGAGTTTTGAGCTAAATCCCAAAGACACTAAATGAGTTAATTGAGAAACTTTACTCATTTGAGATATGAGCATACTAAATATATTTTTGGGAGTAGTATTGTGCCATTTGGGTAAGAGTATAGAACAACTCGAACTCCATAAACTACATAGCCAATGTAGGATAGAATTGTAGTGTTAATTTGGGTGACTTCTCATAGTCCCAATGAGAAAATTTATTTGATCTAGAGATGAGTTGTGCCCCTTACCCTGTCAAGGTATTAGATGTCTATGGCCACAAAAATAGTTCATTGTATCATCACATAGCTCATAAGTGATGGTTGTCAGTTAGAGAAACACTCCAAGAGTACAGTATAATATTTTTTATATACTGAGTTACATTTACTTTTTTATATCTTTTAAAGAATTCATTCACATATATTTCAAGTTATATTGAATTGAGCTATTTTCAGAGTTTAGTTGAGTATCTTTGAGTAAGTTTATTTTTATCTATTTTACATACAATACATTCCATATACTGACGCTCTTTGGCTCTGCATCATTTTATGATGCAGACACCGGCGATAGAGATCCTCAACAGGTGCATTGTTGAAAATCAGATTTTCACTCAGCTTTTGGTGAGACATCTTTGCATTCATAGGCGGTCTTGATTATTTACTTTGTAGTATTTATTATCAGTATTTAGAGGTCGATATGGGCCTGTCTCAGTAGCTATTCATAGTAATATTTTGAGGCTTGATAGACTAGTCAGACATAGTTTGAGTTTATTCAGGTTTATTCATTCAAGATTTTTGTTGAAAACATTAAGTTATATCTCACATATATATCAGAGCATTGAGTTTTAATTGAAAATTTTAAGTTTATTCACACTTATTTTTCCCATATTAGTATGCTTTTTATAAGTAAGACTTCCGTTTAGTGAGTTAGCCAAACTATGGGTTCTCTTGGGTACTAGCAATGGTTTCTAAATACCGATCACACCTAGGGTGTGGAATCCGGTCCTAAAAAATTTTGTATCAGATCAAGGTTCAAGATTCCTATGATGTCTATGATGCCAAATCTAGTAGTTTCCTTCTTATCAGTGTGAAGCACACCACATCTATAATGGGTAGGCTAGAGGACTTTTAGGAATTAATTAACATTTTTCATACTCTATTTCTTGCTATAGAGTTTAACTCTATGAAATCTCTTTCTAATTCATGCATTTTACGATTTCATATCATGACTTCCAAAAGAACATTGAGGCAAATGAACGTCATTGAGAATGGGATTCCACCACTATTTGAAATGCCTTCCTAGAACCGAGCCCAAGAAGCCAAGAATAAGATTGAGAATGGGACACAAGAGGTTCCACGGACTTCCTACCCTTCTATGACTTTGGAGGCAAAATTTAGTGGACCTATCTATATGCTCACCAAGTTGATAGCTGCATAATCTAGCAATAAGAGTACCCCTTTTCTGAGCTCTAGTTTACATTAGCCATCTACCACTAATAGAATAAGAGGCTTTCTGAGAATGAACCCACCAAACTTTACTAGGTCTAGAGTGATGAGGCTCTTTAAAATTTTATTGATGATATGAGGAAGAACTCGAAGGAAACTGAGATGGAGGGAGTTGAACTTGTCTACAATCAGCGGAAGGATGTTCCTAATGTATGGTAAAACTAATGGTAGAAAAGTTGAGGTGAGGATGTTGTGCCTGCAGTCTGGGATGAGTTTAAAAATGTATTCCTAGACAACTTATTTCCTCGAAAGTTGAGGGAGGCAAAAGTTGAGAAGCTTTTTAATTTTAAGCAAGAGGGGATGACCGTGAAGGAGTATAGTCTTATGTTTATTCATTTGTCCAGGCATGCTCCGGAGATAGTTCTAGATGTGAGAGCAAAGATGAGAAAGTTTGTTTCTGGCTTGAATAGACACATTAAGAAGGAGTGTCAGGCAACCTTGTTGATTTCAGATATGGACACCTCTGAACTCATGTGTATGCTTAGAACGTTGAGGAGAATAAGAAGAAGGATATAGAGGAGAACCAAATAAATAAGGAATAATCCACAAATAATAAAGGAAACCATTAGAAAAGTTGTAATGGAATCCGTTCCTTCTTTCATAAGAGGTCTTCTGGTTATTTTCCATCTTCAGTGAGTGTACCTGTAGCCAATAACCAGAATAACCAGTGATCTTAAGGCAACCAGAATTTCATGTCACGCCCTGAGGCTACACCATAGGTGTGGATGATACTCAGAAATCATTGTTGGTTTCCAAGTGAACCCTTAACTTAACTAAATCACTAAGTGGAAGACTTAACTTATAAAAAAAATCAGATGGGCATAAATAAGAGTAAGTAAATTCCATTATCTCAGTTAAGACTCAAAGATCAAATATACATATAAGAGATATAACCATTGTTTTCAAAGCATACTCAAATGAATGAAACTTAAAAAACTAAACTCTGTCTGACTAGTCTGTGAAGCCTCTAAATACTGACTCTAAATAGAGACCAGAAAAGGCCATGGCTACCTCAAAATATAATGCTAATAGTAAAAAGAAAGACTAAAATAAAGACTCAAGAGATCATCCAAATACAAAGAGGTCTCACCAAAGCTGACTAGATAATTAATCTTTAATGATGCGCCTGTTGAGCATCTCTATCATGTGTATCTACATCATAAAATGATGCAGCGTCAAATGGTGTCTGTACATTGAATATACGGTATGTGAAATAGATGAAAATAAACTTACTCAAAGATACTCAAATCAACTCCACTTAAAGAACTCAACTCTGAAAATAGTTCAAACCAATAAAGCATACAATATAAATCTAAGACAATGCTTTAAAAGATATGAATAATTAAATACAACTGAATGTATAAAATATAATACTTACTTTGGGGAGTTTCTTTAACCGACAACCATCACTTATGAGATATATGATGATACAACGAACTATTGTCATTACCAAAGTCTTCCAATACCTTGCAAGGGTAAGGGACGCAACTCATCTCTGGATCCAATAAAAGTCCTATTTTGGGACTATGAGAAGTCTCCTGAATAAATAGTACGATCCTATCAAATATTGGCTACATAGTTTATAGGGATCGAGCTGTTCTTTAATCTTTCCCAAATCGGGGCTCAATACTACTCCCAAAATATAATTTATTTTGCTCATATCTCAAGTGATTATATTTACTCAATTAACTCATCTAGTCTCTTTTGGACTTAGTTCAAAACTCAAGTTTTCTCTTTAAAATAAAAATGATCTCAACTTAATAAATACATTTTAAACCATAATTTAACATCTCAACTCAATCTTCAAAATAGATGTTTATATGTATTTATACTCATGCTCAAAATAATAATTAAGAGAATTCTCAACTCAACTCATGCTCAAAAATAATAATTAAGAGACTTCTCGAACTCAACTCCTGCCCGAACTCTTTCTCAATTAAATGATGACAATAATCATTCTTTAACTCAAAATAGTGCAGAAAACAATTAATGGAAAAACGCAACTAGGGTTCATTTGAAAGCCAACATGAACACTTATTTCAAGGATTCAACTCATGAAAATCATAAATGTATATTTAAATATATAGAAGAATTTAATAAAATTTATATAGATAACTCAAGAATTCACTTGATTGGAGTTGGAAACTCAAAACTCAACTTGAATGTATGAACATTTAGAGAACGAATATGAACTTAGTTTAAAATTATCATAGTCTTACATATCTGGAACGATGATTATCTAATCGAAACTCAAGACTTTGCTTGAAAATCTTAAACCCTAGCTCTTCTCCTTCTCTCTAATTTTTGTTCTCAAAAGATTATCTATGTTAATGAGAGGAAAATCCCATTGTGTACTGATAAGGAACTAATTTTAGTCCTAAAACAGCTTGGGCTCAGTTTGGGAATAGTGGCCTAGGGCGTCTACGAGTCATAGACCATTATAGCAGTCGTAAGGACCCCTTCGTAGACTGAGCTGGGGATTAGGCTTGAATACTACGGACCATCTCCTATGTCTTGTGAAATCTCTTACGGGTCGTAGGACCCTGTCATAACTCTTGAGTGCACATTTCATTATCTACTTGAATAGGTAACTCAACTCTTTGATTTGACTCTACGGGACGTAGAGTGAACGACCACTTGTAACTCTCATTCTAGGAATGTCTTCAGCAACTCAATTTTGGATAAGTGTTGGGGAATCCACAAGCCTCTTCCTATGGATCATAGAACACCCGATGAGCCATGGAGATGGTTTGTAGATCCCTAACAATTATTTTTCTCTAGTTTTCTCTTGGTTCTTAGAATAGATCTAAGTTAAAATAATATGGGATGTTACGATTTCTCTCCCTTGGAATCATTCATCCTCGAACGATGACCAAACTTAAGAATTTTACTCAAGGCACGAATACAATGCAAGAACACAAAACATCATGATCAAGAATAACTCGGTCAATTACACAAACTCAAGAAGATACTAACTCAGAGATAGAGATAGGAATATTACCGTTAACACCGACACTAGGAGGAATGAATACATATGGTTACTTGTCTTTAATATCCTCCTAGGCTTCCCATGTAGCCTCCTCAACAAATGGATTTCTCCACAGAATATTTAATGAAGCAACCTATTAGATCCTTAATTTACGAACTTAACAACCAAGAATTTGGAGAGGAATTTTCTCATAGGACTAGCTATCTTTCACTCCAATTTTTTCTATAGGAACAATGAGTGAAGGATCGCCCAAGCGCTTCTTAATCATAGAGATATAGAATATACGATGAACAACATCTAACTCGAATGGAAGCTATAACTCATAGGCGAATTTGTCAAATCTCTTGATAATATGTTAAGGACATATGCATTGGGGACCCCACTTTTCTTTCTTCCCAATCTCATGACACCTTTCGTGGGTGAAACATTGAAATACACTTAATCATTCACGTCAAACTTTAAGTCTCTTCTCCAAACATCAGTGTAGGATTTCTGACAACTTTGCACACTCATAAACCTCTCTTAAATGATCTTCACTTTATCTATAGCTTGATGAACCAAGTCTAGCCCTATCAACTCAAAATCACCAACTCTGAACCAACTAATTGGCGTTCTACATCTCCTCCATAGAGAGCCTTATAAGGATCTATTTGAATACTCGAATGGAAGCTATTATTATAAGCAAATTCAATAAGTGGAAAGTGGTCATCCTAATTACCTTTGAAGTCAATAACATAGGATATCAACATATCCTTAAGATTCTGAATTGTATGCACTACCTGGCTATCTATCTGTGGATGGAAAGTGGTACTAAGATTTACCTTTGAACCCAAAACTTTGTGAAATGACTTTTAAAATTATCTAGTGAATTGAGTACCTATGTTTGAGATGATAGACAAAGGGAATCCATGTAGTCTGACTATATCTTGAGTGTAAAACCTCGATTAATCCTTGGCTGAATTTATAGTCTTAATGGACTAGAAGTGGGATTATTTAGTCATTTTATCCATAATCACCAAAATCGAATCATGCTATTTGCAAGATCACGGTAAACCAATAATGAAGTCCATATTGATCATTTCCCACTTCAACTCTATCAACCCTATATTTTGTGCCACTCCACAAGGCTTTTTATGCTGAAACTTGATATTTTTACAATTCGGGCACTTGAAGACAAAATCTGCAATGTCTCTCTTTATCCCATTCCACCAATAGACTTGTCTTAAGTCGTGGTACATCTTTGTATAACCTAGGTAGATCAAATAAATGGAACTATGAACCTCCACCATTATTCTATCTCAAATGTTGTCAACACTTGAAACACACAATCTTCCTTGATACCTCAACACCCTTTCTTCCCTTTGGCAAAAGCCATAACTTTCTACTTATGAACACTTCTTTCAATTTAAGCAAAATAGGGTATGGGTTTTTCTTTTCCTTTACTTCCACCACTAATGAAGACTCAACCCCATTATGAACAATAACATCTCTCTCGCTAGAGTCCATAAGATGAAATCCCAAATATGCAAGTCTATGCACTTGCTTTGCCAATTCTTTCTTTTCTTACTCACCATGAATAGTACTCCCCATGGACAACCTTCTAAGATCATCAGCAAAAACATTGCTTTACCTAGATGGTAGTGAATACTCATCTCATAATCCTTGAGAAACTCAAGCCATCTCCTCTATCTCAGGTTCATCTATTCCTGAATAAACACATACTACAACCTTTTGTGTTCTGTGAATACATCTACATGCAAGCAATACAGATAACGATGCCAAATAATGAGAGCAAATACTACCGCTACCAACTCTAGATCATTATGTGTATATTTTCTCTCATGAACCTTAAGTTGTCTGGAAGCATACTCTATAAGTTTATGTTTCTGCATCAACACACAACCCAATAAAACTCTAAATATATCACAATAAATGACTAAACCATTTGTCCCCTCTAGTAGGTACAACACTGGAGCAGTAGTCAATTTCAATTATTGAAATCTCTTTTCACAAGTATCTGACCATTGGAATAGTCTTCTTCTAAGTCAACTTAGTCAATTGTGATGATATGGACGAAAATTCCATAACAAATCTTCTATAGTAACTAGCCAAGCCCATGAAGTTTCTTATTTATGTCAGAGATGTGGGTCTGGGCTAGTTCTTAACTACCTCGGTATTCTATAAATCTACTCAAATACCATCATAAGAAATAATATGGCTTAAGAATATCACAAATGCAAGTCCAAACTCACACTTTGAAATTTTAGCATACAACTCCTTTTTTAAAGAGATTAGAGAACAAATCAAAGATGGTTGGCATGATCCTCATCATTTCTCGAATAGATTAGGATGTCATCAATAAACACAATAACAAAATGTCTAAGTACTGCTTGAACACTTGATTTATAAGGTCTATAAATACTACAGGAGCATTAGTCAAAACAAAGGACATAACTAGGAACTCATAGTGACCATACCTGGTTCTAAAGGCTGTCTTCGGAATGTCACTTTCTCTTAGTTTCAACTAATAATAGCCTGATCTAAGGAGTTAGTCAAAAAGTTCATCGATTCTCAAAAGATGATACTTATTCTTGATAGTAACCTTGTTCAACTAATGATAGTCAATGCACATTCTCAAGAAACCATCTTTATTTTGCAAGAATAGGACAGTTGCGCCCTAAGGTGAGACACTCGGCCTAATAAATCCATTATCTAAGAGATCTCTCAACTGCACATTTAGCTATTTTAACTCTGTGAAATCCATTTTATATGGCAGAATAGATATGGACTGAGTATTAGGAATAACATCTATTTCAAAGTCTACCTCCCTATCGGGAGGGGCTCTAGGTAAATCCTCAAGAAATACTTCAAAAAACTCACTCACAACTAGAAATGACGTAAGGGAATGGTGTCTCCATATTTTCATCTCTAACTAGATATACCCTTTAGATACAAACTTCTGTCATTAAGGTATGAAATGAATTAACCCTTAGGCAAAGCCAAATTTCGATTCTAGTCATTAACTAGCTTATTAAGAAATTGAAATTTGAAAATTTGGGTTGAACAATCAACAGAGGCATAAGAAACATATAGCTAGTCCATGCTAAGGATGAAATCAAAGTCAATTGTGTCTAACTCATCTAAGCTTGCAGAAGTATCTTTATGATGGATAAAGTTAGTACAATCTCGATAAACTATTTTCACTAGAATAGACTCACAAATAAGAGTAAAAACATTGAATGATTCTAAGAGTCATTCAGGAAGGATTCTAAAGTAAACAGCTATATAAGGAGTTACAAAAGACAAGATTGTACCTGGATCAAGTAATGTATATACATAATGATAAAAGACTCAAAGAATACCTATGGAAACATATAGCGAGTTCTTGATCATGGAAACTAGCCATAGTATACAAATTTTTTGAACCTCTGCCTTCTCCCGAGGTAGAGAGGTCTCTCTGTTTAATTCTGTTTGGCAGTGCTGACAAAGAAGATTGGGCTATATGGCCCCCATTACCTTTCCTTTCTGATCGATAATCTGATATGAAATGATCCATCTGTATATACTTATAACAACCATTAGTGCCATCTTGACACTCTCCCAAATTAAGCCTACTACACTTACCACAAGGTGGCTTATGGGAAGAACTCTAGACCATACTACCTTGACACACTGAGCCTTGAACTCTAAAATTCTGCTTATCATAAGACCTCTAGTCATTATTGTTATCGGCTGTAGGTGCACTTGCTGAAGAAGGTGCATAACCAAAAGAACTCTTCTGAAAGAAAGAACTATTTACATTTTGTAATATCCTAGGAGTTTTAAGGTTTGAATATGATAAAATAAGGTTAAACATTGTAAAAATGGGCTCAGTGGTTTTTTAGGTCAAGTATCTTGGAAACTTAAATTTTCTAAAAATTGCATTTACAGAAGGGTGTATGATAGGTCTGTTTTGTGGACCTTCTCCCCCATTGTACAATTTTTCCCCAACTCCAAATATGGTCAATTTCTCATTCACTCAAAATTGGCCTATGTAAGACCCCAAAAATATGGATGGTCCAAACCTAAGGAACAAAGGAAAAAATCTCAGAAAGTTGTAGATATTAGCACCAGGAGTTGACCACTAAAGCCATCACAAGCTGTCGTAAGCTTATGGACCATGGTAGAGATTCATATAGTTAAACTTGCAGGGAAGGGACCGTGGTAAGCAACACAGACTGTGAAGCCCTCTATAGTGATCCCTCCCCAAGACCATCAGGAAATTCCCCAAGGAAAGGGTCACAGATGACCACCATGGATCATGGAATACTCCATGGACAATGGTGGGTCCCCGTGGTAGTCATTCTACAAACCTAATACAGGACCTGCAACACGGCCACCTTTCATGACTTATTGTGCCCTTCACGGACCATGAAGGGGCTCCGTGGAGAAACTTCAGAGACCTTTCCTGTAGGCTTTCAAAAATATTTTTCCAAGTTATTTATCACAGGACCCCACCACGAGCCGTGATGAGCACCATGGACCATGAAGAGTATCTATAAATCCAGTTCTGGTCAGATTTTAAAAGGCATATTTTAGTCTTTTCCTAAATTTTAAATCAAAATGGATTCATTTTGAGGAATGAATTCTCTCATCTAAGGACCCTAAACCCTTATTATTCACACTTAGACTCAAGACACTCAAAATCTATCTTCTCAAGCTCTTCCAAGAACTTCAAGACAAGCTAGGGTTTCATCTCAAGGCATCTTCAAGTCTCTTTTCCTCTTCAAGTCTTGATTAGGTATTTTCTTTCCCCAAGGTATGTGGGTTTCATCCATGGGTTCTTCCACCCATGGAGCCCAAATGTTTTCTTCAATTTGATATTTCAAAATCTAAATGACCAATTCTTATGGCCTTTTACATGATGACTCTAAATGTATATATTATGATATATTTGAAGTTTATTTACTTATAATTGATGTACATTGACTCTCAATTTCATGAAAGGAAGGATTTGTTAAGGTTCTTATATGAAGTCTTGAACGTGGTTTTAAAGTGTATATGGTGGGTTATTTTAAGATATTTAACTTGATGCGTTTTCATCACTCTCATGCATACAAATATTCTTTAAATTTATTTGAAGGTTATAAAATGACCCCACCTAGTTTTTCGTATGTTAAAGTAAAGTTGAAATGAAAGCTTTGACTCAAAATGAAAGTTGTGAAGCAAATGTTTATGTTTAAATGAGTCATTTGAAATAATTGAATGATGATGAAGGGTCTTATTATCCAAAGAAAGTATTCCATGTGAAAGGACAATTCTCATATTTCAAATCAAATGAAATATTTTAATGAGCTATTCCACCAAATGATGATTTGATGTCTAAAGTTATATAAATGCATATGTTATTATAATATCTAAATGTTATTCTGTGGGATTGACCTAGCACTGAATGTAGTATGTAGATGTGGAGTCGACCTAAGTAGTCCTTACGTAAAGTCTCATGTTGCATTAACTATGCGCCAACATAAGAGACCTAGTAGGCTATTTAGGCTAGTGGATCTACAATTAGCTATTAAACTTAAAGTTAAAGAAATGATTAAGGTTGACGATGTTCTACCTGTCAAGTAGTCTCCCCATGCCAACGTAGAGGGTTATGTTGGTTTTCATGTAATAGCTCTCATGGTCTTAAATTCGGATATGGTCATCTTCCCACAAAATGAATTATTTAAGGTTACATATGATGATTTCTCATGCATATATTAACTTATGCATATTGTTTATAAATGCCTTAATGTTTGTCATTTTATAGCATAGTCACGTACTTAGTACATTCAAAGTACTAACACATACTTTTGCCTATGTGTTATCACCATATAGGGACTAGCGTTGCTCCAAACTCTCCTTCACATGGATATGTTCGGTTGTTGAAGGCTACTAGTATTTTGGTTAATTCTGATGTTTCTAGAATAACACTCCTATTTTTCTATCTTGTGTTAAGTATAGAATATTGAGTTAGTTTGGTACTTTTGGTTTATATTTTAAGGGTGAGCTAGGGACATGCCATAGCCCTCTCCATATCTTGAAATTAGAAGGTATGATTGGACAAAATATATGATGTTCAAATTACTTGACTCTTATTCTATGTGGAATCCCTTAGTACTATTATCCCTTACATTTCCATTTGTTTTTGATTTCAATTACCAATGAAAAGCTTAATGAATGCTAAGAAGCTTGGATGAGGTACTTCCGTGTGCTTCATTCGTCATTTTACATTTAGGCCCTAGCCCTGGGTCATGACAAACTTGGTATCAGAGATCGAGGTTTGGAAATGGTAATCAAAGTCTAACATACCAGTTTAAATAGGGTCTTGTTTTTTGTTGTGAAGCGCATCAAAACTATGAATAGGAGACTATGGGATGTTTAGGAAAGTTTTCACTTCTTTCAAATACATGTCGTGCCTTAGAGTGTCATAAGCCTTCCTCTAACTAACAAATGTTTTGTATTCTCTAGATAATGCCTCAAGGAATAGCAACTCCAAGAGCAAGAGTTGATGATGAGGACTAAGATCCTCTAGTTCCTAATGCCCTACATCATGAGGAAGGGGTAAGCCATATGGAGTTTCACAATATCATCATATTGTTGGCACAGGGCATAGACAACTAAGGGAATTGAGGTGTTCCTCCTCCTCAAGTGCAAAATCTGGCTTATAAGATTTGGGATTTCCAAAGAATGAATCCTCCTGAATTTAATGGATCTAAAACACATGAGGATCCTATGGAGTTCATCAATGAGGTATACCAAATTGTGGCTATCATGGGTGTTCCTCCAAATGAGAAGGCCATTATAGTGACTTATCAAATCAAAGGAGTGGCATGAGTTTGGTACGAACAATAGGTTGTTGAGAGAGATGAAGAAATGGGGCCGATAGGATGAGAAGAGTTCAAGGGTGCCTTTCTGGACCTCTTCTTTCTAATGGAGCTAAGGGAGGCTAAATTCTAAGAGTTCATCAACCTTCGTCAAGGAAGTATGAGTGTGAGTGAATATGCCCTTAAATTCTCTAAGTTGTCAAAGTATGCTTCCTTCATTGTCTCCGACCCCCGAGCAAGGATGAGCAAGCTCATTTGTGGTTTCACAATCTTTGTGTCCAAGGAGTGCAAGATTTCTATGTTGGTCAAGGAGATGAACATATCCCGACTAATGACCTATGTAGAGCAAATTGAAAAATAGAAGTGGAAAGAGAGGTCTAGAGGGTTCAAGAACGCTAGAATGGAAGGTGGAGGGTTCATCCCACAAAGGTCTGGTTATGGTAACAATGGCAAGGGCCAAGTTGGACAATGGTTTGTAGGACAACGTCCTACTAATACTTCTCATCCCAAATTCAACAAGGAAAAGGGTACTAATTAAATGTCCCCAAGGGAGAATGTTGGTACTCAAGCTTTACCCACATGTAATAAGTATGGGAGGACTCACAAAGGGGAGTGCTTAGTCGAATCTAGTACATGCTTCAAATATGGCAAGCCGTATCATCATGCTCGAGAATATAAAAGTGGTTTTGGTGGTAGGGCTCAAGGCCAAATTGCTAATGGATAATAAGCTCAAGGAGTGGCCAATGCACCAACCATTTCTATGCTTTGCATTGGAGGTAAGAGGTTAAGGGAGCACCAAATGTCATTATCAGTATGTTAAAGGTCTTTTCTTTTAATGTGTATGCATTATTAGATCCGGGTGAAAATTTATCATTTGTTACTCTATTCTTAGCAAAAAGGTTTGATATATTACCCAAAATATTAGTAGAGCCTTATTTAGTGTCTACCCCCATTGGTGAGTTGGTTGTTGCTAGACAATTTTATAAGAGATGTCCTATGTCCATCTTGCATAAATTTGTCCCATGTGATCTCATTGAGCTTGACATGGTAGATTTCAATGTTATACTTATGATGGATTTGTTACATGTATCTTATGCTTTTATAGATTATAGGACTCGTCGAGTCAAGTTTTAATTCCTAACTAAGTTCTTTCTTGAATGGGAGGGTAATGATTCGGTGGTGAAGGGTAAGTTCATCTCTTATCTTTAGGCCCAAAAGTTGATTGCTAAGGGTTACATTTACCACATTTTGATTTTTAGAGATATCGACTCCAAAAGTCCTCCTCTTGAGTTGGTTCCCATAGTAAATGAGTTTCTCAATGTCTTTCCTGATGACTTTTTTAGTATCTCTCCTGAAAGGAAAGCTGATTTTGGTATCTATCTCCTCCTAGATATCCAACCTATCTCTATTCCTCCTAACCAGATGAACCTAGTAAAATTGAAGAAGTTGAAGGAACAATTAAAGGACTTGTTAGAAAAGGGGTTCATAAGGCCTAGTATTTCACCATGGGGTGCTCCCATGTTATTTGTATGGAGGAAGGATGGATCGCTTCAAATATGCATAGACTACCATCAATTGAACAAAGTGACCATTAAGAGCAAGTAGCCAATCCCTAGAATAGATGACTTGTTTGATCAATTACAAGGGGTAAGTCACTTCTCCAAGATCGACCTTTGGTCTGGCTATCACCAACTAAGGGTGAGGAAGTGTGACATTCCCAAGATGGCTTTCCAAAATAGGTATGGACACTTCGATTTTGTACTAATGAGTTTTGGGTTGACAAATGAATCGGCGATGTTTATAGACCTAATGAATAATGTTTTCAAACCCTACCTTGATGCTTTTGCTGTGGTCTTCATTAATGACATCTTGATCTACTCTCGGGGTGAGGAAGAACATAAGAACAATTTGAGGGTTATACTTCAAACCTTGAGGGATAGGCAATTGTTTGTCAAAGTACGTGTGAATTTTGGTTGAAGTAGGTAGCTTTTCTTGGTCACATAGTATCTAGTGATGGGATCAAGGTCAATCCTAATAAAATGGAGGCGGTCAAGAATTGGACCAGACCATTGTCTCCTTTGGACATTAAGAGCTTCTTGGGTTAGCCGGGTACTATAGAATGTTCATTGAAGGATTTTCTTCTATCTCATATTCTATGACAAAATCAACTCAAAAGACAGCAAAATTTATATGGATAGATGAGTAAGAAAGCAGTTTCCAAAGCCTGAAATATCGACTTACCTCCGCTTCTATTTTGACTCTACCGGAAGTATTGGAAGGATTTATGGTTTATTGTGATGCTTCAAATATTGGTTTGGGTTGTTTCTTGATGCAAAATGGCAAAGTTATAGCTTATGCTTCTAGGCAATTGAAGGTGCATGAATGTAACTGCCCTACCCATTATCTTGAGTTGGTGGCCATTGTTTATGAATGGAAGATCTGGTGGCATTACCTCTATGGGGTGCATTTGATGTGCCTACTATTTATAAAAGCCTCCAATGTGTGTTCACCCAAAAAGACCTCAATCTAAGGTAAAAGAGGTGGCTAGAACTTCTTAAGGACTACAACATAAGTATGCATTATCATCCAAGTAAATCCAATGTGGTTGTTGATGCACTTAGTATAGTGTCTATGAGAAGTGTAGCCAATGTAGATAAAGGTAAGGGGGTTGGTGAAAGATGTTCACCATTTTTCTAGGTTAGGGGTGAATTTCAGTGGTACCGATGGTGGTGGTATGGTTGTTCATAATGGATCTGCATCCTCTTTGGTGGTGGATGTCAAGTCAAAGCAAGACCTAGACCTGACATTAGTGGAGTTAAAAAGATTGGTGAAGGAGAAGAAAGTAGAGGTCTTTTCATAAGGGAAAATAGGGTGCTATACTATCAGGTTCGACTGTGGGTTCCTGATGTGGATAGCTTATGGAGTTTACTCTTAAAGGAGGCTCATAATTCTTCACACTCTATTCATCCCGGTTCGACGAAAATATATCGAGACTTAAGAGAATTCTATAGGTGGGGTGGCATAAAAAAGGACATAGCAAAGTTCGTGTCTGAATGTCCGAATTGCCAACAAGTGAAGGCCGAACACCAAAGGTCGGGTGGCCTAACATAAGATATCGAAATACCTACTTGAAAGTGGAAAGATGTGAACATGGATTTTGTAGTGGGTTTGCCTCATACCCAGAAGCGTCATAATTCAATTTGGGTAATTATTGATAGAATGACTAAGTTGGCCTAATTCCTACCGGCCAAGACTTCTTATAGTGCCGAAGATTATGCTAGGTTTTATATTCTAGAGTTGGTGAGGTTGCATGGTGTACCATTGTCAATCATTTCAGATCACAGTACCCAATTCACTTCTTACTTTTGGAGGTCGTTTCAAAGGGGCCTTGGTATTAAGGTAAAGTTCATCACCGCATTCCATCCTCAAACCGATGGGCAAGCTGAAAGAACAATTCAAACACTTAAGGATATGTTTAAAGACTTGTAGGTTGGAATTCAAACGGAGTTGGGATGATCATCTACAGCTTATCAAGTTTACCTATAATAATAGCTACCACTCAAGCATCGAGATGGCGCCGTTTGAGGCTTTGTATTAGTGATAATGTAGGTCTCCAGTTGGTTGGTTCAAGGTAGATGAGATGACCTTGTTGGGCCCTAAATTGGTACTAAATTCTTTAGAGAAGGTGAGAGTTATTAAAGAAAGTCTAAAGATGGCCTAAAGTCATCAAAAGTACTATTCTGATACTAGGAGAAGAGATCTTATGTGTAAGGTGGATGATTGGGTGTATTTGAAGGTTTCATCCATGAAAGGTGTGGTTCGGTTTGGTAAGAAAGGGAAATTAAGCCCTAGGTAGGTAGGGCCTTTTAGAATGTTGAGGCATGTTGGCAAAGTCACTTATGAGTTGGAATTGACTTCGAAAATGACCCTGGTTCATCTGGTGTTCTATGTGTCTATGATAAGAAAATGTGTGGGTGATCCTAGTTCTATTGTGCCTTTGGAGGTAGTAAGCGTTGAAGAAACTTGACCTATGAAGAGGTTCCAGTTGAAATTTTGGACCAGCAAGTCAAGAGATTGAGGAACAAAGAAGTTGCATCCATTAAAGTTCTTTGAAGGAATCAACAAGTTCAAGGTCCTACATGGGAAGCAGAAGAGGATATGATGAAATGATACCCTTATCTCTTTCGTTCTACTCAAGCCTAAGGTATTAATTTATTCTTTCTCAAGAGTTTAAGACTTATGTTTTAGTTTTCTAAAGTCTTCATTTGCATTCATGTTCATGAAGTTGAGTTTTAAATTTATGTTTTATGCCAAAGTTTAAAAGTCTCATGTTTGATTCATTTCAAGTGTCATTGTATTCATGTTGGGATACTAGTCCTCGTGCTTTGTCTTTCTCTATGCTAATGATTCCCATTGGAGCACGAATGTTCCCAAGGGGGAGATATTGTAAGACTCCAGAAATATGGAAGGTCCTAATCCAAGGAACAAAGAACAAAATCATAGAAAGTTGCAGAAACTGGCACTAGGAGTTGACCACGGAAGCTATCACGGGTTGTGGTAAGCATTGCAGAATATGGTATAGATTCAGAGACTCAAACTTGAAGGAAAGGGACAACGATGGAGGACCACCAACTATGGTGAGCACCACAGACCGTAAAGCCCTTCGTGGTGATCCCTCCCCAAGACCCTCAAGAAATTCCCCAAGGAAAGGGCCATGGATGACAACTACGGATCGTGGAACACTTCACAGACTAAGGTGTGTCCCTGTGGTATCAATCTGCAAGCCTTCTATAGAACCTGCACCACGGCCATGTTTCAAGACCCATCGTGCCCTTCACGGACCGTAAAGGGGCTCCATGGAGAAACTTCAGATCCCTCTCCTATAGGCTTTCCAAAATATTTTTGCCAAGTCCTTTATCATGGGACTACACCACGAGCCATGGGGAGTACCATGAACCATGAAATTTCTCCATGAAGCTTGTTCGGATCAGAATTTAAAAGGGACATTTTGGTCTATTCCTATGTTTTAAATTAAAATAGAGTCATTTTTATAGTTGAATGTTCTAATCTAAAGACCCTAAACCTTCTAAAACTCTCATTCTTCATACATAGACTCAAGACACTCAAATCCACTCTTCTCAAGCTCTCCCAAGAACTAGGGTTTCATTTCAAGTCATCTTCAAGTCTCCATTCCTCCTCCAGTCTTCATTAGGGATTTTGTTTCCCCAAGGTATATTTATTTCATCCATGGGTTCTTTCACTCATGGATCCCAAATGTTTTCCTCAACTTGATATTTCAAATTCTAAATGATGAATTCCTATGGACTTTTACATGATGACTGTAAATTCATAGATTATGATATATTTGAAGTCTATTTACTTATATTGATGTATATTGACTCTCAATTTCATGAAAGGAAGAATTTGTTAAGGTTCTTATATCAAGTCTTGAAAGTGCTTTTAAAGTTTATATGGTTGGTTGTTTTAAGATGTTTAATTTGATGCACTTTCATCACTCTCATGCATACATGTATTCATTAAATGTATTTGAAGGTTATGAAATGAACCCACGTAGTTTTCCTTATGTTAAAGTAAAGTTGAAATGAAAGCGTTGACTCAAAATGAAAGTTGTGAAGCAAATGTTTATGTTTGAGTCATATGAAATGATTGAATGATCATGAAGGGGCTTCATAGTCAAACAAAGGATTCAATGTGAAAGGACAATTCTCACATTTTGAATCAAATGGAATATTTTAATGAGCTATTCCACCAAATGATGATTTGATGTCTAAAGTTATATAAATTATTATGTTATTATAATATTTAAATATTATTTCACGGGATTTACCTAGCATCGAATGTAGCCTGTAGATGGAGACTCCACCTAAGGGGTCCTTAAGTAAAGTCTCACGTTACATTAACTATGCGCTAACATAGGAGCCCTTGTAGGATATTTAGGCTAGTGGATCCATAATTAGTTGTTAAAGTTAAAGAAATGATTAAAGTTGACGGAGTTCTACCTAGAAAGTAGTCTTCCTGTGTTAACGTAGGGGTTTATGTTGGATTCCATTTAATAGATCGCATGGTCTTAAATTTTAGTTACGGTCATTTTCCCAAAAAATGATTGATTTAAGGTTACATATGATGATTTCTCATACATGCATTCACTTATGCATATTGCTTATAAATGCCTTAATGTTTTTTATTATATAGCATGCTCACATACTTAGTACAATCAAAGTACTAACGCATACTTTTGTCTAAGTGATATCACCATGTAGGGACCGGTGTTGCTTTACACTCTTTTCTGTGTGGCTAAGTTCAATGGTTGAAGGCTACTACTATTTTGGTGAGTTCCCATGTTTCGAAAACAACACCCCTATCTTTCTAGCTTATGTTAAGTATAGACTATTGAGTTATTTTGGTACATTTGATTTATATCATGATGGTGAGCTAGGGACATGTCTTAGCCCCCACCAAGTCTTGAAAGTAGAAGGTATAGTTAAACAAAATGTATGATGTTCGAATGACTTGACTCTTACTCTATGTGGAATCCCTTAGTCCCCGTTATCCCATACATTTCCACTCGTCTTTTATAATCATTACCAATGAAAAGATTAATGAATGCAAAGAGGCTTGGATGTGGTACCTCTGGGTTCTTCATTCTCCGTGTCACATCTAAGCGCTAGGCCTGGGTCGTGACATGCTCTTAAGGAACAACTCCGCGTCGCGGACTTGGGTGCATATTTTTTTTTGTATTCAGTTATTAAGTAGGAGAACTTTAGACTTTTCCCTACCTTTTATTAATAAACCTAGAAGTTTTTAAGAATTAATTTGACCCTATTAACTACCCTAAACCATATTCTCATTCAATCTTTCACAATTCATCTATTTTGAATAATTCTCTCTCTACAAAATCTCTCAAATCACCATTGAATACATTCAAGCAATTCTCTCAAGATCTTCATCAAAAACTTAAAATTTCTTGAAGTTTTTTTTAGATTCTCATTTAAGGTATGTCGGCATTCATCCAAGTACCTTTCACCCATGGAACCCAATAAATTCTCATCTTTTCAATCAATTCAAGTATATATTTTATGGGTCTTGTGATCTCTATTTTAATTACATGAATTATGATTTTAAACTATGATTATGATTTTATATCAATATGAATTAATGATTATTGCATGGAATTGAAGAGTTTTCTTTGAATTTCCTACGTAATTTCTTCTAGATACAAAGCATGGACAATGGGTATTTTCAATTATACTTCCAATTGATATTATTTTCTTAAATTATGTATGAGTTGATATAAATTATATGATTGTGCATGTTTTAAATTTAATTTCATGATTTCTAAGTCAACTACTTGTGAACCTATGCTTTTACCTTAATTTCAAGTATGATTCATACTCGTGGAATTTCAAGTGTTAAAGAAAGTTAATGAAAGGGTGACTTAAGATCTTTACTAATAACTTAGGACCCTAATGATACTCTTTATCAAAGAAAATTCATAATGATGGAAGGCTTACACTCACATTACATGAATCACATGATAATGAGTTATTCTTATAAACAAGTTTTATGAATTATTATTTATGAAAAGCCTATGATTTATGACAATATGATTTATGATAATGATATGTATTCTATAGGATGCTGACTTAATACCGAGAGGACTTTGAGTTGGGCGCTCATCAAAAAGCCTTAGTAGCAATCTCTAGTCTCTTAACTATGTTCCACCATGGGATTATTACAAATATGATCTAACTAGTGGATCCACATAACATGATTACATCTTTAGAGGGATAGATTATTTCTTGCAAAGTAGATTCTCCTTTTTCTGTTATATGGGAAGACACCGGGATTCCATATTATAGCTCACATGGTTTTATTGTCGGTAACAGTTATATCCCACATATGTATGGTCCCTTATGATATTTTAAATGACTAATCATATCCTTTTATTTTACATAATACTCTTATAGTTTATTGTGCATTGACTCTTCTCATGTCTACTTATGATTTTACTACCTCTTTTAACAATTATTTGAAATGGTCATTTGCACAACATGGTTTTATTATGCTTTAAATTGCCTACATACTTAATAAATTCAAATGTGTTAACGCATACTTCATTGCATAAATTATATCACAATATAGGGATGGGCGCTCCATCTTATTCTTGTAGCTAGTTGGTGATCCATTCAAGATTATGTCGTGAGTCCTCATGCTTAGAGGGCAAGCCAAGTCTATCTTTCTTTTTTGTCATTCCTAGACTATGTTGGTACATTGAGACTATTCTATGTAATTTCATTTATTTTCTTAAGGGTGACCTAGGAACATGTCCTAGTCCCCGCCTATGTTAGTCATGTAGAGGCATGTTGGATATGTGTATGGAGTCTATCTTGTCTTAATTCATTCTAGCTATGCTATGTTCTTGGACATTTATGGGTTTCAACTTTATTGTTACCTTATGTATGCTTATGATATGCTCAAAGTCTTGGTTGGGATTTCTTCAGGAATCCTAATCGTCGCGTCACACATAGGGCCTAGCTTGGGTCGAGAAAAACATAGTATCAGAGCATAAGGTTTTAAAGTGTCATAGGTAGTCCAACATGCTGCATCAAGTAGAGTCCTATTCATGGCTATGAAGCACGCCATATCTATAAGTAGGAGGCTATGAGACATTTTAGTAAATCTTCACTTCTTTCATCTTCTATGTCGTGTAATAGATTGTACTCTATGTCTTTTCCCTAAATTGTCCTTTACGATTTTTGGAAAATGCCTCCAAGAGGAGCTCCACTCCAAATAGAGGTTAATGTTAATGAAGGACAAGCCCCTCAAGCTCCCAATGATCCTTTAGACGATCAAATTACTCACACTGAATTAGTAACTTCCATCTTTATGCTAGCTCAAAACATGACTACTCAAGTGAACCGAGGATTGGTGGCTCCTCCAAATGTGTCTACAACGGCTTCAAGGGTAAGAGACTTTACAAGGATGAATCCTCCTAGGTTTTATGGGTCCAAGGTTGATGAGGATCCCCAAGATTTTGATGAAGAGGTTCATAAAATTGTTTCTATCATGGGATATCTTCGGAGTAGAAGGCGGAGTTTGAAACCTACCAACTCAAGGGTGTTGCTTTAGTATGGTTCAATCCTTGGAAGGCCAAAAGGGTTGAAGGGGTCCTATAGGTTGGGAGAATTCAAGGTTGCATTTTTTGACTTCTTTTTCCACTTGAATTGAGAGAGGCGAAAGGGTTGGAGTTTATAAATATCAATAAAGGTAACACGAGTATGAGGGAATACGCCCTCAAATTCACAAAGTATTCCAACTATGATCCTTCTTTGGTAGCTAACTCCCATGCCCAAATGAGTAAGTTAATTTTGGGAGCGTCAGACTTGGTGGTGAAAGAATGCCGAACTAAAATGCTTATCAAAGATATGGAAATTTTTAGTCTCATGATCTATGCCGAACAAATAGAAGGGGAAAAACTTAAGGAGTGGAAGGTGAAGGAGTCCAAGAAGGCTCGATGGGTTTTCTCAATACAAATTCGGTGAAGGTAATAGCCATTTTCAACAAGAAAATGATTTTCAAGGCCAAGGTACTTCACAAACTTTGGTCCAGAGATTTGAAAAAGATAGGTTGCTCAACCCTAAGGCTTAAAGTGGTGGTTTTAGTGGATCTACTATCCCCAAGTGCTCCATGTGTGAGAGAAACCATGGAGGTAAATGTTTGCTTGGTATGGGTGCTTGTTTTGGATGTGGTAAAATGGGGCACAAGGTCTTTGAATGGCATAATGGTGTAAGAAAGGAGAGAGAAGGACCTCCTCATGGGAAACCTACTCAAGGTGGACAAGTTCAACATGGTGCTAGCACATGCCAAAATAGGTTCTATGCACTCCAACCTAGATACGATGTTGAGGAGTCTCTTGATCTGGTTACGGGTATGATGTGGGTATTTGTCTTTTGTTACTCCTTTCCTTGCGATAAGATTTGATATATGTTCCAAAATCTTGCTAGAGCATTTTTCAGTTCATACCCCCGTTAGTGATTCAGTATTCAAGGGTAAGATCAAGTGACTCGAATGAGGGTGGTATTCTTATTAAAAATAATTTGGAATCTTCATTGGTAGCGAATGTAAAAGAAAATTAAGACATGGATCAAACCTTAGTTAAGTAAAAGAAATTGGTGGTTAGTAAGAAGATTGAGGTTCTCTCACATCGGGGAGATGGAGTACTTCACTACCAAGGTCGTTTATGTGTCTCAAATATTGATGGCCTAAAAGAAATGATATTGAATAAAGCCCATAGATCTCGCTGGATGAGATATGGCAGATGAGGAGAGAGTGGGTGTTCCTTGTTGTGATAATTGTGGAATGCTTATTCCATTTAAGGTTATAGACATGGAGGAACAGCGATATGGGATCTTGGTGTGTGCAATAAATAGGTAAAAGTATATTGGTGTACCCTTTGGTAGGAGTTAATGCAAATGCGGATGTAGAGACGCTAAGCTAGACATGAAAATTCATTAAGTGATGTTGACTTCAAATGAGCCATAAAGTGGTTAGATTGATATGCTTGAATGTCTGGTTGTCATTGTGTGATTGATTGCAATAGGCTATTGATGACTTTTTGTTAAGGATTTTAAGTGAGTGTATAAGAGTGGTTATACAACTAGGCTGTCACGACTTGATTTCTCAAGTCAGGATGGCACCTACTATCAACCCACTAGTAGGTAAGCCTAACCCCATAGAGTCCAGAATCATAAGCAACAGACCATCACAAATGGAAGGAAAGAACAAAATAATAATAACAATAAGAAGAACAAGAACAAGAAGAGAAGAATTAGAACAGTACAACAAAATAAACCCTAAGACTTGGTATTAGTCGGTAGTCGAGCTACTAAATTAAAGTAAAGGAATACAAGGCTTATACAGAAACCATAATAGTAATAGTAATACAGACTCTCCGATTACAAAAAAAAAGACTAAGCCAATTCCAAAATGAAGAGAGAGAGACAACTCTGAATGCCAAGAGCTCACCCAAGTTTCCAAACTCCAAGAGCTTCTCCGCAATATATCCAAATCAGTAATGAAGACTCGTCCTATGATCTGCAGGGTGCAAATGTGAAGTATGAATACCAACAAGTGGCACTCAGTAGGCATCAGGTGACTGAGCTCCAAAGATAAAAAAAAAAGTATAAAGAACATGTAAGCAAGGAGTATATATCACAAGTAACTAACAAGAATAATATAGAAACTTCAATTAAGAAATATCAGATATAAGAAAGAGATAGAAAATAGAAAACAAGCAAGGACGTACCTGGTGGCACCATCCCAAGATCTAAACACAACGACACACTATGAAAGGGGGAATAACTATGTGACACCCTACTAACATAAGTAAACACATATATCACATAAAGGCCCAAAGTACCATATCAACTAAATCCCTGCACAAAAGTTAGATAAATAAGAACAAGGGCAGTAACTACCTTCAAACAAGAGACCACCCTTTGTAACGCCACAAGTATGTAAATATTAAGACAATACTTCATGAGCCCCTATGTTCCTAGGAAGTTCACTCACAAATAGGTAAACCCACATGGCATCCCATACTACCGACAAGTAGAAACAACTATGCTGGCCATAGGAATTGCATATATGAATCAAAGTCATATAGTAAAACCAATAGTACAATCAATACCAAGTGCCTCTTACAAAGATATATACACCTACTTTCAATCCCGGCCAGGAAATAGGACCCATGCACCTCTCTGGGATCGCTAGGAGGGCTCGGGAATACCCCTATATACCTTTCTAGTCCCGATCCAGGTCTTATATTAATATAGATATCAATCTGTATGTTCGATCATCAAAGTCTGCTCTATCGCGGTGACTGGAGATAAAAAGTTAAATTAGTATAGAAAGGATTGGAAATCTTTACGGCTGGACCAGTATCATAAAAATGAGCACATCCTCGATGCCTCAAATTAAAATAATAAAATGAGCGCATCCTCGATCCCTCTAATCCATTCAAACAAGTATTAACAAGGGTAGAATGACCCATACTAAAAAAATAAGTATAAAATAGTTTGGGTTACAACCCAACTTTCTCAAATCAATGTCAAAAACCAATACATGCACCAGGGTCGACTATATCCATGAGAAAATAATGATCCAGTTCAATGCATGCCATCACCAGCACCCAAATACTGTGTATAATCACATATAATAATGACTCCATATGCACCTTACCCTCTAAAGCATAGAAATAGGACTAGCATATGCAACCGACCTCTACCCAAGGCTTATGGCCCAAATCTACTCCTCTAACTCAACATTAAGGTCCAAAAAGGAACTCAACCCTAACTGGGTAATAAGGGGAAAGTGTGGGAATGATGCGCATCTAGTCAATCAAAACCTCCAAATCTAACTGGATGCAACCTCGAGAATACAACCATAGCTAGCCTCACCAAACAGCAATAAGAAAGCATAAGATATTCTAGCTCTAAATCCAGAAAGCGGATCCAATAGTAATTTATAAGCCTAACGGGGTGAAAACAACTACACCAGGGCTCCAACATAAGTGTGCTACAATAATGAAGAATACTAAGTCTCATAAATTCTTCCCAACAATGGCTACAACAACTAAGGATCAAACCACATCTCAACTCTAAGGCACAAATTTGTCAACCATCATGTACATCGAATATGTCACATCAAAAGTGGCTAATCAAGACCAAACTAAGGCATCATCAATAATTTTACCACTAGACTGGAAATCTCATAAAGACAACCTAGCCTACAGATCACACCGGGACAAAGAAATAAAAATTTAGGAATCAAGCCTAACCCATTATATACAATCCAAACTATAAGCCATTTATACTAAACAATATCTCATATAGATTAATCAAAAGAAAGGAGACCATATCCTACCCTAAAGTCGAACATACGCGCTCTAAGTCCACTTCCCGATAAAAAATGCGTCCACGCTATGAAAATGTTGATCACCTCATCAATAAGAATGTTTTGACACTAAAATTATATTTTTTGAGACAGATCCAAAATTGGGTTTAAAATGGGATTATGGGAATCATAATGGGAATCCCCAAAATGAATCTGTGAAAAGGTTCTAAAGGCATTATTCATCATATATCCCAAAATGGAGCACAAATCCATGCTCAAAGTGACATAAATCAACCCAATAATTAAAATCTCCATTAAAGCTTAAAGTTAAGGTAGGGCAACCCCTTCGAGCAGAAAATACCTCAAAATGATGCCTTGCAAACTTCCCCCAAACCTACCAACATGTAGTTATGACTCTCATGAACCCAATGCACTTGGAATTTCCCAAATCAGAGTTCACTAGATCCTAAAATTGAAGAATAATTATGAGGGTTGGGCAGGTCACGTCTGCTCTTAAATTAAAAGACCAGATGAGACAATACTTCATGATTGTGGCCTTAGGCCTCATGATCACAAAGGCCACTAAGCCAGTATATCGAGATCACTACCACCAGCCTTGCGAATGTGAAGGTCTAGATAACAGGGCTTCGCGATGGTAACACCTATAGATTGCGAATGCGATGACCAATAGTGCTTGCACCAGCTCAAACTTGAGCTTTGAAAAGCTGCAATGGGGTGCTCAGTATTTACTTCAAATCCCATACACACAAACATACTACGTTATGCCACTAAATTCTATGTTTTGAACTTAATGGCATAGTCATAAGTTCCATCCAAGGTTGTCTTGAGAAAATATGGATTCTATACCCAATCATAGTTTTTGCCAATAAGGGGGCTCAAAATAAGAACGAAAATCTTGGGACACAAACGAAAGATTATTCTATACCAAATTCGACATTTTTGAGCTAACTGCGCTGATAGACTTTTCATCCAAGCATATTTATCAAGAATGTTGACCAAGGTCAACATTAGGCTAAAATTCAAAGACTTTAGCGCCAAGTGGCCCCAAACTCACACTGATTTCCGTAATGCTTGTTCTAACCATGCTACTTGCCTAATTTGGCCATTCTGAAGTTGATGGAACCATCATAATTCCATTATGAGCTTGTTTTGATGGATTTTTGACTGAAAACAATCTTTGAAACTCCAAGAGCTCCAAAATAGAGAAACGGGCAAAAAACCTAAACGAACAATCAAGCGTCCAAAATATTAGAGCCAGGAAGTCATAAATGACTTGGGGTCGCTATAAGAAGACTTTAAAATCTGAAAAGATCAGAGAAGGATAAAAATGACCTGTAGGGTCATTACAAAGGCTTGAATATAGTGTTGATGGTATGTGGATGAATGCATGCTGCTTTGGGTGTTTCTTTATTAGAACTCGAAGTCTGTTGAATGTTATGGTAAGAAGTAGTACTCTTGGGATAAAATTCCCTATAGCAGTATTGGATCCTAAGGCGTATTGGTAAGGTATCCTATCAACTTTATTTTCCATTGGAATTAGCCTCAGCTCATCTAGTATTCAATATATCGATGCTGAAGAAATGTGTTAGTGATCCCAATGTCATTGTACCTTTGGGTGGTGTGAGTGTTAAAGAAAACTTAACTTATGTGGAGGTTTTGATTAAAATTTTAGACCCCAAAGTAAAAGGTTGAGAAACAATGAAGTTGTATCCGTTAAGATCTTTTGGAGGAACCAATAAGTTGAAAGTGCTACATGGGAAGAGAAAGCGTACATGATCAAACAATACTTATCTATTTACTTTTATTTTGGCTAAAGGTATCTAGCTATTCAAGCTCGAATCCTCCTAACGCCAATGTTCCAACCTCTCTATGTCTTATTACATGCATGTGTACTCATGATAATGATTTTTAAATGATGTTTAAATTGTATTATTGCATTCATGTTGGGTTCTTAGCTACGCACTCTACTCTACTCTACTCAAGCTAGTCCCACCTCATTCGAGAATAAATATTCCTAAGAAAGAGGGCATTTGAAGGTTGGAATATGATATAATAAGGTTAAATATTGCAAAAATGGCCTCGGTAGATTTTTAAATAAAGTATCTCGGATTTTTTTTTTCCAAAATTGTATTTCTAGAAGCGTGCAAGACAGGTCGCTTCGTGAACCTGCTCCCCGACAGTACAATTTTACCCCAAGACAAAGTCCAGCCAATTTCTCATTCGCTCAAAATTGTCTTATCAAGGAACAACTCTACGTCATGGACTTGGGTGCCCATTATTGTTTGAATTCATTTCTTAAGTAGAGGTATTTTAGACATTTCTCTACCTATTAGTTAATGAACCTTGACGTTTTTAGGACTTTAGAGATGATGCGGTGGGCGAGAGCTTCATCATGGTAGATTCAGAGCGCGCTCAATTAGCTTTGAGATAGGCTACTATCTTCTTCTTTTGACTGAACTCTATTAAATATTGTGTAGCATATTTTACATGTGACATAGGTAAGTATTTCTAGGATTAGCATTTCCCTTATCCGATTTCGCTTTCTTGTTCCCAAGTGAGCTTTCGGCTAGAATAGTCCTGTAATATCCATAGATTAGGTTATGTCCCTAGTTGTTGTATTGTCTTAGCATTTTTATCCTATTTTGGATTGCTATTGACAACCTTAGGCTAGGTTTGAGCCATAGGTGCTTTATCAGGTATTTATTGCCCTTTATCTAGGCATAGCTTTCGGTAGTGCTTATTATGGATAGGATACTCTTTATGCTAGTCCTTATGGCCTTTGGAGATCATTGTAGCTATAGTTTTGTCTTAGTTATTCTTAATAGGATCTGAGGTGGCATATTTTGGGGTAAGGCATCGATCCTAGAGATATTTCTCTCCCTATCTGATTCTTAGCCATGTCTCAATTATCTCACTTTTGTATAGCAATAGGTTTATGATGTCATCTCACCTGTTATCTATTATTGGGTCTGAGGATGTATCTGAAAAGCAATTGGATTCCAGTTAGTCTCTTGACTTGTTTGTGTGCTAGGACCTGCTATTTCCTTATGGTTGCGCGTATCTTATTTGAATGATGGTGATGGCATGCTTACATTATTTGAGCATATTACTCATTTTGTGGTACGATCCTGGTATTGACATTGTAATTTTCATTACTACTTTTGAGAAGTCTTTCTCTTAATTTTACTATTTTAAACTAGTTTTTATGGGAGTCATACCACATAGATCATTGGTCACTAGTTTTTGAAATTAAGAGGTGTCTGGGACGTGCTCCCTTTTCTACTTGAGTCATTAGAGGCATTTGGGATGCTCTCAATTTTACTTGGTTATTCAGTGCATTGATGCCCTTTCTTGGCCCACCGATGCCCCCGAGTTTGCTCTTTCTAGCTGGGCCATGCCCTAGGAGTTTACTGGTTGGGTGGGCATCCCCTTTTTAGGGTGCTCATGGTTGAGGTTACTGGTTTACTGATGTTAGGAACAACGTCTCTCTTTCTATATCGACTTGGCTGCTTAATCTTCGTTATAACTACGAAGATACTAGTTGTCTATATGAGACTTGATTCGGACCCAAGCAGTGTATACAAACTTCCTGCATCCCTTATGGGCCCCTCTGGCCAGTGTACAACTGAACTGGATGAGGGAGTTGCATGGGTCCCACCTGCTAGGTCAGGGGTCGTGGTAGGTCTATACACTTGTTATTGTTGATCTCTAAGAGCCACTGATAATGTCACTAGTTTTTACTATAGACTTTCATCCATTAGTATCGCTTATCACCAGCATACTTGTATGGTGTAGTCCCCTGATTTTATATGGGTCAGGGGTATATTTGTCCTTATTTGTACCTTTCGAGGTTATGGGAGTCTGATCGATTATTGTCCAATTATACTTGTGCTTATCTCTTATTGTACTTGCAGTTAGTACCTTTGGGTTGTATTTGTAGTTGGTCTACATTGTATTTAAGTGGATGGCGGTTCGTCCTTCTTGCTTGGCTCAGTCAAAATAGTTCATTAGTACACTCCTATGATTCCTTCATCCTGCTAATAAACTATTGCATTGCGTTTCAAGTACATTTTTCGACTCTATTCCTTTATCTGTGTTCCTAGTCTTCTTATCTTATTTCCTGTCATTATGGTGAAAATTCCTTCTTAGTTACTTCTGCAGTATTTACCTGATTATATATTAATTATACTTACTTTATATGTGTTGCTCAGTCGGCCTATGCCTACTGAGTACCATTCATTTGGTACACATACTACACTTTTGCCCCAATAGATCATAGTACGGGTTATCGCCACTGAATTGGACTGGTGCGGAGTAGCTTTTGATTCAGAGATTTGCTGAGCTCCTAGCATTCGGAGTTACCAATTTCCATTCATCCCAGATTAGGACTAGTCTTTACTTGCTTTCAAAGATTGTATGTACTTATATTATATTTGGAAAATCCTTGTACTTCCTTTTGGGGTTAGATGCTCAATTACTAACTGATACCAGGTCTTGGGGTGGTTTCTTGTATTTGTTTCAATTATACTCTTTTTTCTCATTACTACTTACTTTCCACTTTCTTTATTTATCTTCCGCTTGATAGCATATTGCGTTTGGTTTCGGGCTAAGGATTTAGGGTTAGACTTACCTACTGGTGGGTGTCAGCAGGTGTCATCACGGCATAAGAAATTGGGTCATGACAATTAACTACTCGAAATTCCTATTCTCACTCGTTCTTTCATAATTCATCTATTTCAAATAATTCTCTCTCTACAAACGCTCTCAAATCACCATTGAAGACATTCAAGTAATTCTCTCAAGGTATTCATTAAAAACTAAAAATTTCTTCAAATTTCTTCTAGATTCTCATTTAAGGCATGTGGGCATTCATTCAAGGATACCTTTGACCCATGGAGCCCAACAAATTCTCATCTTTTTCAATCAATTCAAGTATGTATTTTATGGGTCTAGTGATTTCTATTTTAGTTACATGAATTATGATTTTAAACTATGATTATGGTGCTATTTCAATATGAATTAATGATTATTGAATGGAATTAAAGTATTTTTCTATGAATTTCCTATATTATTTCTTTAGGATTCATGGCATGGATGATGGGCATTTTCAATTATACTTCCAATGGATATTATTTTCATTTATTATGTAAGGGATGATATAAATTATATGATTATGCATATTTTCAATTCAATTTCATAATTTCTATGTCAATTACTTGTGAACCAATGTTTTTACCTTAATTTCAAGTATGAGTCATGATCATGGAATTTCAAGTGTTCAAGCAAGTTAGTGAAAGGGTGACTTAAGATCCTTAATAATGAATTAGTAACCTAATGATAGTCTTTATAAAAGAGGATGTGTAATGATGGAAGGTATACACCCACATTGCATGAATCACATGATAATGAGCTATTCTTATGAACAAGTTTTATGAATTATGATTTATAAAATTCCTATGATTTATGACAAGTATGATTTAGTATAATGATATGTATTTCGTGGATGTTGACTTAGCACCGAGAGGACTTTGAGGTGGGGGCTCCACCAAAAGTCTTAGTAGCAATCTCTAGTCCCTTAACTTTATTTCCACGGTAGGATTATTGCCAATATGTTCTAGCTAGTGTTTTACGTAGCATGATTACCCATTTAGCAGGGTAGAGTCTACCTAGCCAAGTAGATTCCCCTTTTTCCATTTTATAAGGATATACCGGAATTCCATGTTATAGATCTCATGGTCTTATTGTGGATCACAGTTATCTCCCACATATATATGGTCCTTTATGTTGTTTTAAATGACTAATCTTATCCTTTACTTTTACATGATACACTGATGGTTTATTATGCATTGACTCTTCTCATTTCTACTTATGATTTAACTACCTCTTTTAACAAGCTATTTGAAATGGTCATTTGCACAATATGGTTTTATTAGGCATTACATTTCCTACATACTCAGTGCACTTTAACGTGCTAATGCATACTTCATTGCCTGGCTAGTTGGTGATCCATTTAAGATTGTGTAGTTAGTTAGCATGCTTTGACTGCAAGTCGAGTCTATCTTTCATTTTTTATTTTAATTCTTCAACTTTTGGTATATTGAGACTATTCCATGTTATGTCATTTCTTTTCTTGATGGTGACCTAGGAACATTTTCTAGTTCCCGCCTATTTTAGACATGTAGAGGAATGTTTGATATGTGTATGGAGTCTATATTGTCTTAATTCATTCTAGTTATGCTATATTCTTGGACATTTATGAGTTTTTGCTTTATTGTTGCCTTATGTATACTTATGATATGCTAAGAGGCTTGGTTGGGGTTTCTTCGGGAATACTAATCATCGTGTAACACCGAGGGCCTATCTTGGGTCATGACACATTTCCACCCTTCTAATTGTTTCCCTCATTACCTGTGGATTTGACCTCTTACTTTGGTGTTCCTCCCTATCCTTCTTCTTATTCTCCTCAACTTATTGAGCATTCACCATGAATTTGGAGGTGTTCATTTTTGATATAAACAAAGATGCTTGACACTCTTTCTTCAGATGTCTGATCAAGCCAGAAATAAACTTCCTCATCTTTTCCCTCACATTTGGAACCATTTAAAGAGCATACCTACACAGCTGATTAAACATAAGGCTATACTCTTTGACAATCATCCTCTCCTGCTTTAAGTTAACAAACTCCTCAAACGTTGCTTCTCTCAGATCTCGTGGAAAGGAAAGGTCAAGGAATGCATTTTCAAATTCATCCCAAACTATGGGTTCAACATCCTTACATTGAATTTCCTCCCATAAGTCATAACAGACACTAGTAATATCCTTCAGCTGATAGGAGACAAATTCAACTCCCTCTATCTCAGTCGCATACATTGCCTTTAAGATTTTCCACATGTTATCAACAAAATTCTGAGGGGTCCACCTAAACTCTGGATCCAGTGAATATTCATGGGTTCATCCTCATAATGACCCTAATCTTATTAACAGTAGATGATTCTTAAGAACTAGAGCTCAGGACGAGGATACAATAACGGCCTATCTGAGTAGCCATAAATTGTGTGAGCATAGAGATAGCTGCCCTAAATTCTTTCTCTAAAGCTATAGTAGGATGAGTAGTCTATGATAACCTCTAGAGTCCCATTCTCATTCTCATTATCTTCTTCTCGCGCTCGGTTCTGGGTCTGCATTCAGAACTGTGGTGGAATATTATTCTCTACAATGTTCCTATGACTTAAAGTTCTTTTGGAAGGCATGATCTGAAAATGTGAATGCATGAATTAGAAGGAGATATCATAGAGTTAATTTCTATAGAACGAATTAGAGTAAAAACGAAGTGAAACAATTCCTAAAGTCTTATAGCCTCCATATTATCGATGTGGCGCGCTTCACACTATTAAGGACTCTACTAGACTCAGCTTCGTAGATATCCTAGGACTTTTGAACTATGTGCTCTGATACCAAGTTTTTCATACCTTGAGTCCACACTCTAGGCATGGATGACACTTAAAAACCATTGTTAGTTCCCAAGTGAACTCTTATCCTAGCTAAATCACTAAGAGGAAGACTTAAACTATAAAAAGTAACTCATATGGGCATACATAAGAGAAAGTAAACTCCACTATCTTAGTTTAAAACTCAAGCTCAAATATACATATAAGAGATATAACTCAATGTTTTCAAGGCATATCAAAAGAATGAAACTGAATAAACTTAAACTTTGTCTAACTAATCTATGAAGTCTATGAATATTGAATCTGAATAGGTACTGGGATAGGCCCATGATTACTTCAAAATAAAGTACTAATACTGAAATGAAAGACTGAAATAAAGACTCAAGAATTCCTCTTAATGCAAAGAGGTTTCACCAAAGCTGAGTAGAAAACTGATTTTCAATGATGCGCCTATTGAGGATCTCTATTACATATATCTGCATCATAAAATAATGCAACGCCAAATGGTGTCAGTACATGAAATGTACGGTATATAAAATAACTAGAAAAAAACTTACTCAAAGATAGTCAACTCAACTTGAATAAGTTTCTTTTCAACTATTTTACAGTTCCATACATTCCCTGTACTGACGGCATTTGGTGCTGCATCATCAGGCAATGATCAGATTTTTACTAAGCTTTTGGTGAGACCTCTTTGCATTTAGAGGCTCTCTTGAGTCTTTAATTTTTTGTCTTTATTATTAGTATTTTGACGTAACTATAGAACTATCCCGGTACCCATTTATAGTCATATTTAGAGGCTTGATAGACTAGTCAGACATAGTTTGAGTTTATTCAGGTTTATTCATTCAAGATTTTTCTTGAAAAGATTGAGTTATATCTCACATATATATTTGAGCATTGAGTTTTAATTGAGAAATTTAAGTTTATTTCAAATTATTATGCCTATATAAGTATGTTTTTTATGATCTTCCGCTTAGTGAGTTTAGCCAGGTCAAGAGTTCGCGTAGGAACTAACAATGGTTTCTAAGTGTCAGTCATGCCAAGGATGTAGAATTAGGGTATGACAGAAGAGGACAAGTAGGTAGAGTAGAATATAATAATCAAAGTAGTATAAAGATGAAGATGCAATCTTTCAAGGGAACAAGGAACCCAAACTTGTATCTTGATTGGGATAGATAAGTTGAAACAGTCTTTGACCTCCATAACTACTCTGAGGGTAAAAAGGTTAAACTTGCCATTGTTGAGTATTCTGATTATGCTTCTTCTTGGAGAAAAAAGCTTTCTAGGGATAGATTGCAAATGAGCTACCTCTTATTGCTACTTGGTCAGAGATTAAGAGGGTGATGAGGAAGAGGTTTGTGCCATCATAGTTTTAAAGAGATCTTCAGTTTCTCCTCCAACACTTTAGCCAAGTATCCATGTCCATGGATGAGTACTTCAAAACCATGGGTATGTCTATGATACAAGCTAACTGCATAGAGAAAGACGAGGCTACAATGGCTAGGTTTTTAACTGGTTTAACTACAGAAATAACTGTGTAGTAGAGATACAATAGTATGTAACTTTAGATGAGTTATTCAATTTCTCCATTAAACTAGAAAAATAAATTAAGAAAAAGCAACAAAATAACTCATGGAGAAGTCGGCCAAACACCATCTCAAAGAAGCCATGGTCAAATAAAGAGGGGACATATGTTGCATGAATGTCTAAGTAGAAGAAACATTATTCTTAGAGAGAATGGAGAATAAGAGAGTGAATAAAACTAGGAGCGAAGAATAAGAGGGAGGAGTTATATGTGAGGAGGATGATTTAGAACTGCCTAATGATTGTATAATTAGGGTGGTTAGGAGAATTATGAATATCAATTTGGGTAGTATTGATGAATTGGATAGGAAGAATTTGTTTTTATACTAGGTATGGGATAAAAGAAAAGACTTATTCTATGATTATTAATGGGGAAGTAGTGCAAATGTGGTGAGTTCATACTTGGTGGATAAACGAGGAATTGCATACATGAACACTCTACCCCATATAGGATAAAATGGTTGAATAATAGTGGACAAGTAAAAGTAAACAAATAATGCATGATTTCATTCAATGTTGGTAGGTATGAAGATGAAATTCTTTTTTGTGTAGTTCCAATGCAAGCATGTCATGTTTTACTTCTCCGACCTTAGAGATATTATAGGGATACTACTCATTATGTGAGAAAGAATAGGTATAGTCTTTTGCATAATGGTGAGAAGTTTACTCTTGCACTATGATATCCTTCTCAAGTGTTTGAAGATCAAAAATGATTGAGAGAAATAATGGAAAAACAAAGGAAATAGATAAAAAGTGATCTTGAGGAAAAAAGAAAGGGCCAAGAGATAGGAAAAAAGAGACACGGTCGAGAGAAAGAGAGAGAGGGCAACAATAAAAGTATAGAGTTAAAAGAGGGTTTAAGTAAAAAAAATAAAAAGTTTTGGTGGGAGGAAAGAAGCTACGGAAGGGGAAAAGAAGAGTCTTCTATGAAATCCAAAGAGTGTTTGAACGCTACAAAAGAGGGGCTTCCCATAATACTGCTTACTTTTAGAGAAGTGTTGTTTAAGTTTGAACAACTAACTCCTTGTTTACGAAATAGGTTTTCTTCTCTTTTGCAGAGTTTTCAAGATGTTTACCTAATGACACTCCAAAGGGATTGCCACCTTTGAGAGGGATTGCGCACCAAATAGACTTTGTGCAGGGGTCTCAACTTCCTAATGTCCTGCCAGTATGAGCAATCCTGAAAAGACCAAATAATTACTAAGACAAGTTGATGATTTACTTGGAAAGGGTTTTCTTTGAGAGAGAATGAGCCCATGCTCTACTCCCATCCTATTGGTACTCAAAAAGAATAAAACATAGAGGATGTTCATAGATTTTCAAGCCATCAATAAGATAATGGTAAAGTATTACCATCCTATCCCTCGTCTTGTTGATATTCTAGGCTGACTATACGGCTCCAAAAGCTTTTCTAAAATTGATCTATGGAGTGGTTACCATCAGATTTGTATGAATACTCGAGATGAATGGAAAACTTCTTTTAAGACCAAATATGGATTTTATGAGTGGTTAATTATATCCTTTGGCTTGACTAATGCACCAATTTTCATGAGACTAATGTTTTTAGAGATTTCCATGGAAAATTTGTTGAGGTGTATTTTGATGACATTTTGATTGTTTTTAAAAATCTAGATGAACACCTAGAGCACCAAAATAAGTTTTAGAAGTTCTTAGAAATCAGCGCTTAGTTTCTAATCTAAAAAAGTTACTTTTTTGTGGATTATGTGATTATTTTAGGTTTTGTAATCAATTCTAAGGGAGTTGAAGTATGATAAGAAAATTAAGGTAATAAAAACAATGGCCTAAACCTAACAGTGTAATTGAAGTAAGGACTTTTCATGGCCTTGCAAATTTTTATAGG
Source organism: Solanum dulcamara (assembly GCF_947179165.1). Taxonomy (NCBI): domain Eukaryota; kingdom Viridiplantae; phylum Streptophyta; class Magnoliopsida; order Solanales; family Solanaceae; genus Solanum; species Solanum dulcamara. The sequence goes on along the minus strand of NC_077247.1, from coordinate 13,259,329 downwards.
TTGTTTGTGTGAGACTTTAGCACCATTGTTGCTCCTTTAACTGAAGTTATTTAGGAAGATAAGGTTTTTACATAGGTAAAGGAATAAGATGATGCATTTTACTTGATGAAAGATAAACTATGCTCTACTTCTCTTTTGCAATTACCTAATTTTTCTAAGTCTTTTAAAGCTGAGTGTTATGTCTTTGGTAAGGGCATAGGTATTTTTTTGATGCAATACCTCAAGACAATTGCCTACTTTAGTCAATAGCTAAGTGGAGAAACATTGAACTACTAAACTTATTATTAGGAGCTATATGCCTCGGTAAGGGCATTAGCTACATGGAAGCTCTATTTGTGGCCTAGAGAATTCATGGTCATGACTGATCATGTGTAATTAAAGTACTTGAAGAGACAAGGTAAACTTAGTCATAGGCATGCTAAATGGATGGAGTTTATTGAAACTTTTCCTTATGTAATTGCCTACAAACAAGGAAAGAAGAATGTGGTTGTTAATATGCTCTCAAGAAGGTATGTTTTGATCTCTACTCTTACTTCAACGTTGTTGGGTTTTGACCAAATCAAGTTACTATTTCTTAATAAATCTGATTTTGGTGAGATTTTTGTTGAATCTAAGTTGGGTCCTTAAAAAAATTTAATCTTCAAGACGAATTTAAATTTAAGGAAAATAAATTGAATGTTCCTAATTGCTCTTTATGTGAACTATTTGTCAGGAAAGCACATTGTGGAGGGATAATGGGACAATTTAGTGTATCCAAAACTCTAGATATACCTTCCTAACATTTTATTGGGCTAGCATGAGAAAAAATGTTGAAAAAGTGTGTTCTCATTGTCCTGAATTTGAACAAGCTAAGTCTAGAACATTATCGCGTGGTCTTTATACTCTATTGCCTATCTCTAATTCCCATTGGATTGATATTTCTATGGATTTCATATTGGGGATACCAAGGAATAAATTTGATAAGGATAGTATATTTGTGGTAGTAGATAGATTTTCTAAAATGACTCATTTTATCCCATGCAAAAAGACTAATGATGCATCTCATGTGGCTGACTTATTTGTAAAGAAAGTGGCTAAATTGCATGGAATACCTAGATCTATTTTTAGTGATAAGGATGCAAAGTTCTAAGTCACTTTTGGAGAATTCTTTGGGGAAAGTAGAGAACTAAATTGCTATTTACTACATCTTCTCACCAGCAAACTGATGGGCAATTGAAAGTGGTTAACAAATCATTAGGGAATAAGTTGAGGACTATTTTGAAAGGAAAGTTGACTTCTTGGAATGTTACTTACATATTGTGGAATTTGCTCATAATAAGACCTCTATTATTCTATTTGTAAGACTCTTTTTTGAAGGTGTATATGGATTCAACCCCCTTACTCTCCTTTATATATTATCTTTGCCTACTAATGATTTTTCTAATCTTGTTGGTATGAAAAAGGATGATATAATAAAGAAGATTCATGAACAAATAGGGAATGCAGTTGAAAAGAAAATGAAGTTTCATTGTTATAAGGGAAGAAAATATGTTGACGTGACATGACGCTTAGGATCCCAAGAGACCCCAAATAAGCCTCTTAGCATAGCATACATAAGGTAAGAAAGAAATAAAAAGAAAATCATATATGCGAAAGATATATCTTAACATAGCAATCTCGATAGAAAAGAAAACTTAAAACAAACATTAGTATAGACGAAACTACATGACCATATTCTAACAATGCCTCTACTAACTATGACAGGGGCTTATGACAACCCCTAGCTCACTCAAACATAATAGTTTAAAAGTAATGAAAAGAAAACATAAGACTTATAAGGGTTACCCATGTGTGGGAGCATAAGTCGGAACCTACATTATGAGACAATGTAGGCAAAAGTACGTGTTAGTACATGAAATGCACTAAGTATGTGAAAACATGTAGAAGGTAAACATGATATCATAATGAGCACAAGACGTGAGATGAAAGACCAAGAATCCCTTAAAACATGAAAGTAAATCATAAGATATGGAATAAAGTCAATACATCATTTTAAAAGACATAAGAAAGCTTGTAAAAAACAAAGTTCATTTTGGGGGATATTAACCTTAACCGACATTTAAGATCATATGAGCTATAACATGGAATCCGATGTAACTCCCACACTAAGAAGAGAAAGGCTACTTGCCAAGGTAGACTATGCTTCATAATCATTATCATGTGTTATATGTGGATCCACTAACTAGGCCAATTAAGGAAAACCTATGGGGTCACGTAGTTTGGGTCTAGAGGTTGCTAATAGACTCTCCCTTACCAATTCTCCACCACAAAATTCTCTCGATGCTAAATTAGTCCCAGAAGAATAATCAAATCATTTATCATACATATTATTAGGAAAGGAAATAATTTATACCAATCCACATCATAAAATATATCATAAGAATAGCTCGTTAAAAATCATGATCATAAAATAATTCATATAGACACTTACAATTCTAAGCATTTAAATCATGATTCCTTCATATTGTGAGAAAATCTTTCATAGTTCATTGGTACTTACTTGTAAACATCCTTGAAACATAGTTTGTCATGTTCATACAACATACATAAATCCTTCATCAAAAATCATAATCATAATTCATAGTTCATAGGTGAAAATCATGGCATAAGGCATGGATCCATATTAAATCAAGTTAAAATCATGTGTAATAGTAAATTCATGCATAACATAGTGAATAAGATTAATTGAAATCAATTGAGAAAGACCTACAAAAAATTGACATGAAACCCTTACTGAATTTGGTGAAATTGAACTTGGAGAATTAAGATCTTTTGGGACCCAATGGATGAAAGGGATCCATTGGTGAATTCATACATACCTTGGTAATCAAGGCCTATTTCTACCAAAGCACACGCAAGAGCACGCAGTCTCACAAGTAATACAGTGGCCCTTTTCGAAATCGAATTGTCGAACCCACATAGACTTGTCAACTAACTATTTTTCTAAATTATATTAAATCTAATTATTTATTTAATCAAAATAAAAATAATACTATTAATATTTTCATACTACAAATTACAATAATTAAATAATAAAGTAAACTTAAAATATTATTAGGAAAATTCCAGGGCTGCAGCGTATTAAAAATTCATATTTCACATCTCTTTCATAGATTTTAGAAGGTTATCAAATTACTGATTTATAGGGTTGATTTTAAAATCATGGTCTCTCGACCTCTAATTGTCTTCCTTGGTTAACAGCCTAACTACGTCGTTGAGCGGGGATAAGCATGAACCAACAAAGATGCGTGAATCACATCATCTTGTCTAGTAACCAAACATGGTGTATAGGTACATGTCACGGGCATCCTATACACGAATTATTCTAAAACAATTTCGAACAAACTTGTTTCCTATAATCTAGTGTTCTATCTCCTTTCCGTCTCTCGAGTTTCAAGCAGACAACAAATTTATTCTAATGGTGATCAAGCATTAAAATAGTAGAATCAAGAATATAGGAGTAATAGAAACAATAACCAACTTCATCCTTAAAATTAATGTTCAACAATCATTTGTAGCAACCCCAGAATAAAGGGTCTTTATCTACTAATGTCTTAAGAAAAAAAGAAGAAGAAAAGAACCCTAGGGAAAAAAGTTAAAAAGTTAATTCCCCAAAAACAAATTTTATAAAATATTTATAGGTGTGGGAAAAACTCCAAAATAAAATAACTTAGTCCAAAACTAATTGAAAAATCCAAAACCGAAAAAAATTGGATCGTGCGTGTACTGTTGCACTGCAACCCTCTTAACTTTCGACAATGTTCCTCTGCTGCCACATGGAAGTGTATTAAAAATTTTAATTCATCCTCTCTTTTTAGGCTCTGCAGGATATGTAAATATTAATATTATATTGTATTTAATCCATTAACCTACCTTCTTGATTTTCTTCTTTAATCTTCTATATTTAATTTGTTTTGCCTTCAAATTTTTCATTTTCATATCAAATTAATCTTACAAATAAAATATATAATTTAGCATGGTCCATAGAATTTATGCTCAAAACGGATAAATAAAAATATGAAATATGAGGTAAACAATGACTAAAAATATGTATTTTTGGCCTCACATCAAGGCCCAAAAAGCAATGGAGGTTCAAGGTTGAAACCTTGAAGATCCTTGAAACCCTAGCTCTTTCTTAGGCAGGAAGACTTTAGAGAAAACCTTGAATCCTTAGGTGAGTTTGAGAAAATGAGAGGGACTAGGGTGAGTTGGAAGAGTTTGGGTAAATATAAGACTTCCAAAATAGTCCAAAATGATATAATTAATTAGGAGTTAAATGAAAGAAAAAAGTCCAAAATACCCTTACGTAAAAGTTGTTGGAGGGACCTACGATCCGTCAACCTTTCTCATAAAAATCATTCTAAAAAATTGACCAAACTCCTACGTACAGTTGGTGTCACCTCCCATGAGCTATGTGTGCCTTTGCCGGATGTTTATTCGCATTTCAGAATACCACCTAAATAACTACGACTAGAGAGTCAAATAGGTCAGGAAGAAAGAGTCTGAGGTCGGAGCATTCTTGAATGAAGTCTATGCGAACCGAATTAGCACTTCTCAGATCAGTGTAGGATTCAAGATCAGGTCCAAAATTCGAGTCGAATCGACCTTCCCTCTCATCTCGAGGGGGGATATATTCTACTGGTCATAGGACCTGTCCATAGAAAATGAACAAAAAGAGTAGCTACTAGATTTGTACATTGATCCTACGATTCGAGTATAAGGGTCGTAGAACTCTTTACGGATCGTAGACCCTCCTCATCAAATGGTTCCACACATAGACAAATTTCCCAACTTTCAGGGCATCCCTATGAACCCTTCATATGGATCGTATAACCTTATCAGATCCGTAGGTCAACTCATCCTGCGAACTTTCCAAAATCCAAAAACTCAAGTCTTTGAACTACTTTTACGGGTCCTTCCTATGGATTGTAGGACTTTCTACGGTCCATAAGATCCTCTCATAAGAAGAACCAACGCTTCAAAAAAATTTCCTTTCATCAGTGAATTCCTATGAGGCTTTCCTACAGTTCGTAGGACTTCTTACGACCAATAGATCAACCCTTGGGAACTAGCACTAGATCACTTTTTCTGCAATTTTTCTTCTATCCGTCTTTTCAATATTCGAGGTCTTAAACTTTTAAGCTGGGGACTTGGTTTGGGTGCATATGACAAAGAAAGGATTTCCTTCCAAAAGAAAGACCAAGGTAGATTCTAGAGGAATTGGTCCATACAAATTCATTGAAAGGAGTGGAGACAATGCTTATGAACTTGATCTTCCCGGTGAGTTCCAAGTTAGTATTATTTTTAATATTTCTGATCTTTCCCATTTTGATGCATACTTGAATTCAAGGACATATTCTCTTCAAGAAGAGAATAATGATAGCATCCAAGGAAGATTTAATACATTGAAGGATAACAATGAATATTTAGAAAATCTAAGGAGACCCATAACAAGATCTAAAACCAAGTAGCTCAATGATAAGCTCAATGGGCTTCAATCACTGATCTAAATGTGGATTTTTGGGAAAGAAGAGCTCAATCCCTAGGGATATGAATTCTCCAAATGCTAAAATTATTTAGTGGTCCAAATTGATGTCCAAGAGGAGAACATCTAGGTCCAAAGTTCAGTCTTGAATAAGGCAAAAGTGGTGCCGAAAAAGGCTCAAAATAGCCCAAAAGGAGGCAGATTTTAGCCCTTAATTGGAGGTAAAATCAGCAGCCCAATCAAGCCCAACTGAGGCGCAAAAGCCACGACAAAGAGAGCATTAATTAAGCAATAATTATTAGGGTTTTGGTCTTACCTTAGCCACCAAGCTACGGTCTTATTTTATTAAGTTCTAGATAGTTCTTTTAGGGTTTTATTAGGGCTAACAACCAAATTATTTATTTTATAAATACGAGTGCTTTTTCATTCATTTCAAACACATTACATTAATATTAATAGAATTTGAGAGAGTTATTTTGAACCTTTGTGACTTGTTCTTTGACAATTTATCTTTGAACCTTTACTAGTTTCGTAGTATAATTATAAAGTAATTTTTTCTTAACATAGTTCTTTCCTTGTTTTGTTTTGTGTGTTGCTTCTGTTTTGGGGTTTGGACAACGAGAGTTCCAAGAGATTATTGATATTGAGAAGTAGCTACTGAGTTGTATTGGTAAGGTAAGGATCCTATAATCTTATCTATTTGTTAAGAAAATATTCTAAGCTTCTAATTATGAAAAGTTATACTTTCTGATGACTTGTAGTAGTTTCTTGTTGGTTTTTTATTTGTTTTTTGTTATTGCAAGGAGGCAGGTTGTTTAGCCTTGTAATTTAGTCCTCTTTTTCAATAAAATGCTCCGCCTATGACGCTCCCTCATAATTACATGTTCTAGTATTACTTTTACATTTTGTTGAACCATGAAGTGATGTTTTGGATGTTGTGACTTTGGACAGCCCCTATATCTTTCTATATTTGGTTCCTGTTGTTGTGTACTATTAGTGTTAAGGTGATGGAGGAATTGGGGATTTTTTTAATTCTTATTGGAGTCTCATACGATAGTTATTGAATTGACCGACGTGAAGTAAGTGTTGTTATATTGCATTGGAAGCTCGTCGCTCCTTTGAGATGTTATTAGAAAATCTTCGTTGGATATAGTTGTTGTTTATCATTCTTATTGGCCTAATTTTATAATTTTTACTTGGATGGTCATAAATGTGACATTGATACCTTATCGATTGTTTATGGCTCGTTATTGCAGCCTTTTGATTCTCACATTTGTTGCATTATATTTGGTTGGTCAAGATTCATAGCAACACCTTTGGTTCTTAAGTAGAAAGGTATGTTAAGGTTATTCCCTTCTTTTGGAATGTTTCCTTAAATCTTAGGAACAATACAATAATGTTGTTGTTATCATTGATATACTCGTAGCCATGATTATTGGTTGTTGGCTACTGGAGTTGTTGTAATTCTCTATTGTAGAGATTCTTATTCTGTTAGTAGCAGCCTTATGTTGGGAATGACCTAGATACTATTCATATAGGTTGCTTATAGCTAAATTGTTGCTTTTAGCCTATGAATTTCCTATGGGGCTATATTGTTGATGCCTGCGAAGACTATATGTTGCCTACGGGGCTATGTTGTTGCAAAGAGGTAAATGATTTGACTATGAGGTTATATTGATGCCTAACAGAGCTATGTGCTACCTACGGGACTATATTATTGTCTAAGAGGGCTATGTGACTGCGTACGGGGTTAGGGGACTACCAATAGGGGTATATAAATTAAATTGGCACCTTCTGGGATTATAGGGCCTAGGCAGGTTGTATTGTCTTTTGTTTGTACCTGCCGAGCATATATGGGCTTAGTTAGGTTGTTGTTTGATTATTTTTGGTACACTTAGATTCAGGAGAAGGTCAATACACTTATCTTATTCTTCACTTCCTTAGCTGATTACTTTGAGTATATTATGATACTTTCTCGTTTAGTCTATTGACTTTCATACATAGTACATTGTTTTGTGTTGACACCCCATTGCCCGGAAGAAATACATTCATGCCTACAGGTCCACACAAACGGGTCGATAGACCTCCCCAGTGGAACGGTTGAGTTCTAGAAAGTTGGCTAGCCCCTTCCTTCTAGAGCTGGCAGATTTTTTAGGTTTGTTAGCTATTGTTGTAGATAGTTTTAGGTAGGTCATGACCTTATCCCACCAAGATTTACTTCTTTTAGAGGCTAGAAGACTACTGTGTGGGTTGTATAGTTTCATTAATTGCTATGTTGGCCTGATTTGTTCATTTGTTGATGCTTGATAGTTGTTTGATTTATTTTCTTGATATATACTTCCTTTCAGCTTTAGAGATCATGGTGGCTTTGATGACACATATAGTATTTGAGTTTCCTAGCTATCATGGTGGTCTTGACGTCCCAAATAGGACTTGCCTTCTAGTTGGCTATTTCTTTATATGAATTGTTGTGAGTAGTTATTTCCTTTATAGAGCTGTTGACAGGGTCCTTATTGGCCGAAGGATTTTTTAGGTCGATATATACTTTCTTTTTATCTTGATTGCATGTGGTCGTGATGTTGTAGTAGCAAATGGTTTAGCAGGGTTGTCTCAGGCATGAGTTTTGGCATTAGGGGCTAGGTTCACCCCTTGAGTTTAGGGCGTGACACATTTCTTTGATTTCCCATATCTTTAAGTAATTTTTTTATTTCTTATCCATTGTTTCTTCTGCATTCTAATATTCAATTATATACTTGTGATCTTTCTAATCTCACTATTATCACTTGGGCTGCTCAAAATTAGCACCAACTAAAGTGTCTGTGGGCATAATTTTATATGTCCCCTCCAAAGATATTGTCACAACTGCAAAACCGAGGTCATGATGGCATACATCTCAAATCTCATCTCGATTTGTAAGCCTAAAAGTAAAATCACACTAAACTCCCAAAGGGAAGTCAAGCCACAAATAAATGCAATAAAGGTACAACAAATGAAATAATCTTAAAATCTGGTATCATAAGCCTAAGAGCATGTAAATACAAATATGAGTCTGAATACACAGTTTAAATCTCCGAATATAGAAAAACTTATATAGGAAATACGTACTAGCGGCGATGTAGATCCTAAGATCTCACCACAGATCCGATAATGAAGCGTCCTGCTAGAATCAACTACCGCGATTGACACCCTAGCTAGTATGTGCATAAAAAGGGATAAAAAGTAGGGGTGATTATAATCCACATGTACTCAATAGGTTTAACTGACGAAGTATGAGGAATTAACCAAAAACTATTAAAATTCAAATAACCTCTTCACATTTCTAACTCAGTTAAGTCATGGATTACATAATCTCAATCACAGAATATCACACAAGGCCCCCAAACGGGTGATAAAATACATATAAGCCCCCACATGGAAATCAAAATATAACTTACCAGTCCAAAACTACACTACAACCCCATACCAAAGCCTAGAATATAGAATTTGACAAATCACCCAACTCAGCCATAAGAAAGAGAGCCAAACCTAACTCAATTATTGAAACCGCACTTGAACGCTCTACCGGATGAACAACCTTTGAATTCAATGCCCAAAATAATAACCCACAATCAATAATGAAATATACGCATTATAAGGAGTTCAATGACACCCGTATTGATAGATTTTAAAATTAGGGGTAAAACAGTCCAAAAATTGATAAATTTCATAAAGGCCAAATCTGGAATTCTATTACAAAGTCGCATTCTACTAGTACTAATAACTCATTGTTGAAAAATCCTTTAAAATAGAGTACTGAGCCAGTTAGAAATCACCAACTTCTTTAAATTTGGATTAGGGAAGAACCAAGAACTTGTGGAGTTGCAAACTAAAATTTAGGAGTTAAAATCATCAAATAGTTAATGAAAAGAGAAGGTTTTAGGTTAAAAATTACTTACCCAACGATTTTACTCAAAAAAGTCTTCTCAAATCACCTCAAGAACTCAAAAATGGTGAAAATGAGGTTTCTCCCGAAGTTGAACACTATTCAGGCAAGAATTATGCATTGCGATCGCGAGCCACTAACTCTCGTGATTGCGAAAGACATGGGATGGAATAACCCACCGCGATTGAGAACCACCCATCATGATCACGAAGACCATTTACCTGACTCATTGAGATTGCAGCCTTAGGCCAAGCGATCACGATGAATAAAAATGCCTGCACCAGAACAAGCAAAATTCCAAACTCACATTCTCTTATTGAACCCTCGAGATTCATTTGGAATCCCGTATACACAAACCTTATATACAGTCTAACTAAATTCGACATTCCAGACTTAATGGAACAATTAGAATTTGAATTCGTAGTCTCCTTAACTTGGAATCCAATAAGTCACAACTAAACTAGTTTCAGCACTTGAAATATCCAAAATACCCTTGGAACCTTTAAAAATTAAAACAAAGTCAGTTCTAGTGTTAGAATAACCCCCCGAAACCATTGAAATTATCAGAATTCCAATCTGAGTCACTGAACTCAATTTGTTGACCAAAGTCACACTTAACTCACCTAAAACTAACTTTCCAACTTCAGACCTCAAATTCACATATCAACCCCAAATTTGATTCCGATGACTTCTTAGACCAATTTCCTTATTTTGGAGATGGAACCCCGTTCCAAGACCCGTAACTTTGATTGGTACCGAAAACCACTTTTTCACCTCTTAACTCTATAAAACTCAAGAATTTTCCTACTTTAACAACTATTAAGACTTTAACATAGTCAACCACACAAAATGGATGAATAACTCTTAGGGGCACTAATGCAAGGTCATTACAACTTCCTCCACTAAAAATGATGTTTTTCCTCGATCATAGATAAAGGAAAGTACCTAGATTCTTAAAAAGTTGAGGGTACCAGGTCTTCATATTAGACTCTAACTACCAAGTTGCATGTAGAATCCCCTTGGGAGGATAACACTTATGAAACAAAAGATAATTCAATACTTAAAATATTTAGGAGGAATTTATGCCAAAAGATATTCACAAAATATTTAATAGCAGAAATAGTCACATGCAAAAAAGGGTTAAAAGTGCGAAGTATTTTTTTCCACTATACCCTTTAAAAAATTTCTTAGATGAAATACAATATCATAGTAGCAATTTAAGATGGTAATGACCTTCTCAAGAAGTCCGTCCACATTTAAGAACTTTGTTTTGGAATTTATATTTTCAAATCAACGCCACTGCGGGTTCCATAAGAAACACGAAACTCAAACTTGGGATTATCACATAAACTAGCATCTTTTGTTGTACATAATTACAAAAAAAATATAAACCCGGTACATGGCATGACTTGGGTTGAAAGTACACTCTAAAATAGCAAAAAATGTGTCCAAGTTAAAGGCACAAGTATATGGTCTCTAGGATTTCATACATAAGTGTGACACATGGATCATGTACAAGTCCCCAAAATTTTACAAGACCTAGATGCATATGCAAATGTGATCTTCACTAAAGCTCCCAAAAATTGCTACTCTAAATGGCCACTTTCAGTGCTCTTCCCGAACATTACCTACAATAGAAAACAACTATCGCTAAGCATAAAGCTTAGTGGTGCATAAACCTTGGTCTTGGAGCTATTAGATTATCCAATTCCCTTATACTTAGTAGGTAGCTCAATGAGACAAAACATATCAAGTAACTAAGTATATCAAAATATGAAATATCAAACCTTGCATAATTTCAAAATATTGATATCCATATTTGAAGGCTCAAGTGTCAAGAAACCTTATAAGTCAATTCAAGAGAGTTTGTCGAATAACCAATTTAACCCAATATGTACGTCATGCCATTACACTAAGCATAATAAATATCTAGATGGTCCGAAGTCCATATCAAGAAGGATCGAAGCCCTAAATCAAGAAGGGTCATCACCCAATAATCTCAAGAGCCATATTGAAAGTGGCTTTCCACTCGTACTCAAGAATGGGCAAAAATCCATCATCAAGACAAAATGCAAATCCAAAGTCAAAATGGAACAGATCCGAATCAATAAGAATGCCTATATCGATGACAAAGTCATCGCCACAAGAAGGAAAAAGTCCCAACAAGAATACAAAATGATCAAGCAATTCGTACAAGTGGGCGATTTAGCGAAAGTTTTGCCATACTTGAGATAATAATAATACAATGGTATAAGATGAAGACTAGGGAAGAAACCCATCAACATATTTCAAAAAATTCCTCAAGATAAAGATATTCCAAGTTCAAGTTTATAAAAAAACCTTGGTGTTTTACCACAAAATAAGTTCTACCATAATTTACAAAGTTTGAATCGTCTACGCCATAGATCACCAAAAATCCCCTTTGTCAAACAATTCATCTTAGCTTGTACAAGAGAATATATATCTTAAATATACAATAAAATATCTAATTAAGTTCAATGGTTCACCACATAAAAACAAAATAGAAACATCAGTGAAAATCAGCCCAAATTGTCAACACGGGAATTCTGGACAATACTACTGTCCTATACTGTCGCTCAGTTTCAAAGAGGTAAGCAGAAAAAATAGACTTTGTGGCCTTAATAAAAGTTGTATATATATGTCTCAGGGTTTCAAAGAAATTTGAATCACCCTATATCAGTTCTGTAAAAAATGATATGCTCAAAATACTAACAGCCGTACATGTAGGATTTGCAAAATAGAATTTTGGGCAGCACCTGCCCTGTACTTCCCCACTCACTTTCGAGTAGATACAAGAAAGAATTGGGTTTTGGTGCTTGAAAGAATGTTGTACGGCTATTAAATATCTTTCTAGAAAATCTTGAATCACTTAAAACAAAATTTTATACAAGGAATTATACTAAAAACAGTAATAGTAGTCCAGTCTAAAAATGGGTTTGTAATTTACCTCAATTGTGTCGAGTTGTTTGGGGATCAACCAAGGAAAGTCTTGATGATTGATTTAGTTGATGAATATTATGAGATAAGAGAGGTTTTGGTGTATTTATTCCTTGGAGAAAACAAAATTGGAGGGGTGGTGGTGAGGATAAGAACCAAGGGTAGATATCTTACATAGTAAGATAAAGATAAAAATAATAAAATAAAATAAAATAAAAGGCTGGCCACTTTTGTAAATATCTAATACATTTAATAAATTTCATAAGATACTCATTGGGATTATGGTTGATCCTAAGAAATTGAGGCAGTGAAGAATTGGCCTAGATTATTGTCCCCTTTGGATATTTGAAGTTTCCTGGACCTAGACGGATATTATAGAAGATTTGTAGAAGGGTTTTCATCGATATGATCACCTCTGACTAATTGACTCAAAAGAAGGTTATTTTTCAATGGTCAGAAGCTTTTGAGAAGAGTTTCCAAGAGTTGAAAGATCGTTTCACTACCGCTCCTATTTTGACCTTGTCGGAAGGGTCTGATGGTTTTATGGTATATTGTGATGCTTCAAGGGTTGGTCTTGGTTGTGTGTTGATGCAACATGGTAAAGTAATAGCCTATGCTTCTAGGAAACATGAATGGAATTATCCAATCCATGATCTTGAACTAGCGACGGTTGTATTTGCTTTGAAGATTTGGAGGCACTATTTGTGGTATCCATGTAGATGTGTTCACCAAACATAAGGGTTTACAATATGTGTTTAAGAAAAAATATTTGAACCTTTGGCAAAGGAGATGGCTTGAATTATTGAAGAACTATGATGTGAGTGTGTTGTATTATCTGGGTAAAGCTAACGCGGTTGCCGATGCACTAAGTAGATTGTTTATGAGTAGTGTTGCACATGTTGAAGAAGGTAAGAAAGATTTGTCTAAGGATGTTCATAGATTGGCACGTCTAGGTGTGCGGTTGGTTGACTCTGATGATGGAGGTGTTCTTATTCATAATGGTTCGGAATTTTCTCTTATAGAGGATGTTCCAAGACTTGACCATGAAAGCCATCACGAGTCGTGGTAAGCATCACAAATCGTGGTGAGAAGCATATTTCATTTAGTCTCATGAGACTTTACTCTGTTTATTTCCCCCCATTCTACAGAGTGCAAAAATCTATCGATTATGGATGCATAATTATGATCCTCCTCTCTTCTCCAAGTAAAAGATGTAAGCCATTCACCGAGTCCTTATGGACGTCCCTATGCACTTTAATAAAAAAAATAGCTTGAGCCCCCGCGCTTGGGCTACTAGAGACATTTTCTAGATCATTACGGATGCTACAATAGAAAAATTCAACTAAATTAAGCTATCGATACATTACATACACAGTACATAACTATTTATATAATATCAATACATTATATATATATATATATATCTAAAAATGACCATGATCCAGTATTAGTCGGACTAAAAATTTGGTTGTCGAAAAAGCCATCTCCTAAGGGGGAGATGGTGTGCTTAGTTATCAAGGTCGTTTGTGTGTACGTAATATAGATGGTTTAAGAGAGTTGATATTAAATAAGGCTCATAGTTCCCAATATTCGATTCATCTAGGTTCCACCAAGATGTATCATGATTTGAGGGAAGTGTATTGGTGGAATAGCATGAAGAAGGACATAGCGGAATTTGTAACTAAGTGTCCAAATTAGCAAGAAATTAAAGTTGAAAATCAAAGGCTGGGAGGTTTAGCCTAAGACATTGAATTCCTACTTGGAAGTGGAAAGATATGAATATGGATTTTATAATGGGTTTGCCTCATACTAAGAAGCAACATTATTCCATTTGGGTTGTTGTAGATGGGATGAATAAGTAGGCTCATTTTCTACTAATTAAGACTTCTTATGTTGCTGAAGACTATGCTAAGCTGCATGTTCGTGAATTGGTAAGGCTTCATGGTGTTCCTTTGTCCATATATCAAACCGAGGCACTCAATTCATTTCACACTTTTGGAAGTCATTTCAAATGGATCTTCATACTAAGGTTAAGTTAAGTACCACTTTCCATTCTCAAATTGATGGTCAAGACGAAACAACGATCCAAACTTTAGAGGATATGTTAACGGCGTGTGTTATTGATTTTAAAGAAGGTTGGGATGAGCATTTTTCATTGATTGAGTTTGCCTACAATAATAGTTATCACTCTACCATCCAAATAGCTTCTTTTGAAGCATTGTATGAGAGGAGATGTAGGTCCCCGGTGGGATAGTTTAAAGTAGGTGAGACGGCCTTAATTAGTCCAGATTTGGTAATAGATGCCATGGAGAAGGTGAGACTCATAAGGCAGACGTTGAATATGGCTCCAAGTCATCAAAAGTCCTATTCGGATGTTAGAAAGAGAGACCTTGAATTTGAAGTAGATGATTGGGTCTATTTGATGGTTTCTCCAATGAAGGGTGTAATGCATTTTGGAAAGAAAGAAAAACTAATTCCTAGATATGTTGGACCTTATAATATATTGAGACGTGTTGGTAAAATAGCTTATGAGTTGGATTTGCCATTTGAGTTAGATATGGTTCACCCGCTGTTTCATGTGTCTATGTTGAGGAATTTTGTGAGTGATACAAATTCCATTGTACCATTGGAAGATGTAAGTGTTGAAGAGAATTTGAGTTATGAGGAGATTTCGGTAGTAATCTTAGTTTGACAAGTTTAGAAGCTAAGAAAAAAAGAAGTTGTGTCCATCAAAGTATTATAGAGGAATCAACACGTAGAGAGTGCTAATTGGGAAGCAGAGGCGTATATCATGAAAGGATACCCGTACCTCTTTCCCTCTACTCAAGCCGAATGAAGTAAGTTGTTCTCATTCAAGCTAATTTAACTCTTACATATTCAATTCCTCCTATGTCATTCATATGCGTGCATGTTCATGAAAGTTGATTTTTAAAGTCATGTTTTATGTTGAGTTGAAATTTTCAGGCTCTATGCATTACGATGTGTCATTACTATCGTGTTGGGCTGCTAGTCCTCTTTACATTTCTTTCAATGATACATTAATCTCATTCGAGGACAAATTCTCCCAAGGGTGAGATATTTCAAAACCCCGAAAGTTGGAAAGCTTGAACTAAGGACAAAATTCTCAAAAATTTGAACTGACTTATATTTACAAGTCACTCTATGACTCATAGAGCTTTTTACGACTCGTAAGAGTGAGTCATAGAGTGAAACCTTCAACATTGTACAGTGTTACATTCAGGAGAGGTTCTATGACTCAACAGGATGAGTCATCATCTTATTGACGAGTCGTAAGAACCACTCGTTCCAAAAGTTCAGAGACCCTTAAAGTTTGCGTCCTTTGAAACATGTAGGATGAGTCCAAATGACGATTCTCCATCATGAAGATGAGTCATAGAAATGAGTCATTTGCAAACTTCAGAGTCTTGAAATCCATCCCTTTTCCTCATGCCTGCAGGATGAGTCGTCTTGATGACTCATTAACCATTCTACAACTCGTAGAGTTGTCCTATAGGTCAAAATTCTAGTTTTTAATGAACGGTATTTCTGTCATTTCCCATGTATATTTCAATGCACCTAGACACAATTATGGCTAATCTCAACCCTATATCTACCCAATCCTTTGAAATTTCCCTCATTCTAAATCACTCTCCCAAATTTTTTAAGGCAAGAACTAAATTCTCCCAAGAATTTCTCTTCAAGCTAGGGTTTCAGATTTAACCAAGGTTTCTTCTTCAATTTTGAGTAATTTCAATCAAGGTATGTAGGGATTGACCCCTGGGTTCCTTTCACCCATGGAGTCCTAAAGTTTTCCTTAAGTTTCCTTCAAGTTTCAATCGATTATGAACCCTAATTTTGATGAATTGCATTAGGCTATTTTATTTTATTTTTAAATTGTTATCGGTGATTATTCAAAGCATTTTTTGACATGAATTGCATGATTTTAAGTTAAATTATAAAGGCCCATGTATAAAGCTATCTCAATTGTGATTTTAAGGTTTAAGGATGATTTTCATGAGTTGATTATGAGTTGAATGATTTTTGAGGAAGTTTTTATGATTTAAAGTTGAGATTATGATTTTTAATGATAAAATTATGATGATTATCAAGTTATGATCAAAGAAAGTTATTATGGTGTGATAAGTTCAATTCTCAAACACTCATGTTAAAGATGGTGATAAGTACAATTCTACCTGAAGTTATGAATTCTTATAAATCGTTAAGGTTAATGAGCTACTCCTTTATATAGATAGGTTGATAGGTAGTTACTCTATTTTCATATTATGTTATGATCATATTTTATGTGTTTTTGTTGGGATATTAACTAAGCATCGAGAGGAAGTCTTGGTGGGGTTCGGTTCGGTAACACAGTTAGTTACCCAAGGAAATCCTAGTAAGAAACTAAAGTTCCAAACTGTGTTGCCCACATAGGATTACTTGCATGGCGTAGATAGTGGATCCACACATATCATAATAGAGTTGAGTTGAGTACCATGACAGAGTATGCCTAGGTAAGGCTGCCTCCCCCATCTAGATGAGGGTTCCATCGAATTCCATGTTATAGCTCGCTTGGTCTAAGATGTCGGTTAAAGGTCTTATCCCACACAAGTTGAAAGTTAAACTATGATTTTATGATGAAGTTTTATGATATGCATTGACCATGATTTTTCATATGTTTTCAAATGCTTTTAAGCCTTATTCATGTTCATTATGATTGTCCATGCATCTTATCACATATTGGTCATGTTCCTTTACTTATTCATGTATATCTCAAATATTTAGTACCTTCTATGTACTAACACATATTTTACCTACATTGTCTCATAATGTAGGGATAGACGATACTCACGATCATCCTATTCGTGGCTAAAATTGACTAGATTTCAAAGAATTGGTGAGTCCTCATCTTATCAAGGGCTATGACTTTCTTTTCATATTGCTATTATCTTTACTTCTTCTTATGTTTACGGGTGAGCTAGGAGCTTGTTCTATGCCCCCTTCAAAGACTAGACTAGCGGCATGTTTAGACTGTATTACGATGTAGTCCATTTGGACATTACTTGATTGATTCTATCCCTTAGACCCATTCCCTTGAGCTTTTACTTCCACTTATATTACTATGTCTCTTTACTTATGTATGCAATGTATGCTAAGATAGCTTAGTTGGGGTCCCTCGCATCTCAATCGCCGTGTCACGGCTTGGCCCTAGTTTGGGTCGTGACATTAATATTGCCCAAAAAAACTACACTATGATCGAAGAAGAGTTACTTGCTGTAGTATTTGCTTTCGAAAAGTTTAGATCATACTTACTCGGCACCAAAGTTATTATACACATAGTTTATGCAGCATTGAGATGCCTCATTGAAAAGAAGGACGTTATGCCGAGACTAATTTGTTGGATATTATTGGTGCAAGTGTTTGATTTCGAAGTGAGAGACCAAAAAGGGACTGAAAACCAGGTTGCTGACCATCTTTATAGATTTGAAGAAGAGGCAATGTCAAAGTTGGAAGATGGTGTTGAGATAGATTACACCGTTTTGGATAAATAAGTATTGGCAGCATCACACGACTTGACTCCATGGTTTGTCGATGTTGCTAACTACTTGGTAAGTGATATAGTGTCGTTCAAATTGAATGTTCACCAATGCCACAAGTTCATGTACGATGTTAAGAAGTTATTTTGGGAAGAGCCATACTTGTTTTGTGTTTGTAGTGATGGGATTATTCGTTGCTACATACCAAAAGTTGAGATGATAAGTATTTTGGGGGCATGCCATTCGTTGCCCATTGTAGATAATCATAGTGGTATCTGGACAGCCTACAAAATTCTACAATGTGGGTACTACTCGCCAATAATTCATCAAGACGCTCATGATTTCCCCAAGTCTTGTGATTGTTGTCAAAGAGAAGGAGGAATTTCAATGAAACATGAACTCCCACTCACATTTATTCTAGTCATTGACCTATTCGATGTATGGGGAATTGACCTCATGTGTCCTTTTGTGAGTTCGAGTGGAATGAAGTACATCCTTATTTTGGTTCACTATGTATCTAAATGGGTAGAAGCTGTCCTACTTCCCAAAAAAATAAGAAAGGAGTGTCACCACCTTCCTTAAGAGAAATATCTTCGAAAGATTTGGTACACCAAGGGAAATAATAAGTGATGAAGATTCCCACTTTTGCAATCGATTATTCAAAGAATTACTTGAGAATTATGGGGTTCGACATAGTGTAGCAACTCCTTAACATCCACAATCTAATGGACAAGTCAAGGTCTCCAATTGCAAAATCAATTAAATACTTGCAAAGACGGTGAATGCAAACAGAAAATATTAATCAAAGAAGCTTGATGAGACTCTATAAGCTTACCGCACTACATTTAACACTCCTATAGGTATGTCACCTTATCAAGTTATCTTTGCGAAATCTTTTCATCTACCCGTAGAGTTGGAATACAAATCCATGTGGGGGTTAAAGAAGTTGAACATGGATTGGGACGCCACATCAAAGTAGAGGATGAATCAAATAAACAAGTTTGATGAATTCTGCCTACATGCATATGAGAGCGCAGCCTTGTACAAAGAGAGAATGAAGAAGTACCACGACCAAAAGATTGAAAGAAATAATTTGCACCCAGAGACTTAGTCCTTCTTTTCAATTCAAGGATGTATTTATTTCCTAGCAAACTCAAGTCAAAGTGGTTAGGACCACTTCGAGTGAGTCAAGTTTTTCAGCATGGTGCGGTGGAGCTAGAAAATAATGATGGAAAAAACTTCAAATTAATGGTCAAAGGATCAAAGCATATATGGGAATAGAGTATGAGATCAAATTTGTGGAAGCATGGAAGCTTAGTGAAGTCTGAGTCATTAGGAAAATTTGTGTCGTGTCGCGACGTAATCAAGCGCTACTTGGGAGGCAACCCAAGCTATTTTTTTTCTTTTTGTTTACTTTATTTTTTTGTCTCTTTATATGTTCGCTTATTAATTTTTAGGATAGCAGAGACTTTGTTAGGGTCCATGTAAAATTAGAGTCACAAAAAGCAAAAATAAAAAAGGCCAAAAGATGAGTGTGTGCACATGTCGGCATGCAAATACTAGAAACTGAAAGGGTTAGAGAGGCATACGAGTCATATTTATGGGTCGTAGATTATTCTAAGGCTCATAAACTCAATGTTGAATTCAAAATAGTAGACTTGAAGCATCTTTAAGTCTACGAGTGTACTCTATGACTCATAGAAAACTTGTAGCCTACACTCGTGGACCCCAAGTATGTTTCTAAATTTTTCCAACTACCAAGGCTAATTATGAAGATTGTTTACGACCCATAATAACTTTTACGAGCCATAACTAGTATGATTAAGTTCAAGACTTATATAACACCAAACTGACCCGACCAAAAATAAAAGGAATAAAATGCTAAAATGTGCAAATTTCTTCCAAAATCATTCGAAACACCAAACGACCCTTGTATCAAAACTCCATTCCTCATAAACTTCATCAAACTCCATCATCTTCATCATTTCATATCACTTTTTCCACCAATAGTACCACTCCATTCAAAGCCCAGGTCTCCATTGAGTCCCCAAGCGCCCCACAATACCAATTCAAAAACAATTTCAAAGGATTAAATCTTCAATCTGGTAAGTCTACCTCCCCATGTTATATGCATCTAGGATATGTTTTGATTGAATTCATAAAAATATGGGATGAAAGCAGCAGTTTATAGGAAATGAGGGCATTGAGTGATGTTGAAACTAAATTTTTGAACTGATTTTGAGTTAAGGGAGATTGGATTATACTTAATTTGGGGTTAAAACTAGGTTAAATTGAAGAAGTGAGGGATATTGAGCTTGTTTTGTTGTGCTAGCTTTGTGATGATCACTTGAAGTTTTTCCAATCGAGGGTTTTCAAGAATCATAGGTAAATCTACTATTCATAGTTACCCCTCGTACATAAGACCTAAAGATCAGTGATTTAACCTCCACAACTAACAAAATTTACAAGTCTAATTATGAGTCATAGAATACACTACGGCTCAACAATTAGACTCTTCAAAATAATAGGTAGATTTCCAGTAACTACGAGTTTGGGAACTTAGCTTGTACGAGTACATCCTAAAGTCATAGAGTTTTGTACGAATCGTAGGGTTAACTCGTACAATTCAAGTATCCAAACACAATTGGCATAGAACGGAGTCTACAAATGACCTTACGATCCTAGAAACTTTTACAAATCCTATGGACCAATGTCGACTAGATTCAATGACTATGATTTTCCAAGCCTAATTTTACGAGTTGGTTCTATGAGTCCTAGACTCTTCTACGACCCGTATACACCTCGTAGAACCAAAAATAATAGAGTCCAGTAATATTTTTTCTTTTCTTTATTCTTTTTGTTATGTATATGTTCTAACTCTACCTCTATAGGTACTAATACCTCCCAAACAAACTCCAAAGCGTGGTGGTAGAAAGAAAAAGAGTTCAAAGAAGAAGGCCGATAAAATTTGAAACAATGGATATGAGATGCTCCAATGAATGCTGAGATCAGTGGGTCCAAGGAGGACTACTCCATTGACTCTGAGACACAGCTCATTCGACGGCCCAAATCAAATCGCTCCAAACAAATGATTCCAGTGTCGGAACCAAGTGGAGGCTCTTCTCCTCCTCATACGGTAACACCATCCACATCCTCCCAGTATCACAAAGGGAATTCAGCTGAAGGGAAAGAGAGCAATGATTAGTTGGTCGCCTAATCTGCCTCTGGGTTAGTGTCCGAGGGAAAATCAACGCCCGAGCGACTTTCCATACTATTTCAAATCCATGGGAAACCTAAAAAATGGTGTGTTGAAGGGATGTTTGAATTTTACCGGATGGGGAAAGAGAAAAACAATCGCCAAAAATTAAGACAGCCCATCACTAAAGATCCATGAGTCATCACAACCTACCTTGAAGCAGTCCCGAAGATCCGTGATCTCTTTCTTTGTCATAGATGTGAGTGGATGGTAGAGCATCCGGGCGGCTATAATAACTCCATGATGAGAGAGTTTTATGCATCATATGTGGAAACTATCAAGAAGATCGCCCTATCCAAGGCAAAGGTGTTGAAATAGCCTATCATGTTGACCATACTAGTTTGAGATTAACCAGTTGATTAGTTGGAGAAGATGGTATAACAAGTTATCTACGGCCCAAACTTTCCACCGGCAGCCCTACGGCCGAGTTTGATCACAAGATGAAAATAGTGCAGGATAAAAATTCTATGAGGGATCCGGTGCAATATGGAGAACTACTTAGATGGGTTGCGGGTTACATAGCTGAGCAAAGAATAGTTGCATATTGGGTATCACACGCAACTCCAATTAAGAGAGATTTTTAAAACTTTGCAGCCAAGTTTTTGTGGGCTATCATTCAATACCGACTTTTCCTGACCAATGCCGACAATCACTTAACTCCAGATCAAGCTGTGATAGGTTCTAGTTTGATGGCCAGATATGAGGTCAACTTTATCAAGATCATTACCGTCTAGATAAATGAAAGGGTCATTTGGTGGAACACCACAATCCTCTTCCCTTTCCTTGTTTATGTATTGTGTCGTAAGTCCATAGTCCCACTAATTTCAGGGTTGACCCACTGATCAAAGTGAATAAGACATAAGATATCGAGATCATTTGAGATAATACAAATTCTATCGAACAACGGCATACTCCATATCTCGAGATGAGGCTACCCGATTTTGAGAATGTCCAGCAGCCTGCCTAAGCTAATTTGGCATTTGTTTATGATAATAATACACCTTCCATCGAGCCATCTGAGGCTGCCGTGACTGTCTCTGTAGTCTCATCTACTAGAACATTGTATCTACAGCCCAAAGCTTGGTCACTATCTCAGCCGAAGCATTAAAAACCTTGATGCAATAGTAGGCTCAGACAGAGGTCCAACTTGGACACTTGATTCAGTAGCTCAAATAATGGGTTCGAAAAGTTATCATTGAATTAGAGGAGCGTGCAATAGCTAAGTTCAAGGTTGTCTTCATAGATCGAGAGCATTAGAGTCATGCACGCATTGATTCTTTTGAGATTAGAGTGAATAAGAGGTTGCATTCTTCGTCAAGTGCTGATATCGCTACCATCTAGACAGAGATTGGACTACTATGTGCCGAGGTCTTATCCTTAGCTACACCTGCTCCTATATTATTTACTATGCAGGTTGTCCATCCAACGAGATTTTTTGATTTGTTTGAGGATGATGATTCAGAGGTATCAAGAGAAAAAAGTCCTCGTAATGATTATGACACTTAGGACATGGATGAGGCTAGGAAGAGGAAGAAGAAGGAGTGTTATGATCTAGAGAAGGCTACATGTAATGACCCTGGGTTCATTTTCATGTTTCTGCTTTCATTTTGTTGTTTTGAGCATTTCCATAGTAAACCTAGGTCATTTATGACCTGCTGGCCCTGGTAGCTCAATCGTCGAGTCATTCGTTGGGGTTTAAGCCCGTTTCCTATTTTGGAGATTTTATAACTTGAAAAATTGACTTTGATCATAACTTCAGGAAAACAATCCCAGAATAGAACACTGATAGTTTTATCAACTTTAGAATGGCCAAATTGGGCTAGTAGCATGGTCAGCACATGTATGGAGGCAATCGATATGAGTTTGGGGTCATTTGGCGCTTTTGCCTTCGAAATTTGGCATATGGTTGACTTTGATCAACATTCTTTGAAAATATGCTCGGATGGAAATTTTGATAGCACTTTAGCTCTAAAATGTCGATTTTAGTCTAGAACGGCCTTTCATTTGGTTCTTGGGGCTTCTGAGTTCATTTTGACCCCCTTGGTGGATTTTGATATTCAGAGGTAGGACCCACATTTTATTGTAATGGCCTCTGATGGGAATTTCAACTTTACCATTGAGTTGTAATAACATTTCCAATCAGATTCCATATACGCTTTCTATTTTTTCAACTCTGAATGAGCTTGGAGCATCGAAACCAAAAACTCACTATTAGCTAAATCTGGTGCACAATCATGATGACGTGGTAGTAGTATATATAGGTGAAATTTCCAAATTTGTCCCAAACATTTCCCCCAACTTTGACAAATGATTTTTCCACCATTCTGTGCTCAGCTTTAGTGATTCAAAGGTCCAAATTGAAGGGATTTTTGAGAGGAACACGTTGAAAAAATCAAAAAGTGATTTGGGAACTCTGTTTGAGGTAAACTCCACATTTTAGCTACTATTTTTTGTTGTTTGTAGAGTGAAATTTTGGAGAATTTTGAGAAGTGATTTCTTGGCCAATTTAGGTCCTATTTTAGCAATTCAAAAGCCTATCTCGCGTGAAATTTTAAGGAGAACGTTGTGGTGCTATCAAAAATTTATTTAGGGAATTTGATTGAGCTAAAAATTATGATTTTAGCTGTTGTTTTTGTTGAATTTTTGGAGTAGAATTTTGATAAATTTTGAGGACTGGTTTCTTGGGCTTTTTAAATCCGGTTTTGGAAATTCTTGGTTCGATATTGTGGGTTTTTTTTGAGGAACATCATGGTGTAGTAGGTTTCAACTGTTGAGGCTTCGTTTTGGTGATTTTTGCATAAATAGCCTTCCCTTGTTATTATTTGCCTAGAATTTGGTTTTGATGAATGAACTGACATGTGGAGTTTTCAAGCCCCGAATTGTGTCCCAATTTAGGATATGAGTTCAGGGGGATGATTAGGATCTGTTTTTAGGGTTAGTTCCAAAACTCCCGACGCATGTCCCACAATTCTCAATTTTGACTCTGAAATTAGCTCATCTCTGAATTCGATAATTTTAACGTCACAACGACCATATTGATGTTATGAGTCTATTTTTGATAGTGTGGAAGAGTTCTGAGGCCGTATGGAAAGGAAAAGCTTTGGTAAAGTAATTTGGAGCGCTCGTGTTGATCCTACATGTAGGCTACTGCTTTCCTTTTTTTAGATTGAGCTGGAATGTGTGAACTCATATTGAGGTTGATGGAATTTGGGTTGGATAGCTTATTTTTAGAAAAAAACTTCCTAACATCACACCTTATATATCTATATTTACTATTATTCCCTACCATTTGTAAAAATCTCAAAAATCCCTATTTTTTTTATTTATCTCTCCAACTCACTTATACATCCCTTTCCTTCTCCCCAACTATCCTAAATTTATGCCAAATTTCAAGTCCCATTTATAGTGGTTTATTTTTGAAATATAGTCCATGTTTTTCTCAAATTCAAATTTCTAAATAAGGTAATTCAATTACTGTCTTCTCTGTCATCTCACTTCAACTCCATCTCCTTCGAACATCCATTGATTTCTATTGTAATTTTTTATTGATTTTAATCTTTTATTCACTAATACATATGGAATCTGTTCCATCTTTTAGTGTTGGTCTCATACAGTTAAACCATAATCAAGTAATACTTGTTTTACTGGTCAGTGATTCTTCTGCTGAAGGGTATAACGAGATTAGATCCAAACATTGCAACGATCACTTAGTTATTAATACATTAAATGCAAAATCAAAATCTCAAATTGCAAAGTCAAAATCTACAGTTCAACAATCACCTCAAAAAGTAGAGGAGAAAATCGAAAATGTTACAACATGCCCTACTCTTCCAAAGGTATGAGTTCTTCAAATGTATATTGCAATTTTTCTCTTTAGATCTCATATTATCGAATAAATGTATCAGTCTAAATGCATTAGACCAAATGTATCATATATCTTTTAACTATATCTGATATAGTCTAAATAATGTGTCAGATTTTATTTCTTGTATTTTTAATATTGATACACATTCCATATGATAATACATAAGGTTCTCCATGATACATAAGGTCTACTGCTTTTTATGATGTTCATAATACATTATATACTATTCATTATATATAAGGTTTTACGAATGTTGCGTTGTTCACGATCCATCAATTTCTTCCTTTTATGTTGTTATTGACACATAAGGTCTTTTACTTTCATTATACATAATTTTTTTGTATGTATATGTAGTCAAAATAAAGTGTCTTATATCAATATACATAAGCTCTCTATGTATCTTTATTGGTCATGTACTTGATACATAAGTTCGATATGTATCATCTATTCTAATGTATTATGCTATGTTCTGATTGCATAAAGCCAGATATATAATGTCACAGGTCTCTTTCGTATTTATTCAACTGTTCTATTAATATAGGGATTGAAGTATGTCATCAAAAAATCTCTTCCCACTCTTTGAGATTCAGCAATGCTTACACCTCTAATTTTATTGATAATTTTAAATCATCAATAGGTGAAGAAGGTATCTAGTTATTTAGAAAAATTATTTTTGGTCACTATCTAAATATGCCACAATGTAATTTTCAATGTCAAATTATCAAATATATTTTACTTATAAAGTTGGAGCAGAAAAACCTCGATGAATTGCACATTCGCCACATTCAGGGTAACGTACTCCATTTTTTGATAAAGAAATTTTCTATCATGATGGGTCTATGATGTACCGATAATATCAATGAATTTTGGTACCCGAATTCACCCTCAGTCAGGTTGTTGTCTAAATACTTCCCCGATGCATAAGCGAGTGTAAATAAAGAATGTGTGGTACAACATTTCTTGATGGAAAGATGGGAAAATAACGAAGACGTTATTCAGATGGTCATTCTCTACTTCATCCACACATTTATCTTTTCTTAACTAGGTGATTCACCTATACCTATTGATGTTTTTAGAATGGTAGAGGATGGAAAATATGAGCAGTTCCCATGGGATCAAATTACATTTTCCAAATTGATAAAAGGTATGAGGCAAGAGTTTACTACTGCCAAATAGATGTATCATTTGTTCAGCATGTCATACGCTCTCAATGCATGGATTTATGAATGTGCATCTCAAGTCCCATCTGATATTGCTGTAAGAATGGGTAATCATATCCCCAAAATTTTTAATTGGCGTGTTGTTGGGGTCAAGCCCAAATATGAGACCTTTATGGCTAGCATTTTCAGTGAGATATATTTCATAAAATCTCATTCATATATTTATATCAATGTATATATCATCTAATGCTTATTAATTGTAGTTTAAGATTATTTAGTTTTTAATTATGTATTAATTCAATATACATAATGTTTCTGATACGTTTACTACTATTGAATCTGATACGTTATGTTTTAGTCATGAACCCATGATACATACTGAACCTTTTGTTTTTTGTGCTTTTCATTTATTTTTTTTTAGTATTCATGCTCCAACATTGCCCCAACACAAGTTAAACTAGCATCCCTTGATATTCCTAGTAGTGAACCTCCTACTGTAGCTATTACATTAGCTTTCAAGCCCAAAAAAATGGAACCTCAAGAAATCTCCAGCTTTGAGGACTTTTCAACTAAACCACCTGAAGAGTTGTTAAGGAGATCCGCTAGTGTTGCTGATACATCTTCTCCATCTCCTCCCAAAAGAAGGAAGACTACTCTTGGTAAAACGATCATTCCAGTAGAAATGGCTAACAAATACAAAGATGTCCTACCACCAAAATCATCAAAAAAAATTATTTTCACTACTTTAAAACCAGTGGCAAAGTCAGTGGGAGGAGGTGAATCTTCTGGTCTATCGGACCAAATTGCTTCAGTGAATGTCAAAGTCTTAAAGAAGTTTCTAAGGAAATACGTAAGTTTTTTTAGTATAAGTTTTAAGTTAGTCAATATACATTTAATAAGTTGATAAATTCTAATTTCTTTTATTATTGTATTAAGGTTGACCGGAAGTTCAAGCAACTCGAGACTAAAATCGATTCAAATCATACTGATATCTTGAAAGCCATTGTGAATATAGTTCACCCACCCTCAAAGTATTTGTTTTTTGTTAAAATAATTCAACTTCTTAGTATGTTACAATTTTTATTTTTTATAACATTATGGATCCCTAATCATGACCTAACTGACACATCAACTCCAATTCAAAATGATGATTTTGTGCAATCATTTCATGTGGTTGAAGAAATTCAATCACCTACTGTATTGAAGGAGCACACTAATAATCTAATTAAATCTGTTGCCCCTAAAGCACATGACCAATCTCATGGCCAGGAAGATATTCGGGTAGATACATCATGTACATTTTGATAAATTTATTTTTCTAATTGATACACTTTAAAACTAATTAATAAATTTGAATGTCATGTATCAGATCCATCATTTTTTATTCCAATAGTCATTTTCAGGAGTAATTGTTATTCTTATAATTATAGGAAGCAGAACCATCCAAGATTCCACAACAAATAGAAGATGTATCACCACATCCCATGAAATTAGATGTTGTTGAAGCTTCTTAAGAGGCTGTTGTTTCCAATATATTAAAGGCAATGCATCAGAACAACTTCTGTGATACATTCATTATTAGTAAGTTTAGTATTGACATGATATATTTTATTTAGGATAATGCATCAGAAGAACCAATTTTTTTCATGGAAGATGCAAGTGATGCTCCTGATAAGACTGACAAAATGGAAGAAAATGTCAAGCAGGTCGATATAGATAAAATCAAGCCAGCTATATCGGTAATCTTCCACATTTCTATCTGATTCATTATATTTAGTACTGGTTAGTATCCCAACCCATTTACAAAAAATTAAAATATGCTAAAGTCATTACATTTTTATCATTCTTATTAAACAGGATTCCACAACTTAAACTTTGATATCGTCCGAAACTTGAGATGTGGTAGATGCTTTTATATACGGACTTCCATTACTGGTCAAATCATTAACTTTTATTAGTCATGAACAAGTAGCTCAGGCTGAATATTTACTATGCGATAGCCAACAACCTACCACTCTTCCATCCAAACCCGTTGTGTTGCTAGATGATGCAAAGACACCTCTTCCACACAGTAGGATGCCTTCGAAGATCTTACAATCATCGTACCTAACAAAATTTGGGTTGAGTGAAAAGGGTAAGGAGAATATAATGACTAAAAGAAATCAAAAAGATTCTTTTGAAGGTTTTGGCATATGCTATAGTCCTCCAATCAAGATAATCACCAACTACTCCCATTAGATAGATAAGGGACAATTAAAATCGCATGCCAACAAGTAAGTATTATATTTATAAATTGTTAGCGAAACTGTTTATTATATATTTACTCTTAATTTAATATAAATTTTCATTCAGGACACCAAAGAAGGAACACTACAAAGCAAAGTGCTCTTCATTCGGATTTGAAAAAATGGACTTTGTAGTGGCATTTCTTCAAAATAAAAATTGATTCTATCTCATGTCAGCCCAACAGATGCTGGAATGATGAGGTAAGTGATAAAATTTCTAACTTTCATAATTCTTTGTTTATATTACAAGAAACTGTCTGAGATCCATGTATTAATGTATCTGATACATAAGTACTATGTATCAGATACATCTACTATAGATGTAGAACTAATATTTTCTTACATTGTACAGCACATCGATATAATATTTTACTACCTTCGAAAGAAGTCCAAGATACAGTTGGTCAATCAGTATAGATACACAACAATAAATTGTATCTTTAAAGTTTCATCGAATCTGCACAAACACGATACTATCAGATTCCTGTTGATTTTTCTACCCAAAAAGAGATGACACGGACCGTTGTTGTATCTCATCACGAGAGGTCTTTGAGGAACATAATCAAAGATTTCTCAATCTCCACTGGTTTTCTATGGCATTCGGTAGATGAGGTATACATTCTGATAAACTGTGATAGTGATTTTTATAGGATTTTGGTAGTAGTTGTATTGAGAGAGAGGTTGATACGCATGTATGACTCATCCTCTAGATCAAGAAAAAGAAACCCTTCCCTAGAGATTCAAATGTTAGCAGTAATGCTACCTACATACCTTCAGGGTAGTGGGTTTCTTAAGAAGACTGAACATATCGATTGGTCATCACTTGATTCATATAAGGAAAAATCAACCGGCAATATGCTTGAACCACATCACCCCATTCGGCTTGAATATGTTGAAGGATTGCGTAACAAGGAAGCGACAGCTTGGGAGTAGTAAAAATTATGCATATTTAATTCATTAATTTTCTTTTTGTTATTTTAAAGTGGTTTAATTATATTTTGCAGGTATTGTGATATTTTTGTGGTTGTTTTGGCTAAATATCTAAGTGATGAAATTTCTATTCCATCTACTAAAATACATGCCGAATACTTTCGTTCAAGATACGCATCACCATTGTGGAACTATGGTTGTCGAAAGGTCAAGGATAGTTATGTTAGTGAAAATGATGATCCACAAAAATATAAGCAAGATTTCATCTCGCCTGCTCAACAAGAAATGGTGGACGTCGAGTAGTTAATTTTTTGAATTTGATAGAAGTACAATGTAGTCGTTGTTTTGGCAGCAATAGTAAACATTGTTTGGTTAAGTACTATTTGTAAAAAAAAATTGAACTACTACTATGTTAATATTTTTGTTATGCAGCTACTTATCATTTGTTGTTGAGTATAGCTATCAGTTGGTCACTTTCTTTACTATTGTAGATTATTTAACTTGATTACTATACCTAACATCTCTTGTATCAGATACATCATTCTTATTTATCATTTCCATGTATCAGTTGAAAGGTTATGTATCAGTCTTCAATCTATCAAACTCAAATTATATATTTTAAACACTTTGAATCTATTGTGCATTGTATAAAATAAGTCTAAATCAATATCAGATTTATTCATGATACCTAACATCTATTGTATCATATATATCCTTTTGATATATCATTTTCATGTATCAGTTGAAAGATCATGTATCAGTCTTCAATCTACCAAACTCAAATTATAGATTTTAAACACTTTGAATCTATTGTGCATTGTATCAAATAAGTCTAAATCAATATCAGATTTATGTATCAGGGTTCATAAAAAAAGTTGATATCTATATGCCATTGTGTAATAGTATCATTTGACTCTTGTATCGAATTCACACTAATGATGTATCCGTGACATGTATCACCTTAAATATCTTACTTAATCTATTCATTTTTATAATTAATAGCATTTACTACTTGAGTAGCAGGTAAATTACAATGAGAATAATTCTGAACCATGCATATATCAGTTATCACTACTCAAATAGAATTTATATCAATATTTTGTTCCTTACCAATTACATTTCTAATCCATAGATTATTCATCTATTATGGGCATGTTACTTATACATTCTATATAATGTATCAAAATTACTGAGCAGAACTATGTATCAATTATAACCACTAAAATGTTACAACTCTCTTTTTTCTAAATTTTCAAATAAAAACTACTTTATTATAAAGAAATACCAGATACTTAAGTAATTGATAGATCTATCTTTTCTCAAATGCAAAGTGAATTTATCTTGGAAAATCAAAGTATCACTTCTCTTTGAGAATAAAATTACAAGTCCTTCTATTGTGGACTTCATGACAACAACTTCCACAACAGCTTGTGCTCGTATTTAGCATCTGACTAGAATTCTTTTTTCTTCCTTTCTTTAGTCTTCCTGGCATCCTTTTGTATCTTGGTGACAAGATGACTTCCTCTAAAATTTCTTTCGAAACAGACCAATCTTTCTTATCTGGTATTGGAACCAATGGTAATTCATAAGTATTTGCCAATACCTCTGGCTTATAGCAATCAGAGCAGTATGGGTGCATCTGTAATGTTCTTGCTCTTCAAAATTTTGGTTGCATATGGACATGTTATCTCATCTAGTTGAAACCTCCCACAATTGCATGTTTTTCTTTCAATACACACAATGCATCCTCTTTCTGATTCATAAATAAAATATAGATATTTTGATGAAGCAACAACCTGTAAAACTTAACACAATTATGAATACATCACTTAAATATCTAAAAAAAACTATGTATCAATCAGTTACAATCTGTTAAATAATTGATGCATTTCTTTATTCTCGAACACTTCATCGTGTTTACTATTAGGATACTTTCAAATTTTCTACCCAAAGTCTATTTTGTATAAGCTGCTATTTCCCTATTTTTGCAGTTTCAAGCACCAAATAACATTCTAATCTCTTCCAAAACTTCAATTGTAGGAAACTCTCATTTCAACAAGACATCCATTGATACATTTTGCGATGTTTGAAATCATCATTCTCCCCTGGTTGACAGTTGCATGAACTCTTGACCACTTTTCGTATCCTGCATTTTCTAGATACTCTTTCACCCTGTGATCAATTTTATCCACTTTTGCCATTACTTTTTTGAATTCATCTTTTCAGTATGCCTTGGCCATTGAGTAGAAGAGTTCACTTAGTACGGTTTTGATCCTCATGTAGTTCGTGCACACATTTTTCCACAAATGTCATATGCATGCAAAGTGAGGAACACTAAAAAACACAATACTTACACTCTTCATTATACTTTCGTTCCTATCTGATACATCACACATAATTTCCCTCTCACCAAATGCATTTGAACTGCTGAAAAAACACATGACCATGATGAATTATTTTCTATATCAACAACACCATTCGCCAATGGAAATATGCAACCTAAAAATAATTCTCAGCCACAAAATATTTATATTAGTATATCAGATACACAACAAATGTATCAAATGAGATGATACATAGCTATTCAATACCTAACAGTAACAAAAAGTAATATCTGTCCCATCAAGTGTGCTAGATGATACAAATGTCCCTTTATAATGTCCATCAAGATGAGCACCGCCAACAACAACTACAGGTTTATAAAACTGAAACCCCCTCATCAGTGGCCTTAACACTATGAATAGATATATGAACTCATGGCTTGGTGACTTGTGCATCCTTATGTACGAATTTGGATACATAGTATTTAGCATATGGATTTATATAGGCATCTGCCTATATCCATCAGCAGGTTTACCCCTTAATATCTCCAAAGCATGTTCCCTTGCACGCCATGCTTGTTGATACATAATATCAACCCCATAGGCTGCTTTAATATCCTCTCTAATATCGTTTGGGGTGTGAATTCTCTTATGATTAACCAATTTAGGTGTAGTGAACGCACTAACAAAAGCCATAGTAGCATGAGCATTGTTGAAATTCCTATCTCTTAAGGGACATGAATGTTCACTATTGAAATATATCACTTTAAATATATCGAAGTTTTTCCTACACGATGCTTTCATTCTTTAACAACATTCTTCAGAATAACATATTAACACATAACTGCATATTTTTAAGAAAAGTTATTAGCATGTACCAGATACATAAATTTTCTTATGTGTCATGAATAAAAAATCAAGCAGTAGTATAACAGATATAATTTAAAAGTACATGTTGACAACAAAGTATTTTTTAATTGTACCAGATACATAATAATTTTTATGTATCATGACTAAAAAATCAAGAAGTAACTTTTTGAAATGTACAGAATATTAGGAAAACTTATTAAATTTTATTAGATACATAAAATTATGATGCAGCATGAAAAAAAAACTCGAAAAAATTCCTACCTAATAAAACTTGAAATGTATATATTATTTCTTAACCATTGAGGTACAGTGTTAAGTAATGTATCAACATTCAGATTTTCACTCATGTTCTATAAAATTAATTTAAAACTATATGTTTCTAAAAGTTCTTTAACACATATACTCAATGTATAAAACTCAATATGTATATCTTAAATACTTTGTATCTGTGTATTATATCAAACAAATCTAAATAAATATTAGATTTGTTAATGATACATAACCTTTCAATGTACCATTCATATTACAAAACTCATCTAATACCATATACATAGCAAAATAACTTCAAATGTGTGCATACCTTTTACTATTATATCTTTTAACTCTGAAATTGAATTTATTATCAATTTGGTATTTGGCCATTACAGAAACTAGTGTTGCTTTATCCTTTTACAATTGCTTATCCTTCACTTCTACACCGATTATATCAGTAATTTAGTTCGTTACATCCAATTCGGGTATATAACAGATAGCAGTATTCTCAAATTCAACTAAACTAAGAGCTTGTGTATCTTTCGTGTTTTCTTTGATAATAACAATTGCACCAGAGGTAGCATCAAATGATAACATCTCACAATTATTTTTATATGATGTTGTTATGCACATGGGATACATTGTAAATCCAGGCTCGTTCTTCTTCAACTATATGTAAAGCTTAAGGATCATACCATTACGAATAATCAGTGGGGATGAATCACCTTGCACTATATATTGGATATTAATGCCTTTTAATAATTCATCGATGCTCAATTCACCTGCAATGGCTATTTTAGATTCATGAACGAAATATTATCGCCAACTACGATTCCATCACTTATGTATCTTTCATAACTCACCTAGAATTTCCAAACTCCAGAATGTATCAGTAAAATTGAGATATTCATCTTGATTAGTTCAATGAATTTCTAAAACTATATTGAAATCATAAAGATTCTATGCTCTTCTCATTTGGATTTTCGAATTTTATAATTTGTTATGCGTTTAGGGGGTTAATTACCTATTTAATATGTGATTTCTTGAAAGAAGGACTCTAAATTTGACATACTTTATCTTTCCATAATAAAGTCAACTGCATTAATTAGGACTCTAAATTTGACATACTTTATCTTTCCATAATAAAGTCAACTGCATTAATTATTATGTATCAATTAGCGATGTATCAGGTTTAACACTTATGTATTCAAAATTAAGTAAAAATCAAGGAATATGAGTAATTAAAGAAAGATTAGGGATGTAATTGGGCTTTTTCACTATGAGATTTAAGTAAATTTTACTATTTTTATATCTTAGGTGTTAGAAATCATTATTTTATGCTTTTTATCAGGTTTTCAGGTAATTGGAAGCATGTGATCCTTTCTATTAATTGTTAGTATTGTAAGAGGAGTTGAATGCATATATTTTTGGTACTGTGGGGCATGTTACCCTCAGTATAGGTTTTGAAACTTGCTTTAGATGCCCTGAAGGGCTTAGATCCTTGTAGAAAAGTGTAGCAGACTAGTGTCTGATAGTTTGACCTTTGCTATGCGGTAAGTTTTCTCTTATGAATAACCTTATCCATAATTCCCTATTATTATAACTCTTGAGATGCATCGATGATAATAGACTTCGTGATCGAGTTGTTTTGGTTCTGGCTGAAGTCTTAATGATATACTAGTTAATTCATTGTGGAGGAGATCCTCGATGGTTATTAGCGTCTAGTTGAAAAAAAATATTTGACACCATCAATTAAATTATCTGTGATCATCTAGGTCCCAGTCCTAGACTCCATTCTAAAATTTCATCTGTCAGTATCTAGGTCCCAATCCTGACCTCTGTTCTGGAATTATATCAAAGAGCATCCATGTCCCAGTCCCAGCCTCTATTGACTTATTAGTACTGCGAGTATCTGCGTCCCAGTTTCGTCCTCGACTATACCGATGGATTATGGAGAACATCCGGGTCCTAGTCCAGGCCTTGACCATATTGAGAATTCGAGAGAGCATCTGGGTGCCAGTCCCAGCCTCAGACCCTAGAGTATTCATAGCTAATCGATTCTTTGAGATTCTTGGTACGGGAATGATATGGTTCTTTAGTTCTTGGTATTGCATATTCTTAGTTCCTAACCTTTGTAGACATAGATATTTTGTGTACCCGACAACTTATGGGGGTTCATCTGGATTTTATTTAAACTTGAGCCCGAGTATGTCCTATCTGGGCTTATGGGGGCCTATTTGGGTGTAGCTAGTTGTAGTCTTCCTAGTTTGTATGTTCCTATTCGTTGGGATATATACATTCCTTACCTTAGATGCTTGTTATGACTCTTGTTTAGGCTTATTCCTCTTTTTCATATTGTTTTTACTTTTTCTGCTCAGTCGACCTATAATGCCTATTGGGTACCTTATATTTAGTACTCATACTACACTCTGTATCTACTTTTGTGATGCAGGACCGAGCACCATCTACCGTTATGGATAGATCAATCTTGTTGTAGCCAGTTCTAGAGATCAGGGTGAGCACTTGCCATTTTGAAATTATTTTTGTCTCATTCAGCTTGGATGGCCCGTCTTATTGTACTTTTGAGACTAGCCAATGTTGCATATATTTTTAATCCACTTTTGGGACTTGTACTTATTTTATTTTTGTAGCATCTTTGTACTAGTGACTTTCAGGTTCTGGGAGGAATTCAATTTTATGTATTTTGTATATATTTATCTAGTTTATCCTTACTTCAGTATTTGTTCGGTTCTCTTAGTTCTATTTAATATTTCTCCCTTATATGCATTAATCGTAGGTTTGGGTTATGGGTTTGGCTTACCTATCGGGGAGTTATGTTAGGTGCAATCATGACATAAGAATTCATGTCGTGACACTACAAGGGCATCTAGACTGACTAAGGAGCTGCGATGATTGGAGGAAAGGTAGCATGCTATTTGAGCTTTGAGCTCACGAGTCAAAACTCATGATGACTCACGGACTGCCATGGTGCCACATGTTACCACACCGAGATGCACACTGATGAACCCGGATGCCACTATATAGACTTTAGCGCTTATGCGGAATAGGTTCGTTTCCTCTCCCCCTTATATTTTACTTATTGTTGTATTGCATTGAGGACAATGCAAGTTTTACGTGTAGGGGTGGGGTAGTTATTAATAAATGAGTATCTAGGTAAAGTCTGAGTACCCTAGACACTCGATTAAATCCTTGGGATTTTCTTTTCTGTGTTCTTTTTCCCCATAGGACCCTTTTTAATTTTGTTGAATTGACATGTTTAGGATGTAAATGTGAGATAAGAGTAGGTATCTATGGAATGATTGCTATAAGGTTTAAAATAAAAAATAGACCCCTCCAAAATTGAATTGAAGTATTGTGATTGTTTCGTTGATATATTGACTATGTAGAATTTTTGTGTGACATGATATAAACTGATATGATAACATATCGCTTAAACTGAAACATGAACCAGAGATTGATAATTGATAATGAAACTTGATGCCAAGTATGTGTGAGGTATGTTGTGTGTTCTAACCATTTGTATCAATCTAGAACTTGCCTCGTTGGTCATACTGTGATAATTGAATTGTTGATTTGGAAAGGATCATAGACCATAGTTGAATTAGTCCTCTTAGCCTTAAAAGAACCAACCAAATACTATTTTACCCTTTTGAACCAAAGATTTGAGAATCTTAAAAGACCTTTTTGGTTTAATAAAGCATACTACCCTATGCTAAAATGCAATCCTTTATTTTGTCCCGAGTCCCTCCTAATACAATGTGCACCTCAACTCAGGCTAAAATCCTAAGTTGAGGGTAGCTACTATGAGAGGAAAGCGAGAAGAGAAGGGGATGAGAAAAAAAGCTTGAAAAGAGATGTGCGATAAAGAAGCAAAAAGAAGAAAAAATGGGTGAGTGGACGAGATGAACAAACAACTTAGCAAACATTAGTAATGAGAAGCGTGAAACATAAGAAAAATACTTAGAAACAAACAATCAAAAAGTCACACCCAAAGTAAAAGTGAAGAATAGGAGTAAAATGAGTTGTGGATTGTACGATGTGAAATAAAAGTTAAAGTAGTATTCTATGAGGGTCAAAAGTCACTAAAATACAAATACACTATACCTTTTCCCGAGCCTACTTTACAAGCCATAAAAGTCCTATAGTGATTCTAATTCAACTATTCAAGAGTCTGAGTATTGAAAATAAAGACAAGCCTATGGCATTGTGCATGAAACTTTGAATTTCTTTTGTGAGCATGAGTATTTTTCACTTCCCCAAGTGTCAAACAAATATTTACAATATGTGTGAAAAAAGGTACTTCTTTTCAGTGAGGGCACAAGTGGCATTGTCAAAATAGTCATGAAAATGGTGAATATTGTTTTTACATGTGAATTTGTCTATTAGTGTTGAAATATCTCATATTGATCCGCATAAGTTAGTTTGAATTGAAATATTGGTTTCAAGGATATCATGAATGAAAATTGGAAGGGGTGGGTGTAAAATAGCCTCGTGATTACTATAGATACTTGATCTTATGTTGCATTGTGTCATTGTAGTATAGTAGTGTCTCTTGAGGACAAGCAACCATTTTAAGTTGAGGGTGTTGATGTACCGTGTAGTTACGACACTTTTAATACTTTAAACTTGAGAAATTGCATGCCTTTTGAATATTTCTTAGTAGATTTGATGTTATTTGTGTTTGTTTTGCAGGAAAGTAAGTCAGAGTATTAATCGAGGAAACACAACACTGATTTCAGGAATTTTTGGAGTTTATGAGTCCATCCTACGAGTCTTAGTAACTTCTACGAGTCGTAGGTATCAGTCGTCAAAACAAAAGCGAGGAATAAAGGCAAGGCTGAAG
The DNA here is from genome assembly GCF_947179165.1 of Solanum dulcamara. Lineage (NCBI taxonomy): Eukaryota > Viridiplantae > Streptophyta > Magnoliopsida > Solanales > Solanaceae > Solanum > Solanum dulcamara. The sequence goes on along the minus strand of NC_077247.1, from coordinate 13,221,588 downwards.
ATGACGAATCAAGTCTATGACTCATTCAAAAGTCTACGAGTCTTAAAGACTATGCTTAGAAGAGATTGCAAAAGATGAAAGCAGGACCTGATCTGCGACTAAAGTTTACGAGTCGTCCTGGAAATTATGAGTAGTAGAAGACTTTTGTGAAAAAGAAGAGTTCCTCAGTGCAGAGTGTTGGATTATGAGTTGGGTCTACGTCTCGTCAACCTAATGATGACTCGTAGAAATGAGTCATAGAACCCAACCGACTTAACATTTCCTATTTTTCCAAATTCATATTTACTTAGGATTAGTTGTCTATAAATACACTCCTTAGGTTTATTTTTATAGAATGCATGTTTTGGGGTTTGAGAATATAGCTTGAACTACTTTTGGACTTTTATTCTTGAATTTCAGTTTTTGTTATCAACGATTATGTTCGAATTTTATTTGAAGATTTTGGATTTTCACATTCATTATTATAAGTACATGATTTCTTTCAACCCAAATATTATTGATTTTGATCACGTAGTTATGAGTTTTTAACTCCACAACTAGGGTTGTGGGAACCATGAAGAATTAATGACATAGTCTTAATAAAAGGTAATTCTAGGATAGTGTGCATACATGTATTATTTTTCCCTCCATTTTAATTACTTTTTAACGGTGACCGACATTAAAACTCGCATTATCCTTACTTGCTGGATCAAGGAGGTAACGATGGAAAAAGAAATTAACCAACAATATTTGGGGCTAATCATCCTCATCTAATTAGCTTGAACGGATCAAGGGATATCTAAATATGGGATCATTGGTAAGGGTTAATAAAGCATACACTCGTAGACAGATCAAGTTGCGTAGTAAAATTCACTTATTTGTCAAATCAAGGACTTGGGTGTAATTAACTTACCGATTCTACATGTAACACACTAGAAAATGATTACTAATAAAAGAGGTTTACGTAATTAAGGATTCATGGGGAACACATAAACCCCTAGTTTCACTTCATATTAATTTAAGACCACATTAAATTATTGCTTCGTTACTTGATGCTTGCTATTTAATTTGTTAATTAGTTTTTTAATAACCCCCACCTTTCTTTATGGAAAAAATTTAATTACTAAAATAAATAATAAACGATTAACATAAGTCTAAACCATATTCCTTGTGGGATTGACACTGACCTATGTTAGGTTCTATATTTGATCAACAACCTCTGTATAGTTCTTTAAGGATGTGTAATTTGGGTGTATCACGTTTTTCAAGAATATTGACTAAGGTCAAACTTAGTCTAAATCATTGTAAAATCCCTCAAAAATGCTCACAAAATACCTTAAGAATGCCTTGGGAATAGGCCGCTCATTAAATGCATTATCCTTAATCTTTTTGAAAAATCCAAGTTCGGAATATCGATCAGGGGGTCAAAACCTACGGAAAATGATCTCGATGGATTTTTAGGACCCGTATATCGGAAGATAGATTTTCGAAGAATTCACAAAACAGAAGGGTCTGCGACAGGTCCGCGTCGTGGACCTGGGAGGTTATTCTGGCCGACTTGAGTTTTTTTAAAGGGAATTTTAGACCTTTTCCAAATTATTAGTTAATGAACCTAGACATTTTTAGGAACTAATTCAACTCTATAAATTAACCTAAACCTCTAATTCTATTCATTCTTCTATAATTCATCTATCAAATATTTCTCTCTCGACAAAAAGGCTCTCAAGGGTTTCCATTGAAAACTTCAAGTAAATTCACTCAAGCTCTTCATCAAAACTCTCAAGTTCTTCCAAATTAATTGGTGTTCTCACTCAAGGTATGTGGGTATTGATTCATGCATCCTTTCATCCATGAAGTCCAATCAATTTCTCAAGGTTTTCTATCAAATTAAAGTATGATATTTTATGAGTTTTGTGATCTCTATTCCAATTGCATGAATTTTGATTTAAAGTATGATCATGAGTCTATTTTGATATAAATTGATGGTTATTGAATTAAATTGAAGAGTTTTTCCATGAATTCTCCTATTTTGATTTCTAGGGTTTATGATGTAAATTATGAGTATTTTCAATTATACTTCCAAATAATACTATCGATATAAATTATGTATGGGCTGATATAAAGTTTATGATCATATATGTTTTCAAGTTAATTCCATGATTCTCAAGTCAATTGATCATGCATTCATGTCTTACCCAAATTTCAAGTACAAGCTATGATCATGAAATTTTAAAGTATGAATTATGACTATGTATTTCCATTATGATCATGAATTATAAGTATGTATCAAATTATGGTTCTTCATTCAAGTTATGAAGTAAGGAAACCTAAGGCCTAACGATATGAATTATGCAAATATGATTGTAATGATGAAAGGACAATTCTCACATTACAAGTATGTTATGAAAATGAGCTACTCTATGATTTCAAACCTATGATCATGATTATGATATATGAAATTATGATCTTATGTTATGTATGTATTCCGTAGAATTTGACTTAGCACCGAGTAGACTTGAGTGGGGGCCCTACCAAAAGCCTTAGTAGCAGCCTCATGTCTCATAAACTACGTGCCACCGTAGGTTGCCTTCATGGCTTAACTATTGGATCCATATATAGCGTATGTATGACCCCCCTAGCGGGGTAGAGTCTACCTTGGCAAGTAGATTCCCCTTTTCTTTATTGTATGGGGAGACAACGGGATTCCATGTTATAGCTCGCATGGTATTATTATCGGTTATGGTTCCTATCCCACATATGTATGATCTCTTAAGTATATTATGATTTTGAATTTATGCTTTTAAAATCTTTGGTCAATATGATTTTCTTATGACTTTACGTATTCCATCTTATCATGTGTTTTACTTGACCTTTGCATTCCATGATTTACGTTGCATGTCACGCCCTCATACTTAGTACATTCCTAGGTACTAATGCATACTTTTTGCCTACATTGTCTCATAATGTAGGGGTTGAGGTTGAAGATCCTAATTATCCACGTAACTAGTAGGTGTTCTCCATCCGACGATGTTGTGGTGAGTCCTCATTAACCGGGGACTAGTTTCAAGTTGGTTACTATTTTCTTTTCAAAAGACTTTTGTTTACGTCGTATAGTGAGGGTAAGCTAGGGACATGTCTTAGCCTTCGTCCATACTTATGTTTAGAGGCATCTAGTTGGACATATGTTCGAGTCTATGTTGTCATAAGACATTTTCAGATTTCTATTCATGTTTTAGACTCTCTTATGATGTTTCCGCTTTTATATTTCACCTTATGTATGCTTATGATATACACAAGAGGCTTGGTTGGAGCCCTTCAGAGTTTCGATCGCCGTGTTACGACTAGGCCCTAGGTCGGGTCATGACAATCGTCTAATGGTCCAAACTCGCACTGACAGCCTCGAGGCTCAAGACGACCACACCACTAGTCTAAATGACCGTTCCAGAGCTAATGGAACCATTAGAATTCCATTCTGATGTCGTTTACCTAATTGTTTTTTTCGAAATCAAACATTCAAGTTTCAAAAGCTCTAAAACAAAAAAAGGGACATAAATTCCAAACGAACGACCATACAACCGAACAGTCAGTGCCATCAAGTCACAAATGACTTGGGGTCACTATAGGAATGTGCTAAACAACGAAAAGAATGCATTTACATAAAAATGACCTGAAAGGGTCATTAGAGTAAGCCGCCCTAATTTGAATATATGTGTTTTTATGTGCTTGATCCATATTGTCTGAATTTGTAATAGAATTCCTTTCAGCACTTATGTGCTTATCATATGTGTCTAGTTTAAAGTGAGATTGATTGTGTAATTTGGCTAAAAGGATTGTGCTTGAAAGTGTAACTTGGCCATGAATAAGAGCTTATTAGAGTTGAATATATAATATAGATGGAGAAATCTTTCAACTAAAATCTGACTTTTCTATTATTCTTTTCCATTACTTTAATTCCTTACATTGGAATATTCAGTTGACAACCTTTTTCTTTTCTTTGGGATTGGTATGGTGAGATTAAAAAAGAATTATATAAAGACAATAAGCTACCCTCGGGATTAACACTAAAAGGGGCAGAAAGGGGTTAAAGAAAATGCTAGTATGGGGCAGATGGCAGCTTCTTATTGGACAAGAAATGTCTAACTAGTTGTAGAGCTTGCTTTGGCTTGAATGTTGGAACTTGATGACCAGCCCCTCTTATTGTTACAAAGAATAGTCCATCATAGGCAACTGTCCATCCACCAACCTATTAAGATTTTACACGTTAAGATTAGTTTTCGAATGTTAATTACAATGTAATTTCAGTAAAATGTTAGATGTGTACCTGTTTATTGTTGGTATACCAAGGAGTCCAATCTTCAGTGATCTTCAATCCAAGTTTTCTCAAAGTTAATCTTGTAGAAGTGACTGGGATTCTACCATCGGTATCTCCACTGATAGTAAAAAAAATAGAGAATTTAAAATTTCTAAATATTGAAAACTTTTATTCCTTCAATTGAAATCTTCCATAAAAAAAATTTATAATTTATCTATTATCACTTACCTATAGACCCAAACGCGCAGACCACCATCAATTAGTTTCTTGATGGTAGGGAGCATGGAAAATGGTGCATCACTCCAAAATGAGATATTATTGCTGCAGAAATAACAAGGGTATTAGTAATATATATATATATATATATATATATATATATATATATATATATATAAGGATATAAGTAATGCATACTGACTCTATAAAATATTTAATTCTATACTAATTGTATAATTTAACTTCTTGTAGTAGAGTATGCTTTATTTATACGGTGACTAGTTTCACTTACTATGAACAGTTTAGTAATCATCTCTTAATTAGGTAACTTGATAGCATATTTGTAGTGTATAGAATAAAATTCATTATATAAAAAAATAGCAAGTGATTTTTTCCAAAAAAAAAAAGATTTTTGAGGAGCGGGAGAAATTGTTGGAATTCTAAAGGAAAGGGCATTTTGCTGACCTGCAATGAGTCCATGGATAAGAAATTTTGGTGATATTTGCATGTAGTGCAGCTTGAACATCTGGTCTATTCATATAAGTTTCTGTGTAATCGGAGAGACAAGGATCATACCCTGTTGGTCTTTTGAACCATCCTTCCTACATGTTTCAATTTCGACCCAAAAATTATTGAACTTCACTTAACCATGATATGGTAGGAATAAGAAAAAATAATTAATGTATATACTACTACTCACAATTGTTGATAAGGAGTTTGGAATGGTGCTGAAGTTGGTGTTAACACATTTGGGGGCGTAAAGGCTATACATGTCTAAGATTTTGTAAACAGCAAAGTACTGATTAAGAAGATTGTCGCAGTCATCACCTACAAGTTTCAAGCTGAAATTGCAAACTCTTTTAATGGAATGATACAAATGATCTGATATCACTGCATGATCCCATGCATAGTCTATCATCCCTTTTTGGTCTGTTTCATCATCCATCAATGCATTCCCTATCTGCAATTCAATTCGATAAGACAGACATACAACATCATCATGGTCATGATCAAGTGGGTAAATTAAACACGTACCATGAATCCTTTGAAATTTATGCGGTCCTCTTTTTTCACCTTTTTATTGTTGTCAAAGATTTGCTCTGCTAGCTGGGGAACATAGTGCCCTGAATAAATGAATCTATGTATCACTCACTAAATTATTTACAAAAACACATCATAATCCACATGTTGTGATTGTTTTTACCGGCGTAACTTTCACCAGCAATGTAGAATTCATGTGACTTGAACTGTGGAAATCTTCGAAACCAATTCAACAGAAATTTATATGAATCTTGGGCTGATAAATAAAAGGAATGATGAGTAAAAATATGAATAATTCTTGAAATTAAAAAGAATAAAGTAACCACTACAAAGTAACCTGTATTAGTGTCTCCAAGCTCTTTGATATCACTGGAGGTGTTTGTGTATGAAAATCCAACACCAACAGGGGATTCCAAGAATAATAAGTTTGCGGCTGGGGATTTAATATAAAAATTATTAAGATTTTTTACTTTAGTTATTTGATAAAGATGTATATAATAGGAAAAATTCCTCCTCTCTTTTTATTTACCTTTATTCCAGCTGAATTTGTTGAACTTGAGCTCTGGCTTATTTTTCTGTGTGAAGAAAGGGCCTAACTCCTCTGCTTCACCATAGCCAATTGAGGAACATCCTGGACCTGAAAATGAGAATCAGATAACATCCATTATAATGCTTTTACTTGCTCTCTGGACCAGTGGGCCCTTTGAAGTTTCTTGGGCTCAAGGTCCATTAATGGGATTCTTACGTGAACGTACACAACGATAAAGCCCAATAACAAAAAGAAGCTTTTTACAAATTTATCTCCCTCTTTTCTTTTAGTTTTGAAATTCTTTTTTGCATATGGGTAGGAAGGGTAAAATAAGGTCGAACCTTCACCCATAAGGTGAAAAGTCAGGTAATTAACCAACTGAAATATTAAGATCCCGCAATATGTCCCTTTTTACTTTTATAATGAAGCAAAAACAAAGAGGAAACTGGAAAAAAAAGCAAAACAATGATTTTTATAAATTAGTAGTTGAACTTTTAATCACTTTTTCCTTTGGTTCAAAGAAATAAAAAGCAAGTGAATAATAACACAATCATTTGCCTTTTTAGGAAAAACCTTGTCTTTTTTCTTTCGAGTATGTTTTAGAGTCGGTTTGCATAGGCTTATTTTAAGTATTTTTAAAATTAAAATAGTTTTAAAGCTCTTTTATGGTGTTTGGTTAAATGAAAAAAGTGTTTTTGAATACTCATTTTAAGACAAAATAGCTTTAAAAAGCTAAAAGTAAAAATGTGAGATTTCCAACTTAAACAAAAACAGCTTAAAAAAAACTTATCCAAACAGGCTCTTAATATCCTTTCAAATTCCAAGCCTTGGCCCACAACTCAAAATAGATAAAAACAATTCTTTTGGAAACCAAATTCATCCACAGCCAGAAAAGGGTAAAGGTTCCCACATTTTTCTTCCTTGCTGCTTGTATAATTCTCATTACTTGTCTTTGTTTCTAAGCATATATAGCTGGAGACAATGACATATCATAATTTAATGAAAACCCAAAAAAAATCTTTCGAAGTTAAAGTAGGAGTTGAGGTTGTCTTTGGTCATAGTTTTTGCAATTGATATTTATAATTTAAAATGTATTTTTTAAAAAAATATAAAATATTATTCAAACGTGGAATATAATTTAATGGAGTTGTTTTATGAAAATAAAAAAACAAGGATTTTTTCTAAAAAACAAAATAACTTTAAAAAAAAGTGAAAACAAAGCTTTGGTTGTTTTCCAAATTGTAAATACAACTTGAAATTGTATTTGGAATTTTCATAGCCTAACACTTTTTTTTTATGAATAAAATGTAATATTTTTTCTGAAAAAAAGTGAAAAATTATCATGGCTATATGGGTAAGGCTGCACCTCCATTCCCAATATTATTTACTATTTTAGACAGGATTTACAAGATGAACAATCGAATTCTCACGAACAAGTAAAAATTTAGACAACCAATGAAGTGATTTTTGTAAAAATGAAAATTAACATTTATATCAATTGAGGGGAAAATATATATATAGAATAACCAACATTATACACACAGTGACATAAATAGAAATGAAATGGATTTGTGTGTACTGACCGACCTCCATTGAGCCATAAAAGTAGTGGCTTGTTGTTGGGGTTGTTAGTGGCCTCAAAGAACCAGTAGAAGAGTGCTCTTCCATGGGTCTCATTGACAGTAACATATCCAGCATACTGCTTGAAACTCACTGGTGGCTGACCGGGTAACCCGACTACTCGATCTGCTTCTTGTTCACCCAAAACTTGTTTACTAATAATACTATTATTATCATCATCTGATCCTCTTGATAATACTCCAAAACTCACAGCAACAAGAAAATAAATGTAGAACAAATATCGAAACATTTTTATTAACTTGTTAACGAGACAGAGGACTGTGTGTGGTTTATATAGTAGTAAGAAGACAGATAAGTACTCATCTGTCAAACTCTCTTTATTATTTCATTTCCCTCATATACTATCTCTTATTACTCTAGATTTTACTCTTATAAATACTCACTTACTCACTTTGCAGGTAATAAATTCATCAACATTACCTATACTTCGCTTTTAATTAACTCATATTATGAAAATTCCTTAGACTATCAACCTGAAAATCATTTAAAAACAATCAGTTTCCCCCTTTTTTCTATGCAATGTCTATTTTATCCTTGCCATTTTTAATCTTCCACCTATATAACATATTTTTATATTATATCTAGAATATTTTATTTTTTAACCTTTACATTTATAGTTTTTTATTTAAGTTCATTAATGTTATAAGTAGAATAATCTTTTTATTAGTTTAAATGCAAAATCTAATATATTTTTTAGGATTGTTATTTTAATATGGGAATATGGTCTGATATACCCCTTAATTTTGTCATTTAGAGATGATATACCCTCGTTATTAAAGTGGTTCACATATACCCCTATTGCGCAAATGGATAACTTATACCATTCTAATGTTAGGAAAAAGCCCTAGTTGGGTGATAGGATATATATATATATATATATTGCATGCCCAACATGAGTTCTATTTTACGAGTTAAAGTCTTCCGCTTAGTGAGTTAGCCAGGCCAAGGGTTCGCTTGGGAACAAAAAATGGTTTCTAAGTGTCGGCCACGCCTAGGGTATAAACTTGGAGCGTGACATGACCATCTGTGGACTGTTGTATTGTGATTATGCATGCTGACATGTATATTGATTTACGAATTGTTATAACTGTGATGTGATTGTATATGTTGTTGTTGTAGTATGTTGTGGTTTCTGGTTCATATTTTATTTACTGGAATCGCCGCGTGATCCTACCAATACACTATTATTGTGTACTAATACTGCACTTACTCCTTAGTTGAGTACAAGGATGATGAGTCGGGAATTTGCACTCATTTATACCTCAAAACTCAACGAATTAGTGTCCTCTTTGTCTACATTACGTCCAATATTGACTCTAAAGGGATCATTTGCAGATGCAAGGGGTTAAGGACAGGGCATGAGCACAATGTTGCAGAAAAAAGCTAAAAAGGGGGGGAAATGAGGAAAGTGCATGTTGCAGCTCGCGAATAACTGTTGGCGTGGCCAAAGGAATAAAGAAATTCTCCAAACTGCCAGAAGTTAAGGCCAACAGCTACAGCGTCTAGGTGATGAAAAGGAAATTTGGCAACTCGCCGAATATAAATGGGCGAGCTACATCATGCTCGCCTAATAATTTGTGGGTGATGCTTCAAATGAAGAACAAGAAGGACGAGCAAGGGAGTAAATAGGCAAACCGCCGATTAGTAAGGCGAGCTCGTCTGAGCTTGCCTAAATGACCAGAGTTTCAAGCAAATAGGGTGACTGAAGAACTAGGCAAAAGATGAAAAGAGCGACTCGCCTAATCATTTGGCGAGAAAGATCGATATCGCCGAATTGGCGAGCACAAACTAAAGAAGGAACGCATCAGAAGGCGAGGATAAGGAGAAAAGGGGCGACTCGCCGACCACTTCGGTGAGTGCGACTAACATCGCCAAAGTGGTCCGAGCCAACGATTTTGGCTATGATTTTCACAAGTATAAATAGATTTTTGAAAGGCAAATGAGGTACTTTTTGACTGCTTGGAACTGAAGAGAAGAAACTTACTATCAGCTTGGGGTTTTGACTTGGTTTTGGGAAGAATTTATAGTTAGGTTTTAAAATTTAGAGTTCAAACTTTGCTGAATCGAATGGACGATAATTACTTTAGTATAATTCTCATAAACTTTGTAATATGTAGCTAAACCCTCTAATTCTAGGGGGTGCTATGAAGTTAAATTATTGTTTTTAGTATTTGAGTTTTTTCCATAGCTCATAAATTATTAATTTGATATGTGTTCATTTATGGTTGCAAACATATATGTACATTAGATCTTCATTTTAGCTTGAAATGGTGATGTGAAGTGACCAAATTAGCAAATAGCCATTGATTTGAAATTATCAATTGTAATCTCTCTCGTGAGAGTAGGTTTTTCTATTGATTGAATCAGTTTCTTTAATACGCATGTCTTCGAAAGTGCTTGTATGTATAAATATATATTGGCCGGAAGAAGCTATTTCATATCATTGATTAACCTTTGCCTAGCCATTGAATATTAATGACGTTGAGTTGTGCATCTACCTTTATTCGAACAATAATATTAACTTTGCACCTCCCCTCGAAGCCTTTTCTACCTTGTTACAACATGTATTGGTATTAATCGTGTTATTATTAAATCTTGTTGATTCTTTGAAATTGATAACCCAAACTTATAAATTTAAATGATGTCTCAATTAAATTGCATTTACACTATAAAAGTCTAGAATATGCTCTTACTTCTTGATCAAATTCTATTCCTAACCATTTCTTGTGGGATTCGACTCTGACCTTATACGTTGGATTTATATTGCTAAAGATCACCTACACTCTGAATCATAAGAAGTGTAGTTTGAGTGTTATAAAAATGGAGCCATTGACGGGGAACGGTGGGTAGATTTGTTTTATTGAAGTTGTTTGTGATCTAGTTATTTGTATAGGATTACTTTACTATCGTTTGTGTGCTTTTGTCTTTTCTAGGTGAAGAAATGAGTGTTCATGGAAGTAATGCTGGAGTTAGGAATTATGATATTAGAAATATGAACGATGTCAATGTCCACCAAATGGGTAGTGTTGGAGCTTTAAGATTACCTCCTACTGTAGGTAATGCGATCTTCCACGTGACCGACACTATGTTGCAATTGCTTCAAATAAAAGGTTTCTGTGGAGACCTCACTCACGAGGATCCTCATGATCATAGTCATAAGTTCATGAATGTTTGTAGCCATTTCTCTTTCAAGAACATAACGTAGGATTTGATTCGGCTGAGGTTGTTTCCATTCTCTCTTATAAGGAAGGAAACCAAATGGTTAGCAGAGCTACTAAGGGATTCCATCACCATCTGGATGAACTTATAGAGGCATTTTATGAAAGGTTTTTCCTGCCTGCTGAAATTGAGAGATAACATCCAAAATTTTAAATGGATCCATGAGGAATCAATTCATGAAACTTGGTTTAGGTTTCAGAAGTTGTTGTTGCAGTGCCCAACTCACTGACTACCCGACAATGTGTTGCTAAAATATTTCTACCATAGTCATGATACGGTGAACAAAAGGGTAGCAGATCAACTTATTATGGGTGGCATTATGCGCCAACCCTTTGCCGTTCCTGCAGTATTGGTTGATGAAATGAAGAAGATTAATCATGCCTAGTACACTTGGGAAGAGTATTTTTCTCCTCTTCACGTTGGGTTGACTAAGGAAATTCTGGAGAAGAATCATGAACGCAATGAGAGCATGGCAAAAATGATGATCCAGCTTGATTTGCTCTCCAAACATGTCATGGGTGGAGGATATAAAGCAATGAATGTAGTAGATACAAATATTGGGTTGAACCCAAAAGATGTCAAGTTTGATACTATATACAATGAGAAAGTGCAATTTTTAGCAAATCAGCTAGGGAGTTCTCAACCGACCTATCCAAGGCCGGATGGAAACCAAGGTTGGAACAAAAAATGCAAAAGCGGTTAAAGAGAGAGGTATTGGCGCAGTAGAGGCAATGCTTGGAGGAAAGGTCATGATGATCATGATATATATTTTCCTTATCATCAAAAACCTAAGGAGGTGAGTGCTGATCATGAAAACTTTCGTACAGAGGCTATGCTTGCTAGAATCTTCAACAAGGTTGAGAGGTCGGATAAGGTGTTGAAAGAGATGAAAGCTAATTTTTCCTCCTTAAACCAAACAGTCACATCGAATTTGGTATCAATTAAGTAATTGGAATCTCAAATAGGTCATATTTCAGCTCATCTAAACCCAAGGCCAAAAGGAGGTCTTCCAAGTGACACCTTCGCAAATCCAAAGAATGACAATGCACAATGCATGGCTATTTTGATAAGAAATGGAAAAGTTGTTGGTAATGAAGTGACAGCTAATGAGGTGACACGTTCAACCAAAGGGAAGACTAGGGTATTCAAAAGTGAGGAGCTAGCGGAAGAGCTCAATAATGATCAATCGGATAAAGTGAAGGACGTACTGACTGAGATTGATTCCAGTGTGTCTCAAAAGTCTAATGTTGTTGTTATTCCAATGGTGGTTTATACAACACCACTTCCAAAGGTAATCTCATTTCCCTCAATATTTGAAAAAGAAAAATGAGGATATCAAGTTCCAAAAGTTCCTCTCGATTTTCAAGACTCTTTCCATTAACTTGCCTTTCATTGAAGCTTTATTGGAGATGCCCGGGTATGACAAGTTTATGAAGGATCTAATGACAAAAAATCATAATATGGATTTCAAAACTTTTGAAGTATCTCATATCTATAGTATAATTATGTCAAGAAATATTGTGGTGAATAAAGATAACCTAGGGGCATTTAACATCCCATGTACTATAGGGCTATACCATTTCGCCAAGGCACTTTGTGATCTAGGTGCAAGAATAAATTTGATGCCCTATGCCATTTTCAAATAGCTCGGTTTGGGTGAATCCAAGACAACTACTATGCAGTTGCTCATGGATGATCGATCAATCAAGTATCCCATTGGTATTCTCTTTGATATTTTGGTAAAGATTGATAAATTCATCTTTCCTATGGAATTCATTATTCTTGATTGTGAAATTGATGCAGAGGTTCCCATTATTCTTTGTAGACCTTTCTTGGCTACCAAAAGAGCTTTGCTTGATGTGGAGAGTAGTGAACTGAAATTTGGGTCAATGGTGAGGAAGTCACTTTTAATGTTTGCAAGTCAATGAAACAATCTAGTGATCTTCATGACATCTCTGTCATTGATGTTGTGGATGAAGGCCCAAGTTTAGAGATGATTAAAGTGGTGAATTTATACAACTCTTGAATGTGTTTCCACATCATTCCACGACGTTAACTAAGGCATTTCTTGGGAGGCAACCTAATTGTGGTTTTTGAATAATGTGTGTTCATTATGTAGGTTGAAGTTGGAATTCAATGATAACTTTATGTGCTTCCGAACGACTCGAATATTCCTGGAGGTTTTGGGCATTTAGGCAAGCCCAAATCTCATTCGGCGAACCGCCGAAGGCACAAGGCAAACTCACTTTTGCTTGCCTTCTGGACTTCTAGATGACCCCAAAATTGCCATATGTTCTGGAACTGTGTGCAACCTTACCTGCTTGTCGGGGACTCACAAACCCAATATGTGAGATCCTCCTAATAACTGTCTAAGCTGTCACAAAGGTTGCTAATACTGAAGGGGAAGACAAGATGATGCCTCACTCTGCGATCCATCGAAATATGTCGGCGAACTCCATCGAGATCACCGATCCACCATATTTTTACCTAGGGAAGCTTGTCAATTTCAACGAGCATAGGAATGATTGGTGACTCATAGAATCTTTCGATGACGTTAGTGCATGATCACCGATTTGAATGGGTACCTGGAACTTAAAGGGTCACCTTTAATTTAAATTTCCAACTCTTCAAATTTCGCTCCTTCCTCTTTCTACACTTTCTACCTCCCCTATTTCACCTAATTTAAGTTATTTTCTTTACTATGATTCTCATTTTTTATGCATTTGTGTGGGTTACGCCTGTGCTCTTAGCTTTCTCCATCTATCACCAAAACTCATTTTCACAAGTTTGATCTCTAGTTTCATTTTTACTTTACCTATAATGATTGGGTAATGCTTTGTAAGATCAATGTGTTTTTTACTCTTCGTGAAATGAGCATGGTTCCTTTAGTTTGATTAGTATGATTATTGAGGTGCTTGTTCGATTCCTGAATTAATTGATTACAAGTGAGTCATAGCTTGTATTTGCACCATTTCTTTGAGTTATTAGTATGTGTCCTTGATTTAAGATGCTAGAGAGTTCATGTTGGTTTGTTAAATTATATGGGGGTGAAGTATGAGTAACCCTAAACCCATAAATTCCTAATATTTCCTAATGATAAATGGGTGACGTCATTCTTAAGGGAGATTTTATCGAATATTTGTGATTTAGTTAGTCTTGTAGGGATTTCTAAGTACCTACAACATTAGTTAGCAAGAAGATTGCATTAATTGTGTACAAATTGCATATGGGATTCTGTGAAATGCCTGTAGGGGAGGGGGGGGTTGATACTTCAAAAATTGGGATGGTGTTGTCTTTGGATAGGTAAGAAAACTTGAGCATGCTCGCCGAACTCTTTCGTGAGTTGCCAAGGGTTGTGATCTCTCACCCTTTTGCTCCTTCAATTGCCATTTCTTTCTGAACAATTCAGCGAGCCACTATTGGCTCACCAATAAAACTTGTTGGTTCGCCTTTATGTGATTGCCTTTGCCTTTTTCCCTCTTTGTTCTGAGTTTTTGGCCAAAATGTTTCTGTTACTTTTGGCGAGCTTTTCTTTGCTCATCGAGGTGGTTTGGTGTCTCTCCCAATAGGCTTACACCTCACCTAATATGATTCTATTTGGACCTCTTAGGGGCGGAATCGAAGCGAAAAAATTAGTTCATGCCACGGCATTTGGCGAGCTCGTCTGAGCCCGCCTTTCTCACCTTGGATACTCACTGATTAATTTGCTGGGCTTCAACTCTCCTTAGTCTCTTTACCCTTTACATTTGCAAATTGTACTTGGTTTTGGACTAACGTATCATCAAATTTTTTCTTGTGCTGAATGACTTGCATGTAAGAATGGCCAGGGACAAGCAACTAGCGCGTCATTTTATAAATGAGATTGGCCCTCGACCTCGCAAAAAGGCTTAAGGTATTGCTATAACTGAACTATCCGAACCTCATAGACATGCTTGTATGAGTGCAAAGGACACTAAAAAAGGCAAAAAGAAAGAATCATTTGGTTGATGAGTGTAGGTTTTATGAGTTTTCATCTGATGATACAATGCCAATACGACAAGGTGAAGGGCCCACTACCCTAGTTGATGCCCCTATTATGGAGTCTCAGCTTGTTCCTTTGGCTGAAGAATATGTCCACGAGCGCACCCATATTAAAATGTACTCCAAAACAACTCATGTCCCAATGTCTAATAGAGTAGTCCCTATTGTTGCACCCCACTTGATGAATAGGTTAACGATTGCAGGTCTTCGCACAATATTTGAAGAGAAATGACTCTCCACTGATGGACTAGTCGACAGGTATCCCAAAATCTTGATAACTATTCAATTTTTTCAATATGAGTGCTTTACTAGAGCTTAGATTCCATATGTTCTAGCCTGGGTTCGGGAGTTTTATGAAGCATATGCAAATGTACTTCCAAAAGGTAAGAAACAGGTTACTAC
This sequence comes from Solanum dulcamara, assembly GCF_947179165.1. Lineage (NCBI taxonomy): Eukaryota > Viridiplantae > Streptophyta > Magnoliopsida > Solanales > Solanaceae > Solanum > Solanum dulcamara. The sequence continues at coordinate 13,206,229 of NC_077247.1, read as the reverse complement.
AGCAGGCCCACTTGAAGTTGTTATTTTTCGAGGTAAATAGGTTAAATATAATGAGACAGATATCAATGATGAGTTGGGTTATTTAGTTAGAGTTTGTCATGAGTTAGAGAATAAAATTCATATTAGAACATTGGATGACTTGAATGGTTGGTGACACCCTTGATCTCTGATGTTACCCCTCGATGGATTGAGGAGGGCTCTATGATTGAGAAGAAGGAAATCAATGTGACAGCTCGGTATTGGTTTGGTTTTATTAGTAGCACATTAATGCCTAGTTAGAATGAATCTATCCCTCATCACCCAAAATTAGCTTTGTTAGGGAGTATTATTGCTAGGGAGAGATTGAACTTTGGGTTCAATCATTATCCCTGAGATCTTTTTGAGGGTTCAGCAGCAGCAAACTTCATTGCCATTTCTTGTATTGATTACTAATTTGTGTGAGAGGGCTGGGTTACCATTTATTGAGGGTTCTAATATGAGAGTGGTCCCCGCATTATCTAGTGACATCCACAGGATTAAGGCAGATTATTTGAGATATGTTGAGGCTAGGAGGAGGCCACCACCGGTTGATTCTACATCAGTTGTTAATGCGGAGTCCTTAGAGGCAGGCACTATACCTCCTATTCCCTTTATGCTGGGTCCTTTTGTACTTCCACATTCCCTCCATCTAGCACCACATCTTGGACTTCTTTGATGTAGGCTATGTTATATTAGATCGTAAATCTAGCCTATTCAGCAGATGTAGGAGCTTCAAGGCTTAAGTCTTTTGTTTCATCTATGGTCTCCACGGTGATTTAGGATGTCTTTCCCCCTTATGGGCTGAGGTAGCAAGACAACAAGCCACTTTGATAGAGATTGCTGAAAAGCTAGCTAGTCTCACTACTCGAGTTGAGGAGAAGGAAAAGATTGAGGGACCTTCCACTGAATTAGAGTCCATTCAGACTGACATTGTAGGGTTGAGAAAGGAAGTGGATGAGATTAAGTCCACAAATATCACAATGTTGTGGGGTGGTGTTGATGCCTCCAAGGGGCCATATTTTGAGGTTCCTCTGACTCGGAGAGTGATGGGTGTTGTTGTCCCTCTAGATTTTATGATCGGAGCTGGGTCTATTATTTTAGATTATTTTAGATGATGAGGAGGAGCTTCCCGAGATAAATGAGGAGGACTTGGGAGCGACTAAGTTGTAGGCCGAGGATATTTATGAGGGCCTTGCTGATTTCGAGGATGTGCAGCTTTGGGTAACTGTGGAGCGGTTCCTTATTGATCATTTCTCCTATGGCACCATCTACTATGACTTCTAGAGAGCCACCACACGTGGTACCACCTCCTACCCCGACTAGTGAGACACTGGACATTGATGCCCTAGTTGATGACGCCCTACGGTTTAGAGATCTTCTCAGGCTTAGCCTAATAGGGGGATACTTATATTTATCTTTTTTACTTTCTGTCTTTACTTTTTGAATTGAGGACACTGCTTTATTTTTTTTGTAAGGTTAGGGTACCTTAGGTACCTAACACATTTGCTATTTTTTATTTTGGAAATTGTTCCATTTTGGGTTGTAAATAATGCTTGGTTATGTAAATAGTTCGTGTATATTTGTTTTTGGAAATTTGTGGGTTGCACCCTATTTAAATTTCTATAGTTGTGTCCATTGTTTACTTGTATATTCGAGAATCAATCTTGATCAATGTCGATGACTTGAATAGTTCTCTTGATGAATGATATATTTTGTGCGATTCCAACTAGGCAAAAGAGAGAGTATAAGTCATATGTGAATTCTTGGCATATTGTTGTGACTAATCAAACTACAAGTGTGAGTCTTACAATGATTGATGCATGTGAGCTTAAATTTTGGAGTTATGTTTGATGTTAGTAATTGGAATGCCATGTGTGTTGAGGTTTACTTGAAAGATATGCATGAGTATGCCTAGAACTTGCCCCATTGGTCCGATCGATTATGATTTGTGATTCAAAGAAATGATCTTATGCATGATTTCTATGAGTGAACCTGAAATGGCCTTAACCTCTTGTGATTCATCTGTGAGCGAGTGAACCTAATTTTACACCATTTGAGCCTAACATTTTCCTTGAATGAAACTTGAACCCCAACTACTGAACCATATGTTGAAATCCTATTGTTCTGCCTAACTATAAACTCCTTGGAGTGTTGGATGTGTTGAATAGCCAACTTAGGCCAAAAGCCTAAGTTGGGGGTGTGGTAAGATTGAGAAAGACATCGGAGAAATGTTTTATGAGAGCGCACCCTTGGATGCTTGATCGAAGAAAATGGAACCCCTCCATATAAAAAAGAGAGGGACATAATAAATAATGAGAAGAAAAATGAGGCAAATTGTAATGACATTTTAGTTAGAAATAAAAAGGGGGAGTCCGAATGAATAAGCCGAAAGTTCTAGAGTGCCATGAGTGACAACGAGTGATCCATGATTTGAAAAAAAAAGTGATGGAAGATGTTTGTAATTGATCCATTCTCCAAGGAAGCAAAGTCACTCAACCAAAATGATCATACCTTATACCCAGCCCTATTACAAGCGATAAAAGCATTAATTGGAAAATAAGGGCAAGCCTATGGGTGAAGTTATGCATGTTTTTGTCTTTATGAGTGTGAGAGTTGTGTCAGATTCCTTTGCTATAGTCTTCGAATTGATTTTAAGAGTGTGGAATCATTTCTTTGATTTGAGGGTATTATAATATGTGCAGTGGGCATAAAATTGTAATTTAGAGCGAACATTTGTGAGCATGAACTTGCATTAGGATTCCGCAGTCATCATTTAAAACTTTGAGTGCATAATTGAACAATGCATGCTAATTTGAACCTCGGTTGCACTTTATGTGTTGAGTCTCATTAAGAACTCCTTTTAGTCATTGGTTTTGAATTGATTAGTTTCTTGATTTACTTGATGACAAGAAAAAGGTTAAGTTGGGGGCATTGATAAGTCTTGAATTTGTAGTAATGTCATTTGGGTTTACAAATGCTCATGCTATATTCATGAATCTGATGAATCATATTTTCAAGCTATATTTGGATATGTTTGTACTGGTGTTTATTGATGATATCTTAATTTACTCTCGAAATGAGGAAGATCATATGGGTCACTTGAGAATTGTGTTGCAAACATTGAGGAAAAAGAAATTATTCACTAAATTTAGTAAGTGCGAATTTTATCTAAGAGAGGTTGCATTTCTTGGCCATGTGGTGTCCGGTGATGGGATTAAAGTAGATCCAAAGAAAACGGAGGTAGTTAAGAATTGGCCTAGACCATTATCTCCTTCAGACATTAGAAGCCTTTTGGGCTTAGCCAGATACTACAGAAGGTTTGTTGAAGGGTTCTCATCTATTTCTTCGCCTTTAACTAAGTTGACACAAAAGAAGGCAAAATTCCAATGGTCAGAAAAATGTGAGAAAAGTTTCCAAATATTGAAAGATCGTCTTACGTCAGCTCCTATTTTGACATTGCTCGAAGGTTCAGATGGGTTTGTTATTTATTGTGATGCTTTGCATGTTGATTTGGGTTGTGTCTTGATGCAATATGGTAAGGTTATAGCCTATGCCTCTAGGCAACTTAAAGTACATGAAAGAAACTATCCAACCCATGCTCTTGAACTTGCAGAGGTTGTGTTTGCATTGAAAATGTGGCGCCATTATCTTTATGGGGTGCATGTTGATGTGTTTACCCACTACAGAAGCTTTTAATATATGTTTAGTCAAAGGGACTTGAACCTTAGGCAAATGAGGTGGCTTAAACTCCTAAAAGACTCTGACATGAGCGTATTCTACCATCCGTGTAAGGCAAATATTGTAGCCGATGCTCTTAGTCAGTTGTCTATGAGTAGTGTTGCACATGCTGTGGAAGGTAAAAGGGAATTGGTAAAAGAGGTCCATAGATTGGAACGTTTAGGTGTGCGTTTGGTTGATTCCAATGATGCAGGCGTTCTTATACATATGGTTTTAGAATCGTCTCTTATAGCAGACATCAAGGACAAATAAGACAGTGATCCAATTTTGGTCGAATTGAAGAAGTCAGTGGCCAAAAAATCCATTGAGGCTTTCTCTCTAGGAGAAGATGGGGTACTACATTACCAAGGTCGGTTGTGTGTTCTGAATGTTGATACAATAAGAGAGTTGATATTTAATGAAGCCCATAGTTCTCGGTATTCAATTCATTCGGGATCCACCAAGATGTATTGTGACTTGAGGAAAGTGTATTGGTGGAATGGCATGAAGAAGGACAAAACAGAGTTCGTGGCTAAATGTTCTAATTGCCAACAAGTGAAAGTTAAACATCAAAGGCCGGGAGGTCTAGCTCAAGAAATTAAAATTCCTATATGGAAGTGGAAAGATGTGAATATGGACTTTGTCATGGGTTTACCTCGTACTAGAAGACAACATGATTCTATTTGGGTCATTGTAGACTGAATGACCAAATCGGCATATTTTTTACCGGTCAAAACTTCTTATGGTGCCGAAGATTATGCTAAGTTGTACATTCGTGAACTTGTGAAACTTCATGGTGTTCCTTTGTCGATTATATCAGATAGAGGTACTCAATTTAGTTCACAGTTTTGGAAGTCATTTCAGAAAGGTCTTGGTATTAATGTCAAGTTAAGTACCGCTTTTCATCCTCAAATCGATGGACAAACCGAGAGAACCATTCAAACCTTGAAGGATATGTTATAGGCATGTGTGATTGACCTTGGAGGAAGTTGGGATGACCATTTTCCATTGATTGAGTTTGCCTACAATAATAGTTATCACTCTAGCATCCTAATGGCTCATTTTGAAGCCTTCTACGGAAGAAGATGTAGGTCTCCAGTGGGGTGGTTTGAAGTTGGTGAGATGGCGTTGATTGGTCTAGATTTGGTAATTGATGCAATGGAGAATGTAAGGCTCATAGGAGAAAGATTGAAAATGTCTCAAAGTCATCAAAAGTCCTATTCGGACATTAGGAGGAGAAAGCTTAAATTTAATGTGGATGATATGGTGTATTTGAAGATTTCACCTATAAAAGAGGTAATACAGTTTGGTAAGCAAGGGAAGTTGAGCCCTATATATATAGGACCTTATAGGATATTGAAGCGCATTGGCAATGTACAATATGAGTTAGACTTTCCACCTGAGTTGGCTTTGGTTCATTCGGTATTTCATGTGTCAATGTTGAGGAATTTTTTGGGTGATCCAAATTCTATTGTGCCAAGGGAGAACGCGAGTATTTAAGAGAATTTGAATTATGAGGAGGTCCCGATTGAGATTTTAGACCAACAAGTGAAGAGGATAACAAATAAAGACGTTGCATCTGTCAAAGTGTTATGGATGAATCAACAAATAGAGAGTGCTACATGGGAAGTGGAATCAGACATGATAAAGCGATATCCTTATTTCTTTCCTTCGATATCCTTATTTCTTTCCTTTCACTCAAGCCTAAAGGTACTAAGTTGTACATGATCAAATCGATTAAACTTCTACGCTTCAGTTCCATATGTCATTCATATGCATGCATGATTAATGAAAATGAATCCTCTCAAGGACTATGTCTTATGTTAAGTATGAAGTTTACATGTTATATGCATTTTTTTTCAAAGTGTCCTCATGACCATATTGGAATTCTAAATTCTTTTTCCATGTCATTCCTATACATGTTGAATCCCAATTGAGGATGAATATTTCCAAGGGAGAGATATTGTAACATTCCTCAAAATGCACAAGCGCCTTAAGAAATACCTTGGGAATAGGCCGCTCATGTAATGCGTTATCCTTAATCTTTTTAGAAAATCTGAGTTTGGAATATCGATCCGGGGGTCAAAACCTGTGGAAAAAAGTTCTTGATGGATTTTTTGAACCCGTATATCGAAAGATAGATTTTCAAAGAAATTACGTGAAACAGAAAGGTCCGCGACTGCGGACCTGGCAATGATTTTCTGGACTAGTTGGGTTTTTAATAAGGGTTTTTTAGACTTTTGCCTAATTGTTAGCTAATGGACTTAGATGTTTTTAGGACCTAATGCAACTCTATAAATTGATCTAAACCTCTAATTCTATTCATTCTCCTACAATGCACCTACTTAAATATTTCTCTCTCTACAAAGGACTATCAAGGACTCCATTGAAGACTTCAAGTAAATTCACTCAAGCTCTCTATCAAAACTCTCAAGTTCTTCCAAATTATTTGGCATTTTCACTTAAGGTATGTGGATATTGATTCATGGATCCTCTCATCCATGAAGCCGAATCAATTTCTCAAGGTTTTCTATCAAATTAATGTATGATATTTTATGAGTTTTATGATCTCTATTCCTATTGCATGAATTATGATTCAAAATATGATCATGATTCTATTTTGATATAAATTGATTTTTATTGCATTGAATTGAAGAGTTTTTCAATGAATTCTCCTATTTTGATCTCTAGGATTCTTGATGTAAATTATGAGTATTTTGAATTATATTTCCAAAGTATATTATCTATATGAATTATGTATAGAATGATATAAAGTTTATTATCATGCATGTTTTCAAGTGAATTACATGATTTTGAAAGTCAATTAATTATGCAATTGACTTTACTCTAAGTTCAAGGTATGAATTTCATGCAAGTTATGAAGTAAGGTGACTTAGGGCCCTATGTGGTGATCTAAGGCCTAATGATATAAATTATGTAAATATGATTGTAATGATGAAAGGACAACTCTTACGTCACAAATATGTTATGAAAATGAGCTACTCTATGATTTCAAACCTATTATCAAGACTATGATATATGTAATTATGATTTCTATGATATGCATGTATTTCATGGGATTTGACTTAACACCAAGTGGACGTGAGGTGGGGGCCCTACCAAAAGCCTTAGTAGCAGCCTCATGTCCCATAAACTATGTCCCATCGTAGGTTGCCTTCATATCTTAGTTATTGGATCCATATATAGCGTATGTATGACCCTCCTAGCGGGGTAAAGTCTACCTTGACAAGTAGATTCCCTTTTTCTTTATTGTATGAGGAGACAATGGGATTCCATGTTATAGCTCGTATGATCTTATTGTCGGTTATGGTTCCTATCCCACATATGTATGATCTCCTAAGTATGTTATGATTTTGAATTTATACTTTTAAAAGCTTTTGTCAATATGATTTTCTCATGACTTTACTTATTCCATCTTATCATGTGTTTTACTTGACCTTTGCATTTCATGATTTACGTTGCATGTCACGCCTCATACTTAGTACATTCCAATGTACTAATACATACTTTTGTCTACATTGTCTCATAATGTAGGGGTTGAGGTTGAAGATCATACTCATCTACGTGGCTAGTTAATCTTCCTTATTCAGCGATGTTATGGTGAGTACTCATTTATCGGGGACTAGTTATTGAGTTAGTTACTATTTCAAAAGACTTTTGTTTACGTCGTATATTGAGGGTGAGTTAGGGACATGTCTTATTCCCCGCCCATATTCATGAGTAGAGGCATATAGTTGGACAAATGTTTCAGGTCTATGTTCTCATATGACATTCTTCATTTACTATTCATGGTTTTGACTCTCTTATGATGTTTCCACTTTTTTACTTTACCTTATGAATTCTTATGATATGTACAAGAGGCTTGATTGGAGTCCTTCGGGGTTTCAATCGCCGTATTATGACTAGGTCCTAGGTCAGGTCGTGATAGGCCTAGAACGTAAGGCCAATAGCTATAGCGTCTTAGTGATAAAAAGGAAATTTGGCCATTCTCCGAATATAAATAGGCAAGCCACATCATTATCACCTAATGATTTATGGGAGATAATTCAAATGAAGAACAAGAAGGGCGAGCAAGGGAGTAAATAGGTGAACCGCCGATCAATAAGGCGTCTGAGCTCGCCTAAATGACCAGAGTTTCAAGCAAAAAATGTGACTAAACAACTAGGTAAAATATGAAAAGAGCGACTCGCCAAATCATTGACGAGCATGATTGATATCGCCAAATTTGTGAGCATAAACTGAAGAAGGAACACATCAGAAGGCTAGGATAGGGAGCAAAGTGGCGACTCGCAGACCACTTCGTCTAGCGCGACTAACATTGCCTAAGTGGTCCAAACCAACAATTTTTGCATATGATTTTAACACGTATAAATTGATTTTTTAAAGGCAAATGAGGCACATTTTTGACTGTTTAGAACTGAAGAGAAGAAACTTACTATCAGCTTGGGGTTTTGACTTGGTTTTGAAATTTAGAGTTCAAACTTTGCTAAATCGAATGGAGGATAACTACTTTGGTATAATTCTCTTAAACTTTATATTGTTTAGTTATACCCTCAAATTCTAAGGGGGGTTCTATGAAGTTAAATTTTTTGTTTTAGTATTTGGGTTTTTGCCACAACTCATAAATTGTTAATTTAATATGGGTTTTGCAAATTTGTTGTGTAATCAACTATGATTTATGGTTGAAAACCAATTTTTGCATTAGATCTTCATCTTAGCTAGAAGTAGTGATGTGAAGTGACCGAATTAGCAAATAACCATTTATTTGCATTTATCAATCGTAATCTCTGTCGTGAAAGGAGGTTTTGCTAAGGATCAGGTTAGTTTCGTTAGTACGTATGTTTAGGCTCGAAAGTACTTGCATGTATTGACAAATAGTGTTTGGAAGATGTTATTTCGTATCATTGATTAACCTTTGCCTATCCATTGAATATTAATGACGTTGAGCTGTGCATCTACCCTTATCTGAACAACAGTATTAAATTTGCACTTCCCCTAGAAGCCTCTTTTCCCTTGTTACTACCCATATTGGTATTAATCATGTTATTATTAAATCTTTTCGACTCTGTAAAAATAATAACCCAAAGATGTCTCAGTTCAATTGCTTTTACGCTACAAAAGTCTAGAACGCATTCTTCCTTCTTAATCAAAGTCTATTCCTAACTGTTCTTTGTGTGATTCGACCCCGACCTTTTATGTTGGGCTTATATTTATAACGATCGCCTACACTTTGAATAGTAAGAAGTGTAGGGAAACTCCTCAAGTGGTATATATTCACAAGGTTTGGCTCACTATGAGCTATTAGAAGTGAAGGTGGATCTCACTTTTTTGATCATATGTTTGCATTATTACTAAGCAAGTTTGGCGTCACTCACAAAGTTTCCACCTCCTATCGTCCACAAACTGGTGGCCAGGTGGAAGTGTCAAATCATGAAATCAAGGCTATCCTAGCTAAGACCATGAATATCAATAGGTTCGATTGGTCTTGGAAGTTAGACGATGCCTTGTGGGCCTACTGAACTGTGTACAAAACACCAATATAAATGTCTCTGCATAAGCTGGTATTCGGTAAGACTTGTCACTTGCCAATTGAGTTAGAACAAAAGGCCTTGTGGGCAGTGAAAAGTATGAATTTGAATTGGGAAGCAGCGTCAAATGGGAGAGTTGATCAACTTCATGCCTTAGAGGAGTTTCGACTTAGAGCATCTAAGAGTTCAGCTATTTATAAGGCAAGAATGAATAAATGGCATGATGCTAAAATTCTTAAATGAGACATTAGATTGGATTATTTTGTGTTGCTTTTCAACTCTCGTATCTGACTATTTCCCAAGAAATTAAAGTCCAAATGGTCTAGACCCTTTTAAGTGGCTCGTGTGTTTGCAAATAGTGCCATTGAGGTTGAGAACAAAGATGGGTCGACATTCAAAGTTAATTAGCAGCGCCTCAAGTTATATTTCGGTGAAGTCCAGAGTTTAGGGATTTTTGAAGTGGTATATTTGGATGATGGTTGAATATGTGTCCACGTCATGCCACGACGTTAACTAAGGTGCTTCTTGGGAGGAAACCCAAGTTTTTAGTGGTTTTCTTATAATGTGTGTTCATTGTGTAGGTTGAAGTTGGAATTCTTGATAGCGCCGAAATGGGTGAACCAAGATAATATTTGGCGACATGCTGAAATCACTGAGAGAGCCCGCTAATGATCTCATTCTAGCTTCTGGATGACTTAAAAATTTCTGGAGGTTCTAGATATTTAGGTGAGCCCAAGTCTCATTCAGCAACCCTCCAAAAACACAAGGCAGACTCAATTTTGCTCGCCTTCTGGACTTTTGGATGACCCCAAAATTCTTGAATGTTTTGGAACTATTATGAGATGTCACCAAATCAATATATGAGATCCTTCTACATTACCATCTGAGATGTCACAAAGGATGCTAATGTTGAAGGGGAAGGTGAACTGACGCCCCACTTCGCGATCTGCCAAAATATATCGGGAAGCTCCATCAAGCTCGCCGATCCACCATATTTTTATATGGGGAAGCTTCTCAATTTCACAGAGCATAGGAAAAATTGGCGATATACCAACTGTTTCGAAGATGTTATGGCATGATCGACTATTTGAACAGACACTCTGAACTTAAAGGGTCACCCTTCATTTAAATTTCCAGCTCCTCAAATTTTTCTCCTTCCTCTTCCAACGTTGTTCACCTCTCCTATTTCACCTATTTTAAGTTGTTTTCTTTACTTTAATTTAAATGTCTTTATGCATTTGTGTGGGTTGTGCCTGCACTCTTAGCTTTCTCCATCTATCACCAAAACTCATTTTCACAGGTTTGATCTCTAGTGTCATTTTTAATTCATCTATAATGATTAGGTAATGCTTTGTATGATCAATGTGTTTTTGAACCTTCGTGAAATGAGCATGTTTCCTTGAGTTTGATTGGCCTAATTACTAAGGTGCTTGTTCAATTCTTGAATTAATTGATTACATTTGAGTCATAGCTCGTATTTGCACCATTTCTTTGAGTTATGAGCTATGGCAAGAACCCAAATACTAGAAACAACAATTTAACTTCATAGCACCCCCCTAAAATTAGAGGGTAAGCTACACATTACAAAGTTTAAGAGTATTATAACAAAGTAGTTATCCTCCATTCGATTCAGCAAAGTTTGAACTCTAAATTCCAAAACCCAACTCTAAATTCAACGTTATCAAGGGCATCTTCAAGTGGTTGTTGAGAGACCTCAACTAGGATATTGTTGACTTTGTCAAATTCAAGGGTGATCCAATTATTTTAGGTTATTATGGATTCATCTTGGTTCTTAGTCCATTCTCTTCGAACTTAGACCCCCTTTTTTTTACTCTTATTTTATACTATTGTTTGGGTATTGCATCCCCTTATTCTAGAACTTTGGTTAGAATTTTGGGACAATGAATTTTAGGTTTTAGGGAGTGTTTTCCATATTTGTTTTGACTAACTTTATGAGTTAATGGGAAATTAAATTTTGAAATACTATATTTAAATTGTTTCCACATATTTAAATGCATGTTGGTTGAAAGTCTGATTAGTTTGGGATGTAGTATTGGTATTTCCACTCGAGGATTAGTTTGTATGCTACTCACGGTGGGTCAGGGTCATGACAAATATTGGTATCCAAATCCTAGGTTTGTTATCTCTTTGTACCAAAATAAGTCTAGTAGAGTCTTGCAGAATGGTACAAGATGTTTGTACTTTTTTTGAGAGGGTACAAAACTTTAGGAAATCTCTCAATCTTCTTCTCCCATCATGTTATAACTTATTTCCAATTGGAATCTTGCGATTAAAATTTGTATCTTATCTCTTTCACTCTTCTTTTTGTAGTTTTTTAACACGTAATACAATGATGTAAGGGCATAGCTATGGTAGATGATCCAATAGTGGAGCCAGCGATGACAAGATGCGATAGAGATAGAGGCAGAGGTAGAACAAGGGGCAGAGAAAGAGGTTGAGAAAGAGCAACTCCCACTAGGGGTGAAGCTCAAGTTGAGAATGTACCAATAGAAGAGGCCATCCCATACCCCAGACTAAGGTAGAAGAGAATGTGGAGATTGAGATCAAAGAAGATGTAGAACTGGAGGAAGAAGAACTAGCTGGAACTACAAGACTTTCCCCTATGGATCAAATTATGGTTCAGTAGGTACTGATGCCCTTTTCTATCCACTTTAGGGACCCGTGATGACTGGCACTGAGCACAATATGCTTACCATGTTCTTGAAGCTAAATCCTCTAGTGTTCTATGGTTCTGAGAATGAGTACGCCTATAAATTCATCTTGGATTGTTATGTGAGGCTTCATAAGTTGCGCATTCTAAATCAGCATGGAGATGACTTTTTAGCTGCAGAGTGAGGCCAAATAGTGGTGGAGAGCCTTTGTGGAATGTCGATCGCTAGTCTTACCTCCACTCACTTAGACCCAATTCCATGTCTTATTTTAAGAGAAATATGTGCCCTAGACTTTGAAAGATATAAAGAATGATGAGTTTATGGCCCTTGAGCATGGTAGCATGACTGTAGTTGCTTATGAGGCTAAGTTGCACACCTTCTCAAGATATGCTGTGAAATAGGTGATCACTGATTAAGAGAGTATCCGGTTGTTCATCAAAGGTTTCAATCCTGAATTACAGTTTTTGTCTTCCACATGATTTTATAGGTAAAAGTTTTAATGAAGTGACCAATTTTGTGAAAAAAAGTGGAAGGAGTTCGATCAGATGGGCATGCCAAGGCTTTAGTTAAGAAGCTTAAGAATGCAGGTAACTTCAATGGTTCTTACTCTAGATTTTTAGGGCGACAGACATTTGAAGCTTAGCCGATTTGGTTAGCCATACCCACGTCTATGGGTGGTTATTAAGGGACTCCATAAGAGAATTCTACTCACAATGGTCAAGGAGCTTTATACTCATTAGCCAACAGGTCATCCTTTTAACTTAGTTGCTTTAGTGTGGAGAACCATGGAATATGAGGATAGACTTTCCTCATCCTTAATGACTGATCTAGCATAGCAGCAAACTAGGGAAGTGGTATCGATGGACAAAGGAAATAGTGGCAGAGGATGTCCAAAGGATGGGCAAGGAGGAAATTAGATAGGTTGTGGAGGCTGGGGAAATGGAAATGGATGTAGAAGAGCAGTGCAATCAGGCAGAGAGGTTGCACGTCAGGATGACATGGCACAATTTTATGCTCTTTTGAGCAAAACTGAGGTTGAGGAGTATGATGTAGTGATCACAGTTACTATTCTATTTTTTGACCAGATGACTACTATTTTGTTTGATCCGAGTTCTACTTAATCTTATGTGTCAGTACAGTTTTCTTTGGGAACTAACTTGACTTGTGATATAATTGATTCCCCCATCCATATTTCTATCCCAGTTGGAGAGTCTGTTGTAGTTACCCATGTCTATCGTGCTTGTTCTATCTTATTTATGGATTTTTTAGCCTTGGGTTGATTTAGTTATTCAGGATATGAATAATTTTGATGTGATCTTAGGCATGACTTGGTTGTCTCCCTATTATGCGGTGCTTAACTGAAAAGCTAAGACTGTGGCTTTAAAATCTCGGGTAGGGAAAAGTTAAAATGGGAAGGGGTGTACAAACCTAATCTAACTAAGATCATATCTTTCATCCAGGCTAGTAAACTGGTGGAGTAGGATTACTTGGCTTATTTGTCTCATATTCGAGATGTTAATGTAGATTACCACTCCATCGATTCCATCCCTATAGTTTCAGAGTTTAAGGAGGTATTTCCTACATATTTTATTGGTATGCCTTCAAATAAGGATATAAACTTCTATATTGATTTGGAATTGGACACTCGCCTAATCTCTATTCCTCCCTATCATATGGCTCTGGTAGAGTTAAGAGAATTTAATACTTATATCCAAGAGCTTCTTGATAAAGGTTTTATCCATCCTATTGCTTCTTTGTGGGGTGCTTTGGTCTTGTTTGTTAAGAAAATAAAATTAATTATGCGAATATGGAAAAACTATTAGCAGTTGAATAGGTTCACCGTTTGAAATAAGTATCCCTTGCCTTGTATAGATAATCTCTTTCACCAGTTGCATGGTGCTTCAGTGTTCTCAAAAATTGATCTGAGGCATGTTTATCATCATTTAAAGATTAGGCTTGAGGATGTACCTAAAATAGCATTCAAAACTTGGTATGGGCACAATGAGTTCTTGGTAATGTCGTTTGGGTCGACCAATGCACCTACAACCTTCATGGGTTTGATGAATTGACTGTTCAAACCATTTATAGACTTATTTATAATTGTCTTTATTGATGACATCCTGGTCTATTCGAAGAGTAAGGAAGAGTATGCTAATTATCTTCATGTTGTTCTAGGTATCCTGCGAAAACAAAAATAGTATACAAAATTTTCTACATGTGAATTTTGATTGTCTTCAATTGCCTTTTTGGGGTATGAGATTTCGAAAGAATGGGTAATGTCATGATCAAAAGATTGAGGCAGTTAAGAACTGGGTCCAGCCTAGCTTTGTGGCTAGGGTTAGGAGTTTTGTGGGGCCTTCTAACTATTATAGATGATTCATGAAGATTTTTTCTTCTATTTCCACGAACTTGACAAGGCTAACTAAGAATGAGGTACTTTTTTAGTGGAATGATAAATGTAAGAGAGCTCTCAAAAGCTCTAGACTCTTCTGACTACACTACCTATCCTGACATTGCCAGTTATAGGTAAGGACTTTATTATTTATTGCGATGCTTCTCATTCGGGCTTGGGTGTTGTATTGATGATGGATAAGAATGTCATAGATTATGCCTCATCGTAGTTAAAGGTTCATGAAAGGAATTACTCGATTAATGACTTAGAGTTGGCAGTGGTAGTATTTTCTCTCAAGATTTGGTGACAGTATGTTTATGGCGTCAAGTGTGAGGTGTTCATGGATTATCAAAGTCTACAACATGTGTTCACTCAGAAAGATTTTAATCTGAGGTAATGAATATGGATAGATTTACTCAAGGATTATGATGTCACCATTTAGTATAATATGAGTAAGGCTAATGTGGTGGCAGACGCATTGAGATGGAAAATAGTTAGCATGGACAGCCTAGCTTGTTAGGGTTCATCTAAGCGTGTCTTGGCTAGAGATATTACGGCTTTGGAAACTAAGTTCATACAATTAGGCATCTCGGAGAAAGGTGGGTTGTTAGCTAATATTGAGGTTAGAACCACTTTCATTAAGGAGATCAAAGTCAAGCAATTTGAAGATTAGAGTCGAGTGAGATCAGAAAAAAGATAATTTTAGGCAAGGCTTAAGATGCCTCTCTTGATATTGGCGGTATGCATTATTTTAGGGGAAGAATTTGTGTTCCCCGAGTTGATGACTTGATTCAAAAGTTGTTGACAAAGTCTCATGGTTCACAGTACTCTATTCATCTAGGTGAGACCAAGATGTAGCCAGATTTGAAACGATTTTATTTGTAGCATGGAATGAAAAATGACATAGCTGAGTTGTGGTTAAGTGTCAAAATTGTCAGCAGGTGAAGTATGAACATCAAAGGCCTCGAGGTTTGCTTCAGATAATGCCTATTCCTAAATGGAAGTGGGAGAGAATAGCTATGGATTTTATAGTAGATTTTTCTAAGACCTTGGAAAAGCATGACTCTATTTGGAGTGTGGTTGATAGACTAATGAAATCAGCCCACTTCATTCCAGTCTGAGTGGACTATACTGCTCAACAATTGACAAAGTTTTATGTTAAAGAGAGAGTAAGGTTGCATGGGGTACCCCATTCTATCATCTCAGATCGTGGTACACAGTTTACTTCAAAGTTTTGGGGAAAGTTGCATGAACATTTAGGTACTCAACTCGCTTTCAACATAATATTTAATCCATATACTATTGGTTAGTCAAGAAGAACAATTCAAGTGTTAAAAAACATGTTGAGGGCGTGCGTAATTGATCTTACCATTGGGGTAAGTTCCTACCTTTGTGTGAGTTCTCTTGTAATAATATTTATTACTCCAACATAAACATGGCACCATTTGAAGCACTTTATGGAAAAGGATATAGATCGCCCATAGGGTGGTTTGATGCTGGAGATGTAAAACCTTTGGGAGTTGATTTAGTAAAGGATGCTCAGGATAAGATAAAGAGTATCGAAGCTAAACCTTTAGTAGCCAGAGTCAGCATAAGGAATATGCAGATCGTAAGGTGAGAGATGTGGCTTTCTAGGCAGTGAGCAAGTACTTTTGAAGGTGTCACCCATAAAAGAAATAATGAGGTTTGGCAAAAAGGTCAAGCTGAGTCCTTGCTACATTAGGTAATTTGAGATTCTTGATTATGTGGGGATAGTGGCTTATATATTATATCTATCACCTAACTTTTTTGGAGTCCATCCTATGTTTTATGTATCCATGTTGAAGAGTTACCATGGCGATGGGGATTATATTGCTAAGTGGAACTCATTCTTGCTGGACAAGGATCTTTAGTATAAGGAGAAACCAGTTGCAATTCTTCATCGTGATGTTTGAAAGTTGAGGATTAAAGAGATCAAGCTGGTAAAAGTACAAGGACGAATTATCCAGTTGAGGAATCTACTTGGGAAATCGAGAAGGACATGCGCAAAAAGTATCCTCACTTGTTTGATGATTCAGGTACTACTTTATTCTTGCCTTAGCCTAGTTTTTCCTATTTGATCACTTGGGTATAAGAGATAGATGAATTAGTATATATTGTAACAACCTGTTCCTGTCGTTATGGATAAGTCAATGGGAAAGAAATTTTGGACAGAAAGCTTTTGAGTTGTAACTTAGAAATTTCAAGACTAGGCCAGATTTGTATGAAATCTGAGTCAGATGAGGTCTAGGGTAATATGATAATGGATTCGGATTGATTCTTGGTTTTTGATTATTTTATATGATATCCAAGAAATTAAGGAGTCTGTATGTCTTTACAGAATCGAATTTGAGTGAGTGAAACTCCTAGAATTGATCTTGGTGTGAAAGGGTTATTTCAGAACTTCAATGATTGAAGTTGTGTTGTGAAATTGGGGTTTGGGACACAAATTTTGAGTTTTCTATCTCTATAAAACATGATTTGGAGATATTAATCTAGATATGGCGAGGGAGGCTATAGCGGGATGGACCCTCTATGATGGGCCAGATGAAGGTTTTATCTGGTAAAAGTCCCAAAAATGTTAGTTTTGCTGCAACTTCGTTTTTGGAGAGAAAAAGTGAGGCCTAGAGCTAGTTCTTTTAGTTTTCCATGGATTCTTTAACTAAAGGTTAGTTAATTACTCTCCTAACTTGTATTTTGATTCTTAGACCATAGAATCCATGATAACTATCTTAGTGGAGGGTTATTGACTAAAATATATGGTGAAAAATCCCTAGTTGGGTGATGGGATAATAAAATCAGCCAAGGGTTAGAATTTGTTATAATCTAGGTAAATTAGGCCATTGTTTATTGATTACTTGTGTTCTTAATTTTTTTAGACCAAGAACGAGCCAAAGCTTTGGAAAAAAGGAAAGCTCAAGTTCTTTAGAGATCCCAAGACTTATTTTGAGGAAGGGGATGGTTATATTTTTCTAATTTGTGTTATACGTGCCTGTTAACTACTTCACTAGTATTAAATGCATGTATATAATTAGGGAAAAAGGAAAGAACATGAAGTAAAATGATTATTTTTGATCAAATTGCATGCAATGAATGTATTACTTAGTTGTTCAAGTGTTTCTGCATATTCATTGTGGTTGTGATTGTGATGTGTGACTTCATGCCAAACGAGTACCATGACGGTTCACTAATTATTGGAATAGGTGTCATGCCAATACACTAATATTTTGGGAATGGGTTCCATGAGAGTACCTTTAACACCCCATATTCTGACTTAGATAAATTTAAAAAACCCAGAGAAAAGTTGAGAAAAACTAAGAAGGGTAGACTATCGAGTGGACCACTACTGGGACCTATGACCCATAGGACTTCCTACTAGTCATTGGTGGGACTCGTAGAGTCCCCCAACACTTGGCTAATTTTTAAGAGTTCAAATGAGCCCCTTATACTGGGAGTTATGAATCATCAAACTTATTATGGCCCGTAGTGTCATTGGTAGACTTAGGTGTCACATTCCAGTAGCTTCTGGAATGTGCACAAGTTTCCACTTGTGGGTCTTACAACCCGTAGAACGTGTTATGTGCCGTAGAAAAGGGGTCCATAGACCCCAATCACTTCCTAATTGAGTTCGACGACAGACCTTCCTAAGACCTGTCTTAGAGTCTATGACCCATAGAAGGATGGTCGTAGACTCTATGTGCAAATTCTAGTAAGTCTATAATTGGACCATAGTTTTGACGACCGGTTTTCTACAGTCTGTAGAAGGGCCATAGACGACCCCAACCCAATTTTAATGAGGATTAGTTTGGTCTTTTCTCATCTCTCCCAAATGAAACCCAAGTCATTTCGGGAATAAAATTAGTCCCTTATGAATACCCAATGGGGTTTTTCTCTCATTAGCACTTAGAATCTTTTAACAACAAGAATTGGAGAGAAGGAGAAGAGCTAGGGTTCAAGAGTTTCAAGGATGGTCTTCTAATTTCGCTTAGATAATTTTCGTTCTAGGTATGTAAGAAAACCTAATTATGGATTAAGTTCGTCTTGCTGCCATACATCTTCATGCAGTCGAATTGAGTTTTGAGTTTGAGTTTTAATTCCGATAAGGTGAATTCTTGAGTATCTATACAATTTCTTATCAAATTCTAGTATGTATATTTGATTATACTTTGATGAGTTGAGTTTTTTTAGATTATGGATTCATGCTTGTATTCACATGAACCCTAATTGAGTTTAGCATTAATTATTTTATGCACTGTTTGAGTTAAAGAATGATTATTTTAATTATTTAATTGAGATAGAATTTGAGCATGAATTGAGTTAGAGAAGTCTCTTAATTATCATTTTGAGCATGAGTTGAGTTGAAAATTCTCTTAATTATTATTTTAAGCATAAATATAACTATTTTTAAATATCTATTATTAAGATTAAGTTGAGAAGTTAATTTATTCTTTTAGATGCATTCCTTTAGTTGAGATTATATCTATTTTTAAGGACATGAGATGAGTTTAGAAGAGTTGGGTTTTAAGCTAAGTCCAAAAGACACTAAATGAGTTAATTGAGTAAATGTATTTACTTGAGTTATAAGTATAGTAAATTATATTTTTGGGAATAGTATTGAGCCTCGATTTGAGTAAGAGTATAGAAAAACTCAAACTACATAAACTACATAGCTAGTGTAGGACAGGATCGTACCATTCATTCAGGTAACTCCTCATAGTCTCAAAAGAGGACTTTTATTGGATATGAAGATGAGTTTGTGTCCCCTACCCTGGAAAGGTATTCAACTATTGTAGAAACAACAGCAGTTCATTGTATCATCACATAACTCATAAGTGATGGTTTTCGGTTAGAGAAACTCTCCAAAAATAAAGTCTTATATTTTTATATACTGAGTTGCATTTACTAATTCATATCTTTTAAAGCCTTGTTTTACATATATGCATGCTTTATTGAGTTCGGCTATTTTCAAGGTTGAGTTCCTTGAGTTGAGTATTTTAAGTAAGTTTCCTTTCAGCTAGTTTACATAACGTACATTCTATGTACTGATGCCATTTGGCTTTGCATCATTTTATGATGCAAATACATGTGATCGAGATCCTCAATAGGAGCATTGTTCAAGATCAAGTTTCTACCCAGCTTTGGCGAGACCTCTTTGTATTCAGAGAAGCCCTTGAGTCTTTACTTTTTAGTCATTTATTTATTAGTTTGTGGTAGCCATGGCCCTATCCCGATACCCTTTTCAGATTCAGCCTTAGATGCTTCATATACTAGTCAGACAATGTTGAGTTTATTCAGTTTATTCTTCTCAGTTCATGTTTTGAAAACATTTACATTAATTATATTTAGAGTATGTTGAGACTCTATTATGAGAGGTGCATATATATTGTCATGCCCATCATGAGATCTATTTTATGAGTTAAAATCTTTTGCTTAGTGAGTTAGCCAAGCCAACGGTTCTCTTGGAAACCAACAATAATTTCTGAGTTCCGTCCATGCCTATGGTGTAGAATCAGGGCATGATGAACTTTGTATAAGGGAGCATATCTCAAGAGTGCTAGGATATCCATGAAGCCTAGTCTAGTAGAGTCCTTATCATTGTGAAGTGCGCCACATCTATAATAGGGAGGCTACATGACTTTATGAATTGTTTTATTTCTTTCTTACGTGTAAGGTTGTGGAAGTTGAAAAGTTGGAATTTGGAGTTTAAAATCAGAAAGGGTGAAAATTTGAACTGAAGCTCGCCGAGTGAGATTTGGAACACGCCAAAAGGAACTGAGCAACCTGCCAAGTTGCCATCGATCTTGCCAATTTTTTTTTGAGAATTTATCAGCAGGCAAGAAGGGTTGGCGAGTTAGAGGTGCATTTGGAGATACACCTAATGGTATGTGCAAGGAATTAGATGTCGCCCACATATTCAAAAAGGTTAGCAGGAAAAAGAGAAGTTAGACAAAGAGAAAGGGCGTGTTGGCGACCCACTGATGTGTTCGGCGAGTTAAGTCATGCTTGCCAAAATCTTCTGAGATTTTCCCCTCAAAACTAGAAAGGTTGGCGAGAAAGTACGGAATCTTGGCGATCACTGACTGGGTCGATGAGCTCGACCAACCTCCCCAACTATCCTCCGCCAGTTTTAAGTAAGGTTATTTTAGTCAACTTCATCTTATTTAATTCCTAGACTACGTTATTTTAAGACTAAATCCTAAGGCTATATCTACCCAAACCCTTTGATATACCCTCATTCATTCTCCAATCCCAAATTATAATAATCTTCTCTCTAAACTACTCTCCTAAAGACCAATTCTCAAGGAAAACTAGGGTTCAAAGATTCCAAGGTTTAAAGTCTCCAAATTCTTTGTATTTAGGGCTTAATTGATAAAGTTATGTGGGAATTTATCCATGGATCCTTCCATCCATGAAGTCCCAAGGTTTTCTCTAAATTCTTCTTTATGAATTCTATTTCTAAGCCCTAATTCCTATAAAATTGCATTGGGTCAATTTGATTGTAGTTTATTTCATTATCATTAATTTAAATAAGCATGAATTAAGTTGAATTGCATGATTTCAAGATGATTTCCATAGAACCATGTATTTTTTTATTTTCAAGTAGGAACCTATGAAGTTATAATCGCGGATTGATGAAGTATTTTATGAAAATCAATGATGAGGAATTATGATTTCAATGATATTGTAAGAAAGTTTCTATGGTTGTGAAAGATAATTCTCACACCTTCATGTTAAATAGGTGAAATGGTTTCTCACCTAATCACAGATTCATAAGGATTGAAATGTTTCTCATTATTGTATGAATCAATAATATTAATGAGCTACTCTTATGACTATTTTATGATGATTGGGTTGGTATTGATTATAACCTTTCCTAATGATGTTAATAATTGTGTTTTAATGAAATCGGTTGGAATAATGACTAAGCACCGAGAGGACTTTAAGGTGGGGTTTGGTTCTGAAGCTCAAGTAACGACCAAAGGGAATCTTAGTAGAAAGCTTTAGTCCCTAACTATGTTGCCCGCGTAGGTTTGCCTTTATGACCTAGCTAGTGGATCCATAAGTAGCTCAAGTTTAAGATGTTCTCATAAAGTCTACCTTGAAAAGTAGCCTCTCCCTTCTCGATGTGGGAGTCACATTGGATTTCATGTTATAGTTCGCATTCTCTTAAGTGTCGGTTAAGGTCTTATCCCACAAAAAAAGGTAAATATAATGATACAAGTTCTCATGATATTTATGATGCATTAACCACGTGATTATGATGTTCAAACATTTTTAATGTTTTCAAGATATTGTTCATGCATCCCATGTTCATATTGTTTATATCTTATTATTATTGTTCATACATGCTTCTCACATACTTAGTGTATTCTATGTACTAACATATACCATTTTGCCTATATTATATCATAATATATGGTCTGATGATCACACTCATCCTCCCACTCATGGCTAGAGTCATATATCACTATCATTACTTGATTGGTGAGTCCTCATGTCTCGAGGGTGTAACCAACATGACTTTTATGCCTTTTTACTATGTTGGCTCCTTCTTTCATTGGGTAAGATAGGAACATGTGTTATCCCCCCATTTAGACCAAAGTAGAGGCATGTGTTAAACTATCAAGAGTTGTAGTTCTGATTATTCAGACATGTCGTTTTAATGCTTTCTCCTTATTTGAGATTTGTTTGAGACTTATCTTCTATTTATGCTTTCATTAATGTTTTGACTTGCCTTATGTATGTGATGTACGCTAAAAGTCTTAGTTGGAGTCCTTCGGGGTTCTGACCACCGTATCACACCTAGGGCCTAGCTTAGATCATGACATTACTCCAGTTCATTCTATAGAGTTTAACTCTTGAGATATCATTCTAATTAGTGTGTTTCATAAATTTAGATCATGACTTCTAAAATAACCTTGAGCCAAAGGAGCGTCAGCAAGAATAAGATTCCCCTACCTTTTGAAATGTAGACTCTGAACCGAGCCCAAGTAGTTGAGAATGAGGTTGAGGATGGCACTGAAGAAGTTCCATAGACTTCCCAGCCTGTTATGACTTCAGAGGAAAAATTTAGGAATATATATCTATGCTCACCTAGTTGATGACAACACAGTCTGGTCGTCAGAGTACCTCTGTTCTGAGCTCTAGTTTTCAAGAGCTACTGCAATTAACAGAATCAGGGACTTCTTGAGGATAAATCCACCAGTCTTCACTTAATCTATAGTTAAGAAGGACTCTCAAACTTCATTGATGACAAATGAAAGATCCTGAAGGCAATGCATATGATAGACATAGACAGAGTTGAACTTGTTTCCTACCAATTCAAAGATATTTCTAATGTCTAGTACAACCAGTGAGAGGAATGTCAAGGTGAGGATGTTGAGCCTACAGTCTAGGATGAGTTTGCAAATATATTCCAAGACCACTTATTTTTGTGAGAGTTTAAGGAAGCAAAAATTGAGGAATTTGTGAATCTGAAACATGAGGGGATGACTGTCAAGGAGTATAACTTCAAGTTTATCCAATTGTCAAGGTATGCTCTTGACATAGTTCCTGATGCGAGAGCAAATATGAGGAAATTTATTTTTAGTTTGAGTAGGCATATGAAGAAGGAATGTCAGGCAGCTTTGTTGATCTCATAAATGGACACCTACAGATTCATGGTGTATGCTCAACAAGTTAAGGATAATAAGAAGGATAGAGAGGAACATCAAAGAAAGAAATCTAAGTCCATTGGTAATGAGGGATTTTGGGAATGACAACTACTCTTTCTTTCAAAAGAGGACTTTTGGTTATGCACCATCTTTAGTGAGTGCACCTACTTCCACTAAAAGGAATAATTAGTTATCTCAAGGAAACCAGAACTTCAGAGCTTACGACTCTCAGTCTCAAGGTAGTATAGTCCAAAGTTCTTCATATAGGTCACCTTATAGTAAGTGAGTTACACTAAATTTGGGAGAGTGTCTAGATGGCACTAATAGTTGTTACAAGTGTGCCCAGATAGGTCACTTCATGAGAGAATGTCCATCAAACAGTAAGGGTAATGAGGAAAACAAAGCCCAATCTTCTTCGGTACCACCATAAAATAGAGGTAATCAGAGAGGGTCTATGTTAGGACAGGCAGAGGTTCAAAATGTCTTTAGGCTATGACAAGTCAGAATGACCAAGATGATTCACCAAATGTTGTCATTGGTATGCTTCGAGTCTTTTCTTTTGATATTTATGCATTACTTGATCCAGGAGCTAGCTTGTATTTGGTGACTCCTTGTGTACCTTTTATGTTTGGGATCCTGACCGAACAACTTTTAGAGCTATTCAATGTTTCTACTTATGTTAATGAGTTTTTTCTAGCAAAGAGAGTCTATCAAGATTGTACTTTATCTATCTACCATAAAGATACTTCTGTAGACTTAGTTGAGTTAGACATGGTTGATGTCATCCTTGGCATGGACTAGATTTATGTTTATTATGCCTCATTCGATTGTAGAAATCGAGTTGTCAAGTTTCAATTTCCTAATGAGCCATTTATTGAGTGGAAAGGTAGTCCAGCTTTGCCTAAGGTTCATTCATTTCATACCTTAAGGATAGAAAATTAGTCTCTAAGGGGTGTATATATTGTTCGAGTTAGATATGATAGTGTAGAGACCCCATCCCTTCAGTCCGTTCCAGTTGTGAATGAGTTTCCTGAAGTCTTTCCTAAGAATTTTCCTAGAGTCCCTCATGATAAAATAGACTTCAAAATAGATGTTCTTCCCAATACACAGCCTATTTCTATTCTACCATATAGAATATCTCCTACAGAGTTAAAAGAGCAATTGAGAGATCTCTTAGATAAGGGATTCATTAGGCTGAGTGTCTCACCTAGGGGCACTCTTTTCCTATTCATGCAAAAGAAAAATAGTTCTTTGAGGATATGTATTGACTATCGTCAGTTCAACAAGGTCACTATATAGAATAAGTACCCTCTTTTGAGAATCAATGATCTTTTAGACCAACTTTATGGTGCCATGTTTTTGATAAGATAGACCTCAAATCAAGCTATCATCAGTTAAAAGTGAGAGAAAGTGACATTTCGAAGTCACTATGAGTTCCTAGTTATGTCCTTCGATTTGACTAACACTTCTGCAATATTTATGGACCTCACGAATAGAGTGTTCAAGCAGTACTTAGACATGTTTTATCATATTTATCGATGACATTCTGATATATTCGATAAATGAGGAGGAGTATGCTAACCATCTCAGAATTGTTCTCCAAACTCTCAAAGAAAAGGAATTGTATGCTAAGTTTTCGAAATGTGAGTTCTGGCTTGCATATATGGAACTCTTAGGCCATATTATTTCTGGTAATGGTATTCGAGTAGATTTGTAGAAAATTGAAGTTGTTAAGAACTGGCCCAGACCCGTGTCTCCGATAGACATAAGAAGCTTCTTGGATTTGGTTGGTTACTATATGAGGTTTATTGAAGGCTTTTCATCCATATTGTCTCTATTGACTAAGCTGACTCAGAAGAAGACTAAGTTTCAATGGTTCGATACTTGTGAGAAGATTTTTCAAGAGTTGAAATGAGATTGACTACTGCTTCAATTTTATCCCTACCCGAGGAAAAAAATGGCTTCTTCATTTATTGTGATGCATCCAGAGTTGGATTGGGTTGTGTATTGATTCAGAAAGGCAAAGTCATAGTTTATACTTCCATACATCTGAAGATTCACGAGAGGAATTATCTAACTCATGATCTAGAGTTTTCAGCGGTAGTATTTACTATCAAGATTTGGTATCATTATCTTTATGGTATGCATATAGATATGTTCACCGATCAGAAGAGCTTGCAGTATGTGTTTAGTCAGAAAGAGCTAAACCTGAGACAGAAAAGATGACTTGAGTTGCTCAAAGTCTACGATATGAGTATTCTCTATTATCCAGATAAAACTAATGTTGTTGTTGATTCTCTTAGAAGGTTTCGCATGGGGAGTACTTCTCATAGTGATGAAGATAAGAAAGTGTTGGCCAAAGAAGTGCATAGACTTTCACGTTTGAGAGTCCATCTTGTGGACTCTAATGAGGGAGGTGTTATTGTTTAGAATAGGTTTGAGTCTGCATTAATTATTGAGTTGAAGGAAAATCAAGACCAAGACCTTATCCTACATCAATTGAAGGAAGATGTCCATAAATAGAAAGAGATAGAGTTTTCCGAAGGGGGAGATGGAATGTTGAGGTATCAAGGTAGATTATGTATTTCTAGTGTTGATTGTCTTTGAGATATAATTATGTTCAAGGCCCATAGATCTAGATATTTCATTCATCCAGGATTTACAAAGATTTACCATGACTTGAGAAAAGTCTATTGGTGGAATGGTATGAAAAGAGATATACCATAGTTTGTTTCTAAGTGCCAGAATTGCCAACAAGTCAAAGTTGAGCATCAAAGTCCTTGTGGTGTAGCTTAGAATATAGAGTTTCTAGAGTTGAAGTGGGAAATGATTAATATGCACTTCATTACAGGGTTACCGTGGTCTCATATACAACATGACTTAGTTTGGGTGATTGTGGATAGGATGACCAAATCAGCCCACTTCTTGCTTGTTAAGACTATAGATTCAGCCAAGGATTATGCAAAATTCTACTTTAGGTATATAGTTAGACTGCATGGAGTTCCCTTTTCTATCATGTCAAACAGAGGTACTTAATTCACTTCACAGTTTTAGAAGTCATTTCTGAAAGGTTTGGGTTCAAAGGTGAATCTTAGTACTGTTTTCCATCCTCAGACAAATGGTAAAGCAGAGCATACAATTCAGACTCTTGAGTATATATTGAGAGCTTGTGTTATAGAATTCAAAGGTAAGTATGATGGCCATTTTTTGCTTATTGAATTTGATTATAATAGATTTCATTTGAGCATTCAAATGGCTTCATATGAGGCTCTTTATGGGAGGAGATGTAGATCTCCAATTAATTGGTTTGAAGTTAGTGAAATTGAGTGTTGCTCCCAATAGCACACACTAGTGTACGTGGTCAATCAAGTGATCTTTCGAGCCGGATTTCTAACCTAAAGGATCTTAACTTGACAATTAATTAATTTCAAATGAATTAAGTAAATGTGATGTGCAAGAAAGTTGTAAACGTGAGTTATAAAACTAATGATTCTAAAATAAACAAAATTAACTAATACCTAACAGACGATCCAATTTCAATAGAGAATACTCAAATTAAGAAAGATTTTAGGGTTGCAGTGGAAGATAAGTTCAGGCATAAGATTTCTTATTTTGTTTCCAATAGGATATTAAATTACTGATTTACAAAGGTAATTATATGATAATGATCTTTCAACCTCTAATCGTGCACCCTGTTGATAGCCTAACTACATCATTGAGAGGGGATAGGCTCAAATCAACAAAAGTGTACTAAGTTATCTTCCTGTTTATCAATCAAACACAGAATATAGGCATATGTACAAGTATCCTATATGCAAATCATTCTAAGTTCCTTGCCCTAGAACAAACATATTCCCCACATTCCTTGTTCTATTCTCCTATTCATCTTCCGAGTTCAAGGCAGAAAATAGATATATCTTAATATTGGCCAGATATTAAAATAGTAAAACTAGAATGCAATAGTAATCATGAACAACAACCCATCTTCAAACAAAGAAAAACAATCTTATACCATCACTTGTAGCTAACACCCTAGAATAGAGAAAATTAGCTACTCATTGTTTGAATCATAGCATCCAAACTTTTAATGAACATTCCAAGAGTAGTATAATTAAAGAGAGTGAGAAAAATATCCCTAGAAGTTATTTCTCCTCTATCCCATTCATTTTCTCCAAATAAAGACTAAATGACTAATAAAAATTACAAGTGTTCTATTTATATTCTCAAAATTCATAAGAAATCAAAAACTGGCACTTAAGTCCGTGAAGTGGATTGTTTCATCCCGTCATATTTTTGCATCCTTTAGCTTGTCGGCAAAGATGTACTGACCATCAACGAAGTCCGCGATGGGGGCTTGCCATGAACTCTTCTAGTTAAGCAATTTTTTCCATTTAATTAATCCCTTCACTCTTGTGGCATCTTCGTGACATGCCAGTTCATGTTCTGCACTTGTGCTTCCTAATTTCACTCTTTAGCTCGTGTTTTCCATCTTATGTCTTGATGAAGCCTTTTTGTGGTCTATTTTAGACCTAAAAGCACCTAATCATGTTGATTAGCTCAGAAACACACAAACAACTCTAAAATGTAATAAACTTAGGGAATTCGTTCTCAAACTAGGTTACAAATATGGATTAAGTTTGTTATTACGTGCATAAATACACTTGACATCATCACCCCACTCTTATTGTTTTGTTTGTCCTCAAACAAATCCCCATACTCATGCATATGACACTCTAATGCAAACTTTATATAAGGCAATGAAACTTGGATACAACGATGATCATAGTAAGCTCTACATCACACAAACATGTTATAAATTTCCATTATAAGAATGACTAGTCCAAACACCTCGTAACCTCAAGAATTGACTATATAACGCAACAAAATCATGCACATTATTCATTCAAGAATCAAAGAAATTACCATTCCTTCATTGAATGTGTGTCCTCACCACAAAGAACTTACCTATACTCTCTCACAGCTATACAATTTCATCAAAGTGGGTAAAAAAATTCAAATACTGCTCAATCTCATAAAAGACTTCTCATTCTACCCAAGATGAACTATAGGGTTGCCTCTGGTGTAATGTTCCACTAATTCAAGAATGCGAAGTTCAAGATCAATTAGAACTTTGTGGGCTTTGATGTAGTCTAGGGGAAGGGTAGGTATCATTTTAGCTATGAATAGTGACTACATTCCCAAGCACTTTAATACACCACATCTAACATTTTTGCACATTTTCGCAACAACCTTAATATATATAATTTC
This sequence comes from Solanum dulcamara, assembly GCF_947179165.1. Lineage (NCBI taxonomy): Eukaryota > Viridiplantae > Streptophyta > Magnoliopsida > Solanales > Solanaceae > Solanum > Solanum dulcamara. The sequence goes on along the minus strand of NC_077247.1, from coordinate 13,177,941 downwards.
AACTTTTTATTCTTATTATATATATAATTGTTTTTATTTTCAACCACACTTTGGTTTTGTTCATACACTCCCTCACTACAAAACTTTGAGTTTTTTCAAGTACCCATGATTGTTACTTTGCCTCATGCTTAATGTTTCACTTTTCTTCACTTTTGTTCACCTAAAGAGCTTAGGAGATTTGGATCAAGTTCAAGGTCTAAAGAAGGAATGGAAATAGGCTTGTATAAAGCAACCAAAGAACAAGTCAAAGGCACAAAGGATTTGCTATGGATATGCAGTCAAGGTAGGTAAAAACAAAAAGGGATATAGGAACAAGGCTATCAAAGAAATACTTATATCACTTCCTAAACTTCATTTTCTTTATTTCACTTTTCATATATGCGGGTCAAGTTCTAGCCATCATGAAGAAAATATGGAATGTAATCAAAACCTAACATACATGGCACATATCCAACTTAAGAACGGCAACTAAAGACTCCCAACCAAACAATCACATGAATTCAACATTAAGCATGCATCCCTTGAGTCAAATAAAAAAGCCTAGGTATCTCAAACTAGTCGCCCAATAACATATCATGCTTTTTATAATTCAAACTCTCGCCATACAATCTAGTAGCCAGTAAGACACCTTATGTACAGAAAGTCACACTAATAATATATAACCTTAGGACAGTCATCATCCATCTATCATAGGGCAATGTCACTAACCTATGACTAAATTACTCCTAAGACACTCTACTGTTGTTTATGTACGATTCAATGGGACTATCCTTGGACAAATAACAAAAAATAAATGCCAAGGAACCTAAAATAAAACAAAAACAACTTAAAAATAAAGTGAAACTGCAAGATAATGTATTTACAAATATACAAGCATGTCATCACCCTCACCCCACACTTAAAACTTTAGCACTATCCCCAGTGCGATAAAATAGCAAAATAAAGTACAAGATGAGGTAGGAGAACTTCCCAGTTTACTTATCCATCTACACTGCAATGTCGGCTTCCTCAAGTGCCAAAGGCTCAACCTCTTCCCCTTCATGATCAGAATCAATATCAGACCCAGTACGTAATTTATACTTATAAGTGGAGACATCATCATATGTTGGCTCGAAAAATGTGAGCCTGATTTCGATAACAGTGTTGCATGGTCATTGAGAGGATATCTATTCTCCACCTCTCTTGATTTTTCTGAGGTGGAAAGTTGGCACCCGATCCTATGAAGAAGCATCTCTAACCCACACATAACAACAACAACAACAACCCAGTGCAATCCCACATCGTAGGGTCTGGGGAGGGTAAAGTGTATGCAGACCTGACTCCTACCAATGTAGGATGGCTGTTTCCGAAATCTCTAACCCACACATACGGGCCATAATTGATTCAACCCACTTTGCTTGCTCCACCAAAGTAAAGATGGGCCAATAAGAGCTATTTGACCCTTTGGTTTTGGTGATGTCAAATAGCTTTGTTATTAGAGATGGCATGTAATATAAGGGATCCTCAGGTACCCCTACTCTCCTGCATAAATAAATGATTAAACCACCAAAGGTGTACCCTCTACCTCGGTGCACCCTCACCTTTTGCGGGGAGGATTTCAAGACAGCCGCAATATTAATCTCTACACCCTTCATCAAGGTGTATACAAGGCAAACTCGGTCTCTGGTAACCTCTGTGAAGTTCAGCCCGAGAATAAGGCAATGCATCATGATCTTAACCCAAATTTGTGCCTCCCTATTCATGTGGGCATAAGGGTAAGAAAGGTGGTAGCCTTCAAGTCTGTGTCTTACCCATTTTTCTGTACACTGAGACCCATAAAGAGTGTGTCTGATATCCTCAGATGGGGGAAAATATTCAGCCCCATAAGTATAGTCGGAGGAAACTCAGCGGTCCCTAAAATCTCATTAATTACCATGGAAGTTAATGGAACATCCACTCCTCACACTGTGAAAAAGTGCATGCAGGTGTCCGGTTTGAAGTTTGCATAAAACTCCTGAACCATGTGTAAATTGCACTTCATTGGGTCAAAAATGATGAACTCCATATTAAGCTCCATGATTTGTTACATAATCTGTGGGAGTTCCCTAGGCAAGCTCTCATCATCAACCGACACATCAGGAAAGTATTTGTACTTAGTGTGGAGATTGTACCAATTCTTCCCATCATGGTTTACCGAACTTAATTCATAGAGGCGTGATTTCCCCTATGGGATGCAGGTGCGGGTAGAACTGTAGGCGCACTTCTATCTATTTTGCGACAGCTAGTTATTAGATCTTTTCTTGGTCTGCAACTTGAAGATATGGTTGCCTGCATAAGACCATCAAATAAGTAAATTCCTCAAATTTTTGACTTCAAGCCAAGAAATAAATGACCAACCGACCACCCTATACTTGAACATTATCATAGAATGCATAACATGTCGAGGTACTTAGACATCCCTTTTTCAACATGGTTACAATATCAAACACCAGTTTAAATCACTTTATATGTAAATTTAGGCCTCTACTTAAGAATTTAATGCAACACCACAATAATTCATCAACAATCCCACAAAGGCAATTAGGCTCCCTTTTTCATTACAATGAAGCACACAAATATCCCCATTCCACACTTTACATATGACTTAGAATGTACCCTTTTGTCTGTACTCAAGAATTCAAGACAATCCCATTCACAACTCATCAACACTCCCGCATTAAACATGTATGCTACTCAAAACTTCACATAACCTAATCATTTGAGCATAATTTCCCCAATTCCTTACAATCACCCAAGTTAGAGTTTCAATTTAAAAAGGTTCAACAAGTATGGGCACTCAATAATAGATTCAAGAAGTTAATTCCTTCCCACATGACAAGTTTGAACAATGTTTCAACCAAAAATCAAGAACAAAGGCAAAATTGATATTAGTAGCATGAAATTCGGCCAAGAGAGAAGAAAAAATAGAGAGAAACATACCTTGATGCTTGAGAAGATGAAATCCCCAGCAAAACTTACTTTACACTAGAGGAAATTTAGGAGATTGTAGAGTGAGAATGAGGGTTTGGGATGGATATGGGAAATAAAAGGGGTTGGGTCGATTAGTATTTAAGTAAAATGGGTTAAATCCATTTGGTGTAATGAATAACAAAACAATCGAACCTAAGTCCGCAACCCAGAGTTGTCGTGGACTCAACTATTTAGAGACATAAAAACTTTTTAAAAAAAATGATGCTAACAAAAATTGAAAAACTGCCCCAGGTCCGCGATGCAGAAACATCGTAGACTTTACTAGGCACCTAAAAATTATAAGTTTCAAAATTACTTGCCTAGGCCCATGAACTCTATAAGGGAGCAAGTCTGCGACATGCTCCTGTCGTAGACTCCACAATTTCTATGCTTTTTGCTTCTTTTTTTTATTTATTTTCCAACTAAAAATCAAACTAAGCCTAGTTTTACAAGAAAACAAAAATAAAAATGGAACTCTATCCTAAAAAAAAATTCAAGAATAAAAATCTCATACACTAAATCACGGGTTGCCTCCTATGTAGCATGACATCGCGACACAACTCAGCTTCGCTTATTCATTGTTGAGCTCCAAAACCTCCTCTTCTAAATTTTCATCATTTCCGAAGTAGTTCTTTACTCTCTTATATTTACTAAAAACATGGATTGATTTTTCAGATTCACCAACTCTACCGATCCATGTGGTGTCATTCGCACCACTTTAAAAGGGCCACTCCTCTTGCACCTCAACTTTCCTGGGAAAAGTCAGTCTATAATTAAAAAGCAGTACCTTTTGACCTGGTTCGATGGTACGTGTAACAATGTACTTGTCATGCTATCTTTATATTTTCTCCTTGTATAACTTGGCATTTTCATAAGCATGGAACCTAAACTCTTCAAGCTTGTGCAGTTGTCCCATCCTTTTTCTTCTTGCTAACTCTGGATCAAGGTTTAACTTCTTAATGGCCTAATAGGCTTGATGCTCTAACTCCGCCGGAAGGTGACATGCTTTGCCAAAGATCATGTGATATGGGGACATCCTAATGGGTGTTTTGTAGGTTGTTCTATATGCTCACAGTGCATCATCCAACTTTATAGACCAATGCTTTCTCTGTGTATTAACTATCTTTTTTAGGATCTGCTTTACCTCTATGTTGGACACTTTAACTTGACCACTGGTTTGAGGGTGGTATGATATAGCCATCTTATGCTGAACTCCATACTTAGCCAGAAGATTGTTCACTATTTGGTTGATGAAGTACTTTCCCCCATCACTAATAATAGCTCTTGGAGTGCTAAATCTGGTAAATATATTATTCTTCAAGGACTTGCTTACCACCATTGAATCATTTGTGGGGAGAGATAAGGCCTCAACCTACTTAGACACATAGTCCACTACACTAGAATGTACTGGTTCCCATAAGATGGTGGAAATGGACCCATGAAGTCTATAGCCCACACATTAAATATTTCTACCTCCAGAATGTTATTTAGTGGGATCTCATGTTTCCTTGATATGGTATCCATTCTCCAGCATTGATAGCAACTCTTCACATAACCTACAACATCTTTAAACAAAGTAGGCCAAAAGAATCTAGAGAGAAGTACCTTATGAGTAGTGTTCTCACCCCATAATGGACACCATATGGTGAATATAAGACCCCGTAAGTTGCAAAGTTGGAACCAAGGAGCAATATCCCAGAATTTTGAACCTATTCAGGTGAATGAGTCCCTCTACAGCTCATAAAGTTGAGTCGTAGAGTGACCCTTCAAACAAAAGTTAAAGTAGACCCCAGGAGAAGTTCTACATCTTGTCAAGATGAGTCATCCTCAAGATGATGGCTCATATAAACCCCTCGTAAGCTAAGTTCAGAGGCAAAGTTTCAAGGATCTTTTAGAGCCAAGTTTGCAAACTTAACACAACAGCTCATAGAAGCAATGACGGGTCGTAAGAACCACATGTCCTAAAACTTTAAAGACTATATATTTGCAGGTTTTCAAACCTGCAGGACGAGCCTTAAGAACAAACCATTTCTGAGATGAGGATCATAAATATTAGTCATTCACGAACATTAGAGACTATGTTCTCATACCTTTTTCTCAGACCTGTGGGATTAGTCATTTAGATGACTCATCAACACTTAGATGGCCCGTAGGAACCTATTCGTAGACTTAAAATTTGGGATTTAATGAAAGGAAATTGTGTCTTTTTCCAAGTTCAGTTCAATGAAACTAGACACTTTTATGGTCAAGTTCAAATCTATAAATACTGTATTCTTCAACTTCCCTTCCTATTCAATTCATTCCTCCAAAATTTCTAAGGCAAGAACTCTGAAATTCTCTCAAGTTTTTCTCTCCAAATTCAAGCTAGGGTTTCCATATTTTTTCAAGGTTCTTCTTCAGTTCTTAGTGAATTTAAGCAAGGTATGTGGGGATTGATTTATGGGCCCTTTTCACCCATGAATTCCCAAAGATTTCTCAAGTTTTCATTCAATTTACAATTAATTATGAACCCTAGTTTTTATGAAATGTATTGGGCTGATTTGATTTCATTTTTAAATGTTATCAATGATCTGTATATGCATGTTCTTATATGAATTACATGATTTCAAGTTGAATTATAGATGTCCATGCATAAAGCTATATTTTTAAGCTATGATTCTGAAGTAAAACTGAATTTATAAGTTAATCATGAGTTAAATAATTTATAAAGATAGTTTTCAATGAGTTACAACTGAGATTATGAGTTTAAAGTTAAAGATTGAGATGATGATTAGAGTGAATATCATTAGATGTTTTGAGATAGTTATAAGTACAATTCTCACCAAAGTTATAGATTCTCATGAATTACCAAGTTAGATGAGCTATTCCTAAATATTTCAAAAATAGATTGATAAGTAGTTGCTATCTTTCCCTACTATGTTATGAGTATATTTTGATGAGTTTCCATTGGGATATTGACTAAGCATCCAGAGGACTTCTAGGTGGGGTTCGGTCGGGTAACGTAATTAGTTATTGAAGGAAATCCTAATAGAAAACCAAAGTATCAAACTGCGTCATCCACGTAGGTTGCCTTCATAGCCTAGCTAGTGGATCGATATAGCCCAGTTGAGTTATCTTGGAGTATGCCCTAGTAAGGTAGCCTCCCATGCTTCGATGCAGGAGTTATCGGTCTGTTTCAATGCAAGAATCATTGAATTCCATGTAGTAGATCGCATGGTCTTAGTTGTTGGTTAACGGTCTTATCCCACATAAGTTCAAGTTCAAGTTAAGCTATGAGGTGTCAAGTTATGAGTTAAAAGTTAAAGTTTTGTGATATGCATTGACCAAGAGTTTCTTATGTTTTAAATTTCTTTTAAGCTATACTAATGTTTACTATTATTGGTCATGCATCTTATGGCATATTGTTGCGTTCTTTTACTTATTCATGCATACCTCGCATAGTTAGTACATTCAAACATACTAACACATATTTTGCCTATATTATCTTATAATGTAGGGCCGGACGACACTCACGACTACCCCGTTCATGGCTAGAGTTTTCTTTAGATTTCCAAGGAGTTGGTGAGTCCTCATTCTACCGAGGACAAGACTTTTATTCATGTTACTATGGTTAGACATTTGTTTTATTGTTAGGGTAAGCAAGGAGCTTGTCCTAAGCCCCCATCAAAGGTTAAACTAGAGGTATGTTTAGATATTGTATGGTGTAGTCCCTTTTGACATCTATTTTGTTGATTTCCCTTAGTCTCATTCCCCACTTTTGGATTAATTACGGTCATCTCTATATTGTTCTTTACCTTACGTATGCGATATATGCTAAGATGGATTATGGTTAGGGTCCCTCACATCACAATCATCGTGTTATGACTAGTCCCTAGGTTGGGTCATGATAAACTTGGTATCAGAGCACAAGGTTTAGAAGAGTCCTAAGGAGTCTAACATGCCATATTAATTATTTATTAGTGTGAAGCATGCCATATCCATAAATATGAGGCTACGAAATATCTGTAGAAAAGTCTCAGTTCTTTCATGATCTATGTCATGTGGTAGAGTGGTTAAGTCTTTTTCCTATAACACTTGTTCTTTGCAATTTTCAAAATATACCTCCAAAAGATACCCCATTAGAAGGAACATGGTTAAAGAGGAGCAACAAGCTTCGAATGACCCTATGAATGATCAAGTTTCCAATGCCAAATTCCGAGCGGTCTTCCAAGTACTTTCTCAAGCCATTATGGCTCAAGTAAACCGTGAGGTGGTTTCTCCCATGAATCTAAATGTTAGTACGGTGGCAATATGAGTTTGTGATTTCATGAGGATGAATCCTCTGGAGTTTTGGTGTTCTAAATTTGATGAGGATCCCCAAGAATTTGTTGATAGTGTCCATAAGATTGTTGAGATCATGGGGATTAGCTCGGTTGAAAGGGTGGAGTTAGATATGTACCAAATAAGGGGTGTTTCTCAAGTTTAGTTTGATCAATGGAGAAGTGAGAGGCCTAGAGAGGCGGAGCCTATGACTTGGGATGAATTCAAAGAGGTGTTCCTTGATCATTTTTTCCCATTAAAGTTGAGGGAGGCCAAGATAAAAGAGTTTATCAACCTCAAGCAAGGTGGTATGAGTGTGAGGGAGTATGCCCTCAAGTTTTCTCAATTATAAAAATATGCTCTATTTATGGTTGCCGACTCAAGAGCTCATATGAGCAAGTTTGTATAGGTTGTGTCGGACATGGTTGCAACAGAATGCAAAATGGATATGCCAATTTGGAAGATGGAAATATCTAGACTCATGACCTATGAGAAGAAAGTAGAAAGTGAGAAGCTAAAGTTGAAGAATAGGGAGTCTAAGAGGCCAAGGACCGATGATAGTGAATTCCCTCGTGCTAAGTTTGGAAGTAGTGGACGTCCTCATTTTTGCCAAAAGTACTCCAGCCAAGCGTCTTCTAATGCTACTAATCCAAGATTTTACAAACATAGGATGCCTAACCATAAATCTCAAGGACATGATTCTATAGGCGAAGGTACTCCCACATGCAAGAAGTGTGGTAGGAACCACAAGGGAAAATGTTTAGTCGGATTGAATGTGTGCTACCGGTATGGTAAGTCCATTCACCATTCTAAGGAATGCAAGGTCAAAGATACTCATCCTCAAGTCCATGTTGCTCAAGGTGTCTAAGTGAAACCAAAGGGTGGTCAACATAATAATAGGTTCTATGCTCTCCACGGTAGGCAAGAGTTGGAGGAGACACCTGATGTTGTTACCAATATGTTATGGGTCTTTCACTATGATGTTTATGCTTTGCCAGATCTAGTGCAAATTTATCTTTTGTTTCCCCTTAGGTGGCCATGAGATTTGATTTTAGTCCCGAGACATTGTTAGAACCTTTCTCTATTTATACTCCCGTAGGTTAGTCGGTTGTGGCTAAAAGAGTCTATAGAAGTTGTCCAGTTACATTCTTTCATAAAGTTATCTTATGTGATATAGTTGAGCTTAAGATGACCAATTTTGATGTTATCCTTACGATGGATTTGCTATATGCTTGTTATGCTTCTATTGATTGTAGAACCCGAGTGGTTAAGTTTCATTTCCCGAATAAGCCTGTCCTAGAATAGAAGGGTAGTAACTCCGTGCTTAAAGGTCAATTTATTTTGTGCCTTAAAGCCTGTAAGATGATTTCCAAGGTTTGCTTTTATCATCTTGTGAGGGTTAGGGATGAGAATTCTGAAGCCTCAACCCTAAAGTCAGTTCCCATTATAACTGAGTTTCTAGATGTGTTTCCTGATGATCTACCTGGTGCCCCTCCCAAAAGGGATATTGATTTTGGTATAGGCCTTCCTCCAAATACTAAACCTATTTCTATTCCTCCTTACTAGATGGCTCTGGCAAAGTTAAAGGAGTTGAAGGATCAATTGAAAGACTTGTGAGACAAAGGTTTTATTAGGCCAAGTATATTCCCATGGTGTGATCCTATACTGTTTTTTTGAAAGAAGGATGGTTCACTACATATGTATATTGATTACCGATAATTAAATAAGGTAACCATTAAGAATAAGTACCCAATTTCGAGAATAGATGACTTGTTTGATCAATTAAAAAGGACGAGTTACTTCTCCAATATAGATATTCATTCCGGTTATCACTAATTAAGGGTGAGGGAGTGTGAAATTCCCAAAATAGATTTTCAGATGAGTTGTGGCCATTTTGAGATTCTAGTCATGTCGTTTGGTTTGACCAATGCTCCTGAGGCTTTCATGGATTTAATGAATAGGGTGTTTAAGAAATACCTAGATATGTTTGTGATTGTGTTCATCGATGACATCTTGGTTTACTCTCATAATCAGGAGGAGCATGCAAGTCACTTGAGGGTTATGTTGCAAACTCTAAGAGACAAACAATTATTTGCAAAGTTCATAAAATGTGAGTTTTGGTTAAGGGAGGTGGCTTTTCTTGGTCACATTGTGTTTTGTGAAGGTATTATGGTTGATCCTAAGAAGACCAAAGCAGTTAGAAATTGGCCTAGACCATTATCTCCTTCGGATATTAGGAGTTTCTTGGGTTGGGCATAGTCGGATACTATAGGAGATTTTTGGAAGGGTTTTCATCGATGTCGTCACCTTTGACCAATTTGACTCAAAAGAAGGTGAAGTTCCAATGGTCGGAAGCATGTGAAATGAGTTTCCATGAATTAAAGAATTATCTGACTACCGCTCCTATCTTGACCTTGCCAGATAGGTCCAATGGTTTTGTGGTATATTGTGATGCCTCAAGGGTTGGTCTTAGAGTATGCTCGGGCAAGGAAGCCTCCCCTATTTTGATGAAGGAGACATTGGTCTGTTTTAATGCAGTAGTCATTGTATTCCATGTAGTATTTCTCATGGTTTTATTTTTTGGTTAACGGTCTTATACCACACAAGTTCAAGTTCAAGTTAAGCTATGAGGTATCAAGTTATGTGTTGAAAGTTGAAGTTTTGTGATATGCATTGACCAAGAGTTTCTTATATTTTAAATTGCTTTTAATCTATACTCATGTTCACAATGATTGGTCATCCATCTTATGGAATATTGATATTTTCTATTACTTGTTCATGCATACCTCACATACTTAGTACATTCAAATATACTAACGTATATTTTGCCTACATTTTCTCATAATATAGGGTCGGACGACAGTCTTGACTGCCCCACTCATGGCTAGAGTTTTCTTTAGATTTCCAAGGAGTTGGTGAGTCCTTATTCAACCGAGGAAAAGACTTTTATTCTTGTTACTATTGTTAGACATTTCTTCTATTGTTAGGGTGAGCTAGAAGCCTGTCATAAGACCCCGACAAAGGTTAAACTAGCGGCATGTTTATACGTTGTATGGTGTAGTCCCTTTAGACATCTATTGTGTTGATTTCCCTTAGTCCCATTCTCTACTTACAGATTACTTTTTCTCACCTTTATATTGTTCTTTACCTTACATATGTGATGTATGCTAAGATGTCTTATTATTGGGGTTTCTCGCATCTCGATCATTATGTTACAACTAGGCCATAGGTAGGGTCATGATAGTGAAGAGTGGCAACTATCCAGCACTTGGCGTACCTAAACTTCGGGCACATATTTCCTTATCATCCTATCAGGACCCTTCTTGAACAAGTAGGGGTCATCCCATGTGTAGAATTAAGCCTAGTAGGTCAACCTCTTATTCTGTTATGTAGTTGTGTCTGGTGGGAATACTCCAATTACCAAGTAATTGACAATGTCTACATACCAGGGATATTCGGTCATCTTTAGAGCCAACAACTGCTCATCAAGGAGTGCTTCTTTGATCTGCCTTTTCTTCCCTATATATGATAAACTCTCCTACCAGGATAAATGGTCAGAAATATGATTTTCACAGCCCTTGCGATACTTAATCTCAATGTCAAACTTTTGAAGCAATAGGATCTATCTAATGACCTGCGGCTTTGCATCTTTCTTGTTGAATAGGTACCTAATAGTTGCATGGTCAGTGTACATAACAACTTTAGTACCTACTAGATAAGATTTAAACTGGTCAAATGCATACATCAATGCAAGAATCTCCTTCTCAGTGACTATGTAATTAGTCTATGCATTTTCAAGCAACTTACTCACATAAAATATGGAGTAAAACACCTTGTCATTTCATTATTCCAACAATTCCCCCACTGTTATGTCGCTACCATCACACATAAGCTCTAAAGGCCACTCCCAATTGGGAGCTATTAGAATTAGGGCTTCATTCAGCCTCTTCTTCAACATCCTAAAAGTTTGCACACATTTTTAATCAAAGGCAAACCTTACCTCCTTTTCCAAAAGACTGTACATGGGTCTGGAAATCTTTGAAAATTCCTTGATAAACCTTCTATAAAACTCAGCATGTCCCAAAATCTATGGACACCCTTCACTAAAATTGAAAGAGGTAGTCTCTTTCTCTCTTCTATTTGGGCTCGATCCATTTCTATCTCCTGGTTTGAGACTTTGTGTCCTAGAACTATACCTTCATGAACTAGAAAATTACACTTCTCCCAATTAAGCACCATATTAGTCTCCTCACAACGAGCAAGAACTTTGTCAAGATTACTCAAACATAGCTCAAAGTATTCCCCAAAAACTGAGAAATCATCCATAAACACTTCAATAAAATCCTCCACCATATCATGATATATTACCATCATATATATCTGAAAGATGGCTGGTGCATTACAGAGTCCAAATGGCATGCATTTGAAAGCGTAGGTCTCATATGGACATGCGAATGTGGTCTTTTCTTAATCTTCAAGGGTAATTGTGATCTAATTATAGCCAGAGTACCCATCCAAGTAGCAACAGTATTCTTGCCCACCTAACTTGTCAAGCATTTTATCAATAAAGGGGACAAGATAATGATATTTATAGGTAACCTTATTCAACTTATGATAGTCCATGCAAGTCTCCATCTAATGACAGTTTGTGGTGGGATCAACTCATTTTTTCATTTGTAATCACAGTCATCCCATCTTTCTTTGGTACACACTAAACTGGACTTATCCACATGCTGTCTGAGATTGGATAGATAATCTCTGCATCCAACCACTTAATAACCTCTTTCCGCACAACATCCTTCATTATTAGATTCAATCTTTTCTAAGGCAGTGCAGTTGTCTTATGTCCTTCCTCCATAAAAATTATGGGCATGCATAAGTTTGGGAAAATTCCGTGAATATAAGACATTTGTCATCCCATAGAATTCTTTCACTTTTTAGCACAAAGAAACCAAAACTATTATGGGTAAATATAATATCCTGGGTATTTGTTGGTTGGAATATGATATATTAAACATTGTAAAAGTGGCCTCAGTGGATTTTTAGGTCAAGTATCCCGAAAGATAAAATTTTCTGAAAATTACATTTTGAGAAGGGTGCGCGGCAGGTCCGCATCACGAACCTACTCCCCCATAGTGTTAATTTTACCCCAAGTCAAAGTCTAGCCAAATTTGCATTCTCTCAAAATTGGCCTATTAGGGAAAAAGTCCACGTCAAGGACTGATTATGTTTTCTGTCAGAATTTAGTTTTTAAATAGGGACACTTTAGATATTTCTCTAACTATTAGTTAATGAACCTTGGTATTTTTAGGTCCTAATTCTATCCTATAAACTAACCTAAACCCCTATTCTTCTTCATTCTATCACAATTCATCTATTCAAATAACTCTCTCTCTACAAAGTTTCTCAAAAACTCCGTTCAAGACATTCAAGGAAATCTCTCAAGTTCTCCATCAAAAGTCCAAATTTCTTCAAGTTTCTTTGGTCTCCTCATTCAAGGTATATGGGTAATTCATCCAAGGGTACCTTTCACCCATGGAGCCTAATAATTTCTTATTTTTTTGATAAATTTAAGTATTTATTTTTATGGATTTTGTGATATCTATTTAAATTACATGAATTATGATTCAAATTATGATTATAAATCTATTTTAATATAAATTGATAGTTATTTCATGGAATTAAAGAGTTTTTTATGAACTTTCCTACATTGATCTTTAGGGTTAATGATATGGATTATGGGTATTTTCAATTTGGCTCTCAATTGATATTATTTTCATGAATTATGTATGGGTTGATATAAAGTAAATGATCATGCATGTTTCAATCCAATTTCATAATTTCCAAGTCAATTGATCACATATTCATATTTTTACCTTATTTTCAAGTATCATTCTTGATCATTAACTTCAAGGAATTTTCAATGAATGACTATTAACAACTCATGCAAGGTCTTAAATAATATTTTAATGATGTTTCAAGCAAGTTTTATGAAGAGGATGACTTAAGACCCTATCGATGTTTTTATCAAAATGATTCATAATGTGGAAGGCCTACACCCATATTACATGAATAACATGATAATGAGCTACACTTATGAGAAAGTTTATGAATGATTATCAAGGTCTATAAATAACTCATGAAAAATAATAAATAATGACGAATGAGCTATTCCTATGATATATTTATATTATGATATAATATATATTTCGTGGAATATTGACTTAGCATCGAGAAGACTTTGAGTGGGGACTTGACCTAAGGGTTCCTTAGAAGTAATATCTAGTCATATAATAACATGCCACCGTAGGAAAAGAGAACTTGAGGTGAGTATCAGTTCTAATTATGATGATGACAATGATACATTGTCTACTTTGGCAAGTAGACTCTCTCTACCTCAATGTGGGAGTTTTACCGAGATTTCATGTTATAGCGCGCATGGTCTTGTTGTTTGTTATGGTTATCTCCTACATATGTATGGTCTGTAAAATATTTTAAATGACTAATCCTCTCATTACTTTTATATTATACTTTGGTGATTTAATGTGTATTGAACTTTCTTATGCCCACTTATGCGTTTACAACTTCTTTTGTCATGCTATTTGAAATGGTCATTTGCACAACATGGTTTTAACATGCATTGCATTGCCTATATACTTAGTACGTTCTAACATACTAACACATACTTCATTGCTTACATTATATCACAATGTAGGGACTGACGCTTCATTCTCTTATCATGGCTAATTAGTGATCTACATAATATTTTGTGGTGAGTCCTCATTCTTCAAGGGCAAACCGAGTTTATCTTTTTTCTTATTGTCATTTCTAGAATATGATGATGTTTGAAACTACTTCATTTCGTGTCCTTGATTTTCTTTGAGGGTGAGCTAGAAACATGTCCTAGTCCCCGCCTATGTTAGTTCATATAGATGCATGTTGGATATATGTGTATGGAGTCTATGTCATCTTACTTCATCCTAGTTATGTTATGTTTTCTTGGACTTTTATGAGTTTCCACTTATTAGTTACCATATGTATGCTTATAATATACTAGGATGCTTAGTTAGATTTTCTCTGGGCCTAATCACCATTTTACGCCTAGGCCCTTATTTGGGTTATGACAAACTTGATATCAGAGCACAAAATTTTGAAGTGTCCTACAGAGTCCAACATACCGCGTCAAGTAGAGTCTTATTTATGGGTGTGAAGTGCTCCACATTTATGAGTAAGAGGCTATAAGGCGTTTTACGAAATCATCACTTCTTTCATGATCTTATCATGCAATAGAGCTAAATTTATAGGGATTTCCTTCTAACATGTGTCCTACGGTTTCAAAATATGTCACATCAAGAAGAGAGAAGCCAACAGATTGATCAAGATGGCAGCTTTCCATTTTGGTTTACCTACCCTCAAGTGCCTACATCTCTAATATAGAGCTTCATTATGCCCTCATGGTTATTTTCCAGAGTTTTGACCACTATTAATTCGGCAAAATGTAACCCCTATGAGCACGAATATGAAGAAAAGAAAATGGGTGAGCAAGAGGATGGTTAGGAGAGGGAATGACTTTAAATGTCAGAAAATATCCAAAAGGGAAACATTGGGTTCAATATCGAGGAGGGAGAGAAAGGTAAAATCCTACCTTTCATGCTACTAGTGTGGTAAGAATCATTCAATGGAGTGCTTAGTCGATCCAAGAAGTTGTTATGGTTGTGGCAAGAGTGGACATAAGAAAAGGGATTGTCCATCTACCTATAGGAAGGGAAGGGAGATTTGTCAACAGGTTGAGCCTAGGGATTCTTAAGATTTTCAAACCTAGCAAGGTACTTAAACCTGTACGTTGGAATTCTTTGGCTTTAATGTTTTTTTTCTTTATCCGTGTGCCGCATTCTCTTTTGTTACTCATTATCTTTCTATAAGATTTGATATATGTCCCAAAATCTTGCTAGAGCCATTTTTGGTTTATACCACCATTAGTGATTATGTTCTAGCCAAAATAGTCTATAGAAATTGTTACACCCCGTACTTTTGTACCTTGGAACACGTTCTTAAGTCTCTTGAAAGGCTCTTAAGTTTCTTGCAAAGATCGTAAGCCTCTTAAGTTTCTTAAAGTTTCTTAAATCTTCTAAAGACTTCTTAAGGAATCTGAAGCTTCTTAAGAGTTACCATGTGAGCCGGATAATCTATAAATCTATCAAACAACTCTAAGAAAAGGAGAATATGATACCCCTTAGTAGATAAGATTGGAAATAGAGTTATAAGAATCCGGAAAAAGTTGGAGGCCAAATAATGAGTCGTAGGACTCGACTTATTTACGTAAGCTACCAAATTGAAAATCTTACATACTTAAGCTACTTGAGTACATACCAAGCCTACATGGCAAAGATTACATAGATTCGTAAAGCAAGATGAGATTACGAACCCACCAGGAGAATAAAAGAGCAACACGTGAAAGAAAGAGGGAGTTCCACATGGCAGCAGTTGGAGGTGCCACATGGAAGCATATGAAGCAAGGGGTGGTCCCCCACTTGCCATGTGGCAGCCCATAAGGGGTGGTACAATGTGTTGGCCCAACAAGGGCTAGACACGTGTTACCACTTGGGTCTTGACATGTGTCACCCCCCAAGGTGGTATACATATACATATTTGATGACTTTTCAACTCATTCTTATCCCTTAAGTTCATCTTTATCAAAAAAAAAAGCAACAAGAAAATTCTAGAGAAAAGAAAGGAGAGAAACTTGAAGCTAGAGAGAGAGAGAGCTCGGATTTAGGAGAAAAAAAGGTGAGTCACCGATTTCATTCCATGAATTAATTATATAGGGTGTAACACGATGTTATGAAGGTGTTAGTAATGAAAATTTAGGATTTGGAGAAGCCCAATACATTATCAAATAGCCCTGAAGTTTCAGCCACGCTAAAGGAATTACGAGGCGAGTTTCGGTGAGTTTTGGCGAGTTAGGGCAAGGTAAGGATTTCTCATTTAAGTTGGAATTTATGATGTTGTTATAATGTATATTAAGTATCTTAAATTAGGTTAGAAGTATAAAAATTGCATAAGAATGTTTGACGTTAGAAACAAACTAAATTGAAGTCGTAGTGGGTAAATCAGAGTCGAGTGGTGTGTTGTGGTTCTGGTGCTGTAGGTTGGGGTGGTTTAATTACGTGTTGCAGGTATGTAAAGTAATAAAAAAGGGGTGTGGGTTCTGCTGGTTGCAGCCACACAACCCTCCGTTTTGTATGGTAAAAGAATTTACGAAAGGAAGGCTAAAAACTTTATTTTGGTATCGTAGTTTCGAGCTAGTTGTTTGGAGTTGTATTGAGTAATGTTGGGGTGATTTTATTATATATATATATATATCTTCTGGTTGTTTTTGGTAATATGTCTTCTAAGATTAGCAGTTGGATAGGGAAAGTTATAGGGAAGATGCTGCCCAATTTTTGGTAACTTCGGAACTAGTAATAAACTAGTCGAGGGAAAGGGATAAGGGAATGATTCCTATGAATACGTGGGTATAGAGTTAGAAATTGGAAAATAAAAGTCTATTAACCTTAGTATTACTTTCATGATAAATAGGTTAAGGAGATATCGAGGCAAGCTGGGTTACGATTAATCCCTAAAGAGGTATGTGAAGCTACCTTCTTTCTCTTGGCATATTTTGGCATAAGTATGTGAAACCCTTCTTCAATCTTGATATGTATTTGAAATAGGTTATGATGTTATGATGAAATATTTATGGTACCGATTCTCTTGATGGACCAGGTATGATATATGTCACTATTTAAGGATCGGGCCGAACGTTCCTCGGCATATGTTACTATCTAGGGATCGGGCCGAACGTTTCTGGCATATGTTACTATATAGGATTGGGCCGTATGTTCCGTGGAAAAAATGTATATCACGACTACATAAGGTAAAGTAGAAAGTATGTAAAGCCTATCCTTTCTTTCTTTTGGCATGACCCATAGAAAGCCAAAAGACGAAGAATGCACAAAGTCTACAAGAAGCACTTATTCTTAAGTAAACTAGGATGGAAACCGTTTTTAATTTCCTAGAACTTATGTCCTTTTGCCTCGACTCATGTGAAAGTGTCCAACCATCCTAAGTTGGTATAATTTATGTTGTGGTATAAAGCATGACTCTTATTCACTCCTTTAAGCTAGAACTCTTCTAATAATTGAACTATGGTTTCTCAAGTTTTTCTATACCTTGGGAAGTAGTAAGTAGGTAAAGTTAATCTTCTTTTTTTGGCATGAACCTTATGAAGCGAATAGACGAAGTATATGTGATCCCAAGGAAGTCCCCATTCTCAAAGACATGAAGATGGCCATTTTCTTGACTTCCAAAAGATATTTTATTACACCTTGATATGAGTAGATGATTCCAAAAGTGCTACTTTGATGCAAACCATAATGACACTCCAAAGGTACTTGTTATGGCTATTGTCTTAATTTTTGAATGATAGTTCACTTTGATTATTTTAACAAGTCTCCAATGATGGTTTAAATTGCATATGGTTACTCACTACTCTACTCGTGTATACCGTAACCCTTCTTTTACTGAGTCTCGGGTTGGGTACATAATCATGCGCAGTTCACTGCATTATCCCTCGAGTCCCTCACTAAAGGGCCGGGTATGCTATATGAGGAAATTATAATGCAATGACATGAAGAACTTACCGTGTCCCTCACTAGAGGTTCGGGTACGTATGTATATATATATGAGATGATGATGTGATGTGATAAGGTGGTGATGGCGTCGGGCCCTATGATGGTCCTACAGTTATGATTAACCGAGCCCTGAAATGGCCGGCTATATTGTATAATATGAGCATGCATGTTTTTATGATTCACGAGGTACAGGTACTGTGTTTTCTTACATAATGAATTTATCCCCCTAGCTCTCTTTACTTCAGATATGTTTCCAGTTATGCTTTGTATACTCAGTACATATGTCGTACTGACCTCCCTCTCTTTGGGGGGATGCGTTTATGCCCGCAGGTATAAATGCACATTTTGGAGACCCACCAGCTTAGGACTCCTACCAGCAACTTCGGGAGAAGCTCCATTGTATCGAAGCCTAGTTGTGGTACTGGTCTCTTGATTTGTACTCTCATTTTATTTAGTCAGGGGTACGGTGGGGACCCTGTCCCGCCTTATGTTATCAATATACTCCTAGAGGTCTGTAGATATGTGTGTGGATTGTATATAGGTTACATAGGTATGTATGTACAATCATGCGGATATGGTTTATATTTAGGGACGTATCCCCCGTCGTGATGGCTTTGTTGTATTATATATTTTCTTATATGTTATAGTCTATGACTCAAATAGGGGACAGGTTTGCTGATAGCTAGCAAAGGTATACGCGAGTGTCTAGTTAGAGCACTCGTCATGGCCTACGGGGTTGGGTTGTGACAAAAGTGGTATCAGAGCGGTCTTTCCTTGAAATGTCTACAGACCATGTCTAGTAGAGTCTTATTTATCGGTGTGTTGTGCACCACATCTATAAACAAGAGGCTACAGGACATTTAGGATGTTATCTTTCTTTCTTGTCTTAGATCGTGCGATAGAGCTATCTATCAAGATAACCCCTCTCTAGCAGACTACTATGTATGAGGCCATACCTATAAAGGAAGCTTGTTTTTGACCTCCTTTCTTATAGGTGGATACAGGAGTTGGTGGAAAATAAAGAGACTAGCTCTAAACAGTATAGAGGGTGTAGAGAAGGCCCTCAGGGTACACATGGGACCTCAGGCTCCAGGACCAAGCAGGTAGAGCCCTAGTTATTCTATTGAGACTGATCCCTCTAAAGACCTTGATTACGTTATGGAGATCGATTCCTCGGAAATCCCAATGATAGGTTCCCCAAAGCAGTTGATGACCGGGGAAGTGGTTGCAAAAGCCACACCAGCGATTCTTATGATCGAGCACTATGTCAGGCCGGCTTCTATGGTACGTGTTATGGCAACTAGGAATTACCTGGCTATCGATGTCTTTTGGATTTAAGAAAGGAAGAGGACGAGGGACCGATAAGAAAATAGCAACCAGATAGAGATGGGGAGCATACTTTACCTCCTAGGTCACCGGGTCAAACTAGGGATTGATCGGTCACAGGTATAGGGGAGTGATAAGTATAGTTTTGCTGGCTATATGGGGCAAGTTGTCACTTTGTTTTTGGCCTAATATTGGAAGCCTTGTGCGGCTGTGGTATGAGATACTATAAACATATGTATATATTAGCCTTATGAGGCATTGTGGCGGTGATATGCTATGATATGGATGTATATATATGTCGGCCTTGCATGGCATTGTTGGTATTTCCTTAGTGCAGGTTTGGGATTATTAGGAATATAGAGGAAACTCTATCGAAATGTTTCTAGAAAAAAAGGAATGAGCTATAAGTTTATCATACGGCTTGGAAGTTGATACCGAGTACACTATTATGATGAACTAAAGATGTAGGGGTACCCTCTAGGTTGCTGATAAGGGGGGACCCATGTCTACTTAGGAAGTTTTAGGGCAGAGGAAAAACTCCCATTGGAGGGCAAGGTGTCTAGCTATTGAGTTCCACTTTGGTGGGAAGGTAAAGAACCCTCAATCATCAGTGGTGAACGAGATAAGTTGTTCTCAACTTAAGAATGAACCTAGAGGGAAACCATACGAGTTAGGCACTAAATAATATTGTGGTTCTTATTGGATCTTAATTTCCTTCTGGTAGTAGTTAGAGGATACTTTATTGTAACCTTTTATTGGTTATTAAGAGACTAAAATAACTTGTGGATGGAAGACATGAACTTATGGGCTGTCCGGAATCATGTGCTTCATATACCGGATAACATACTAGAAGGATTCAGAAGGGTTGGTGATACCAAGGAATGATTTTCCCAAGGGATATGGGGGTAACATGAAACTCCTTGGGCACAACAATGGCCATGGACTAAAAGAATAGAAGGACTATTGCAGGAAGTACTCAAGATAGACGTGATCAATTAAGTACGAGTATTGGACGAAAAAGGGAATAGATAGCTACGAATTGAAGGTGTAGTACGAAAAGGCGAGAAGATAAGACCATTATTAAAGTAAAAGTGACATGAGACTAGAAGAATTGGAAGTTAACCTTAGGTACCCGACAAGGGTAAGAGCTTATGAGATATAAAGAAGTATTATGGATATGTGATTCTGCCATGACAAATATAATGACCCCTGAAGGATGAGGGAGGTAGCTCTGCAAAACCATTGATGTGTTGCGAGTCCATTGAGAGAGACAAGTGGTATCCACTAGGATGAAGATAATGTTATAGTAGAGCTAGAAACACAGGTCACTAGAGTACAAATACTTCCAAAGGGAGAAGTTGAAATGATTAGGGGCTCTAGCTAACCACTGGTAGGGGAGAAAGGAATGTGACTCTGGATAAACTACTATATTAATTATATGACTCGAGTACTGGTACTTGGACTCGATTGGGTACTAGCTATCGAGAATTCTAAGCACCCCATGGTTGTATTAAGGTTTCTTACAGGGGCAACCTAAAATATAGATGATCTAACAGAAGGTGTAGATATAGTACAGTATGTCAAATATGTTGGAACAGAATCATATGCGTATGAAAAATTGAAAATAAATAGAGGATGACACAGGTACACCCTGAAGGGGGGAAGTGGACAAGAGAAATACAAGTGTGAGATAAAGTCAATGGACACTATCACATGTAACGGGAATGCTTAAACTTCAAGCGAGATCTCATGCCGGCACGAGTTAGCAAGGGCTAAAGGCCAACAATGAATGGATAGGATCCGTAATATCTGAGACCATGCAGAGAACAATTAGCAGAGACCCTAATGGATGGGTGCATACAAAAAGGGGTGAACACAATAAGAAAGTAAGACTAAGAGATCTAAGGGTCGTGTAAAGGGTAGTAAGGCCATGGTTAAGTAAAGATTAAGATATCGCAATAGAGTGTTGGCTGCAGGGATGTGACATGCAAGTTTCAAGGAGAAAGAATAGAAAACCTCCTATGGGAAGTAAATGAGGAGACCAAGGAGTACCCAAAGGAAAAAAAAAGAAAAGAGGTAGGACGGAATAGCGTTAGCGCGAGCAAGTTCTAGTGTGAAAGTGATATGTAAAGTGAGATGGACCAGGAAATGAAAAGACCGCATTTACCTCATACCGGTTGTATAAAAGTAGTTGTGCAACCTATGAATATATATATATATATACAGCGTAAGAACAAGTGGAGGAGTACATGATGAAAAGGAGTTACAATATTTTTGAGACGTTATAGAGAGATACAAAGAGAAGTGAAATCAAATGACCAAAAAGAACATGGTCATGGTGAAACTAAAGATCTACCCTGATACCGGTTGTAAGATAAAAGAGGAAAGGGAAAGGAGAAATATAAAGACTAGCGAGACGATGATAAGGTAAATCTTGGGGTAAGTTGAGTGACTTGAACATTATTGCAAGGATTGCAATGAAACGGGACATGAGGACTTCCCGAGGGGGTCACCCATCCTAGTACTACTCTCGCCTAAGCACACTTAACTTTGAAATTCTGGTGAGATCTGGTGTGTTAGTGCTGGTATGATCACACGAGAAGGAAGAATCTAAACTAGCGGCAAAGCAACGACACGAGATTATGTACCTAGAGTTTTATAAGTTACATTAAGGGTATAGTAAAATGGCTTAAGCAAAACAAGCAGGATTAGCTGATTAGTAACAGATGGAACACTTGTATTCCACAGTTCTTCAACATAATACCAATTAATGATAGGAAAACCACGGAATGGCAATACAGGCAAGTGTGTGAGGAAATTTTGACACCACTTGGCAGCCAACTCTGAGGGGTAAAAAGCAAAACCCAAAAGGTAAGGGTACCAGTTGATGTCATCTAAAGAAGGCAAGAAGTAACACACGAGGTCAAATATTCCATAACACGACCTTGGCTATGAGACTCATTTGGCACTCTATGGACGGATGATTTTATATGGAATGTCATCCACAGATTAACAATATCAGCCCATGCTCCTTCAATCAAAGACTACTTGTTCAGTCGAGAAGGTGAGAAATTATAGATCAAGAAAATAGTGAGACTTTATGGAGTTTCCATAACTATTGTCTCAGACGAAGGAGCCCGAGTTATAGTTAACTACTGAAGATCAGCCCACAAAGAGATTGGGAAGACAAATAGGTCTTCGTACACTATTGTACCCCCAGACCGTTGGACAAACTAAGTTTACTAGCTAAATGCTAGAAGATATGTTGCGGTCCTATACGGTTGACTCCAAAGGTAGGTCGGACAATTACCTACTACCTGCCAAGATTACTTATGATATTAACTGTCATTCTAGTCTCTAGATGGCCCCGTATAAGACTTTGTATGACAGAAAGTATAGGCCAACATTGGTTAGTTTGATATTGCCAAAACATGACTAATAGGCCCCGACATGGTCCAAAAAGCGGTGGACAAGGTAAAGCTTATTCAGGAGAGATTATTAGCTGCCCCAAGTCGACAGAAGTTATATGCAGACAATCGACGTCGACCTCTGGAATTTCAAGTGAGCGATTGGGTATTTTTGAAGGTGTCGCCCATCAAAGGAGTAATCAGGTTTGGTAGGAAGAGGGAATCTGAGTCGGATATATATTGGCCCTTACCATATCCTTCACCGAATAGGCAAGGTTGCCTATAAGCTTGACCTACCGGTGGATCTGGAAGCAGTACATCCAACTTTCCCTGTATCAATGCTTTGCAAGTGTATTGGTGATCCATCCAGGGTATATCCCGTAGATTATATCTAGGTCACAAAGGAGTTATCCTACAAAGAACAACATATCGCCATCTTAATTCGGCAGATTAGAAGATTGCGGACTAAGGATGTAGCTTCTGTCAAGGTGTTATGGCGAAATGAGAATCGCGAAGAAATGACCTAGGAAGCCGAAGAGGAAATGAAATATAAGTATCCTTACTTATTCCCTACATCTACAGGTAATCCCAACTTTTGAAACTTTTATATTTGATACTTGATAAAAGTGTGGGTTATTGCAATAGACAGGAATTTCCCCATAATCTGTATAAGATCGTAAGAAAGATTTTGGTTCACATTCGAGGAGGAATGTCCTAAAGGGGGAAAGGATGTTACATCCCATACTTTTGTACCTTGGAACATGTTCTTAAGTCTCTTGAAAGGCTCTTAAGTTTCTTGCAAGGATCGTAAGCCTCTTAAGTTTCTTAAAGTTTCTTAAAGCTTCTTAAGACTTCTTAAGAACTCTTAAGCTTCTTAAAGTTTACCATGTGAGCCAGATAATCTATACCGCTATCAAACAACTCTAAGGAAAGGAGAATGTGATACCCCATAGTAGATAAGATTGGAAATAGAGTTATAAGAATCCAGAAGAAGTTGGAGGCCAAATAATGAATCGTAGGACTCAACTTATTTACATAAGCTACCAACTTGGAAATCTTACATATTTAAGCTACTTGAGTACATACCAAGCCTACATGGGAAGGATTACATAGGTTCATAAAGTAATACAAGATTATGAACACATGAGGAGAAGAAGAGAGCGACATGTAGAAGCAAGAGGGAGTTCCACGTGGCAACAACTGCAACAAGGGGTGGGCCCCACCTGCCACATGGCAGCCCATAAGGGGTGGTACGATGTGTTGGCCTAACAAGGGCTTGACACATGTTACCACTTGGGTCTTGACATGTGTCACCCCCCTAAGGTGGTATACATATATATATTTGATGATTTTCCAACTCATTCTTATCCCTTAAGTTCATTTTTATCAAAAAAAAGAGCTACAAGAAAATTTTAGAGAAAAGAAAGGAGAGAAACTTGAAGCTAGAGAGAGAGAGCTCGAATTTGGGAGAAAAAAAAGGTGAGTCTCCGATTTTATTCTGTAAATTAATTATCTAGGGTTCACCACGATGTTATAAAGCTGTTAGTAATGAAAATTTAGGATTTTAACCAGCCAAAAACGTTATCAAAAAGCTCCAAAGTTTCAGCCACGCTAAAGGAGTTCCGAGGCGAGTTTTGGCGAGTTTTGGTGAGTTTCGGGCAAGGTAAGGCTTTCTCTTTCAATTTGGAGTTTATGATGTTGTTATGAGGTATATTAAATATCTTAAATGAGGTTGGAAGTAGAAAAATTGCATAAGAATGTTTGACATTAGAAACAAACTAAATTGATGTCGTAGTAAGTAAATCGGAGTCGAGTAGTGTATTGTAGTTATGGTGATGCAGGTTGGGGGTAGTTTAATTACGTTTTGAAGGGATGTAAAGTACTCAAAAAGGGGTGTGGGTGCTTCTGGTTGTAGCTACACGACCCTCCGTTTCGTATGGTAAAAGATTTTATTAAAGGAAGGCTAAAAACTTTATTTTGGTATTGTAGTTTCGAGCTAGTTGTTTGGAGTTGTATTGAGTAATGTTGAGGTGACTTGATTATATATATAGCTGCTGGTTGTTTTTGGTAATATTTTTTCTAAAATTAGCAGTTGGATAGAGCAAGTATAGGGGAGATGCTGCCCAATTTTTGATAACTTCGGAACTAGTAATAAACTAGTCGGGGGAAAGGGATAAGGGAATGATTCCTATGAATACGTGGGTGTAGAGTTGGAAATTGGAAAATGAAAGTCTATTAACCTTAGTAGTACTTTTATGTTAAATAGGTTAAGGAGATATCGAGGCAAGTTGGGTTACAATTAATCCCTAAAGAGGTATGTAAAGCTACCTTCTTTCTCTTGGCATGTTTTGGCATAAGTATGTAAAACCCTTCTTCACTCTTGATATGTATTTGACATAGGTTATGATGTTATGATTAAATATTTATGGTACCGAGTCCCTTGATGGACCAAGTATGATGTATGTCACTATCTAAGGATCGGGCCGACGTTCCTCGACATATATTACTATCTAAGGATCAGGTCATACATTCCGCGGCACATATGTATATGACGACTACAAAGGGAAAGTACAGAGTATGTAAATCCTATCCCTTCTTTCTTTTGGCATGACCCATAGAAAGCCAACGGATGAAGAAAGCACAAAGTTTACAAGAAGCTCTTATTTTTAAGTACACTAGGATGGCCAATATTTTTAAATTCCTAGAACTTATGTCCTTTTGCCTCGACTCATGTGAAAGTGTCCAACCATCCTAAGTTGGTATAATTTATGTTATGGTATAAAGCATGATTCTTATTCACTCCTTTAAGATAGAACTCTTCCAACAATTGAACTATGGTTTCTCAAGTTTTTCTATACCTTGGGAAGTAGTAAGTAGGTAAAGTTAATCTTCTTTTTTTGGCATGAACCTTATGAAGCGAATAGACAAAGTATATGTGATCCCAAGGAAGTCCCCATTCTCAAAGCCACTAAGATGGCCATTTTCTTGACTTCCAAAATATATTTTATTACACCTTGATACGAGTAGATGATTCCAAAAGTGTTACTTTGATGCAAACCATAATGATACTCCAAAGGTACTTATTATGGCTATTATCTTAATTTTTAAATGATAGTTCACTTTGATTATTTCAACAAGTCTCCAATGATGGTTTAAATTATATATGGTTACTCACTACTCTACTCGTGTATACCGTAACCCTTCTTTTACCGAGTCTCGGGTCGGGTATATAATCATACACAGTTTACTGCATTATCTCTCGAGTCCCTCACTAAAGCGTCAGGTACGCTATATGAGGAAATTATAATGCGATGACATAAAGAACTTACCGTGTCCCTAACTAGAGGGCCGGGTACGTATGTATATATATATGAGATGATGATGTGATGTGATAAGGTGGTGATGGAGCCGGGCCCTATGATGGTCCTATAGTTATGACTCACCGAACCCTGAAAGGGCTGGCTATATTATTAATATGAGCATGCATGTTTTTATGATTCACAAGGTACAGGTACAGTATTTTCTTATGTAACGAATTTATCCCCCTGGCTCTCTTTACTTCAGATATGTTTCTAGTTATGCTTTGTATACTTAGTACATATGTCATACTGACCCCCCCCCCCTCTTTGAGGGGATGCATTCATGCCCGTAGGTACAAATGAATGTTTTGGAGACCCACCATCTTAGGACTCCTACCAGCAAGTTCGGGAGAAGCTCCATTGTATTGGAGCCTTGTTGTGGTACTGGTCTCTTGATTTGTACACTCATTTTGTTTAGTCAGGGGTATGGTGGGGACCCTGTCCCATCTTATGTTATCATTATACTCCTAGAGGTCTGTAGATATATGTGTGGATTGTATATGGGTTACATAGGTATGTATGTACAATTATGCGGATATAGTTTATATTTTGGGGACGTATCCCCCGTTGTGATGGCCTTGTCGGCTTATATATTTTCTTGCATGTTATATACTATGACTCAAATAGGGGAAAGATTTGCTGATAGCTAGTAAGGGTATACGCGAGTGTCTAGTTTGGACATGTATGAATAGCCGGGAGGAAAGAAAGGGCAATAGATGATAACGAGAAAGGGCGCCGCGTCTGGATTGGCAGAATGGATGAGCGACCCGTCACGGCCTACGGGGTTGGGTTATGATAGAAATTACCCCATGTCGATCTTGCAATCTTGTTGATCTTGACATGACTAATTTTTATGCTATCCTTAACATGGATTGGCTACATGGTTATTATGTATCCATTAATTGTAGAATCCATATGGTTAACTTTCAATTTCGTAGTGAGCAGGTTCTTGAGTGGAAGGATAATGATTTGGTATTTTGGGGTAAGGTTAAGTAGCTCTAATGAGGGTTGTACTCTTTTTAAAAATAGTTTGGAATTATCAATGGTGGTTGATAATAAGATTGAGGTTTTCTCACAAGGGGGAGAAGGATTAATTCGTTACCAAAGTCAGTTATGTGTTTGAAATGTTGATGTCCTAAGAAAATGATATTTAGTAGAGCCCATAACTGTTGATGGATGAGTTAGGTCCAATGTGGAGAGAGTGGGTGTTTCTTATTATTATAATTATAGTATGCTTACTCCATTTAAGGTTATAGACATGGGGGAAGAGCAAGATGGAATCTTTTTGTGTGCAATAGATAGATAAGAGTATATTGGTGTGCCCTTTGGTAAGGGTTAATGCAAATACGGATGTAGAGATGCTAAGGTAAACATGAAAATTCTAAAGTGATGTTGACTTCAAAGGAGCTATAAAGTGGTTAGAATGGTAGGCTTGAATGTGTGGTTGTTGATATGTGAGTGATTGCAGTAGGCTACTGACGACTTCTTGTTAATTATTTCAAGTAACTGTATTAGAATGGTTATAGAACTAGGCTTGAATGTCGTGTTGATGGCACGTGGATGAATGAACGGTGCATGGGGTGTTCTTAATTAGGACTGGAGGTTTGTTGAATGTTATGGTAAGGAGTAGTACTTTTGGGAAAACAATTCCTATATAGGTATAGAATCCTAAGGTGTATTGGTAAGGAGTCCTATGAACTTGATTTACCATTGGAGTTAGCCTCAGTTCATTCGGTATTCCATGTATCATGTTGAGGAAATGTATTGGTGATTCCCATGTCATTGTACCTTTGGGTAATGTGAGTGCTGAAGGATACTTGAATTACGAGGAGGTCTCGGTTGAAATTTTGGAACTCCAAGTTAAAAGGTTTAGAAACAAGGAAGTTGCATCCATTAAAGTCTAGAGGAGGAATCAAGAAGTTGAAAGTGTTGCATGGGAAGCAGAAGCAGACAAGATGAAACAATATCCTTATCTCTTTTCTTCCATTCTGGCCTAAGGTATTTAGCCCTTCATGCTCAAATCCTCCAAACTCTCACATTCCAACCTCTCTATGTCTCATTACATGCATGCATATTCATGAACTTAATTTAAAATGATATTTAAAATTGTATTATTTCATTCATGTTGGGTTGTTAGCTATATACTCTTCTCTACTCAAGCTAAATCTAACGCATTCGAGGAAGAATGTTCCCATGGGGGAGATATTGTAATATCTCAGGTATTTGGAGGTTGGAATATGATATATTAAGGTTAAACATTATAAAAATGGCCTATGTCAATTTTTAGGCCAAGTATCCTAGAAGATAAAAAAATTCCAAAAATTGCATTTTCAGAAGGGTGCGCGATAGGTCCGCGTGGCAAAGCTTCTCTCTTATAGTGTAAATTTTTCCCAAGTCAAAATCTGGCCAAATTCTCATTCGCTCAAAATTGACCAATCAAGGAACAAGTCTGCATCGCGGACTTGGGCTAAGGTTTCCATCCATATTCAATTTTTAAGTGGGGACATGTTAGACTTTTCCCTAACTAATAGTTATTGAACCTAGATATTTATAGGACCTAGTTCGACCCTATAAACTAACCTAAATCCTATTCTTCTTTGTTCTAGAACAATTCATTTATTCAAATAATTCTCTCTGTACAAAGGCTAACAAAAACTCCATTGAAGACATTCAAGAAAATATTTCAAGTTCTCCATCAAAAGTTCAAATTTCTTCAAGTTTCTTTGGTCTTCTTATTCAAGGTATGCAGGTGATACATCAGAGGGCACCTTTCACCCATATAGCCCAATAAATTCACATCTTTTTGATAAATTCAAGTATGTATTTTATGAGTTTTATGATCTCTATTTCAATTACATGAATTATAATTCAAATTATGATTATGAATCTATTTTAATATAAATTGATGGTTATTGCATCGAGTTGAAGAGTTTTTCTATGAATTTTTCTATATTGATCTTTAGAGTTCTTGATATGGATTATTGGTATTTTCAATAATGCTTCAATTAATATTGTTTTCATGAATTATTTATGGTTTGATATAAAGTATATGATCATGCATGATTTCAATCCAATTTTATGAATTACAAGCCAATTCATCATATATTCATGTTTTCACTTTATTTTGAAGTACAAATCTTGATCACGAACTTCAAAAGATTTTAAATGAATAATTATAAACGACTCGTGCAAGATCTTGAATGATGTTTTAATGATGTTTCAAGCTAGTTTTGTGAAGAGGCTGAGTTAAGACCCTAATGATATTTTTATGAAAATGAATCATAATGATGGAAGGCCTACACCCACATTAAATGAATAACGTGATAGTGAGTTACACTTATGAACAAGTTTATGAATGATTATTAAGGTCTATAAATGACTGATGAAAAATAATGAATGATAAGGAATGAGCTATTCCTATGATATATTTATATTATGATATAATATGTATTCAGTGTGATGTTGACTTAGTATTGAGAGGAATTTGAGTGAGCACTAGACCTAAGGGGTCCTTAGAGTAATCTCTAGTCCCATAACAACTTGCCACCATAGAAAAAGAGAACTTGAGGTGAGTACCCGGTTCTAATGATGATGATGATGATGATGATATAGAGTCTACCTTGATAAGTAGTCTCTCCCTACCTTGATGTGGGAGTTACATCGGGATTTCATGTTATAGCTCGCATGGTCTTAATGTCGATTACGGTTATCTCCCACATATGTATGGTCCGTAAAATATTTTAATTGACTAATCCTCTCTTTACTTTTGTATACTTTTATGGTTTAATGTACATTGATCCTTCTTATGCCTACTTATGATTTTAATAATTCTTTTATCATGCTTTTTGAAATGGTCATTTGCACAACATGGTTTTATCATGCATTGCATTGCCTACATACTTAGTACATTCAAACGTACTAACGTGTACTTCATTGCTTACAATATATCACAATGTAGGGAATGATGTTCCATCTTCTTCTCATGGCTAGTTGGTGATCTACATAAGATTGTGTGGTGAGCCCTCATGGTTCGAGGGAAAATCGAGTCTATATTTTCTCTTATTGTCATTTCTAGACTATGATGATGTTTGAGACTACTTAATTTTGTGTCCTTATTTTCCTTTGAGGGTTAGCTAGGAACATGTCCTAATCCCCGCCTATGTTAGTTCATGTAGATGCATATTGGATATATGTGTATAGAGTCTATGTCATCTTACTTCATCCTAGCTATCTTTTCACGATATTGTTCCTAATCTAGTGGCGTACCTTGATTGGTTGTCTTTTTTTGGTGTTTTGAGTGATGTCCATTAAATTTGAAGTTCCCGAAGTTGAGTTAGCTAGAAACACAAGTCCACATGTTTTACATTTTGCTCATCTTCATTCATATCACATGGCAACTTCTCATAAAAATTCCATGCTTCACATCTTTATTTTTCCGATTTGATGAACTTGTAGAGCTCTAATAGATGCTTCAATATTATTATCTATAAAAAGTGCTAAATCCTACAAAATAAGACACAAAATCAATACAACAATGTCTATTTTGAACATCAAATTCATCATTGCTAGATATTTTCATCTTTTGCCACTATAATCAATGGGCAACGGGCTATTAGTGTGTGACGAGCTATGCTAAATTATATGAAAACAAGCTTACTTTAATAAGTATTCTGTCATTGTTATTATGTATCCAGGTCATTCTTCATCTGAAGGATAACCTTGTGCAAAATCCTCAGTGAACCTTGTGCTATACATTTTTGAAGCCAAAAAAAACCTATTCTCCCTTCTAGCTTTTCAACCCGATAATAAAATTTATACACATTAAAAATAATCAAAATCCAATTGAAATCAATAAAATTACAATAGTAAACCAACCTCTAATTAGCATAGAAGTGATAAAAATCAATTAAAATTCATTAAAGAATGAATTGGAAAGAATTTGAAGCCCAAAACGAAAAAAAAATCTTGTTAGGAAGAGAAAGATGGTTCAAACCTGGGAAGAGATTGAAATCTCAGTACAAAAACAGAGAAAGATGATCCGAACCAGAATCTGAAAAAAACGTCATGAATCTGCCTATGAAATTCGAAATCTAAGCTATGATGTTTTTGTGAAGAGGTGGAAGTAGCAGGTTGAGTTTAGAATATAGGTATAAAGAAGTGGTTTGAAGTGAAGAATGTATTGGTCTCTACTCAGAATTATTTTAAAATGGGTTATATTGGATTGGGTTGAAAACTGACCCAATTCTAAAGTATGTTGTACCCAATCCATAAAATTATGGGTGGCTTGGGCATGTTATTTTAGTTTGGGCTCATTTTTGACACTCCTACTTTTCAGTCATTTATTTATCAGTTTGTGGTCGCTGTGGACCTTTGCTAGTACCCTTTTCAAAGTCAGTCTTAGAGGCTTCATAGACTAGTTAGACAGCGTTGAGTTTATTATTTTGAATTCATGTTTTAAAAACACTTACATTTAGTATATTCAAGAGTATGTTGAGACTCTATTATGAGAAGTGCATTATATATATATATATATATATATATATATATATATATATTGCATGTCTTTTATGAGTTAAAGTATTTTGCTTAGTGAGTTAGCTAGGCCAAGGGTTGGCTTGGAAAATGGTTTTTTAGTGTCGGTCACACCTAGGGTGTTGACTCGGGGAGTGACAGGACCATCTGTGGACTATTGTATTGTGATTAAATATGGTGACTTGTATATTGATTTACGAATTGTTATAACTGTGATGTGATTGTATATGTTGTTGTTTTACTATGTTGTGGTTTCTAATTCATATTTAATTTACTAGAATGACCAAGTGATCTTCCCAGTATATTGGATTGTGTAGTGATACTGCACTTTCTCCTTCTTTGTTGAGTACAGGACATCTTCAAGCAACTGTTGAGAGATCTTAACTAGGATATCATTGACTTTATCGAATTCAATGGTGAGCCAATTCTTTCAGGCTGCCGTGGATTCATCTTAGTCTTAGTTTATTCTCTTCGTACTTAGACCCCTTTTGTTATTCAGACTCGTGTTTTATACTATTGTTTGGGGGTTGCATCCCTTTATTCTAGAACATTAGTGTGAGTTTGATACAATGATTTTCAGGTTCTAGAGATTGTTTTTCACATTTGTTTTGACTAATTTTCTGAGTTAATGGGAACAACTTTTGAACTAGTATATTTAATCTGTTTACACATGTTTAAATGCATGTTGGTTGATAGTCTAATTAGTTTGGGGTGTAGTATTGGTTCTTCCACCGTAGGGTTAGTGTGGGTTCCACTTAGAGTGGGTTGGGGTCGTGACATACACATAACATAGATGTGTCCTACATTGTATGATACAAATCGGTTCGAGTATATTTCACGCGAATTGTCATATAGAACATGTGTGTCTACTTGTTCAACTTTATATAATCTTAAGTGTCTAATCGTGCACACCGAAAGTTGGAGGACTTAGTCGATAACTAAATCCATGTTAAAAGGGCACGTTTATATAAGCATGCCTATGTCTTATTCTCTATTATCTATGTAGATAAATTAATATTTTTTTCATTAATGATTTCTTTTTTAAAAAATAATTTAAAATTTATTTACTATATAAATAGATAATTTTTTAAACAAATTGTTATGAAATATATCTTTGTTTTTATTAATTATTTTTTATTATTTGCATCAAAATATGTTTGTAAGGTTATCATATTATAGATTCCGTTAAAATTAATAATATCATTTTTTTATTTTGTTCATTTGTTTCATCATAGAACGACATTCAATAATGTACTTAATCAATATTTTTTCTTTTCATTTTTTTGGATGAAAATAATATTCTTTTAATAAAAAAATGTTATATAGATTAAAAAATAAAAAATAAATTAAAAGAAGTATATAAAAAAAAGAAGACAGGTTTATAATGTAAGGGTAGAATGTACATAAAAGTCAATTAAGAAAAAAGGAATAGAATGATTATTTCTCAAAGTTGATGGGGAGTTTGATTTTTAAAGTAAAGTTCGGGGGCTGTAAATGACTTTCACCCTATATATAATTATGTTTAATTTTATATGATAGGCAGAATGATTTGAAAAACTTTCCTACTCATCTCAGTTTGATATCTAGGCCCTTGTGCTATTCTCAATTTCATCTGTTTAACTGAACTTGATCAAAACAATTTTTAAATTATAATTAAGAACATTCCATTAATTACAATCAAAACTCTTTCATTTATATAAATAAGAGAAAAGCGAAACTTAAATACACGCACTTACTTAATATGAATAAAAAATAATAATCATAAACTAATATTAAATTTTATGATAAATTCATAAAAGGATTATTCTCGCACTTACTTAATATGAATAAAAAATAATAATCATAAAATAATATTAAATTTTATGATAAATTCATAAAAGGATTATTCTACTTCAAGGAACATAAATAACAATATTTATAAATATCCAAGTTAGATAATAATATAAATAATATAAATAATCTATATTATATATTATATAAATAATATATAATATAGATAGAGGATTGCAAATAGCAAGGATAAAATACGGATTACATATGATTATTTATTATAAAATAGCCAAATGTCTCCCTAAGGTATTACCGATTTTTCAACTACACACTTATTTGTTACGAAGGTCCTATCATCCCTCCTGAACCTTTTAAAAGTGAAATATATACCCCCTATGAACTCACACCCAGATTTATATTAGGCAGTGGTCTTCACACGCCTACCACGTAATATTACCCTTTTTAATATATAAAATATTAACTTCTTTTTATATTCTATTCTTTTTCTTTTATATTTTTCTTTTCTCTTTTTCTCTTTCTTTCCCATTCCTCCTTTTCTTTTTTTTGATGGCTTTTGCAGATTGAAGACGAGGATGCCATGCCTACCACATCTTTGACCTTTACCGAAATTCTAAACACTAGGGAATCTTGATGTTATCCGTTAAAGCTAGAAGCAAACGAAAAACTCCGCTATCGAAAGTTGCTTCTTTCTTCCGCTACTATAATATTTCTAAGATATCGATTCTTCAAAGAATCACTAGTAAACGACACCAGCTTGGCGGGATGAAGGTGCCGGACTAGTGGAGAGACCGGTATTGATTCAGATTTAACAATGTTGATATGATAAACTCGATTAATGCTTGCAACAATTACAATAAATGGGTCTATTACCAAATGATTTCGCTAATGAATTCTTCTTCATTATTTGTGTTTATTACTCAATGAATTCTTCCATTAACGATTCTAAAATTTGATTCATTTAATTTTCAATTGTGATGTTGAGCTACCAACAAATTTCCAAAGTGGTGAAAGGTAGAGCTATGGTGAGAAGTGCATGATTTGAAGATGAGAATTGGCTTGGTGAAAAGTTGATGAGGATGGAGACCTGATGGTGGAGGTGAACCACCGTCGGTGTCTCTTGATCTATTAAACATAAAAGGAAAAAGATAAAGATGGTAAAAAAATAATAAAACGAAAAGTAATTTCTTGTTTTAAAAAATTATTAGAAAATTAATATGAAATAAAAGAAATATTTATAAAGTTAAAATTTTAATTATCTCTTTATCTCTCACTCTCTCAAAGAGAGTGAACTACACCTTCTTTGCCACCTCAGCATTTAGGGAGCAAGTAACTCTATTTTAAAATAGTGTAAGGGGGTGATAGGACCCCGTGAAGAATAAGTGTGTAGTTAAAAATTTGATAATAGCTTGGAAGGACATTTGATTATTTTCTCATTATTTTATAAAAAAAATTATGATAAAGGGGAAGAGTATCTACTTTTGATAATTAAAAGGGAAGTTTAATTTTTAAAGCAAAATTGAGGACTTAAATGATCTTCGCCCCAATATCTAAGACTATTGTAGTGTTTTTTTGCTTATCGTCATTCTCCTCCTTATGATTTTAATATTTAATCCAAAATTTTGTGTTCTACTCACTTTTAAAAACATGTATCTACATAAATTTATGTATCTACATAAATTTACTCCATGGTATTCAACAGAGTTCCAAAAATACAGTATTAGTTTTGAATAGGTTCGTTTAGATAAAACTTCGAAAAGTACAAAAATGAGATATCAAATCAGGACAAATAGAAGAATCTCTCGAATCATTTTGCCTATATGATACAAGGAAGCTTCCGAACTCTCTGCTTTGAAATTATCTAATTTAAAGTTAAGACATATTGTTATTGTCATAGCAACCACACAAGGTTTTGCTTTAGAAAACTGCAAACCAAAGAAAAAGAATAAAATAAACTATCTGGTCAATTGCTTGGGATGTAAATGTTTGAAAGTGTTTAGTTAAGACCCAATAAGACTTTTTCAAAGATACAGAGTTTCATTACAGTTAGGACGATTTAGAACTTTGAATCTTTGACCAATAATATATAGTAAAAGATGATCCTCTAGAGCAAAGAAAATGATAAGGGAAACTTACCTATATATACTATATTAAATATTTACCATTTATAATAATAATATTTTTTTTGCTGCACACTTATAATACAATTTTAATATAAGAGTAATTTATAAAACTCATATAATATAAATTTTATTCATGGATAATATATTTATCACACATTTTAATATACTTATAATATATTGTGTCAATTTCTTATCAAATAAATATATATATTTAAAAATACTTATAATATATTTATATTGCATGCATAATTCACTTTTAATACATGACATATGTATCATAATATTGCTATGCATTGCTATAGATGATAATAAATAAAAAATATCGTTAAAATCAATAATTATTTATTAAAAAGTGTTCTCCTGAGTATTTTTTTTCAAATAATAATGTCTTAAGAAGAAAGCATTTAAAAAAGCAATCCCAAACATTTTAAATGCATCCTCCTACTCCATACCTAGTTTTTTTGAGTTAATTACATTGAATATTTGTATAATATAATACATTTTTGAATATATATTTTATATTTTAAAATTAAATATTTATACCTATTATACTACGAAAACCTTAATTTTACGATCCCAGTGAAGTATATTCATAACTAAGTATATTAAAACAATATAATTATTTTATTTTAAAAAATATAAAATTTTAATTCACCCCATTTATTAAAAAGAAGTAAATATTTTTTTTGTCTTTCGAAACACATAAATATGAAAATTACATGAATTACTTAATAAGATATAATAACTATTGGTAAAATTTTCTGTCACTTGAAACAAGTAAGTCATTTGTATTTTTTATTTAATTATAATATTTTACTCCATATATAAATCTTTCACTTTTAATTTACTTTATTTCTTCCGC
Organism: Solanum dulcamara; assembly: GCF_947179165.1. Taxonomy (NCBI): domain Eukaryota; kingdom Viridiplantae; phylum Streptophyta; class Magnoliopsida; order Solanales; family Solanaceae; genus Solanum; species Solanum dulcamara. The sequence continues at coordinate 13,141,584 of NC_077247.1, read as the reverse complement.
TTTAAAATTATCATAATTAGTTACATGTACACCTCTTTAGCGGTACAAGTGTAGGATTTTGTATTATAGAAAGTGTAAGGGTTTGATTTGAAGCTTAATATAAGTAGTCAATTTTTTAAACTAATCAAAATATTTCATTTAAACATTTTAATTAAGTTTTATTTCAAATGAACACCTCAACTCCTAGTAAAGTGTTCCAATAAGACATTTTTCGTTTAAATTTTGATTTTTTTAAATGTGTGTTTTCATTCGTCTATTAAATAGTGAAGTTAATCACATAAATTATGTTATCTCATTTATTTTTACCCATTCGCCAATATTCTCAACTTGAGTTTGATTACAAAACATACTCATATGAGGTCTAGCTAGAGATGACAGATAATTAAATGAGATTAGATATTTTATATGGTTAATTTAACTACCTAATAGAAGAATAAAAACACACTAAAAGTTTTTTCAAATTTTGAACTATAAATATCTAATTAAAACACTTTATTAGAATTATAGATATTCCATTAAAACATGACTAAGTTTGAGTGTCTACCTGAAAGATCTAACAAGTTTAAGAAATTGACTATAGATTAGGCTTTGATTTAAAATACATACGCTATAACTAAAACAAGAGAAGAGAAAAGATTTATCAAAACTCCCTTTAGTTTTCTTTTGTAGAAACACTATAAACTAATGTGACTTGCAATCAAATCTTGCCAGTCGTGAAATATTATTATTCTATACTTGATTGCGGCTTTTGCACTGATTTACCAAGCCAAATAAATATTACATGAGCCAAAGAATTCTTAGATTATCTTTAGGTTCACATTGTTATTTGTTTTTAATATCCAAATCTCTACCATAAATGTAGTTGTTTAAACATATCACTTCGCATATAAGGGAAGGAAATTAATAGCTAGATCATACACCGACCAAAATATCAAGAAAAAAAAGAATTTTGGGGCTATCTGCTAAGTTATACTAAAATTAAATGTATTGAGAGGACAGAATAAAAGATTGTTGTTACTTCCATATACATTAGCAATCAATTAAATTTAGCTACACATTGCAAAATTGGAAGAAGTTTTATCAAAATAATTGTCTCTCATTGAATTCAGCAAGATTTCACTTCCAATTCCAAATGCTCAATCTAGATTTCTCCAAATTCACCCAAAAATCAATATCAAAATCTGATCTTATATTATTATTTTTTGTATATAGCTATTTGTGTGCTTCCGCTATTCCTTTTGTTCATGTTTTTATTTTGGTACTATTAGTTTCTATCCTCAATCCCATTACTCACAGTTTTGGGATACGGGTTGGCTTACCTACTGGACGGATTATAGTAGATGTTATCATGACTCGAGAGGTCAAGTCTTGACAACTACCCCAAGTAAATGGAATGTTCTATTCTTTCAGTTCACAGCAGTGCAAAAGTCCAATATTCTGTCTCTTTCAGACTATTTATACGTTCCCCAAAAATAGGCTAAAAAGTCATGCCTGGACGATTTCGCGACTTTAGTCGTGCCTGTCGAAGTGTTCGGTAACTACCAAAGGGAGTGGAATCTTGCATTTCATCTCATCAATCTTTCAGTCCTCAGGCTGTCTGGTTGGCAAGTATGATTGAGATCACATACAGATTCAGCGAGTCGCCAATTTGAATTCTACTTGGTTGTTTTTGCTGCTCAGTCTGCTCGGAATTTGCAGAACTTTTGGGTGAGCTTAGTCGAGCTTGCCATCCAAGTCGGCGGATGGGCTTTTTCTCATTCCACTAGTTGTTTTGTTCCTTTACTTAGGGAATATGTTCAGCTCCTTTCTGCGAGCACGATAAGGCTCGCCTTCTGCTTTGGCGAGTTACCTTTCAAGCTCCTTGCTCACCGACCTTCCTTGTTAGTTCGCCTTAACTTTCAATCCCCTTTGGCTATTATGTGGTCCACTTGGCGAGGTCCAACACTATGTTTTCTTATTTTTGCCACTTTTTGGGCTCTTTTCTTCAAATTAGTGCCCATGCCTTGTCCTTGATCCCTTATATGTAAAATCAACACTTTAATTTCAGTTTTGGACACAATAAGCAAGAAGGACACTATTTTATTAGATATTAAGCCCCATTAAGTTGAAATTCCTGACTCATCAAGCCCGTATCTATATTCAGGAGGTGATTCGTCTTCATGGTGTGCTTGTTTCTATTATTTTAGATCAGGGCTCACAGTTCACATCAAGCTTTTGGAGGAATTTTCAGGGGGAGTTGAGTACCCATGTCGATTTAGTACAGCTTTTCACCCGTAGACTGATGGTTAGTCAATCCACATTATTCAAGGTCTTGAGTGTGACACCCCAGAAATGTTTTCGCAAAGACTCGAATATTTCTTCACGTGAGTGCAGACTCGGACCGGAGGACTTGAAATTTTTCACATGAGTTAGGATGAGTTCCTAAGTAATTGAAGAGCGTTAGAGGTGATGTGGGGTCATGAAGGACCCCTAGGACCAAATCAAGCCAAAGGATTCGTCGTGGCTAAGTTTGAGGAGGAGTTCGCATGAGGGGTTGACTTCTAACGACCTTATCTTTTGAAATATAATGATCTGGATGGCCCACAACCTACCAAATTAAAGGTCGTCGAGTCTTCTTTCCAACGCCACTAAGAATGTAATTTTTGGAGTTCAGAGTCAAAAGATATGACGATCCTAAGATGAACTAGCACAGTAGAGATTTTCAGGCCTGGGTTGCAATTGCTGGAAAACTAGGCTTGGCGCCACAGTGGCGCGATGCGCCACTATTGCGCCAGAAATATGCCTCAGTAGTTTGGGCTTTGGCGCGACGCGCCACTAAAAGGTGTGCAGGGTTTTTCAAGCCAATTTCCAGAACCCAGAAAATATTGGCCTTGGCGCTGTAAGGGTGCAACGCGCCACTATCGCACCAAGAATGTGCCTTAGTAGTTTGGTCCTTGGCGCGGCATGCCACTATGAGGTGTGCAGGTTTTAGGCGTAATCAGCCTGGAACTGCAAGGGCGCGATGCGCCACTATCGCGCCAGGTGCATTTTTAGCCTATTTTCAAAACTTTTGAGGAGGGGTAATTTGGGAACTTACCCAAATTATATATGTATCACCCTAGACTATTTTGAGATCATATTTTCAGCCTCCACTCTCTCTCTAAAAGCCCTAGGAGCTTCTCTCTCTCTCTCTTCTTCTTCTTCTCCATTTCCAACAAGAAGGGTTCAAGAGCTTCAAGAATTCAAGCCTTCCATTGAAGACCTAACATCAAGGTTTCTTCAAAGTCTTCAAACAAGGTATGTAAGGCTAACCTAAAATATGGATTGAGTTCTTCCATATGCCCATAGATGTGTTGGTTAGGAGTTGTCAAAGAGTTGCACCTTCTAGAAAGGTTTTCTTGAAAGTTTTCCCTAAACTATGGAATGTTTTTAGATACAAATGGTTGATTGATGATTTTAATGACTTGAGTTACTAAATAGTTATTTTTTATATTATTAACTACAAATGTATCTTTGTATATAGATTTATAGGTATTGACGATATTCTTGAGTTGAGTTTTTTTGAGAGTATGGGTTCATGTTTCATTCACATGAACCCAAGATGAGATTTCTTGTCATAAATGTCTTGAGGTTGAGATGGATAGTTGTGTGTATATATGTATTGATTGGAATGAAAAGAATGAATTCGTTAGTTAAGAATGTCCCTTTGCTTTTATAAAATAAACATATGACTAAAATAAGGATTTTGGATGTAGATGTTTGATGATTGATGTGATGATGATGCTTGACAATGATATGATGATAATGTTTGATGATGATGTAAATGATAATATATGATGATGATGTGATGATGATGTTTTGATGACGATGTGAGTGATGACGTGAATGGTGCTTATTTAATATGTGTAGAATGATTGATGAAGAGGTATATTGATGAGGATGTTATGTGATGAAGTGGATTGGAGTCTAATGTGATTTTGTGGTATGTGATGTTCATAATTTGAGTTGATTGGAGTCTTAGGAATATTTTGAAAATAAATTATCTTTTGAGTATGAGCTTTAAATAAATTATTTGTGAACCTTTTTGCATAAACCATTTACACGCTATTTTGAGTCTAAGGAATTATTAGTTTCATCTTTGATTTAGAAAGGAGTTTAAGTATGAGTTGAGTATGAGGAGCCTTTAAATGAGTTGAGTATTTTTACATTAAAGTATCTATTTTGAGTTTGAGTTGAGGGGTTGAAATTATGTTTTAACGTACATAATATTTTCTGCATTCATCGAGTTGAGATTGTACAAGTTTTAAAGAGAAGAGTTTGATGATTTGAGTTGAGTTTTGAAAAGAGTCCAATGAGACTTGCCATTATGACTTAAATTGAGTTAAGAATGAGAACAGAGTTGATGAGGTGGTAATGTTCCACATGAAACTAGCTGTGAGGGCTTGTTTGAGATGATTGGAGGGAGTCTTATGAGCATGGAGTCATGGGAGGAGTATCGAGCACCGAAGCGGGCGAGAGTATAGTCCATACTCGAACCCCAGAAACTACGCTGCCAACGTAGGTAGGGATGGAACCATTAAAGTTGGATGCTTCCCGTGGGATTGAACCATTAAAGTCGGATGTTTCCCATTTTTATTGTCTTGAAATGATAGGACTTGACTAATCGATGGTATCCATGATTAGGGAGGCGTTCAAGCCCTGGAAAGGTATGGACGGACGTGGCAACGACGTCTGATTGTTGTACTATCACTTGCTCATAAGTGATGGTTGTCGGATAAGAGAAACTCCCATTTAGGTCTTGATAGTGCTTCGAGTCAGTTGAGTTGAGTGGGTTATGAGTTGGTCCTGTCTAAAGTATTTTTTGTTAGACTTAAGACACTTGAGTGAGTTGTTACATATTTATTTAGTCGAGTCCTTTGAGTTGAATTGTAAAACGTTGCATAATTTAATTTGCATAATTACTGAGTTGAGTCCTTTGAGCTGATGGTTGAGTTGAATGTTGAGTTGATTGTATATGGTCGGATTAGATTTGATGAATTGTGATTAGATTGAATAAAATGGTATGTGACTAGATTAGATTTGATTATTGAGTTGATTGTTGAGTTGAGTGTATATAATCGGATTGTACATGATTGAAAGGGATCGAATTGTAAATGATTTGATTGAACTGTATTATACATAATTGGATTGGATTGTATGGTATATGATTGGTCTCTGTCTAAACTGTATCCTTACTTTAGATTTACGACGCATTATTTGAGTCCCTTTTATCTTTCTAATTTGAGGTATGTGGACCGATGTTATTCTTCCTTGAGGTATGTTCTATTCTGCCATTTTACATACCAGTACATTCCACGTACTGACGCCATTTGGCCTGCATTGTTTCATGATGCAGAGACAGGTTTATGAGATCGTCAATAGGAGCATCATTGGGGATCTATTTGCACTCAACGTATTGGTGAGTCCTCCCCTACATTTGGAGGACACCGTTTGTGTATTCTTACATCGAGTTAGCTCCTTTATTTTTATTTGAGGTAGCCATGAACATGTCATTGGCACCAATTAGATAGTAGTGATAGAGGCTTCATAGACTAAATAGTGATGTGTCGATTGAGTATTTCTTTTCTTAAATTATTCTTGTCAAACTATTTATAATGACAAATATTAGAGTTGATTTGTTGGCCCATGGCCTTTATTCTTTGAGTTAGACTGATGTTTGAGTTTCCCACCGAATATTCTCTTTATTATTTTGCCTTCCGCTAATTGAATGAATGGATGGATATGTGATCAGGCTATGTGGTTCGCTTGGGAGCCAGAAATGGTTTCTGAGTACCGATTATGTCTAGGGTACCCTCCTAGGGCATGACATTGAGGCTAGGTTGCAGCCCTATGTTTTGGATTTTAGGGCTTAGTGGGACAAGTTCTTGCCTTTGGAGGAGTTTGCGTACAACAACAAATATCACTCTAGTTTTAGATGGCCTTGTTTGAGGCCTTATACAATAGGGTTTGTCACTCTCCAGTTAGTTCATTTGAGTCTACAAAGACAAGGCCACGTGGTACATATTTGATTCAGGAGACCTTAGATCATGTGAGGGTGATTTAAGATAGGCTCAAGACAACTTAGACTAGACATCAGAATTATACTGATCATAGGCGTTGAGCATTGAGATTTGCTATTGGTGACAGAGTGTTCCTCCGAGTATCGTCCATGAAGGGTGTAATGAGATTTGGGAGTCGGGGCAAGCTTAGACGTAGTTATATTAGGCCTTTTGAGATTCTGAGGACAGTTGGTGATGTGGCCTATCAGTTAGTTTTTCCTCCAAACTTTTCACCTATTTTTCTAATTTTTCATGTTTCGATTTTGCGTCGATATGTTCCAGTTGAGTCACATGTGCTTCAGTATGATTTAGTTGAGTTAGATGACCATCTGACCTTTATTGAGAATCCAATTGCCATATCAACCAAAGATGTGAGGCAGTTGTGATCCAAAGCCACTCTTGTGGTTATGGTCTATTTACGGCATCATCCAGTTGAGGAGGCTACCTGGTTTATTTGAGCCTTCACGTACTTGACTTTTACTTTCATGGATAGAAGTTCTTTTAGTAGTGGATGTTCTAATGACCCTCCAGTTTATTTTTAAGTTAACGCATTCATTTCATTGCTTAGAGAATTCCTATAGAAACCCCAAGTCATATATGACTTACTAGCACTAATTGTTTGGTCGCTTGGTCGTTTATTTCAGGTTTAAGCCTGTTTTCTTATTTTGGAGCTTTTGATACCTAAAAAGTTGATTTCAGTCATAACATTAGGTAAAAAATCTCAGAACAAAATTCTTACGGGTTCGTCAGCTCTAAAATGGCCAAATTATGCTACTAGCATGGTCAACACATGTATCGAGGCATTCGATGCGAGTTTGGGACCATTTGGAATTTTAGCCTTTTAATCTTGACCTAAGTTTGACTTTGGTCAACATTCTTGAAAAATGCACTAGGATGAAAAATCTGTCAGCACGGTTATTTCTGGAATGTTGAGTTTGGTCTAGAACTATCGTGCGCTTCTCGAGGCTTCTAATCTAATTTTGAGGCCCTTTGTGAAATTTGGATAAAAATGATAATTATGTGTGGGACCTATTTTTTATTAAAATGACCTTGTATGGAAATTTCAAATATGCCATTGGGTTCGAAACATCGAATTTGGTGGGATAGCATATTCTGTTTGCGCGCACGGGGTTTCAAGCGAATCTCGAGCACTTCATCGGAGACTTAGACAATGCTAAAAACCCATGTTGCAGGAGTGCTGGTACAGGGTCCATTTGACATTCACATTCACCGGCCTCAGGCAACATTTATGGAAGTCAGTGACTATAATCTCCGTGTACATAGGGCCTGGGCCGTGTTCGCGGTGGCTTGCCCATTTGGTCTCCGCATTTGCGCGAAGCCTCCGCATTCGTAGAGGTCTGTGGCCTTGCCTTCCACGTTCACCGAGGATCCTCCCCATTTGTGAAGGCTTAGGATCTTCTCCTCTACGTTGGCGGGAAACTGTAGTCGCGTTGTTAGATGGTAAATCCCTGGTCTTTTAATGGAGACTAAGCACGAATTCAGATCATTTCCCAAAGTTCCAAACTTCATAACTCACTCAATTTAAGTCCGTTTGGAGTTATTCAAAGCTTGGATAGTGGGGAATTTCTAGGAGAATGTGTGGGAAGCTTTGGAAATGTTGGGGAGGCTTCATTAGAGGTATATTTCCAGTATTAGTTATTGCCATTTTTGATGATTAAGCTAAAGATTGGGTTTTTATTGCATGTTCGTGTTTAGGCTATTTCGAACCCCTAATTGTGTTCCATTTTAGAACACAAGTTAGGGGAGGTATTTGAGACCTTTTCACAGAGTCAATTCCAAAATTACCAAAGCAGTTCCTATATTCTTATTTTTGACTAAAAATTGGTCCGACTATATTTTTAGTATTTTAGTATCAAAATGACCGTATTGATGTTGTGTACCTATTTTTGTTAGCATAGCAGCGTTTAGAGGCCGTTCTAAAAGGGAAAGTTTTGGTTCTTTAATTTTGAAGTGCGCGTGATCGGCCTATAGGTAGGCTACAACTTTCCTCTTTCTAAACTGAACTTGATTATGTGATAGAATGAGGATTATGTAGAATTTGGGTTGGTTAGGTGATTGAGCATGCTTGGTAGTATAGAAATCATGTTTTAGGTTATTTTGGGTAGTATCGGGTACTTGTGAGCATGCTGTTGTTTAACTCTAATCATCCATACCTTGTGGACTTGATAATTACTATCTTCTATTGAATATGAGTATGTTGTCCTTAGTCTAGGCTTAGACTAGTGTTGCCATAGAATTGCGATAATTGGAGCCTTTAGGTATCGTATTTACTCTGACATTGATTCGGACAGTTTAACTCTCTGTAGACTGGAATAACAAACCTGGTTATGGTGGTTTGAGTGTCTATTAGGCATTGCCTTAGGCTGATGACCTTCTACCCTCTTTACCTCCACTTTTGGATCATTTGTGGATGATTGGAGCTTTTGGGCCTTTTTTGGCAATTGAGGTTAGAGTATGGGTCAAGCTTCAAGTGCTAAAGTGATTATCTAAGAGTGGAAGTCAATCCATGGTGGTTTCACGATGATGACATGACATGGTATTATTTAGTAGCTGCTATCATTGCATATTCAAGATCTGGTCATGTTTCCCACTTACCCTCTCTGAGGTGACTTATCTGATCCAAACTCTTTTTCCTTTGAGAATTATTTACATTTTGTGGTTCGGGCACTGGACTTCTTATCTGAGCCAACCATATTGACTACTTGGAGATTTCTACTTACTTTCCCCTTCGAGATTCATCTGCAGTTCGAGGTCCGGGTGCTGGACTTCTTAGTTGGGCTATTACTATTGGATATTGGGTGTTACTTGGGGTATACTCGTGGTTTGAGGTCTAGCCTATGCTTTTCTGGCTCTGAACTCACTATTTCTCATTCTTAGTAGTTTTAGCAATTCTGTGTACCCATCAGACTTATGGGGGTCCACTTGAATTTTTATTTAAACTTTTGAATGGGTGTACCTTTTGGGCTTATGGGGTCCAGATATGTTTAGATAGTCGTACTTAGTTCCTTTAATTCCTTTACACTCGTATACATCTCTTTATTTTTCTACCTCATTTAGTTATTTATCTCAGATTCTATCTTTCCTTATTGTTTTTACTTGACAAGCTCAGTTGGCCTATGATGCCTACTGAGCACTTGTTGTTTTAGTACTCATACTATACTTTGTATCTGTTTTTGTGATGTAGGTTCGACCACCAGTTACCAGTACCGATTCGGGCCAGCTGTAGTCTGCAATGGAGACGAAGGTGAGCACTTAGCTTTTTGGGATCTGCTCTTGTCCATTTGTACATATTTGACTTTTCTTTTGCTTTTTGAGACAATCTTTATTTTTGTGGTCCACTTTTGGGACTTGTATCCATATTTTCTAGTAGCTCTGTACTTGTGACTTCAAAATTCTGGGAGGGATCTTATATTTTGTTTTATATGTTATTCGTTGTGCTTTCGGTTATTACTGTTGTTCCTGTTATTGTTTTTAGTACTATTAGTTTCTACCCTCACTTCCATTATTTGATGTTCCAGAATACGATCGTCTTACCTACTTGTGGGTTATAGTAGGTACCATCATGACTCAATAGGTCGAGTTGTGACAAAAAGGGGCAGCGATTAGAGGGCTCATCACTAGGGCAGTTATTATGGTTCTCATTTTAGGGGCAAGAACTACTATGATAGGCCTCGCCTTTGCTACTAGCAACAGGGCTAGTCTATCTAGCTTGTTCAGGAAGAACTCTAGACCACAGAGAGCGAGCAGTATAGCTGTGGTGGTTCTGGTGCAGAACATAGTTCTAAGGAATCACATTCAAGTTGTTTAGGCTGTGGTACCCTATCTTCATAGGGTCGGGCTTTATAGGGTATATTTGATTATGGCGAGCTAGGCCACTAGTGTAAGATGTGTCCCAACATGGGATGATTGCACATACTCCACAGTCAGCATAATAAGTTTTATCAGTAGCACCTCCCGACTAGAGGTGGTGCTCTAGGTTAGGACTAACATGATGGTAGCCAAGGGGCTCAAGGAGGACCCCGGGGAGGTAGGTCAGATGGTAGGTTAGACACTCAGACCAGAGGTAGACATGGCTATTTTTATACAGCTCTAGCAAGGGCGGAGGCTGAGGCATCAGATGATGTCATCACAGTTATGATTCTTATTTTCCATCAACAACCTCGACTTTAATTGATATGGGTTCTACATTCTTTTATAAATATGTGTATTATACTGCTTAGTAAGGTATATTTTTTGCAACTTTATCAGTGTCGTTGCATGTTTCAACCCCTGTGGGTGAGTCTTTAGTAGTGGATCAGGTATTTAGATCTTATTTGGTGACTAGTGTGGCACTCGGGCTGATCTTATTTTATTGAATAAAATTTATTTTGATGTTATTTTGGGCATGGACTGGTTATCTCCCTATTGTGCGGTCTTGGATTGTTATGCTAAGAATGTTACATTAGTCATGCCTAGTATCCCTCTGGTTTTGTGGATGGGCTCTTTTAGTTACTTGACAACTAGTGTTATTTCTTATGGTTGGGGTTTGAGGCAAGTAACTAGTGGGTTTTGGCTTATTTGGCATATGTGAGGATTTTAGTAGGGAGGTCCCTACAGTTGATTCAGTCTCTATTATGTGAGAATTCATAGATGTATTTCCTACTGACCTACCTAGCCTTCTCCAAGAGCGTGATATTGACTTTTCTGTTAAACATGAGTCAATCACTTATGTTATCTTTATTCTACCTTATTGTATGACCATGCATAGCTCAAAGAGCTCATCGTTCAGCTTTAGTATCTCTTGGGTAAGGAATTCATTAGAATAATGTTTCACCATGGGGCACTCCGATCTTGTTTATGAAGAAGAAGAATGACTCTATGTACATGTGTATCAATTATAGACAACTAAAAAGGTGAAATTGAAGAATTGGTATCCTATGCCTCGTATTGATGATTTGTTTGACCAACTTTAGGGTTCTACAGTATTTTCTAAGATTGATTTGATTTTTGGTTACCATCTGTTGAGGATTAGGGTGACGAACATCCCTAAGGCGACATTTACGACTTATTATGGCTATTATGACTTCCTAGTGATGTCTTTTGGGCTAACCATTTGCCTATCGAAATTTATTAAGTTGATGATGCGTGTGTTCAAGCGTTATATCAACTCTTTCATCATTGTGTTTATTGATGACATTTTGGTGTACTCAGGAGCAGGGAAGAGCATGAGCAACATATGAGGATTGTGCTTAAAACTTTAAGAGATCAACTACTTTATGGTAAGTACTGAAAGTGTGAGTTTTGGTTTGAGTTTGTAGTATTCTTGGGGCATGTGATATCCAAAGATGGCATTATGGTTTACCCGACAAAGATTGAGGCTATTCGTGATTGGATTTGATCCACCTTGGTTATTGAGATTCGGAGTTTCGTTGGGTTAGCTAGTTACTACATGTATTTTGTAGAGTATTTCTGTTCCATTGCAATTCTTTTGAATCAGTTGACTCGCCTTGACATTCCTTTTGTGTGGTCATATACGAGCGAGTTGAGCCTTCTGAAGCTTAAGGAGTTGCTCAATACCGCTCCTATTCTGATGCTTCTAGTTTAGGCAAAGGCTTCACCATGTATTGTGATGCATCCAGCAAAGGGTGGGTTTTGAGTTGATGTAGTGGAGATGTTTCGTTGCTTATGCATCAAGAAAACTTAAGGAGTACAAGCACAACTACCCCACTCATAGATTAGCGTTGGCAGTAGTAGTTTTTGCACTCAAGATTTGGAGGCATTACCTATGTAGTGTCAAATATGAGATCTATACTGGTCACATTAGTTTGTAGTATATTATGGGCTATAAAGACCTCAAATTCAAGGCAACATAGGTGGATTGAGCTTCTGAAGGACTATGACCACTCTATTCTATACCATCCGGATAATGCGAATGTGGTAGAGAATGCCTTAAGCAAGAAGGCGATAAGTATGGTTAGTCTAGACTTTCTTTTAGGTATGGCTTAGGACATCCCGTCATTAACCAATGGGATGATTCACCTTGATATTTCAAATTTAAGGTGGATTCTAGCTTATGTTAGAGTTCAATCGTGTCTTTTGGAGTGGATTTGTGGTCAAAAATTTGATGATGATGCGTTGGTATCTCTTTGAGAATGGGTATTTTGAGGTGATGATTAGCAAGACGCCTTAGATGCGGATGGTGTTTTGAGGTTTGATTGCTCATATTTGTGTTCCTAAAGTTGGAAACTTGATTCAGTTGATTCTTTGCAAGGCCAATAATTCTAGATAATCTATTCATCAAGGCGTACCAAAGATGTATCGTGATTTGAGGAAGTATTATTAGTAGAGTGGTATGCAGAGAGATATTATGGACTATGTGTCCTAATACTTATGTTACTAGCAGGTAAAGGTGGTGAATTTCAGAGATTGTCTATTCTGGAGAGGAAGTGGAAGCTCATCACCATAGACTTTGTTATGGATTGCCTCAAGCTTCTAGAAATGTTGATAGATTTGGGTCATTATGGATCGATTGACCAAATCAACATATTTTACCCCTGTTCAGTCTTTTCTTAACACCGAGAGGCTAGCTTGTGTCTATGTTCAGGAGGTAGTTTGTCTTCATGGGGTACATGTGTCCATTATTTCAGATAGGGGTTCTCAGTTTACTTCAAGCTTTTGGAGGAACTTTCAGGAGGAGTTGGGTGCCCATGTTGATCTTACTACAAATTTCCATCCACAGATCATCGAGAAATCAGGGCGTACTATTCATGTTTTGGAGGATATTCTACGAAGTTATGTATTAGGCTTTGGAGGTCAGTAGGACTAGTTCTTAGCCTTACCAGAGCTTGCGTATAATAATAGCTATCACTCAAGTATTTAAATGGCTCCTTTCGAGGCCATATATGGTAGATGTTGTTGCTTTCTGGTTAGTTTGGTTGAGGCTTTGGATCCTAAGCCACATAGTACTGATTTACTTCAAAAGGCATTGGATAGTAATTGGATGATTTAGGACATGCTTAGAGTAGCCTAGAGAAGGCATAAAAGTAATGTTGACTGTAGGCGCTGACATTTGAGATTTGGATTTGGTGATTGGGTATTACTTAAAGTATCACCCACGAAGGGCTGATGAGGTTTGGGAGGCGGGAAAGCTTAGCCTAGGCACATAGGGCCATTTGAGATTTTACGAATTGTTGGTGGTATTGCCTATGATTAGACCTACCTCCTACATTTTCAGCTATTCATCCAATTTTTCATATTTCTATGCTTCACTGGTATGTCCCTGACGAGTCCCATGTGCTCCAATATGATATAATTTAGTTGGATAATCATCTGACCTTTATTTTTGGGACTGGCAATTCGGTCACCTGGTCATTTATTTGGTTTTTGTGTAAGTTTTCATGTTTTAGATCTTTTGAAATTTGAATGATTGACTTTAGTCAAAACTACAGGTAGATGACCTTAGAATGCAATTTTGATGATTCTGTTAGCTCCGGAACATCGAGTTTGATTTAGTAGGACCTTTCATTTGGTCTTGAGGCTTTTAGACTCATTTCAAGCAACCTTATGGCTTCTAGCAAATATTGAACTTGGGCGTGAGACCCACTTTTTGTCTAGATGAAATCTAAAAAATTTTACATATTTGTGAGTTTGAAATGTCAAATTTGATGGGGTTTCATAGTTTGTTTGCATGCACGGGGTTCTGAATGAATCTCTAGCACCCTCTCGGGAATTTTAAAACTTATGGAATCAACTAGTGTTGTATTAGCTGGTGAAACACCATTTTCCTCTTTGCGTTCATGTGCCTTAGACACATTTACGGTGGCCAGTGAGTATGGCCTCTATGTTCGCAAGCCTAGGATTATATATGCGAAGGCCATGGAGTTTGATCATTGTGTTTATGGGCCCTAAACCGTGTTTTTGGAGATCAAGGTACTGACCCTGCGCGTTCGCGGGTTAGGTACTGCATTCATGGAGGATTTGGGCCTGACTCTTTTCATAGACTTGGTCCCACATTCATAGAGGTCATTTGGCTCTCTTAATTAAAGACCAGTCTTGAAAATTAGCTCATTCCTCCATTTTCAAAACTCAATATATTGAGCTTGTAAGCTCCGATTGAGTTAGTTTATTGGCTCTATTTGCTGGGAATTTTTAGATATTCATAGTGTGACCTTCACAATAACATTAGGAGATTATTTAGGACATAATGTCTTGTTTCCAAGACCTCTAATTCCTCTTTAATAGTAAGTTTTAGCTCTTAATGTTGCATGATCTCTTTGGGTCTGTTTTAAGCTCGAATTTGTGCTCATTTTCAAACACAAGTTCCTAGAGATATATGGGACCAATTGATAGAGTCAATTTTAGAAATTGCAGTGTCGTACCCATAATTTCATTTTTGACTCGATTTTGGTCCTATCTTCATTTGTTTCAATTTTTGTGTCTTAACGTCCCTATTGACTCTGTGATCATAGATTTAATAGTGTAGCAGAGATTGGAGGCAGTTTGGAAGGGCAAACTGCTTTACAATAGTGGTTTTGGAGCATGCGTGGTTAGCTTTGAGGTAGGATACGACTTACCAATCTTTATATTGAGCTTGTGATAGTAAATTCATGTTGATTAGCTAGTCTTGGGTTGGGTTGTGATTCATATCTTATTTAATAGTTGAAATTCATGCCTTATCCTTATTTTAGGGTTTTCGAGGAATTGTGCTTGCCTGCATTAGTCTTTCGGAAACAGCCGTCCTACATTGGTAGGAGTCAGGTCTGCGTACACTCTACCCTCCCCAGACCCCACGATGTGGGATTTCACTGGGTTGTTGTTGTTGTTGTTGTTGTAATTGTATCTTGCTTTGTGGTATCCGTATTTGTCGTTTGTACTCTTATTAGTAGCATGTTCTTGGACTTATCCTAGGCATAGGATAGTGATTTCCTTAGAATTGCATTTTGGAGTCGTTAGGCCTTAAAACTCTCCGACGTCGCTTCAGATGGCTTAGCTCCATGTAGACTGGTATTGCAGTCTTGGGTTTGATAGTATGGATCCTTAGCTATGCACAACTCATCTTTTCAAGCGTTCATCCATAACATCCCATATGCTTTGGAAATGGTGTGTTTTCTTTTGCAATTTTTGTCTTTGTTGGTGATTTAGATTATGTCTTGGCTTTACAAGCTGAAGCAGGTCCCTTGTGACTTTGAAGGTGGTTTTTCTCTATGGTACGTTTTTTCTTGAAGAAGAACGTGTGATTTTTGGGACACTCAGAGTCTTTTAGAGAAGATTCAAGCCCTTCGCGTATCTCTTTTATCTGTAGTTTGTTGCCCTAGAATATTTACATAAACCATGCTTTGAGGTCTTGGTATACCACTATTATCCATGGTTTGAGTCCAGTCACGCTTCTATTAATTGGGTTTGAGTCCTAACATGATAATTCTATTGGGTTCTTCAAGGTGCCTTCGCTGAGGTTCAAGTCCGGGGGTTAATCGATTTAGTTTTGGAATACTTCAACCTTATATATTATTATCTTTAGCTCTTCGCTGAGGTTTAAGTCCGGGGGTCTGTTTGGGTTGTTTATTTTGTAATTCCTCAAAAGTGTACCTTGATGTACTGTTGATTTACGATACTTGTAATGCTTTATACTTGAGATTTTACCAATCTTCTAAGCATTTGTTAGTATATTTGAATTGATTGGTTTTGTCTTTGTTTTGAAGGAATATAGGTTTCGTTAGAGAATATGAAAAAACAAAGTGTTGGCATTCCATTTTTGGGTATCTACGAGTCTACCTATGATCCTAGGTTCTTTCTAGGAGTCGTAGGTAAAACTCGTAGGCAAGAAGTATGAGAATTTAAAGGTAGGTTTGAGCCATGAGAGAATTTATGAGTCATAGATTAGTAATTGTTGAATTAAGAATGGTAGTGTTCAAGATTCCCAGACCTTGAAGGCTTACTATGAGCCGTAGGAACTTCTATGAGCCGCACATAAGATTCAGAGAAAAGAAAATAAAGGACTCAGACCACGGATGAACATGACGAGCCGTAGATGGAACTATGACTTGTAGTTCCCATTGGTTGAATTATGAGGATAGGTTGAACATTGGTTGCTATGAATGGACTCCACGATCCGTAGGACGATCGACGATCTGTAGGTCCTGAGTCGTAGATGCTGCCAAAAAACTACTTATCCTACTTTTCCTAGATTTGTTTTGTTTAGGATTAGATGTCTATAAATACATTTTTAGGTTCTATTTATTTTATTATGCACGTTTTTGAGTTTAATGAATAAGGACTAACTACTTTTACTTTAATTCTCTATTTTGTGGGATTGTGATTATACTTTTGTTCGTTGAATTTTAGCTTTGCATTTCAATTCAAGATTTCAGAATTCCATATTCATTCTTGTAAGTGCATGATTTATTTTAACCAAATTATTCTGAATCTTGATCAACTAATTATGAGTAGCTAATTCCAAAACTAGGGTATATGTGTTCCCCACGAATCTTTAACTCAATAGAACCTTATATTTGTAAATCATTATCCAGTGTGTAACATGCAAAATTGTAAATTAATTTGACCTACGTGGTTGGTCCCCTATATAAGTGATTATCACCACATAATTTGATCCTTCTATGGGTGTATGCTTTGCCAATCCTTACCAGTGATCACATTACTATCCCTTGGCTTGGCAAGTAAGGCTTTTATATTAGATTAATTGTGTTATTTGACTATTAGACATTATTTCCTGATTTACGTTTCTTTTTTTTTCATGCTTAAACTTGTTGAGTTCTAGTGCATTCCCAATATGTAGAGTCAAGTCAGACCCCTGATTCCACTCTATCCCGAAATTCAAAGATCTCAAAAGAGAATGGCCAACAATGGTTAAATGGAAGAAGAAGTCACAGAACGATTCATTATAAAAGAAGAAGATGGTCACCAAAATCTTCCCCAAATCCACAACGGAATGTTCATAAAAACCAACCGATAGTGAGAGATTGTCCTCCACCCAAACAAAGACTTGACTTCGGTATTTGGAATAACTATGGGGTCAATCATTATACCATTGGGACTACAGGTTCCATCGGTTAATTCCATTGCCTCTTGGAGAAAGTTCATTGTTTCTAGTGGTTTGATTTAGATTCTCCAGAGTATAGGACTGTTTGCAGGCTTGCCATTCGAAGATCCTTACGCTCATCTGAATAATGTGGTGTATCTCTGCAAGAGTAATGTTGGTAACTCGGATTTTAATATAGCGTCATTGCATTGGGCGTGTTCCCATTGTCACTCACAGGCGAAGAAACTACTTGATTGACGAAGCTCCTATATAACTCCATCACTACATGGCGGCAGTTACATGGGACTTTTATAGAAAAATACTTTCCTTGTTAGAAAAACACTCGCCCCTTCACTTCCTCTCTTTTCCACTTTTTTTGGTTCTTACATCTTATCCACCATTTAAAATTATTTTTTTTAATTTATGACAAAACAAGGGAGTAAAAGGAGGAAAATAGCTATGAAATTCATATAGAAATAATTAGGTCAATAGAATATAATTTAATTAAGCCACTATGTATGTGTACTATATTTTTATTTTGTGTGTACCCAAAATTTAAAATAAAAGAATAAAAATAACCTTTTCTCCTATCTCCAACCTACTCCATCATGATAATAATATAAATGAAAAGACTATGAACATGTAAGTTTATTTTATATTTAAGTCTTTGATATCCTAATTAATAATCAGAGTTTAAAATATAAAATAAAAAGAGAGAATAAACTAGACAATTGGATAATTGATAGAAAATTTTATATTACTAAATTTTTTTTAGATGGATAATCAGACGAGTGGTGCATGAATTTTAGTTTGATCCCCGATTATGAGTTGAATTATAATAAATTGGGGATTGTTTAAAATATGCCAATAGGAAAATATTATTTAATTACTAATGTTTTCAATATTATTTTAAGTGGTAACAGGTCAAAATATGAATCATATGTGTTATTTATTTATTTATTTGAGAACGATTTAAATTTGGACAAATAAGATTAGACAACATAATAAATAAATATTTAATAGTTTTGCTTTAGGAAAGTTGTTAAAATAAGGGCAAATATGAGCCAAATGGTTAATATCGAGGGTATTTTTGAGCCAAAAGATTAACGTCAAGGGTATTTGGAGGCCGAAAGATCGATGGACGATAGTTTTATATCAATTCAAATAGTTAAGGGGCATTTTAGGCCATTGTCCGTAAAAATAATTGAAGATACTTACTCCTGAATTGAGTACTTATAAAAACAATATTCTACGTTAGTGTCTGGTAGTGGTACTTTGGTGAACCAGGTGGTGCTTCTATTTCATTTTTTAAAATTATTTTGAACCTATAATGAAAAAACCCAGAAAGCTATTTTTTTTTTCCCGTCCCATGGTTTGATTCTGTCTAGCCTTTTATAGATCATCCATATGAATAGGTTTTATAATCTAGAAGTTGCTTCCTTGGCAAAACTAACATTTGGCATTTTTCCTTTAATAGATAAAATTTATATGACACTAAGTTGAATGTGAATTAGAAGTAACTTTTTATGGTGTAGCTCTATAGTACGATTTAAATAATAAAAGAATAGTAACTATCTCTAAATGTCTGGTAGTCTCATGACTATAAGTGTTGTGCATAACACATCCATAAGAAAGACTCTACTGGATACAACTTGTGGACTCCCTGGGACATGACCTACTCTAATACCAAGTTTGTCACGCCCCAAACAAGAGGAGGCATAATGGGCACCCAATGCCTTATTCAACTGGGCTATCCACTAAAACATAATGAAAAGGTAACATCGAGGCTGACAAGGCCATCACAATGAATTGCTGAAATAATATAATTGGACCGACAACGTGACAACAATATCAATGACATAATGAAAGGGCTGACAATGCTTATCTTCTGATTAATAACTAGCACGCTGACAAAGCTGTAATTGAAATCATATAAAGAATAAGCTTATAAGGCTATAAATGGAAGTTGAGAAGACCCAACAAACTACTCCACAAGTCTATACAAATAGTACAATTCAAATGGTTCGGAATAGGCCCTAAAAATACCAATAATTATACAAAACATAAGTATTAAGAACTTTAGAAAACCAACAGCTCCAAAAAGAGTGAAGCTTACCAATCCTCAACTGAGACAACACTCTAATGCAAAGGCCGATTGAGACCTCTTGTTGGAACCTACAACACAAAATGCAACGTTCCCTGACATTGGGACGTCAGTAGAATGAAAATGCACTAGTATTTATGGGGAAAAAATAATCATAAATAGCTGTAATAAAAAGGGTAATAGAGGTACCACCTAAAACTAGAACTCTGATAGCCTCTATGGTTGATTTCTGAACTCATAATAATTAAATATGTATGGTATGCTCGTATAATCATATGTCGTGAATACATATATATAGCTATAAATGCATGACATACTCAACTAAATTTTAGCAATGGAGGTCTCTTACACTAACTAACCGACATCATATTAGAACCTGTGGCCATCTGTACAACATACATAGTCTCCTGGGCAGATAGGCCCCCTTCTCTCCGATTATAGCTTGGAGTAAATGCACATTCAATGTATGATATCAACTCTGAATGTACATAGTAGGCCATAACAAGAACTTAGCCAATCTCGGCTCTTTCATACTCTTATTCTCATAATCTCATAATCACTTCCATATAACATGTAAATGCCTTATAGAATCTCATAGGATTTTTGAATAAACCTGTAGACTTAACTAGACTTTAGAAAGGTAACCTAAATATGAGGAAAGATCTTAAAGTGCTTAAAGAATTTCTTTATGACTTTATTTAACTTTTGTACAACCATTTAGACCTATAAAATTCATAATAGACTCGAAGCTCTTAACCTGACTCAAACTTAGAATATTAATCATTTAGGAACTCAAAAGGAAACTTACATGCTTAACTTGATTTATTATAAAAAACTCCAAACTAGTAATAGTATACTCCTTTTAGAAACGAGGTTGTTTGACATATATATAACCAAAAGAATAGAGTAAAAGATTTAGTATAAATATTGTTTTCAAATGACATTTTTGTAAAAGATTCTGATGGGAAAGAATGGCTCAAAAACTCCCTTATATACAACAACATAATTCTCCAATATTCCAGCCTCACTATTAGGATAATAGCTCGCTAATAGATATAAAAAATAAGAAACTCGATGAAAAATAACTTTAACCTTCAAACATACTTTTCAATAGTACAAGCATGATAATGATATGATAAAGTCAAAAAATAAGATCAGTTGATATCCCAATGCCCTTAACAGAGGGTCTTTCTAGCAGTGGATTAGTAAAGGAAAATAGCTTTAACCTTCAAACATACTTCACAATAGTACAAGCATGATAATGATATGATAAAGTCAAAAAATAAGATCAGCTGACATCCCAATGCCCTTAACAGAGGGTCTTTCTAGCAATGGATTAGTAAAAATAACTCATCCAAAAATTTGTATTTTTCAAGATTCTTGCAATATGAAAAAGTTGGAGTTTACCTTAACATACCTTGAATACGGGATTGAATAGCTTAATATAGATGATTCTTGTTTCTTTCATTGATCCAAAAGAACGTCAATTGATTTTGTCACAAAATTTCTATTCTACGTAACTACACGTATAGATGTGTATATAGCAGCATCTGTATAATAGCTTTGTAAAGAATATGTGAATGAATACAATTCTTCCTAGATTACTATAAAAGTAAATACTAACAGTAGTATCAGTTTGTTGCCTCCCCTCCTTTTTTAATAAGGAACTGCAAATAAGATGAACTAGTGGAATCATGAATATATATAGAATATTTGCATCATACTAGTCTTGAATTTTTTTCGGATATTTTATCATTTTACTTCATTATATTATATGCACACTATACTAACAGATGTAGTATATAGTCAACTCTCACTAGGTGACTCTTACCTTAGATCCACGTGTGCAGCATGTTGTCACACAATATTAATTTACTATCACTATTATTTATATATTCAGGTTTTGCATAGGTTGGTGGTAAAATACATATAACTTTTTAAAGGTATCATAACTATGAAAAATATTTCGAATAAAGCTTAATTCATATAATAATAATTCTTCAATATAACTAGTCTTACTATTTCCATTAAAATACAATAAATAAATCCTTATAAATTAATGTAACAAATATATCGTAACTAAAGAATTCTTTTCATAAATATTTAAGGAATTTTTGAAAGATACTACAAAAATATTTTTACCAAATTTTAATTTAAACTTGATGTTCCCAAATACAAGCAGTATTACAATAAAATTCTCAAATTTAAGCTCATAAGCCCTTGACACAAAATAAAGGACAGTCATAAACACCCGAGATATTAAATATTTTAATATCAAAACATAATATCAACTACAAGCTCATCCCAAAACTAGCTAATCCACATGAATTCACAATCACAAGCTCAATCTAAAGTTCGGTAAGCCATAGTCTACTTCAAAGTTGACCGCACACGCTTCAAAATCACTATTCTTGAGCTTCCCCCTTTCGAACGGCCTTCAATCACTTTCAGGCTATCAAAAATAGGATTACAACATCAATATATGCCTTTAGAAACCAAAATCAAAATAATTAGAGATGGGCACAAAATCGAGTTAAAATGAATTATGGAAACCATGCTGGAAATTGATAGGTCGGAGACTTTGGACTAATTTTAGGCTCTTAGTTCATAAAAGTGTGTCTTCGATGCTTGTTTATGTCCGTTTCTGAGATTTTTTTTTTGAATTTCAGCTATGAGTGTTCAAGGACTAAACGAGGACAAAAAGAAGTAAAAGAAGCCAAAAATATGAAAAATGGGTGATTGGTGGAAGTTGGAGATCGCCGAAGTCAACTCGATGACTCACCGAGTGACTCTAAACTCACCAAAAAGATCATAAGTCCAACCCCTAGGAATTAGGCTTGGTCAGCGATGTAATGGAGAATTGCTGCATCGCTGAACTCCTTCGGTGGACTCCATCGAGTTCGCCGAAAGTTACAAAAATTCTGAAGACCAACATCAAGTTTGAGATACAAACTTGACAATGATTGATACGCCCAAACTTACACTTCAATTAAGAAGTATAAAGCAGTTTCTACAAATATATAACCCAACTAGGTTGGGATCGATCCCACATTGAATGCGAAGGAAATAAGCCTACTAACACTTATATTCAGTTGTAGTCACTATTTCCCAAAAGTAAAAATGCATAAAGTAAACTAGGAATTTTTGGTTCAATTGAGTAATTAGTAACAATGGTCGCGATAGCAAAGTAAAACAGACCTAGAGTTGTAAACAATATGAGAATGTAGCTAGGACTGTGTTGCCCATGACATGTAACTCAGTAGGCGTGTCGTATAGTGATCCCATTTCAATGAATCGCATGTAAAATCTAGAAAGTTTTGGATATCTAAATGCCTTTCGGTCCTATTAGATAAATTTCACCCTTTACCTATCGGTCTTAGAATGTATTTCTACCTAACCCTTGGTTTTGACCTCAGAAGATTATTCCCTCCCGGACTCAAGTTCTTAGACAAAAGTTTGTTACTCTGAATCTTTGTTGTAGTTAACTTTTCCTAATCACTATCCCACTCCCGAACAAGTAATAAATTCAGGCGAGTTTTAACACTTGCACTCGTTAAAATGAAATCAAAATGAAGATAACAACAATGCATGCTTAGTAATTTATAGAAAATCACCTATACGTTTGCCTACTTTGTTATTTTGTCATGGTCTCCACAATTCTAGTAATGAATTTTAGCTACTCATAATCAAAAGAAAAGTATTAAGAATTAGTGTAGAATTCATGCAACGATAACTTATGAAGACTATGTAATTTATTGGTGTAGAATTAATGCAACAATAACTTATGAAAACTATGTAATTAAACTTGGAGCAATAGCTGAATAATGAATCAAGAAGAACACAAAAATTTGTAATTGTATTTGATCATGAAAACTGGATCACAAAAACTCTTAGTCGTCGTGTTCTACTCCAAAAGCTGGTAAAAGTACGTAACATAAAAATAAATCCTATGATGACTATTTATAGAAAAATAAATTGAGTCCTAAACAAAATAGAAAAACTAAGTCGGCACTGGTTCACGTTCAATCTTCACAGTCTGTACAATATTTCAGGGTCCGCACAAGTGCTCCATGATAGTTTACTTTGTTTTACAACTACATTTGACTTTAATTGTTCATGAATGAAATTCGCGGACTGTATAACTTTTAACGGTCCATATAAGGTATCGTGTAGATTACCTTAGGCATTTTCCTGGACCTTATCAGCATTTTCTTCGTGGGCAAGGTTAACGACCCGTCATAGCTTCCAGATCCGTAAAGGGTCTCGCAAAGATCTCGTTGGAAAATTTCCTGGAGCTCTTCATAGCACAACTTTTATGGCCAGGTCCATAGTTCATGATAACTTCCATGGCCCATGAAGGATCTCGTGGTCATCCACTTAGACAATTCCTTGCAGCTCTTTCAAAGCAACACTTTTAATGGCAAGGTCCACAAATAGTATAAGGCTTCACAACCCAGTGAAAACCAGTACTTTACCCCATCCATGTGCTCAACATAATTTCCTTGCATATTAAACACAAAAACACATTATATTTACAAAAACATGCTTAGATCTCACGCCAATTCACTATTTTGAGCATTGAAAATGTCGTAAATTCATAACACAACAACACCCTCAACTTATAATCATTATTTTTCCTCAAGCAATGAAAACTTGTATAAAAATAATGATGCAAAAATATAATGACTCTAGAAGATATACAACAACCCACACATAATAATATTCACGACCCTTCCTCAATTTTCATCAAATCGGCTATGCAATGCACAATCCATTCAGACTAACTCACAAGGAACCATTTATGACATTTCACTACTGACAGTCAACTGGATAATGAAAACAATAATTTTGTAGTCAAACTAGCAACCAAATACTGCAGCTATAGTGCCCTCACCTCAAAGAAGTCTATCGCATGACTTATATAAGCAAAACAGAGACAAAAACAATTTCACTCACACTCTCAAACGAAGTTCAAACAATGCACATATATAAACCATAGGCTTGCGCTTATTTTCTATGACTTTAAAATAGCTCTTTTAGGATAACAACAGGACTTTCTTAGCTTGTAACGTAAGCTCTGGCTCAGGTAGGACATATTTAGGATTTAAGTGACTTTTTCCCCTCCTAGACACTATATTAACTCAATGTTTCACAACCACCCATAACTTGTTTCACCCTAACTCTCTTCTTTTATTTGTGCCTGATATGGCTTTTGCTCTATTTTGTTTCTTCGAAATGCTTTCTTATGTTCAAAAAATTGAATTTGCCCTTTTTGTTCATTTAATTTATTATTTCATCGCGGCCACACCCAATTTATTTCCTTTTTCCTCTCATTACCCATTTGTTTTCATACTCCAACCTTTATCACTTTCCTCTATAGTATCCACCATCAACTTAGGCTTTAAGACTGAGTTGAGGTGCATATTGTCCTAGGAGGGACCAGAGCCAAGATAAAGATTTACAATCAGATAGAGAAGGTGAATTGTGTTACTTCAAAAAAAGGTTTTTTTAGGCTCAAGCTTTTGGTTCAAAGGGTACAATTTCATTTGGTTGGTTGTTTTTAGGCTAAGTGAACTATTTTTAAAAAGGACCTATGATCCTTTCCTATTCAATCTATTCAATAGTTTTAGTGTGACTAACCTGGCAAGTTCTAGCTTCTAAACGCAAAGCAAGAATTGAGAAATGCAACTCACATACTTATGGAATATAACTTACACTATCCAGCACCAATCAACACATTCATATTTTAGCAGACAATTGATCTACTTATCAACATATCAATATATGGAATTTCATACCAAGATCCTAGCAAGTCAATTTTCATTGTCCAAGTACACAACATATAGTATCTTTCAAAATTTCAAATGAAGGTTATTTTACTTAGTGAATGCACATGTTTCAAAAACATAAGCCACATGCACACTCCTACAGACTCTTTGCATTTACACAACACATACATAAGTTAAGCATGGCAATTCTACTAGATAATACACATGAGAGAAAAGAAACATGGCAAGAAAAACTCCCAAGTGGACATGATGTCCCACCCCCAATAAAAAGTAGTGCATTTCCCTTAATGCACTTCAGAAACTCTCAAAAGGTAGAAAGGTGAGTGATCATACCTGCGATGCCCTAAGCTTCATTATGTGGGTCTAAAGTGTCCCTAGAGATGGATGATGAGCTCAATGATGTGGTATCTCCCGAAGGATCATCGCTCATAGTAGGAGTGGGAATTCCTAAAGGCACCCTACTAGTGGTAGCCTTAGCAGTCTCGATATCAGAAGTCTGGGCTGGGGTGACTACTAGAAAAAGCCCTATTCCGTGCAACCTAAATTTACTATCGCTCTTTCTATTCCTTATCCTTAGCTTCTCACCTTGAAGCCCTTACCACCTTTCATAATTGCTTAACCTTAGACTCCGATATGTCCTCAGGAGTACCAGACCTGTCACAATGTTTCTTTCCTTTTTTTTATCAAGCTCAGATGCTGGCATAATACCACACACTTTATCTAATCTAGTTATCTCCAAAAGGGTGGAAAATAACTCCATAAGTGCATTAATGTCAAGTGGAGGGGAAACATTAGCAACCTTTTCTTTCAACTTAGCCAAATCATCGCTCATCTCCGCTAACTATGACCTCATCGAATCAACTTTTATTCTAGTCAAACCATCAATCCTTCCAGTGAGGTGTGCCTCTAATCTATAAACTATACCCTGTATGAGCCCAACCTCCTTTCAAATATCACCCCATAATCTGTCCTCAACTGCTCACACCTCAGACTGGACTACCCTTGATAGCCTCTCAATAACTTGATCTAGTAACGCTTTAGTCTAAAGATGATCCTGCACTAATTTTTCAAAGAAAGCATATGGTACAGTGACCATAATACTTATGGCAGTAGGTCTAGATATCTTCAGCCTACTTTCACCATCAAGCTATTATGTGGCCCTATCGTTAGGAGGAGCTGTAGAAACTCCTTCTAATGAAAGTGTGCTTGGTTGGGGGCTTGTAGTTATAGGAATGAGAAGAGTGGGTCGGGTAGGTTTGTCCTTAAAAAAGGGGTTTTCCATGTCTTTGATCAATGCAATATTTGTGGATTTTGTGACTGTGGTGCGTCGATCGTAGAAGCAACTTAAAGAGACCCCAACATCTTCACGCATTTCCTAAATCAAACGTGGGAAGAGTAGGCTGACTCTCTTATTGAAATCCCTATATCAAATCTTAGACTCTATCAGACGACAACAATTAAGGACATAACTAGACAGGCTGCCAGTGATTACTATGAAGGATAAAAGGTATTTTCATTGACGATCGATTGTATATGAGCATAAACAATAGCCCACCAGAACTTGGACGCTAATTAGGGGAGGTTTTAGTGATGATCTACCTTAGGTTAGTCACCCATGGTGCATTAACTCCCTTAATTTCTATAACCTATGCAATCTACCATAAAATATTAGTCCCCTTCTCCAGGTCACTCATTCTCTCCTCGCTCGTGACCAAGTAGTGTCGGTGCTTATATAGGCCAGTTAATATTTTTACGGTGCATGCCAGTCCATATAAAACATGGTGGATAGTGTTCTTAAAGATGCCGACCCTCACTCCCCGAATGTGCACATGCTCTAATGGAGGAGACTTTATTGCCATAACCTTCTTTTTCTTCCTAGTCGTCTCACCAATGAAAGAGTTCAGTAGTATGGCACATAAGTAGAGTTGAACTCCTGAGTGAGTAGCTGAACATATTAACCCTGCTTCCTGGTTATCCATTCAAAGTGAAGCCGCTCAAATAACTTTTTAATGTCAGGCATTGTTGAAAGATTATTTGTGATGACTCAAATTTCTAGCATAATTGCCCATTTTCCAATACCTGTAGAGTTCTTAGAAAGTCCATTGACAAAGATTTCCCATTTCCCCATAATTTCCCACCTATTTTACGTGAACTCAATAAGTCTCCCATGAGACACTAGGTTAGATTCTCTCTCGGCTACCTGCCTCTCAATATTGTCCTTACTGGCTTCCTCGCTTCCACTACTCAAGGAACTTGCTTTTTACCTAGATTATGCCTCTTCTAAACTTTCCTCGTCCCCCAAACATGTTGCCTCCTATTCAAACTAGGAGTGAGCAGGATCGGCCTTAACCATGGCTTTAGCTCGTGTGATACAAGGTGAGTGTGGGGAGATGGCCTCTTCATACTGAACCTCAAGCCTTCTGGAGGATACACTTCCCTACTCATCCTCTTAATTATTAGCTGTCACGATCCAATTTATCAGGTCATGGTAAGGCCTATTATGACCCACTAATATCCAAGCCAACCGATATCCCAGAACTATGAGTAATGGGATGTCAGGATAGAAGACCAACCATATAACTAAAAATAAAAGTGAAATAACAAGAACATAACTCAACGGAGGAAGCAAAATGAAATATGTACAAATAAAAATATCCCTCCCATAATATGGAAGTTACATGTATAGAGGTACCACAAAAAAAGTACAAGTCCCAAAAGTGGACCACAGAAATAGGGTTGTCTCAAAGAGAAAAAGAGAGGAAGACGGGTAAATCTAGAATGCTATGTGCTCACCCTCACCTTCGATCAAGACAATAGCTGGCTCGAATTAACCCGATAACTAGTACTCGGACCTGCATCACAAAATAGATGTAGAGTGTAATATGAGTACCAAAATAATAGGTACCCAGTAGGCATCATAGGCCGATTGAGCAAGATAAGCAAAAGTAGACTAAAATCCGAGAAAATAATCCCAACCAAAGACAAGAGAAGAGGTAAATATAGGTATGTACATGAGCATACTCAACACACAAAGAGAGAGAAAATACTAAATCCACTAGGCTCCCATAAATTCAGTGGGTACACTCGTGCACAAGTCTAAAGGTAACAACCTAAACGAACTCCCATAAGCCCGACAAGAGCAAAGATAGTTGAAGTAAAATGAATGGATCCAATAAAGATTCAATAATGCTACCAATTTCTTTGACTTGAACCGAACCATCCCAAAGACCTGAAGCTTTAACTCAAAGCTAAGAATAGTTAAGGACTTGAACTGAAAATTCATTTGAGGATCAGGGACTCGAACCGAGATTTGAACAACCAAGGACTTAAACCAAGGTGATAGATAATCATGGACTTGAACCATATTCAAGAGGGGATTAAGGACTTGAACCCCGAAAATAAATGATTGTGGATTTGAACCACGTGTAATAGATGCTTCCGACATAAATCGAGTAATAGCTAAGTGCTCGAACAAAGAAAGTGAGGAGAGATAGACTTGAACCAAGGCTATATAAAGGCGCTGGGCTCAAACCACATCTAAGTGAAGAGAGATGGACTTGAAACAAGGTATATAAAGGCAGTGGGCTCAAACCACCGCTAAGTGAGTAGCAATGGACTTGAACCAAAGCTATATAATAAGGCAAGGGCTTGAACCCCACCCAGTAGAGTAAATTGGGGACTTGAACCATGAATATAGGCGAGTTGATCAGAATTAGGATCAGAGGCCAATCGAGCATCATGGGGAGTTACCCCAAACCAAGTGCCATCAATAAATCACTCCAATCCGAACTCCATCAAGTACCTAAGGCAGCTGATATAGTAGTAAGTGGCTTATTCTTGCCCTCAGGTTATTCACTAGCTGTACCAACCAACTTGTCAGTGCGTGTAGTTATCGTATCCTTTCTAACATTGCATTTCAAGCACTTGAACAGGAGTAATAGTCACTAAATTACGACCAAAGCTGACTTAGCTTTGTGCAGTTGGTTATCTATATATTTGATTAGTGCTACATTAGTGGACTTAGTAATAGTGGCTCAGTGATCAATATGGTGGCTGAAAGGAACCCTTGAGTGATTGTATAGTACCTGGATCAAACATGGAAAAGGAAGGCCCACTTTTTCATTGAAGTCCCAGTCCCTGATCTCGGTCTCTATCAAACGACCAACATTTAATGCATATCCAGACATGATACAATCAACCATTGATGCATGTAAAGGATGGAGGGTGTTATCCATTATAGTTGGCCTCAACCAGGCACGTACAACTGCCCACGATAATTTTACCACTAATAATAGTGAGGCCTTAGTGATTGGTTATTTCAGATTTGACACACATGGTGTTGCAACTTCTTCAGAAGCAATAACTTTTGCAATCCATTTCTAGATATCTGTTTGCTCCTCTGTGTTTTCCATTACAACCTCGCTTGTAACCAACAAGTGCTGATGCTCATATAAACCAATATGTGTTAGGCATGTGTAGTCCGGTCTGTGTAAAAGTTGGTTGATGGTTTCCTCCAAAATTTCAATATTTTTCCCTGGACCTAGCAGTGCTCTAGTGGTGGTACTTTCGCTGCCTTCTTCTTCTTCCTCTTCTTAGATATATTTCCTTGATTGAATTAAATAAGGTGGCAACATATGAAGCATAAAATTCTTATGTGAGTGGCTCACCATAGTACCCTTGAGGTTGGGCCATCAACTTGAAATGATTCCTGTCGAATAAAGCTTTAATCTCCGGCATCACCGTAAGATTATCAGCGACACCTCAAATTTCTATTACAATTGATATTTTTTCTAGTCTACTAGAGATTTTGGACATACCTAGATCAAAAATCTCTAGTGATCCGGGCATTGACCACCTATTTTGAAGAATATAAATCAAGCGGCGGCAGGCAACTATACTTTTTTCTCTTTCGGTAAAAATCCATTCAATACTATCTTCACTTTCCTCTTTGTTATTACTAGCTTCGACTTATAGTTTCTCCTCACCCCCGTCGGCACTCTGAGC
Source organism: Solanum dulcamara (assembly GCF_947179165.1). NCBI lineage: Eukaryota > Viridiplantae > Streptophyta > Magnoliopsida > Solanales > Solanaceae > Solanum > Solanum dulcamara. The sequence goes on along the minus strand of NC_077247.1, from coordinate 13,111,575 downwards.
ATCCCTAGAAATATTTTCATTATCACCAAACTCCTCCTTATTCCAAAACCATACTCCTTCATATTATGTTTTAATTATTGGAGCCTTCCTCATTACCCAAAAAATCTGCCTCCACTTCAGACTAGAAAAAAGTGGTTGTAGTTTCACTCAAATCTATTGACCTAGTACTGCATGGTGAATGTGGAGAAACATACGGATGCACCAAAATCTAGACCTGTTGGAGGACTCGGTTCTTGACTCAACACCAGGTTACTCAACCAATGTTTAGGAGGGAGAGTCATGTAGTCGGGACTTTGGAGCCTCATGAGGTGGTGCTAATTTTCACCTTGGGGACATTGTACCCATGGAGGAGATGTTGGAATTCAAAAACATTGTAAAATAATGAAACAAATGGATACTCAGACTTCCTATGTGTAAATAATTTACAAATGTGATGATTTCCCTTAAGAATGTCGTCACTCAATCTATCCTTGAGAATCGACACTTAATCTAGAAATTAAAAACATCTTGTTGTGATTTTTCATATTTATTCTTTTATATATATGAGGTTCACAGACTGATAAAAGTTATACAGTCCGTGAAGGGTATTGTTAACCTTGACTCCGTGAAATTTTCCTAAGTGTGGGTTCATAAGTCATGTCACGGTCCCTAAAGAGATTCACATCTCGTAATACCTCATGAACTTAAACTTGGGTCGAACTTAATAAAATGGTTCACCAGTTAAGTGATCAGATTCAATCTAAACCCAATTTATTGACAATACATACATGCCATTATGATTCAAAATCCAAACTACCCCTAAAATTATATTATTTTATCTAATAATCAAATCCTAATCCTACATTCATAAGTTATTAAAGTAATTGACTTAATCAAACTTACTTCAACCATTTGATTCAGAATTAAGGAACAGGATGAGACTTTACAGTAATATACAAATGTAAGCCACCCATACATGTAATTCTTGCTTCAAATTGAAGTGGTTTCTTTGGATAATATGATTTTCACGATTTTGGCTGGTGTAAAGGGATTCAATTTTTGCAAAAGTCAGGAAGAAAGATTGGGCGACCAAATTGATGTCCAAATAGGGTGAAGAAACACTTTTATTTTATCAATTTAGGGTTTTTAGGTCAAATCGGTTGGGTTTAATTTAGGATGATGGACTTAGTTTTCACGGCCATATCTATAAGAATATAGAAGTTGGAAAGTCTTAAAACGAGGAGCAAAGGATGAAATCCCAAAAAAATACAAAAAACTGGCACAAGGTGATGACCACAGAGGCCATCACATGACGTGGTCCACACCACGCCTTATGGTGAGCCACTGTGGTGATGATCATGAAAGTGAGTCCTGTGGGTAAGGGACCATGACGAGGGACGATGGACCATGATGAGCTCCACGGAGTGTAGTGCCCTCCATGGTGACCCCTCCCTCAAGACCCTCATAAAACTTTCCAAGGTAGGGACCAAGAGAGAACACCTCGGGTTGTGGAGTTCTTCAAGGACCATTTTGTGCTCCGTGATGTTCACTCTTATAGGTCCTCCTGCAGGTCCTGCACTATGATCATGGTTCACTGACCGTGATGCCCTCCACAGATTATGAAGTACTAAGACTTTCCCTGCAAAACTCAAAAAATTTCCTCCAAGTCAATTATCATGGGACACCACCAAGGGCCATGGTGATCACCACGGACCGTGATGGGTCCTCCGTGAAGCTGAGTCCATCTAGTTTTAAAAGGGGTATTTTGGTATTTTTCTATATTTTATAAGCAATGTGAGGTCATTTTTGTGGTTGAATATAACCTATCTAAAGAACTTAAACCTTCCAAAGCCCTCATTCCTCACAATAACTTCTTAAAACAAAAAACTTTTCTCTCAAGGTCTCCATTATTTTCAAGATTACATTAGGGTTTTATTCCCCAAGGTATGTGGATCTCATTAATGGTTTCTTCCACTAATGGAGCCCAAGTATTTTCTAAACTTAGAAATTCAATTTCAAATGGTGAAATCTTATGGGTTCTTATATCATGATTTCAAATGACTAGATTTTTGTGTTTTTGAAGCTTATTTACCTATATTGTCTTATACTGACTCTTAATTTCCTGAAACAGTTGATTTATCAAAGATCTTTGTATGAAGGCATGAAAAAGAGTTTTAAAGTGTATTTGTGGGTTGCTTTAAAGATGTTTTAAATTGATGCATTATATTACTCTCATGCATACTATTGTGGATTTGAATTACTTGAAAGTTGATTGAATAAAACTCACCTAGTTTCACTATGTTACAATGAAGTTGAATTGAAAGCTTGGGATTGACTTAGCACCGAATGGGGCATTAAGATACGATAAGGGAATCCTATTAGCAACCCCTTGTCTCATTAATAATGCGCCAAACATAGGAGCCCTTGTAGGCTTAGGCTAGTGGATCCACAAATAGCCCTAAATATTAAAAAAATAAATGAAGTTGTCGGAGTTCTACCTGGCAAGTAGGCTCCCCGTGCCAACGTAGGAGGTTATGTTGGATCCCACATAATAGCTCGCATGATCTTAAATATCAGTTACGGTCATCTTCCCATAAATGAATATTTGAAATGATCATTACTTGATTATTCATGCATGGATTCACATAAGTACTTTATTTATAAATGTCTTAATGATTTTTATTAGAATTCATGCTCACATACTTAAATCATTCAAAGTACTAACACATACTCTATTGCCTACGTGATATTACCATGTAGTTGGATACGTTGAAGGCTACTATTTTTGGTGAGTTCCCGTGTTATGGGAACAATATCCCTACCTTTTCTAGCTTATGATATGTATAAACTTTTGTTTACCTTTTTGGTACTTTTGACACTTATGCTGAGGGTGGGCTAGAGAAATGTCTTATCCCCCGCCAAGTCTATTTGTAGAGGTATGTTTGGACGAAAATGTATAATGATCTAAGATTGATGTTGGTTCTTATTCTCTGTCGTTTCCCTTAGTCCAATTATACCTTTTATTTTCACAAGTTATTGAATGTCCTCACCTATGAAAAGCATAATGAATGCTAAGAGGCTTGGATAAGGTACCTCCGGGTGTCTCATTGCCGTGTTGCGTCTAAGACTTGGGCTTGGGTTGTGACAATATCATTTACCTCTTCATTGTTCAATCTAAATATGAGATCACAACTTTTTATATCTACCAATGGTCTACTTGTGGCCAAAAATAGCCTTTCCAAAATTATTAGAACTTTAAAATCAACCTCACAATCGAGAATGATGAAGTTGGCTAGGAAGATGACACTATCAACTCTTATGAAGACATCGTAGAGAATTCTCATGGGTCTCTTGACTGATCAGTCTACCATTAATAATATCAATGTAGTAGGTTTGGGGGCTCCCAAACCCAACTGCTTATAGATAGCTAGCGGCATAAGATTTATACTAGCTCCCAGATCACACAAAGCCTTGGCAAAGTCAAATGCACAATTGTGCATGGAATGGTGAACGCACCAAAATATTCCTTCTTTTCCACCAAGGACCCCCCTTTAGATTTGCAAGTCAAAGTTTCTTTCTATTATATAACTAGGCCCAAGTTACGGTGGGCTCTTTCTATTCAACAATTTCTTACCAATAGCACTACAGTGATGTAGATTATCTGCTAGCTTGAAACTAACAGTTCTCTCTTTTGTGACTGGTACTTCAAAACCATGGCATATCCTGACATTTTCTCTAATGCCTCTACCAAAAGAATATTCACTGAATGTTCCTTAAACATAGATATGAACTTTAAGAACTTAGTATCTTTAACTTTCTTTTTCAAGCTATGAGGAAATGTAGGGTTGGTTTAGGCAATGGTGTCAATGGCTGCAAAACCATCGGTTTAGGATTCTTTGTGTTTTTAGCCTTTTCAACAACTTTTGGACTAACGTTCGCCTCCTCTATCTCACCAACATCAACAAAAACCTCATCATTAACTCCACTTTTGACTCTCTCTTTAGTTTCAGATTCATTATCTCTCTCCTGGTCAATACTTGCAAGTACTGGTCCTTGAACTGCTTCACCACTCCTAGTGGTCATTGCCATGCATTGCCCATCCTTTCTTGGGTTCTGAACAGTATTTTTTGGGAGTGTACAATTTTTCCTCTAATTTAGTATGTCTCACAATTGTCCTATATGATGCTCAAACTATTTGATAAAAGTAGAGTGTGAATTCACTAACTGACTCATATTGGACATTTCACTTTTCAGCTCTTTAGCACAAGCTTCTATAGACTCCACCTTCTGCAACACCTTAGCCAGCATCTCTTCCATTATGGAGCTACTTGATCAATTTCCAACATGATCCTAATTTCTAGGAAGCATATAGACTTTGGTTTGATCATTCTTAAAGTTGTCCTTATTCTACCAATTGCCTTGATCACAATTTCTTGCCCTGTCATAGTATCCATCCTTTTGATTGTTCTAATTTAGGTTTTCCAAATTATAAATTTGGAAGCCCTGATGGTTGTAAAGATACTTTGCCTCCTCATTATAGTAAAAATTTAAATCATCATATCGACTAGCAGCCCCACTGCATTTACCTTGTCAACTGGTTGTTCAGATACTTTGCCTCTTCATCGTAGTCAAAATTTGAATCATCATATGGAATAGCAACCCCCACTGCATTTATATTCTCAGCACCTCCAGCTAACAAGCATTTGGTAAGCAGATCCATCTGTGCTTTAATATGGGCCATGTGTTGATCACACTTTTCTTTTCTCTATCGCTACTCTAGTGATATTTTGAATGTATAACCAAGCCCTTAAACTTCATATTTTCTTGTGTGCAAGAACCTATTGTTCTTTGAGACCTTATCTAATCTAGCAGCATCTTTTAGAAAAGTTTTAGATATGAATGATCCTCCACAGATTGCATCAATAACAGGCTTGGTCATAAATGTTACACAATCTTAATAAAATCTCCATCAGATAAACTTTTGTCAAAATATGGTTCGGGCAATGCTTTAGCTTTTGGCTAAACCTGAATCGAGAATCATGTAGTGCTTCAATAGGTAGTTGCTTGTGACCATTAATCTTAGCCTTCAACTGCAACTTCTTTGAAGGTGGGAAGAACCAGAAACACTTCTCTCAATTCTCTCCACTTGGTGATGGAATTATGTTGTAGCTCATTGAAGAACATTATTGCCTCCATAGACAGACAGAATGGAAACAATCTTAGCCAAATCATTGTATGGCTAACTCCAGTATCTTGGAAGATTTTTACGTGGTGAAAAAATCCATTAGATGTTGATTCGGATCAGATCATCTCCTTCTACTTCTCTAAACAAACCTATCAACTTTAGTAGCTAAAGCTATGTACTATTTATAGTGAACTTCATGCCTATTGGTAATGGTGGGAGAACTATATCCCCAGTTGCTCCAACTCCATCCGTGTATGGATCATCATCATCATCTAGAGAAAAATCAATGGGTAGATTTCCTCTACCTCTCCACGCTAGATGATAATGTTGAGGATCTAACCCATCTTCCTCATCATCGAGTTCATACCTAGGTTGTTATTGACACTGTTATTGATGTTTTACCTAGCTTGAGTCTCAAAAATTTGTCTCAGCCTCTATATTTGACACTCGTGTGCATTAAATTTGCAAATCGACTTTTCAAGCTCTAAGTCATAAGGATTCAATGTTTCACCCTTACTTTAGGTGTTTGACATGCACTAACATGTACCCTTTAGAACTAAATTAGGAAATAGAACTATAAATTGAAATAACTACTAATAGAATATTTCAAAGTTGTATTTCACTACAACGGCACCAAAATTTAATACGCCTAAACTTATACCTTAATTTAGAAGTATAAAGTGTTTTCTTTCAAGTGTAGAACTCAACTAGATTTGGGATCAATACCATTAGGTAATGCGTAGGAAATACGTCTACTGACACTTATGTTTAATTGTAGTCAATATTTCACAAAAGAAAAAAATGCACAAAGTAAACTTGGGTTTTGGTTCAATTAAGTAATTAGTAATATTGTCTGCAATAGCAAAGTAAAATAGACTTAGAGTTTTAAGTAATATATGGACGAAGCTAGGATTGTGTTTCCCATGATGTTATAACTCAATAATCATACCGTACTAGTAACCCTTTATCAATGTGTAACATGCAAAATCTAGCAAGTCAATGACATCTAAATTCCTTCCAACCCTATTAGATGAATTTCACTCATCACCTCTCGGTCTAAGAGCATATTACTAACTAACCCTTTTTTATCTCAGAAGACTATCCCTGTCACGACCTGACTACTAGAGTCATGATGGAACCTACTATAACCCACCTGTAAGCAAGCTAATACATATCCTGAAACTACAAGTAATGGGATGTAAGGGAAGAAAACTAACATCAAACTAACACAATACTATAAATAGCAAGAATCCTAGATGAGGAAGCGAAAGCAAGCCAAAAATATATATAGATAAAAGATACCTCCAAAATCCTAGAAGTCACAAATACAGAGCTACTAACAAAATGAGTACAAGTACCAAAAGTAGACCACATAAAAAGACTATCTTGAAAGGCAAAAGACTAATCATAATATAGATAGAAGGAGAAGGAGACATGTAAATCTAAGATTCCATGTGCTCACCCTAACCTCTAAAAAATGAATACAGTTAGCTCGATGTCAATGCTGGTAACAATTGCTCAAACCCATATCACAAAAATAGATGTAGAGTGTAGTATGAGTGCCAAAACAACAAGTACCCAGTAGATATCATAGGTCAACTGAGCAAGAAAAGCAAAACTAATATGAATTGTTATAATTCAAACCACATCTAGAAACAAGAAAGAAAAACTTAACCAGGATGCACATGAGTGTACTAACACAAGCAAGAGAGAATAACTAACTAAATCTGACCAGGCTTCTATTAACCTTGTGGGTATGCTCATGGGCAAGTTTAAAGTAAAACCAGAATGGATCACATATGCCCAATAGTGCATAGAATGGTTGAAATGAATTAAGAGAATCTGATAAAGTTTCCAAGATTACCCAACCTTCTGCGGACTTGAACGAACCCAATAGAGTGATTGAAACTTTATTCAAAACTAATAAGAGCGAAAGACTTGAACCGAAGTGAAGATGAAGGAATCAAGGACTTGAACTGAGATTTGCAGTAGCCGAGGACTTGAACAAACGTCGAAGATAATTATGGACTTGAACCATGTATAAAAGTTACCAAGGACTTAAACCAAGGTGGAAGTAGCTATGGATGTGAACCAAGTTTCAAGGAGCAATGGACTTGAACCATGGTTACAAATGGCAGTGGACTTGAACCATGGCTGAAGAAGGCCTGTGTAACAGCCCATACTATTCTTATTTATACAAATTTAGAGAATCCAGAGAAAAGTGAGATTTTAGCACTATAAGTGGTCTACGAGACGATCTTAGTCCTCGTAGAGTGTTATACAAGTCGTAGGAAGGTCCCGTAGGATACCTTTATACTTAGACAAATTTCTAAGAGCTAGGTAGTCCCTACGAGTCAAAGTTATGACCCTTACGCTTCCAACACATAGGAACCGATTGTCAACCATAATGTCACATTCTAGTAGCTACTGGAATGTGCACAAGGTTTTTATGAGTGACTCTTATGAACCGTAGAAGGATGCACAAGTTGTAGGAAATAGTTCATACACCCCAAGCCTAACCCCAATAGCATCTTATGGGTGGTCTTCTATGACCGGTCAAAAGGTCTACTGTCTGTAGAAGCTTGGTCATTGACCCAACAAACATTGAACCAGTGAGCTCAAAAATTTACTTAGGTTATACGACCGACCTTCTACAGTCCATAGAAGCGCTCATAGATGGCCCAGAGTCAATTTTAATGAGGGTTAGTTTGGTATTTTATCATATTTCTCAAACTAAACCCAATCTCTTTTGGGATTAAAAATTAGTCCCTTATTAGTACCCAAAGGGGTTTTCCCTTTTATTAACACTTAGAACTTTTGAGAGCAAGAATTGGAGAGAAGAAAAAGAGCTAGGGTTCAAGGTTTTTGAGCGAGGTCTTTGAATTTTTAATATATAATCTTTATTCTAGGTATGTAAAGCTATCTGAACATTTGACTAACTTCGTTCTCGTACCCCACACATTTCTATAGTCAAGTTAAGTCATGAGTTTGAGTTTCACTTATGATAAAAGTGAATCCTTGATGTATCTACTTACTTACTTATTGAGTTCTAATATGTATATTACGTATACTTGATGAGTTGATATTTGAGGCTATGGATTCATGTTTGCATTAACATGAAACCTAGCAGAGATTTCCTTTAAATGTTTTATGGATTAATGATGATAAAATAAGGATTATTGGCATTGTTTAATTAAGCATGATGTTGATTTTGAAGGAGTCTTTTGATGTCGATTTTCAAGTATTAGTATTAATACATTTTAAATGTCATATTTTGAGAAGTTGATGAGATAAAACAAAGTTGATGTAAATTGATGTAAAAGTCTAATGAGACTAGATGAGATGTATTTTGAGTAGTTCACTCACTTGGTGTGTATAAGAATAATAAGTATTTTGCGAGTTGTATTGAGCACCGACTTGGGTAAGAGTATAGATAACTCAATCCACATAAACTGCATAGCCAGCATAGGATAGGATCATGTCGTTCATTCGGGTGACTCCTCGTAATCCCAAAAGAGGACTTTTTATATGTATCCAAAGATTTGATATCCCTTACCCTGGTAAGGTATTGCACGGCTGTGTCAACGACAATGCTTCATTTTATCATCACCAGTTCATAAGTGATGGTTTTTACTTAGAAAAAATCCTCAAGAAGTAAAGTATCATATTTTTATATACTGAGGTACGTTCATTATTTTATGTCTTTTCAAGCACTGTCTTTTACTAAATTGCATGTTGTATTGAGTTCAGTTATTCTCATAGTTGAGGTCCTTGACTTGAGTAAGTTCTTTTACAACTATTTTACATACCGTACATGTCACGACCCAAGCCTAGGGCCTAGACGCGACACGGCGAATGAGACACCCGGAGGTACTTCATCCAAGCCTCTTAGCATTCATTAAGCATTTCATTAGTAATGGTAAACAATAATAAGCGGAAATAAAAAAAACATTTTTCCATTTGTGTCCAAAAATACCTCTACTAATAGACTTGGCGGGGGCTAAGACATGTCCCTAGCTCACCCTCAATATAAGTGTCAAGAAATGCCTTAATAAAAGTCTTACTATTCTACATAACATAAGCTTAGAATAAAAAAGATGTTGTTTCCGAAACATGGGAACTCACCACAGGAAATCTTTAAACTAACTTGAGCTAGCCACGTGGAGGAGGTCGAGGAGTGACATCGGTTCCTACATGGTGATATCATGTAGGCAAAAGTATGCGTTAGTACTTTGAATGTACTAAGTATGTGAGTATGCTATGAAATGAAGAACATAAGAGGGACATGAGAAATCAATATGCATAAGTGAATGAATGCGTTAGACATCATCATAGGAAACCTTAAAAATATTTATTTTTGTGGGGAAATGACCATAACCGACATTTAAGACCATGTGAGCTATTACATGGAATCCAACATAAGCCCCTACGTTGGCACGGGGAGACTACTTCCCAGGTAGAACTCCATTCAGATTACATTTAATTATTTAACATTTGGTGGCTACAAAGGCCTAGCCAACAAGGGATCCTATGGTGGCACATAGTTAATACAACATGAGACTTTACTTAAGAACCCCTTAGGTCGAGTCCCCATTTACATGCTACATTCGGTGCTAGGTCAAATCTCACGGAATAACATTTATATATCATAATAACATAAGCATTGTATGACTTTAGACATCAAATCATCATCGGTGGAATAGCTCATTAAAACCTTTGGTTTATAATATCATCATGACTACCATGTCCTATTTACCGTTCTACTAATGAACCTTATTTTATAAGAAAATTAGGTCTACAATCAGTGATGGCATTCCGGGTACCATGCTAATCGGACCTTTCATTTTGGGAAAATGTTCAAAAGCATTGACGGCTTATAGGGAGGTCAAACATGCCATATCATAACCTTAAACATTTCATTTGATTCAATGTGAGAATTGTCCTTTCACATTGAAACCTTAATTTGGCTAAGAAGCCCTTTTATCAATCAAGCATTTCATAAAGACATTTCATTTGATTCAATGTGAGAATTGTCCTTTCATATTGAAACCTTAATTTGGCTAAGAAGCCCTTTTTATCAATCAATCATTCAATCATTTCACAAGACTCCCTTAAATATAGGCATTTGCTTCATAAACTTTCATTTAGAGTCAAACTTTCAATCCAACTTCATTTCAACATAAGAAGACTAGGTGGGTTCATTTCATATAACTTTCAAATACATTTAAAAGAATACATGTATGCATGAGAGTGCTATGAATGCATCAAATCAAACATCTTAAAAATAACCCACCATATGCACTTTAAAACTACTTTCAAGCCTTCATATAAGTACCTTGATAAATCATCTAATTCATGTAAATAAGAATCAATATAAGTCAATATAGGTAATAAACGAAGGGGAGCCTTGGAGTAACTGGTAAAGTTGCTGCCATGTGACCAGGAGGTCACGGGTTCAAGCCTTGGAAACAGCCTCTGGCAGAAATATAAGGTAAGGCTGCGTACAACAGACCCTTGTGGTCGGGCCCTTCCCCGGACCCTGCGCATATTGGGAGCTTAAGTGCACCGGGCTGCCCTTTTTATAGGTAATATACATCAAATATTCATGAATCTATACATTTGGAATTGTAGTATGAAAATTCCTAAAATTTTTCATCACTTAAAATTAAGAGTCAATACACATATATATACCAATAGGAGTAAATAAACTTAAATATACCATAATCTATGCATTTGGAACCATTATGTAAAATAACGTAAGATTTCATCATTTAAAATGGAAATACTAGATTGAGAAAACTTTTGGGCTCCATGGGTGGAAGAACCCATGGATGAAAACCCACATACCTTAGAGAGTAACTTGAAGAAGATTTGGAGAAGTCTTGGTCTTCAATGAGGATCCTTGAATCCTTGAGTTTGATAGAAAAATTGGAGGGGATTATTTGAGAGAGAAGAGGATGAAGTTTAGGGTTCTTTAGAGAGGTGAAAGGCTGAAAAATGACTCCCAAACATGCCCAAGTTCGTGTATATACATTTAGGGAAAATGCCCAAGTTGCCCTTCATCAAAAAATATGGAAAATAGGCAAAAAAACTGCTGGCGCTATAGCTGGCGCGACGCGCCAGCACCCAAACTACTGAGGCTAGTTTGCCTGAAATTCTGCAGAGATAGTTTGTGGTAAAATGGTCATAACTTTTGACTCCTAACTCCAAAAATTGCAATCTTGGTGGAGTTGGAAAGAAGACTCAAATACCTTTAATTTGATAGGTCATGGTACACCCAATTCGCTATATTCTAGGAGATATGATCGTTTGAAGTTGACCCTTATACGAACTCATTCGGAAAATTAGCCAAGACGAATTCTTTGGACTTGACTTGGTTTTAGGAATCCCTTATGACCCTAAATCACATCTAATACCCTTAAATTACTTATTAATTGATCCTAACTCATTCATATACTTTAAAGTCATCGATTACGATCTTATACATACATGAAGAATGCTACTGGCCTTGGCGTTGAATTATTTTTTTTTGGGTGTTATAGTACATTTCATGTACTGACGTCATTCGACCTACATTATTTTATAATACAGATACAGGTGTTAGAGATCACCTAGAATGACTAGTAGGTGAGTGATATCCCCTTGAAGATCTGAAGCCATAGCTGGTCCAAGTGGTGGTTGGGATGGTCTCGAACCCACTAACTTTGGAGGAATAGGAGCTACTTGAGGATCCTCCACTAGCTCCGGATTCACCTCTCTACCCCGGTCCTGAGCTATTATTGTATCTCTCAACAAAAAACGTATGACAACAAACCAAAAGGAAGATTCTTCCTGAAGATGTCATATAGACTGTCAAAGATATGTTACAGATGTCTCATCATCGATCTACAAGACTCTACTAGATATTAGCTTTGTGCAAGCGACACCGATACTCTAATACCAACTTCAACCCGAAAACTCAAGTCATGATAGCACCTACCATAACTCATCAGTAGGTAAGCCAACCCATATCTTAGAACAACAAGTAACAGGTATTTTTGGCAAAAATCGACAATTAACAGAAGATACCACAATAACAAAGGAAAAGACAGTAGAAGAAGGGGGGAAATGAGATAAATATAAACAAATATTACATGATCCAATTCCATGACCTGGTAGGCGCAATTAGAAAGCTACTAAAAGGGAGAAAAAGTACCAAAATTTGACCAAAATATAGACTTGTCTCGTATTTAAAAGATTAGCCAAAAACTATATACAAAAGGAGATAGGCTGAACTAGGATACTATCAGCTCACCCTCAACTCTAAAGATCTCTATAGCTATCCCAAATCATCAGTGACTACTGAGCTTGGACCTGTATCAAGAAAACAAATGATGATGTAGTATGAGCACCAAAAAATAGGTACCAGTAGGCATCATAGACCTAATGAGCTTGGATGGTAAAGACAATATGAAAAATGAGTAAGTAACAAGTGACAAAAGGTCATAAGAAGCTAAGCAATAATATAAGTCTAACTATAGCTCACGAGTCCTAAAACTAAGAGATAGTAAAGTAAAACAACTAGTTATAACCTAACTGGACCTCCATAAGCCCAAAAGGTACACTCATTCCAATTAAAAGTAAATAACCAAAGCGGACCCTCATAATCTCGATAAGTACACAGAGAGCTAAAGATACTACTAACATTGATTATGATATTACAGAAGTGATGCAACCATCCTCAGACTTGAACCATGTCTAAGGCACCCTAAAGAACAAAATAGAATCACCAGTCAGGGCTCAAATTCAACTAATAGAAGTATTGCTCTGACTTGAACTGAGACTAATATAGATATGCCAGAGCCTAGAACCTCAGCTAATAAGAATGTGTCAGGGCCTCCAATCGTGACTAAAGAGATGCATTAGGGCCTTAAACCGTGGTTAATGAGATATGCTAGGGTCTTAAACCATGGCGAAAGAGCTACGACAAGGCCTCGAGTTATGTCTAAGAAAACTTTGAGTGTCTCCAAATATCACGCTCTTCTTCATGTTGACTTTAATAGTCGAGCAAAAACATCATCAAAACCACTAAGACCCACTCTAGCTCGAAACCCAAGACCCAATGCAAGCAAAGTCCAAAACCACAATGCTAACTCACTAGGGCCGGATCAAAGGGGAGTTATAGATAAACAATCATAAGATTTGATTTATCGCCTTGAGTAGGATTCAAGTCTACTATATCAGTCTATATGAAGTTAAGCCATCCAAAGTGACGTTAGAGAATTTCTAAGGGTTATCCCCTCCAAAACATAAGTCTAAGGATATCACTAACCTACGCCTAGGCTAAGGAAAAGCTACCAACAACAATGTAATCCAATATATGAACGCCAAAAAGTAAGATAGATCAATGAACACAAGATCGACATGCTCATTTTATTCAAAACCTACCCGAAAGGAAGCTAAGGCATGGATTCTAATATTAAAACACAATATCAACTCCAAACCCATCCAAAAACCAGCTAATCAATATGAATTCACAATCACAATTTCAATCTAAAGTTTGGTAAGTCGTGTTTTAACCGAAAGAACTTCTTGTGCAATTCATGCCTTTCTGCTTTTATGCCTCAAAGCTACCTGTGCATGCTCCAAAACCAATATTCCAGACCCTTCAATCACTGTCATGATATCAAAATCACAACATCAATAAAAATGTTTAGACATCAAAATTGAAATAATTAAATATATGCCTGAAATTGAGTCAAAAAATGCAATTGTCAGGCTCGCTCCAAAAATCCCAAAATTGACTTCAAAAATTGGTCCAATAAAGCTCCAAGAGATTGTTCCCCAAAAATGGGGAGCTCGAAAATTGAAATTAGTTCATACATTAAAATTCACAAGAAACACCATTAAAGAGGGAACTTGAGGTATTTGGTACAATAATTTACCACCAAAATAAGGTTCCCACACAACCTCGAACATCCCATTAGATAGCTTCAGCAATTTCCGATAATTAGCAATTGAAATCACCCTAATCAAATGTCTATAACTCTCAAAATCTAGTTTTAAAGTTTGGAGAATGGATTTGAGGTCGGGACTAGATTTTTAAAAAATACCATTCAACAAACCTTAGCGAACGCAAAGAGCCAGGCCCCCAAAGAATCGTAAACACCGTTCTTAGCCCCACGAACACGATGGTCAACTCTTTGACATTTGAGAACATGACAAAGGGCCCGCAAATGCGATGACTAACCACCAATTATCTGTGTAAATACAGCACTAGGCTCACAAATGTGGAGTCCAAACTCACTAAGCACCGCAATTGCAGTTTATGGCGCGTCATCGCAAACAAGAACATGGTGCTGCACCAGCTGATGCAACATAACCTAATTCATTAAGTTTTGAAATCCCTAACGGGGTGCTAGGATTCTTTTGGAACTTCATTCACAAAATAAACTATACTACCCCATAAAACATGACATTTTGGACTCAATGATTATGTCAAAACTTCCAACAGAGGTCGTCTCGATAAAAGTGGGTCCCACACCAAAGCTCTATTTTAACCATAAGCCAAAAGATAGCTTGAAATAAGTTTGAAAACCTCAGGACCCGAAAGGAAGGTCCTTCCTAACCTAACTCAACATTTAGGAGCTAATAGAACCATCAAAATTGCATTTTGAAACCGTTTACCTGTATGTTTGATCAAAGTCAACCATTTCAATTACAAAAGCATCAAAACACAAAAACTTGTATAAAAATCAAACGAACGACCAGGTGAATAAACTGTCAGTCCCAGCAAGTCATACATGACTTGGGATCATTATAAAAAAGCTTTAAATGCCTAAAACAATGCAATAAAGAGAAAATGACTTAGAGGCTCATTACATAATAATAATAACAACAACAATAACAATAACAACGTTAATAATAGTAGTAGCAATAATAATATTAATAGTAGTAATAATAATAGTAATAATAACAATCAAAATAACAATAACAGTAATGCAATAACAATAAAAACAAGAAGAAGAAAAAGAAAATTAGGTAGAGGAGGAGGAGGAGGAACAAGAAGAGGAAGAGAAAGAAAAAAAGGAGAAGAAGAAGAAAAAAAAAGAAGAGGAGGAAGAAGAGGAGAAGACGAAGAAGAAGAAGAAGAGAACGAGAAGAAAAGAAGAAGAAAAAGAGGAGGAAGAAGAAGAAGAGAACGAGAAGAAAAGAAGAAGAAAAAGAGGAGGAAGAAGAAGAAGAAGAGGAGAAGGAGGAGGAAGAAGAAAAAGTGGAAGAGGAAAAGGAAGATGAGTAATAGGAAGAGGAAGAGGAAAAGGAAGAAGAGGAGGAGGAAAAAGAAGAAGAAGAATTAGAAGAAGAGAAAGAGGAGGAAAAGTAAGAAAAGGAAGAAGAAGAGAAGGAGGAAGACGAGGAAGAAGAAGAGGAGGAAGAAGAAGAGGAAGAGAAGGAGGAGGAAGAAGAAGACTAAGAACAGGAGGAAGATGAAGAGGAAGAAGAAGAGGAGGAAGAGAAATAAGAAGAAGAAGAATAAGAATAAGAATAAGAATAAGAAGAAGAAGAAGAAGAATAAGAAGAAGAACAAGAAGAAGAAGAAGAAGAAGAACAAGAAGAAGAAGAAGAAGAAGAAGATGATAATGATGATGATGATGAAGAAGAAGAAGAAGAAGAGGATGAAGAACAGGAAGAGGAGGAGGAAAAGCAAGAGGAGGAAGAAGAAGAGGAGGAAGAGGAAGAAGAGGATGAAAAAAGAGGAGGAAGAGGAAGAAGAGGATGAAAAAAAAAGAAATAAGAGGAAGAAGAGGAGGAGGAAGAAGAGGAAGAAGAAGAGGAGGAGGAAGAAGAACAAGAAGAGGAAAAAAAGTGGAAGAAGAGGAAGTAGAAGAGGTGGAAGAAGAAGAGGAAGAATAAGAGGAAGAATAGGACAATGAGGAAGAGGAAGAAGAAGAGGAAAAAGAGGAGGAAGAAGTACAAGAGAAAAAGGAATACAGAGAGGAAGAAAAGGAAGAGGAAGAGGAGGAGGAAGAATAAGATGACGAAGAAGAGTAAGAAGAAAAAGAAGAAGAGGATGAGGAGGAGGAAGAAGAAGAAGAGGAAGAAGAGGTAGAAGAGAAGGAAGAGGAGGATGAAGAGGAAGAGGAAGAAAAAGAGGAAGAACAAGACAACAAGAACAATAATAACCAAAATAACAACCACAACAACGCAATACTAATAATAATAATAATAATAATAACAACAACAACAACAATAACAAATATAATAACAGTAACAATAATAATAATACCAAGAACAATAACAATAATAATAATAACTGTCACTATCTAACCTAGGGCCTAGATGTGACACGGCGAATGAGACACTCAGAGGTACCTCACCTAAGCCTCTTAGCTTTCATAGGTAATGATATTCAATAACAAGCGGGCGTAAAGCGATAATGGGGCTAAGGGAATTAACATGGGATGGAATTCAAAGGCCAAATTTGACATCATATATTTATGTCCAAGAATACCTCAACTAAAAGACATGGTGGGGGCTAAGACATGTCCCTAACCCACTTTCATAATAAGTGTCAAAAATATCAAAAGTAACCAAGGGTCTATACGTGTTATAAACTAGAAAGGAAAGGGGATGTTGTTTCCAAAACATGAGAACTCACCAACTATGTAGCCTTCAACATAATCAATTACCCATGTGGAGGAGAGTGTAGAGCAACGCCGGTCCCTATATGATGGTATCATGTAAATAAAAGAGAATGCATTAGTACTTTGAATGTACTAAGTATGTAGGGATGCATGAACATTAAGAAATATTTGAACATCAAAGTACAATGAAACATAGTATATTGCATGCATAATAAATCACGAGAATAGCTTTAAAAATAATCATTTTGGGGGGAGATGACCATAACTGAAATTTAAGACCAAGTGAGCTAATACATAGAATCCAACATAACCCCCTACGTTGGCACGGTGAGACTACTTGCCTAGTAAAGCTCCATCAAACTTTACATTCATTCTTTAACTTTAATTTTAAGGGCTATTTGTGGATCCACTACTCTACAAGAGCTCCTATGTGGGCGCATAGTTAATGCAACACGAGACTTTACTTAAGGACCCCTTAGGTCAAGTCTCCATCTACATGCTACATTTGATGCTAGGTTAAATCCCACGGAATAGCATTTATATATCATAATTACATAAGAATTCATATAACTCTAGACTTCAAATCATCATTCGATAGAATAGCTCATTAAAACATTTTATTTGATTCAAAAATGTGAGAATTGTCCTTATCACATAGAATTCATTCTTTGTATAAGAAGCCCTTTCATTATCATTCAATCATTCTTTAAAGACCTTCACATCCGCAGAAATAATCCTTTGTAAATATTGGGTTAGAACCCACCATCCTCCTTTCAATTACTTCAACATTCTCTAAAGGGCATTGCAAAACATGGTGGGTTCGGCCAATTTACTTCAAATCATTAAACTCAATGATATTATGCATGAGAACAACGGAATGCACTACTTTAAACAAGCTTGAAAAATAACCCACCAATTCAGCTTAAAACTCTTTCATACCTTCATAAAAGGAACTTAAATAGAATCATCAATTTCATGCAATTAAGAGTTAATATACACTAAGAAAGATAAATAAACTTCAATTATTCAATAATTTATACATTTGAAAGCATAGCAAGAAAACCCATAAAATTTATCATTGAAATTGAGTTTCTAGATTTAGGAAAATACTTGGGCTCAATGGGTGGAAGAACCCATGAATGAGACCCACATACCTTGAGAAAATAAGGCATTAATGCAACTTTGAGAAAGGAGACTTGAAGAACCTTGAAGTGAAACCCTAGACATTGGCTTGAAACCCTTGGGAGAACTTTGAGAGGAGAGAACTTGTGTTTTGGTTTAAGTGAGAGAAATGAGGGATTTGAATAGCTTAGGGTCCTTAAATTGAGTCTAATCATTCCCCAAAATGACCACACATTTATGTTAGAATGTGGGGAAATGACTAAACTACCCTTATTAAAATGGATGGAATCTGACCCTACAATATGTTGATTCCTCCAAAGGACTTTGACGGATGCAATCTCTTTGTTCCTCAATATCTTAACTTGTCGGTCCAAAATTTCTACCGGGACCTCTTCATAGGTCATGTTTTCCTCAGCATTCACTACTTTCAAGGGCACAATGAAACTAAGATCACCCACACATTTTCTTAACATAGACACATGGAACACCGGATGAACATGACCATTTTCGAAGGCAACTCCAACTTATAGGCAACCTTGCCGACACTTCTCAAGATTTTATAAGGCCCTACATACCTAGGGTTCAATTGCTCTTTCTTGCCAAACCAACCCATACCCTTCATAGGTGAAACATTCAAGTACACCCAATAATCCACATTAAACTTAAGATCCCATTCTCCTAGTATCAAAATAGGACATTTGACGACTTTGAGTCATCTTAAACCTTTCTCTAATGAATCTCACCTTTTCTAAAGCATCAAGCACGAAATTGGGACCCAACAAGGTCATCTCACCTACTTCAAACTGACCAACCGGAGACCTACATTGCCTCCCATATAAAGCCTCAAATGGTATTATTTCAATGCTTGAGTGATAGCTATTGTTGTAGGCAAACTCGATGAGCGGTAGATAATCATCCCAACTTTCTTTGAACTCCAACACACAAGCCCTTAACATATCCTCTAGTATTTGAATTGTCTGTTCGGCTTGCCCATTATTTTGAGGTTGGAATGCGATGCTTAGCTTTACTTTAGTACCAAGACATCTTTGAAATGATTTCTAAAAGTGAGAAGTAAATCGGGTACCACGATCCAAAATAATTGACAAGGGCACACCATGCAACCTTACCAATTACTGAATGTATAACTTAGCATAATCTTCGGCACTATAGGAAGTCTTGACCGGTAAGAAGTAAGCTGACTTCGTCATTCTATCAACATTCGCCCAAATTGAATTATGACAATTCTGAGAATAGGAAAAACCCACTACAAAATCCATATTCACATCTTCCCACTTTTAAGTAGGGATTTCAATGTCTTGTGCTAGGCCACCCGACCTATGATGTTTGTCTTTGATATGTTGGCAATTAGGGCATTTGGCCACAAACTTTGCTATGTCTTTCTTCATGACACCCCACCAATATAGCTCTTTTAAGTCTCGATATATTTTTATAGAACCGGGATGCATAGAGTATGAAGTATAATGAGCCTCATTCAAGAGGAAACCCCTTAGGCCATCATCATCCGAAATACATAAATGACCTTGGTTATGAAGTACCCCATCTCCCCCTTATAAGAAGACCTCTACTCTCTTTTCTTTCACCCACTTCTTTAACTATACTAGTGTCGGGTCAAGGTCTTATTTTGACATAACATCCATTACCAAAAATGATTCAGACCCGTTATGAACAGCCATACCACCATCATCGAAACCACTCAACTTCACCTCCAATCTAGCAAATTAGTAAACATCCTTTACTAACTCTCTTATTCCTTCGTCAACATGAGCTACACTCCCCATATAAACTCTACTAAGGTCATCAGCAACCACATTTGCTTTACCCGAATGATAAAACACACTCATATCATAATCCTTGAGGAGTTCAAGCCACCTCTTTTGCCTTAGATTGAGGTCCTTTTGGGTAAACACATATTGGAGACTCTTGTAATCGGTAAACACATCCCATGCACCCTGTAGAGGTAATGCCACCAAATCTTTAAAGCAAATAGAACAACTACCAACTCAAGATCATAGGTAGGATAGTTACATTCGTGCACCTTCAATTGCCTAGAAGCATAGGCTATAACCTTGTTATTTTGCATCAAGACAGAACCCAAACCAATCTTTGAAGTGTCACATTAAACCACAAACCCTTCCAACCCTTTCATTAGAGTCAAGATAGGAGCGGAGGTAAGTCGATCTTTCAAAGTTTGGAAACTCTTTTCACATTCATCTTTCCATATGAACTTTGCTTTCTTTTGGGTCAATTTCATCATAGGAGACAAGATGGAAGAGAACCCTTCAAAAAATCTTCTGTAGTAACCGGCTTAACCCAAAAAGCTCCTAATGTTCAAAGGTGACAATGGTCTAGGCCAATTCCTCACCACCTCTGTTTTCTTAGGATGAACCTTAATCCCATCATCATACACTATGTGACCAAGAAAAGCCACTTCTTTCAACTAAAATTCACATTTACTAAACTTGGCAAACAATTGTTTCTCCCTCAAGGTTTGAAGCACAACCCTCAAGTGATTCTTATGTTCTTCTTCACCCTGAGAGTATATCAAGATGTCTTCAATGAAGACCACAACAAAATTATCAAGGTAGGGATTGAACACCCTATTCATTAGATCCATAAATATTGCCAATGCATTTGTCAACCCAAATGATATCAGCCCAAACTCAAAGTGACTATACCTTGTTTGGAATGCCGTCTTGGGAATGTCACACTCTCTTACCCTCATTTGATGATAGCAAGACCGAAGATCGATCTTGGAGAAATGATTTGCCTCTTGTAATTAATCAAACAAATAATCTATTCTAGGGATTGGGTACTTGTTCTTAATAGTTACCATGATCAATATTTTGGTAGTCTATGCACATTCGAAGCGACCCATCCTTCTTTCCCACAAATAATATGGGAGCATCCCATGGTGAAATGCTTGGACTTATGAACCCTTCTTATAACAAGTCCTTTAATTATTCCTTCAATATTTTTAATTCCGCCGGGGCCATTCGGTAAGGAGGAATAGAGATAGGTTGGGTATCGGGGGTAAGATCGATACTAAAATCAACTTTTCTTTCAGGAGGGATATCGGGAAGGGCATTAGAAAACTCATTGACTACGGAAACTAATTCAAGAAAATGACTTTTGGAGTCGACATCCCTAACCCTAACAATGTGATAAATGCAACCCTTAGCAATCAACATTCGGGCCTTAAGACAAAAAATGAACCTACCCTTCACTACTGAATCGTGACCTTTCCATTGAAGAATAGACTTATTTGGGAATTGAAACTTGACTCTACGAGTTCTACAATCTATAGAATCATAAGATGCACAAAGCCAATCCATTCCAAGTATAACATCAAAATCTACCATATAAGGACCTATGAGATTACAAGGAACAACTTTATGCAAGATAGACATGGGACAAGCCTTATAGACTTTTCTAGCAACAACCGACTCACAAACGAGGGTAGACACTAAATAAGGCTCTACTAACATTTTGGGTAATACTTCAAACCTATTAGCAAGGAATGGAGTAACAAATAACAATTTTTCACCCGAATCTAATAATGCATACAGGTCAAAACCAAAGAACTTTAACATACCGGTAATAACATTGAGTTCTTCCTCAACCTCTTGTCTCTCATGTAAATCATAAATGTCATTGGTGTGTTGGCCACCTCATCGAGCTTATTAACCATGAGCAATTTGACATTGAAGCCTACCACCACCACCCCTACAATCCCAATCATGATGATCGGGTTTACCACACTTGAAGCATGCATTGGAGGTGGCTAAGCACTCCTCTTTGTAAGTCCTCCCACACTTCTTCCAAGCGGGAAAACCTTGAGCACCCACATTCTCTCTTGGATCGGGTTAGTACCCTTGTCCTTGTTAAACCTTCGAGGAGGGGTATTAGTGGAACCTTGTCCCACAAATTGTTTCCCACCTTGGCCCTTTCCATTTCCACCATAATCGGATCTTTGAGGATTAAACCCTCCACAATCAACTCTAGCCTTCTTAAACCCTCTTGACGCCTCCATCAACTTCTCTTTCTCAATTTTTTATGCGTATGTCATTAGTCGGGAGATGTCTATCTCTTTGAGCAACATAGTTATTTTGCATTATTTGGACACCAAGCTAGAAACACCGAAAGTGAATTTGATCATCCTTGCCCTTGGGTTAGAGACCATGAAAGATGAAAATTTGGTGAATTTGAGGGCATACTCCCTCACACTCCTACTCCCTTAGTGAAGATTAATAAACTCTTGAATCTTTTCCTCCCTTAGCTCCAAAGGAAAGAAGTAGTCTAGGAGGGCACCTTTGAACTCTTCCCACTCTATAGGCCTCATATCCTCACCCCTCTCAACAACGACTTGATCATACCAAACCTTTGCCATACCCATGAGTTGATAGGTCACTAGCTTGTCTTTTTCATTTAGAGGAACACCCATAATGGCCATAATTCAATACACTTCGTCCATGAACTCCATAGGGTCTCCGTCAACTTTAGAACCATCAAACTCAAGAGGATTCATTCTCTTGAAGTCCCGAATCCAAGAAGCTGGAGTAGGCACTTGAGGAGGAAGAGGAGGAGAAGCATTGCCTTGGTTGGCTACGACTTGAGACAACAAAGTGATGAGGTAGTGGAACTCTGCCTGTGTCACTCCCTCCTCATGATGTGGAGCTTTAGGAACCGGAAGAGCTTGGTCCTCATCTTCAACTCTTTCCCTAGGTGGAGGTGCTCTTTCTTGAGGCATGATCTAGAAGACATAAAATAATGTGTTAGTCAAAGGGAATTTTAGGAGACTCGAGGGAACGAAATGAATTTAAAAGAAGTGAAAACTTTTCTAAACATCCCATAATCTCTTATTCATAGTTGTGGCACACTTCACAACCATGAACAGGACCCTATTCAAAGCGGTATGTTGGACTCAGAGAACCAATTCAAAACCTGGAGCTCTGATACAAAGTTTGTCACGGCCCAAGCTTAGGGACTAGACATGACATGATGAATAAGACACCTGGAGATACCTCATCCAAGCCTCCGAGCATTTATTTAGTTTTTCATAGGTAATGACATTCAATAAAAAAAATGGAATAAAAGAGATAATCAGACTAAGGGAATTAACATGGAATGGAAATCAAAAGTCAAACTTTAAAATCATACATCTATGTCCAAGAATACCTCTACTAAAAAGCGTGGCAGAGGCTAATACATATCCCTAGATCATCCTTATAATAATTATAAAAAATACCAAAAGTAACCAAGGGTCTATACGTGTTATAAGGTAGAAAGGAAAAGGGTTGTTGTTCTCAAAATATAGGAACTCACCAACTATATAGTCTTCAACGTAATCAACTAGCCACGTGGAGGAGAGTGTTGAGCAACACTGGTCCCTATATGGTGATATCATGTTGACAAAAGAGTATGTATTAGTACTTTGAATGTACTAAATATGTAGGCATGCATGAACATTAAGAAATATTTGAACATCAAAGTAGAATGAAACATAGTGTATTGCATGCATAATAAATCATGAGAATAACATTTGAAACATTCATTTTGTGGGGAGATCATTGTAACCGACATTTAAGACCATGCAAGCTATTACATTGAATCCAACATAACCCTCTACGTTAGTACAGGCAGACTACTTGCCGGGTAAATCTCCGTCACACTTTACATTCATTCTTTAACTTTAACTTTAAGGGCTATTTGTGGATCCATTAGCCTACATAGCCTACAAAGGCTCCTATGTTAGCTCATAGTTAATGCAACATGAGACTTTACTTAAGGACCCATTAGGTTGATTCCCCATCTACATGCTACATTTGGTGCTAGATCAAATCCCACGAAATAACATTTATATATCATAATAACATAAGCATTCATATGACTTTAGACATCAAATCATCATTCGATAGAATAGCTCATTAAAACCTTTCATTTGATTCAAATATGTGAGAATTTTCCGTATCACATAGAATCCATTCTTTGGCTAAGAAGATTTTTGATCATCATTCGATCATTCTTTAAAGACCTTCACATTTTAGAAATAAATCTTTGAAAATATTGGGTTAGAACCCCCCTTTCAATCACTTCAACATTCTTTAAAAGTCATTGCAAAACATGGTGGGTTTGACCAATTTACTTCAAATCATTAAACTCAATGATATTATGCATGGGAACAATGTAATGTACCAATTAAAAAAAGCTTGAAAAACAACCCACCAATTCACCTTAAAACTCTTTCATAACTTCATATAAGGACTTTAAAAAGAATCATCAATTCCATGTAATTAAGAGTCAATATAGACTAAGATAGATACATAAACTTCAATTATTCAATAATTTATGCTTTTGAAAGCATAGCATGAAAACCCATAAAATTTATCATTGAAATTGAGTTTCTAGAT
This sequence comes from Solanum dulcamara, assembly GCF_947179165.1. Classification (NCBI taxonomy): domain Eukaryota; kingdom Viridiplantae; phylum Streptophyta; class Magnoliopsida; order Solanales; family Solanaceae; genus Solanum; species Solanum dulcamara. The sequence continues at coordinate 13,087,237 of NC_077247.1, read as the reverse complement.
TTAGGAAAATACTTGGGCTCCATGGGTGAAAGAACCCATGAATGAGACCCACATAACTTGAGGAAATAAGGCGTTAATGCAGATTTGAGAAGGGAGACTTGAAGAACTTTCAAGTGAAACTCTAGACCTTGGCTTGAAACCCTTGGGAGAACTTTAAGAGGAGAGAACTTGTGTTTTAGGCTAAGTGGGAGAAATGAAGGATTAGAATAGCTTAAGGTCCTTAGATGGAGTCAAATTAGTCCCCAACATGACCACACTTTGATGTTAGAATGCGGGGAAATGACTAAACTGCCCTCATTAAAATTGGCCGGAATCTAACCCTACGACCCCTTCCTACGAATCGTAGAAGGATTGACGATTTATAGGAATGACTCATCTTGCAGGGTCTTGAGAATACCCTCAGGACTTTCTCTACGACTCATTTCTATGAGTCGTAGACTCTTCTACGAGTCGTAGAATGGTCTCATCCTGCAAAGTCTGAGGAGGACCCTAAGGATTGAGCCTAAGAAGTTTCTCTACGATTCCCTCTACAAGTCATAGTCTAGACAATGAGTCGTATACTCAAGTCGTCCTGCAGGGTCTGAGAACCCTGCAAGTCAAGGTCTCTGAAGTTTCTTGACGAGTCATTTCTACGACTCGTCTAAACTTCTACCAGTCGTAACTTGACACATAAACTCCCTTCTTCCCCTTAGCCAAAATATTAGGCCTCACCATTGGTTCTATGAATCACTCCTACTACTCGTAAGAACCTCTACGACCCATAGACTGAATCATAGAACTCGACTTTCAGTTCATTTTTCAAAAAATTTCTTCGTCTCAACTTTTTGACTGACAGGTTCATCCAACAACAACAACAATAACAACAACAAAAACAATAAGAACAACAACAACAACAATAGTAGTAGTAATACTACTACTTCTACTTCCATGTGATTCTGGGTATATTTTATTCCCTTTTAACATCTTCATTTACATTCACACTTATATATTAATGCATTTGGAGACCAACCCAAAGAACGCACAAATTATTTGAATTCAGCTTTCTTTCATGTGATTTTAGGTATACTTCTTTCCCTTTTAACATATTCCTTTACATTCACACTTATATATATGAATGCATTTGAAGGCCTGCCCAAGAAATGCACAAATCATCTCTAGCGATTTTCTCATAATTTATTCTCAATTTGTATTACTGCATCTTACAACAAATATGACTGTTTCTTATCTTATTCAAAGAATACTTATGAAAAAAAAAAAGAAATATAACATGTGTTTGGCATGGAAAAGTTTTTCTTATGTTTGGTTGGAGTAAAATTTTTGAAAAATATTTTCTTTAAGAAATACATTTCTTAGAAATAAGGAAAATGATTTCTCTAATGAAAGTGTAGAAAAAACAAGTTGCATAAGCGATATGCAAAATTTATTGTCTCTTCCCAACCACCATGAATTGTGCAAATTGAATTTCGGTCAAACCAAAGCAAATGTTCAATAATAAGTAGGTGAGAGGATGAGTACTAAACTGTAGCAAGGTTTTCATTGATAAAAAAAATAGTGAATTTGCTAACGCATTTAACTTGTATTTGTTACCTCTAGCAATAGAACTACGACTCTGGTAGAATAACCATCAGAAGGAACATTTGTGCCCCGTTCATTTAGAATTTCAGTTGTATTTCACCCGTTCTACCCTATTTATCCTTTGTCATGCCGCTCCCCGCCTGCCATTACTATGTCTCGTTGCCATTACTATCCACCCAATCCCCCAACCCCTATCCCTACCCCTTGACCATCCCACCTCAGTCACACTCGAACACCCACGACCTATTCCATCACGCCTTAATAGTGATTTGCTAGATATCATATAAATACTCTTGAGATAATATTTTCTTGCTTACTTATAAAGCCTTTAGATAGTAAGTAAGAAACTCACTTGTTTTCCAAAAAAATATTTTCTAAAAAATTATTTTACGTGGAAACGTTTTCTTTCATACCAAACATATTAATTTCCCAAAATTTTCATTACGGAATAGTTTTTTGAAAAAGATAATTTTTTAAAAAATTGAAAACTCACTTAATGAAATTTCTCTGATTGGACTTTTGATTCCAAATTTATAGAAAGATACTTAGAGCCCGTTTGGATTGGCTTAAAAAAAGTAACTTTTATGTATGAAGTGTTTTTAGAACTTTGAAGTGCTGAAAGTTATTTTTATAAATAAGCAGTTGAGTGTTTGGATAAAAGTGCTTATGAAGTGAATTTTAGGGTTAAAAGAATAAAAAAAGGTAGTTTGGAAATTTAGTTAAAATACAAGGGATATAAAAGTAATTTTCATGGTCAAAGAAAATGACTTTAAGCACTTTGAAAAACAAAAGTTAGGAATCTTAACTTTTCATTTTTGACTGACTTTAAGAACTTTATGGCTTAAAGTCAGCATTAGGCAAACACGTCCAATAGCTAAAAAGGGGTTTTAAGTTGGTTTTGACCAACTTAAAGTCAATCCAAGCGGGCTCTTATAGAGTGTTGCCTAATTTAGAAATGATAAGTGTCCCAAAAAGTTGGCAAAGCTCCTTCCATGTTATGTATGCTTCAAGATAAAGCTAATGACTCATCTGCTTATGTATATTATTACTATGTTTTTTTTCCAAGCTTTATTGCACAAATTTGGTGAGAGCTAAACGACTGTACCCACCCCGAAGAAGTTTAATTCAATAGTTGGAGTGCGAACGAATTAACTATTCTCATTTTACATATAATGAAGTTAAATAAATGACTGATGCTTGTGTTGGGGAAAAATGATTATATCCCCCAACTTTATTTCCAAATTTAAAATCTTTTCTATCTAAGGGTGTGATCGGTACTAACAAACAATGTATTTTAGGAAAATAAGTGTGTTTTTTTATTGATTTTCTAATGTTCAGTACATAAGTAAAAAAATATTATCCTAAAAATATTTTTATATAATTTAGATAAATAATATAAGAGGTTGGGATGAAGGCTACAAGGGTAGAATGTCACAGTTGGGGCTGTTCATGGCATGGTTAAAAAATCAAACCGAACCGCAATCCAAACCAAATCGATTTAGAAAACTCAATATTTGGTTTGATTTGGTTTTAAATTTTGAAAACTGATTTACTAAAAAAATCAAAAAAAAAATAATCAAACCAACTCTAACCGAGAAATTATATATATATATATATATGTATGTATATATATATATATATATATATATATATACATACATACATACATATATATATATATATATATATATATATATATATATATATATATATGTATGTATGTATGTATATATATGTATGTATGTATGTATATATATGTATGTATGTATGTATATATTTCATAAATAAATATAACCCCCTTCTGGGTAGCTTCTCAATTGTCAAGCTTGGGGTTATTTTTTTGTTATAAAGATTTGATCTTTTGATCTTTTGTGTATAATGACTTTAATATTGCTTAACTAAATCACTTTGTTCATTTTATAATAATTCTAGTATTGATTAAATGAATCCACAATATTGTTCATTTACTAGGTGTTTGTGTCTATCGAGATGTGTATGCCCTCAACAAACGTATTATTTACAAATAAAAACAATCAAAAAAGCTGAACCAAACTAACGATTCTTTTTTTGGTTTGGGTTTAGAATTTTAAAATCCAAATAAATTAGTTTGATTTTGATTTTAATCAATAAACCGAACTATGAATACCCCTAGTCACAGTAGAACTTGTTTTTCTTTTTTCCATTAGTGAAATCAATTTCTCATTTTTATTGAACTTATTTTTCTAGAAAAAATATTTTTCAAAATATTTTACTCACCAAACATAAAAATGGGAAAACATTCAGAAAAATACAATTTTCTAACTTACATGGCAAATGTTTGACCCAAAAACAATAGACACCTTGCTGTTAAGAAAATGATTTTACCATCGACGACAAATAATGGGTTCTTTATCGGCTTGTTTTGGAATTTTTTGAAAACTGTTCTAGCCATTTGCTAATAGATCTAGCAGTTTTTGGGCTTTTCTTGCTACCGCTGAATGCTTCTGTTGAGGCTCGATTTGATCGGTGTTGTTGCTAATGATTGTGTACTATATTATGGCAATCTCAAAGTCGTTTTTGTATAAACTTTACATGTGCAGTTTGTACGAATAAATTTTTGAAAAAATTACTTAAATACACAACTTATTTTATAATATTCTCTAAAATTTTCTATCTTTTGAAAAATTACAAAAATCTCCACTTTTTCCTATTCTCTGATACATTACTTTACATGATGTATCGAGACGTCAAATACATCACTTTATGCACTGTACTGGTCAGATACATCATTTACGTGATGTATCAAGACATTGGATACATCACTTTACACGATGTATCGGTGATGTATCCGAAAGTGCCCAAAAAGAAGGGATTTCGGGTAATTTTAAAAAGAGTAGGGATAGAGTATAATTGAGAAGAATCACTATGGATTTAGGCAAAATTTACATAATTTTTAACTTCACGAGTCCAATATATGTATAATGATGTATAATTTTGTATAAGCCAGTATATGAAATGTATAATAATGTATATAAAAGAAAAATAGGACAAAGAGGAAGAAGAGAAGAAAAAATAATATTTATAACAATGTTTACACGCCTAGAATTACACTAACAATAATTGTGTATGATATTGTATGATATTATATGTAGAAGCTAAATTTCAATTTCAACCAGTAAAATCAGCATTTATCAAACTCAATCAATCCAATATTTTAGATTCTAGTTATTGGAAACTTTTTCAATGACTCACACGTCCAACATACTTGGTGCTACCATTCATAGTCAAAAGAATGTATAAACATCGATTACACATTTACACAAAGAAAATTATTTTAAGAAGAAGAAGAATACAATATTATATGCAATTATACAAAATTATAAATAACTATATAATACACTGTTGTAATGACCCTCTAGGTCATTTCTTCTTTATTTCATTTTTTCAGCGTTTAGAGCATTCTTATAGAGACCCCAAGTCATTTATGATTTGATGGGACTGACTGTTCGATCAGCTGGTTGTTCGTTCGGATTTTGTGCTAGTTTCTATGCTTTGGAGCTTTTAAAACTTGAAAAATTGACCTTGGTCAAACTTCAAGAAAACGGCCTCAAAATGCAATTTTAAAGTTTACGTTAACTCCATAATGTCGAGTTTGGTCTAGAAGGACCTTTGGTTTAGGTCTCGAGGCTTCCAGACTAATTTCGAACAACCTTGTGGCTTATAGCCAAATTGGAGTTTGGAAGTGGGACACACTTTTTATCGAGATGACCTGCGTTAGAAGTTTCGACATCACCGTTGAGTCTAGAATGCCAAATTTGGTGGGGTCTCATATCTCATTTACGGGGAAAAAATTCCGAAAAAAATTCCAAGCAGCTTGTTGGATAATTTTGAGACTTGACGTTCTAGCTAACGCACCAGCATCTGGTGCAGGAGAAATCCTTCATTGCGGTTGCAATGAAACCTCTGTGATGGTGAAGGGCACTAGACCTGACAATCACAGTAGCGTGGCCCCCTAGTTGTGATTGCATTTGGCATTTGTGGGGGTTGACCTTTTTGGTTAGCGCGATCACGAGGTTTGACTACTGCGATTGCAATGGTCATTTTATCTGGGGTTCACGATCACGACTCTTGGCATTGCGATAGAACTGAGTAACTTTGACTGGTCTTAAATAAAGACTAGTGGTGAATCAGCGTTTTTTTAATATTTCAAAGTTCGATCATATAAGATAAGGAGCTCCAAACTGGTAATTGGTTGATTTTTGTTAGTGTGTGTCGGGTTTTATCATGGATTCATGTTGGGGTCATTGGATAGGTGTGTGGAACTCATAGTTGAGGTAATTTCTTATCCCGGAGGATTGTCGAAGCTTATTTAATAGTGTTTTCTTTTGAGAATTTTGAATCATTTGATTTTGATTAATTCTGAGCTTGAATTATGCCCATTTTTTGGGTACAAGTTTGTTGAGATAATTAGGACCTATTAACATAGTGGATTTTAGGATTTTCGATAGGGGTCCCATAATTCCTTTTTGACAAAATTTTTGGCTTGCCTCCAGTTATTGCAATTTTGGTGTCTAAATGTCAATATTGATGTTTTGATCATGTTTATATAGTGTATCAGCGATTGGAGGTCGTTCGGTAGGGTAAAACTCTAGAATAGTGAATTTAGAATTCGAGCGATCTGCTATAAGGTAGACTATGTCTTATCGGTCTTTATATTGAGATTGTGTTAGTGAATTCATGTTGATTAGCTAGTTTTGTGATGGGTTTCTACGTTGTATCATGGTAAGTTGATTGGAGGTATGCCTTAGCATTACTTCGGGTAGTTTCACAGAAATTGAGCATGCCTTCTTTGATCTCGTGATTGTACCTTATCTCTTAGCCTCTATTTATTTATCTTATGGTGAATGATAGCTTGTTATTGACCTTATCCTAGGTGTAGGCTAGTGATTTCCTTTGCTTCATTTTAGATCCGATAGGCCTTTGAGATTCTCTAATGTCGCTTCGGACGACTTATCTACCTGCAGGCTGATGTAGCAGACTACAATCTAATAGTATGAGCCTTATATAGGCTGTAAGTCATCCCTCGTGAACTTTCATCCATAACTCCTCATTTTATGCATTGGCCCTGATGAGATATGATCGTGATTTCGGGTTTCATTCGATTATTCAAGATTAGATTTGGTTCGAGCTTGGAGTGATTCAATGGAAATCTTGGAGTGGAATATGATCCACGATAGCCCTATGGTGATGACTTTTGACATGAGACTCTTTACTTATTTCTCTTATAATTGCGTATTCAAGGTCTGAACGTACCATTCTTATAGCCATGGATTTAAGGTTTTTTCATACCATTCTTATAACTGTGGTTTCAAGTTCCGGGCATACTATATTCATAGTCATAGATTCAAGTTCTGGTGGGGATGGCAATGGGGCGGGGCGGGTGTTGGTCGGATTGAGCTCAACCTGCAAATTTTTTAAATTGCCCCACCCCGCCCCGCATAAATTTTTATATTTTTAATTTTTTAATTGAATTTAATATGAAAAATAAAATTCATATTTTTTTTCATTTTTCGTTAATTAACATCTCAACCACTAATTAATTGTTTCTAGTTAACATTTCAACAATTATTTCTTAATTGCTAATTAACTCTAATTAACATTTGTCTAGTTAAATTGTTTTTTTTTAAAGTTAAAATTAAAGTCAAATTAAATATAAAAAGTTTATATTTTTGATTTTTACTAATTACAAAAATTTAATTTTCTTCGATTTCCTATTTGATATCTTAAACCCGCATAAATCCACAACAACCCGTAACCCGCCATGCCCCGCCTTAATTTTGATAATAATTATTTCAACCCACCCCGCATCTGCCCCACCCTGCATAACTCTAAACCCGCCCCACCCCACCTAGCTCTAAACCCGCCCTGTACCCTCCCCTCCTCATTTCCATCCTAAAGTTCTGGGCACGTGATCTTCAACTACAGTCTAAGTTATGGTAACATTACTCCCAGTTACGTTGAGACTTGACAGAATGGTTTGACTGAATTCTTCAAGTGTTCTAGTCGTGGTTTAAGGTCCAGGTTATGCACTCCCCTATTCTGGATATGCTGGTTCTCATTCACTAATAATTGTACTTAAACTATGTACCTATCAGGATTATGGGGGTCTGTTGAGGTTATTTACTTTCAACTGCGCATGAGTGTACCTTCTGGGCTTATGTGGGTCCAATTAGGTTATAGTTAGTTACATAGCTGTCCTTTTCAATCATTCCTAGACTCGTGTGCTTTATAGTTAGTCTTTTGTTATCGCTTTGCTCATTTGATCTTTACTTGCTATTATTTTTCTCTTTTCATATTGTCTTTACTTTGAAAGCTCAGTCGGCCTATGATGACTACTGGTACCTGCTGTTTTGATACTCATACTGTAATACCCCATATTTTTCATTTGCTAACATTTTAGTCTATTATACTCAGTATGGAATATTCATACATATATGAGAAACCATGACTTGTAGGTGAGTGTATTGGTTGAAAATGGATTGAAAGTGTGGCAATGGTTTGAAATTTTAAAAGGTGGCATGTGATTTCTTTTAATTCTAAGAGGAGTAGTAAGTTGAAGTAAGAGGTATTAAGATTTGGACATGGTGTAAATTTAATGGGTTGGTTATATGGTACTATTAAGCTAAGTAAAGACTTATTATTGGGCCAATATAAGTGAATTATGGGAAAACCCAATTTTGAATTTCTTCTGGCAGCCCATTATTGGTGGAATGGATAAGAATTTTGGGCTCCCAAACTACAATAATTTTTTTGGGACAAAATCCTAATATGTTGTCCATATAATAAACCATTTTTGGTCAAAAATTAGCCCAAAAACCGATCCAAAATAGCCCAATTAAAAGAAACAAAGATCAGGCAATTTTCAGCATTAACACTTCACAAAAATTTCCAGAATTCTCTCCCACTTCTCCCTTATCTTAAAACCTATCCAATAACGTCCCAACACTCTTTGAACTTCAAAAATCTCTCCAAGGTTAAGATAAGTTGATTATTTATTGTTTTAATTTGATTCTTCCATGGAATTCATTGGAATCATGCTATAGATGTTGGAAACATAAATTTGAAATTTTTGGAAAGCTGTCCAAAAATTTTGGTTTCTAACTTTTGTGAATTACTTTGATCTTTGATTTTTTTTAGAAGAATTTTTACACCCCACACTCTTGAGCTCGAAATGCTTTCTAAGCTTCTTAGAAGTTATCATGTGAGTCGGATAATCTACTACACCATCATACAACTCTAAAGAAGGGAGAATGTGTTACCCCATGGTAGGAAAGGTTGGAAAGAGATTATAAGAATTTGAGGGGTGTTGGAGGCCAAGAAATGGGTCGTAGGACTCGATTTACCTACATAAGCTATTAAATTAGAAGCCTTACATACTTAAGTTACTTGAGTACCTACCAAGTTTGCGTCGTAAGGATTACATAGGCTCTTAAAATAAGATGAGATTACGAACCCATGAGGAAGAGAAGAGAAGGACACATGGCAGCACCTCAAGCAAGCAGGTGACCCACCTGCTTGGGGTCAAGTAGGTGACTCACCTACTAGGGGGGTGGACCCCAATGCCACGTGGTAGCCCCTTCTTGATTGCATGATACGGTGGCCTAATAGGGGCTGGACATGTGTCACTCTTAGGGGATGACACGTGTAACCTCCTAGGACCACCTATATATATGTAATATGTGACTATTAACTTCATTACATGTTCAAAAAAAAATCAGCCAAGGCAAGAGAAGAACAAACCCTCACTTAGAGAGAAAAGAGTGACGGCTTAGGGAGAAAAAAAGGGTAAGTCCCGATTTTGTTCCGTAAATTAATTATCTAGCATATAACATGATTATATGGAGGTATTATTAGTATAAAATCATGGATTGGTGCAGCACAAAACGGATAGCAAGAAGCCACGGCGTTTAAATCACGCTAGAGAAGTTCCAAGGTGCAATTTGGGCGAGTTTTGGCCAATTTCGGGTAAGGTAAGCTATTTCCTTACAATTTAAATTTTATGGTTTTTATAGGGTGTATTACACACCTTGTATGCTGATGGAAGTGTAATAAAGTCGTGTAAATGCTCGACGTTCGAAATAAACTAAATTGGAATCGTTATAGTTAAATTGTAGTTGAAATAAGATGTTGTGCGTGTGGGGGATGCTGCTGGTCGTGTGGTTGTGTGTTAAGGTGATGGAAAATGTTTTAAAAGAGGTGTGGGTTCTTCTGGTTGAAGCCACCCGACCCTCCATCTCATGTAATTAAAGGTTTTACAAAACTGAAACTAGAAACCCTTTTTTGGTATCATAGTTTCGAGCGAGTCATTTGGAGTTTATGTTGTATATTGTTGATGTAAATTGCTAAAAAATATGATTCAAGTTATTGTTGCTGGTTGGCTGTAGGTATTAGGAGTGTAAATGGAAATTATGATAGGGCACATTATAGGAGAGATGCTGCTCGATTTTTGTTAACTCCTTAACTAGCTAAAAAACTAGTCGAGAAGACGAGCGAGGAAATTAGTTCTATGAATACTCGTGTGCAAATTAAGATGATGAAAAGTCAGGGATGGTTGATATTCGTATTACTTCTGTGTTGAATAGGTTCAAAGGGCGATGAGGCGAACGTTATAAAGAGTAACTCGTAAGAGGTATGTGAAGCTTTCTCTTGGCATATTTTTGGCATAAGTATGTAAAGCCTATCTTTTCTCTCCTTTTGTCATGTCTTAGCCATAAGTGAATTGTATGCAGGAGTTCCTTGTAGGGTCAGCTTACCAATCGCTCTATTTTCTCTTTCCTGAATCGTAACGTTTCGATCTGGGGGTCAGGAGCCGGTCCATAGCAGTGAAATTATTTTTCTTTGTTTGAAAGGAGAAATCTCAAATAGACCAAGATCCAATTTCGGGTTTTTCTATCGATTGAAGTTATTACGCTGGCTGATTAAATCTCTTCCGTGAAATATGGGGATAATTTCATTCCCAGAACTCTAAGTATGCCTCATAATCCCTATCCACTGCTTGGTATTGGAACTTCTGCAAGAATTGAGTGCTGCCTATTAAGGCTTCTACGTGTTAAAAAATGGTGTGTGGAAAGTTATCTCTCCTTTCTCTTGATATGTACTTGGTATGAAAATGAGATTATGATGCCATAGTTGTTCATAGAGCCCTAGGATGGGCTAGGTACGAAATATGTATATAATGACCACCTGAAGGAAAGTACAGACTATATAGAGCTTATTTTCTTTCTTCTTTTGGCATGTCTTTGTCTTAGCTGTAAGTTAAATATGATATGAGCTCCAGGGTAATTCCATTCTTAAGCATCCCCTATTTACTTTTGAAGATTGAACTCCTATAATAGTTGAACTATTTCCCTGGAAACTTCTATATGTTAAAGAAGTACCAAATGTACAGGCTCCAAGTCTTAAAGACTATATGATAACAAGTGTTTCTGATTCCATAAGCGACTTGGCCTTACGTTGGTACATGTTTAGGGTCCCCGAGGTTACAATTGATATAGCCCATAATGTCCTTTAAAGGACACTCGAGATGACTACACTACTACTCGGATCCTCAGGCAAAAGCTTAACTTTCTTATTTTGTCAAGTCTCTGATAATGATTTAAATTGCATATGGTTACTCACTACTCTACTCGTGCATAATGTAACCCTTCTATCACCGATTCCCAGGCTGAGTATGTTATCATGCACAGTTCACTGCATCATCCACCGAGTCCCTTACTAAAGGCCTAGGTACATTATACGAGAATATGATAATGCAATGACATGAACAACTCATCGAGTCCCTCACTAGAAGGTCGGGTACGTTTGTATATGTATATGATGATGTGGTATGATAAGGAGATGATGGTGCCAGACCTATAATGGTCCTACAGAGATGATTCATTGAGCCTCTAAAAGGGCCAGTTATATTATATGATATGGCATGCATACTTTTGTAATTCACAGAGTACAGGTACAATGGTTTTTTTATATGACATATTTATCCCTTGGTTTCCTGTTTTGGATATGCTTCTAGTTATACCATGTTATACTTTACATACTCAGTACATATATCGTACTTACCCTTTTTTCTCGAGGGGCAGCATTTCATCCCTACGGGTATAGATATAGGTTTTGGGAGTACGCCAGCTTAGGATTCTGTTCAGCTCACCTGGAAGAGGCTCCATTGTATTGAAGCCTAGGTTTTGCACCGATTGCTGATGTATATAATTGTCTTTGTTTATTCAGGGGTACGACGGGGGCCCTGTCCTGCCATATGTTATCGTTAACATTTTTAGAGGTTTGTAGAAATGTATATATGGGTTATGGATGTCAGTTTGGTTCAGCTGGTTCTACATGATATGTGGTATATGATATTATGTTATGGCAGCCTTGTCGGCTTGCTTGCCCTTTCATGATATGATAAAAATGAAATAGGCTACAAGTTTATGAAAATGTTATCACCCAATAGGGTTTTGTTACATGGTGTTATGTTATTTACAGTTTGACTTGAACACATCTAATAGACATGTATGCGGGGGTTCAGTTCGGACCCAGTCGCGGCCTACGGGGTTGGGTCATAACAAGAATGATTTAGGATATTGTTGTATAAGTCTAAATAAGGGAATTAAAGATGTTAAAGGAAGGTTTATTGCAAATTTTTGGTGTTTTAAAGACAAAATTGAGAAGAGGTTATATATGTTTTTTGGTGTAAGGACTTTTGAGTTCAAATATTCTATTGTGTTGTGAAGTTATGTTGGGGTTGTTAGATGTTATTTTTGTGCATGATATGGTTAAGGTATGTTTAAGGTGTAAACTACAAAGGATGTGTAAAATTTGGTTGAAGTAGAATAACATATTTGTATGGGTTAAATTGAAGTAATTACAAGAACTAATTGGAGACAGAAATCTATCCGCTAATATTGTTGTCGACATGTGTTGGTTGTGGGCTGTTTTAAGGTCATTTTTGAAGTAGTTGTGCAGGGATTTACTGGTATATAACTTGTGAATAAGGTGTTTGTTGTTTTTAATTAAATGGTGCTGAATTTATGCATTGTTTGGGCTGTTTTGGAGTTAATCCGAAAGTATGAAATGTAGGGGAAATGCTACCCAATTTTCGTTAGAATTCCAAATTATAGTGCTACTCTCTTCTTTGTAGACTTATAAACATAAAGAGTAGCCATAACTGCTGGACATTATTTAGACATCCAGGTATGTAAAGCTAACCTTTCTTTCTTTTGGCATGATCTTATGTAACAAACGGACGACAAATGTATAGAATTCCAATGAAGCTCTTATTCTTGGAGATACTAGGATTGCGAATGTTCTTAATTTTCAGAATTTATATCGTTATACCTTCACCCATATGTATGATTCCATCCACCCTAGTTAGTATAAGTCATATATATATATGATGATATGACCTGAGGATATGATGATGACGCCGAGCCCATGATGGGCTGAATATGATATATATGTATATGAAGGATTCACCGAGTCCCTAAAGGGATGGATATGATATATGATATAAGCATGCATGACTTTATTTAATAAGGCACAAGTAGAGTGACTTCTTGAGTATCATACTTGTCTTTTAAAACCTCTACTTTAGCTATGATTTTTCTTACTGTATTTTATGCTTATATACTCAGTACATATGTCATACTGACCCCTCCTTTCTTCGGGGGGGCTACATTTCATGCCTGCAGGTACAGATACTCATTTTGGAGAGTCGCCAGCTTAGGATTCTACTCAGTAGGTTTGAAGTACTCCATTGTTTCGGAGCCTAAGATTTTGGCACCAATCCTTATAATGTATATATTTGTGTATTTAGGGGCATGGAGGGGAACTGTCCCGTCATATGTTATTGTTAATTCTCTTAGAGGTCTGTAGACACATGCATGGGTTATATATAAATGTCTTCGGCTGCATTAGTATGGCTTATATTTTGGGACGTTTCCATTCGGAGTGGCAGCCTCGTCAGCTTGCGTATTTAAATGTTTATTTTGGGATGTGTTATGTTGTGCAGCCTTGTCGGCTTGCATATTATGCTATCCTATCTTTGAAAATTTTAACTCCTTAGGAGACAGGTAATATCGGTATATATACAAGTGATAGTTTTGAGATGAAGTGCTGCCCATATAAAGCCCATATCATGTTCAGTTGCCGATTGACTATAGATAATAGGCGTGTAGGCGAGTGTCCAATTTCGACACTAGTCATGGCCCATGGTATTGGGTCATCACAGAAGTGGTATCAGAGTAGTTCATCCTCGGAGTGTCTACAGACCGTGTCTAGTAGAGTCTTGTTTATCGGTGTATTATGCACCACATCTATAAACAGAAGGCTACGGGATATTTAGGATGTTATCCTTTCTTTTTACTTTAAATCATGCGATAGAACTATGTTATCAGGATAATTTCTCCCTAACAAGATTGTTATGTTTACAGCGATGCCTCTGAGGAAAGTGACAGCAGACCAGAAGGAAAAGTTAGTAGCAGGGGAAACCAGCCAGACCCTGAGAGTTACAAGGGACCGTGCCTAGTCTCTGCCCGAGATTATGCTCTAGTCGGTGAGCTCCACTACATTGCCCCCTTTAGAGGAGCTTAGAGCAGCTACAGATCCTGAGGCCCCAGTACCCGAGCCTCCAGCTCCCCAGCCAGGGGTGGAGGATCGGGCCATGAGAGATATTGTTCAATTACTGACTCGATTTATAGAAACACAGGCTTGCAGGCATGGATTGGGAGTTGATTATGTAGACAAACATGATAGTTTAAGGGTTCATGACTTCTTGACTTGTAACCCCCTAGAGTTCTATGGGTCAAAGCCCACGGAGGATCTGCAGGAGTTTATCTGACAGGTGCAACGTACATTGAGGATAATTAGGGCTTTTGAAACTGAGTCTATGGAGTTAGCTTCATATTGATTGCGTGATATAGCTGTTAATTGGTATGAGTCCTGGAGTTGTCTAGGTGCAAGGGTGCACCTCCAACGGTGTGGAATGAGTTTGTAGAGGCCTTTCTTGGCCACTTTCTACCCCCCAGAGATTAGATGATCCAGAGTAGATAGATTTTTACATTTGAGGCAGAATGGCAGAAGTGTTAGAGATTATAGCCTTGAGTTTGATTCATTGGCGAGACATGCGCCCGCTATTATAGTTGATATGGCTGATAGAGTGCATCGTTATGTGATGGAGATGGATCGTTATATGATTGATAATTGTATGGCAATGGATTCTTAGCTAGGTATGGATATTGCTTAGGTACAGGTATATACACAGGGGGTAGAGGATCGGCACAGAGGGCATCAGCCCAATAGAGATCATAACCGAGGCCAGCATAAGAAAGCTAGATCGGCTGGTTATTCTGGTGAGTTTTGAGGAGGGCATCCTCAATAGTATAGTAGGTATCCTTCTCAGCTAGCCCAGAGTGCACCCCCACAGTTTACAGGTAAGAGATTTGATAGCATAAGGGATTCAAGAGCCGGTAAAAGCTCTAGGGCATCAGGTTCACAGATGCCTAGGGGTTCGATTCAGTCGAGGCCACCTTTGCCTCAGTGTTCTCGGTGTGGTAGGCCCCATTCTAGGGAGTTCCATATTGCTACTGGTGCTTGTTTTTCTTGTGATCGTCAAGCTCATATTATGAGGGAGTTTCCATTTAGGGGTAATCTAAGTGGTGCAGCTCAGCCTACTGGGTCAGTTACTAGTTTATCTTATTCTATAGTTATGCGCCTTGTGGGGTGGGGTATCTTGACATCAACAGGCTGTGAAAGAGGCTGCAATAGAGTTTCTAGTTCTAGCGGTCCTTTGAACTACATATATGCATTAGCTAGTAGATAATACTAGGAGGCATCACCAAACGTGGTTACAAGTATACTATCGATCCTATCTCGAGATGTATATGCATTGATAGATCCAAGCTCCACCTTATCATATATATCTACCTTTGTTGCTAAAAGAATTGGAATAAAACCTGAATTGATAGAACCATTTGAGATAGCTACACCGGTAGGAGATTCTGTTATAGCCAAGCAAGTATATAGAGATTGTTCGGTGATTATATATAGTCGTCATACAAAGTCCGATTTAATAGAGTTAGATATGATGGAATTTGATGTTATTATGGGTAGGGATTGGTTAGCTTCTTGTTATGCTAATGTTGATTGTAGAGGAAAAGTAGTTCAATTTCAATTTCTGAGAGAGCCAATCAGAGAATAGGTGGGCAATACAGCATCGTCGAGGGGTAAGTTTATTTCATACCTCAAGGCAAGGAAGATGGTTAGAAAGGGTTATATTCATCATCTGGTTTGTGTTCATGATTTAAAAGCAGAAGGACTGACTCTTCAGTCAGTTCCGGTAGTTAATGAATTTTTAGATGTATTTCCAAATGAACTTCTGGGTCTTCCTTCTGAGTGGGAGATAGAGTTCACTATAGATGTATTGCTAGATACTCAGCCCATATCCATTCTACCTTACAGAATGTCACCCATGGAGTTGAAGGAGTTGAAGGAAAAACTGCGAGACTTATTAGATAAAGGCTTCATTAGGCCTAGCACATCACCTTGGGGAGCACCAGTATTGTTTGTGAAAAGAAAGATGGGTCACTACGAATGTGTATTAATTATAGGCAGCTGAGCAAGGTGACAATAAAGAATAAGTATCTCCTCCCAGGATTGATCATTTGTTTGACCAGTTACAGGGTGCTAGGTGTTTTTCCAAGATAGACCTGTGATCAGGTTATCAGCAGGTGTGGATAAAGGAGGCAAATATTCAAAAGACAGCATTCAGGACCCGATATGGGCATTATGAATTCAGAGTGATGTCATTTGGGCTAACTAATGCTCCAGCAGTGTTCATGGATCTAATGAACCGAGTGTTCAAGCCATTCCTAGACCTGTTCGTGATTGTATTTATTAATGATATTCTAATCTACTCACAATTGGAATAGGAGCACACAGATCATTTGAGGACGGTACTTGAGGCGCTCCAGCACCAGAAGTTGTATGCTAAGTTCTCTAAATGTGAATTCTAGTATACTTTAGTTGCAATCTTAGGGAATATTATAGGAGCTGATGGTATTCGAGTAGATGCATAAAAAATAAAGTCATAAAGATGTGGCCTTGACCTACGATACCTACTGAGGTACATAGTTTTCTAGCAGGATATTATAGGAGATTTGTAGAGAAGTTTACTTCGATTTCAACGCTTTTAATAAGGCTAACTTAGAAGGAAGCTAAGTTGCAGTGGATCGATGCTTGTGAAAGAAGCTTTTAGTTGCTGAAAAAAAGTTGACTATAGCCCCAGTCCTAACTCTTCTTAAAGGATCAGATGGCTACGTTATTTATTGTGATACTTCTGGTGTTGGGCTAGATAGTGTATTGATACATCATGGTAGGGTCATAGCATATGCTTCCTGGCAGCTAAGAAAGTATGAAAAAAACTATCCAACTCATGATCTGGAGTTAGCAGCAGTAATTCATACTTTGAAAATGTGGAGGGATTATTTATATGGTGTACTTGCTGATATCTATACGGATCACAAAAGTCTCCAATACCTCTTTAAACAGAAGGAGTTGAATTTGCGTTAGAGAAGGTGGCTACAGTTGTTGAAAGATTATGATGTTGATATTTTATACCACCCAAAAAAAGTAAATGTTGTGGATGATGCACTTAGATGTAAATCCATGGGTTGCTTGGAATATGTACACCCAGAACGGGAAAAAATAGTTCATGAGATTTGCCAGTTAGCTAACCTTGGAGTCCGATTGGCTGATTCTAGTAATAGTAGAGTTTTTGTTGGAAGAGTTGCTGAATCCTCTATCATGGAAGAGTTAAAACAACTCCAGTATGAAGATCCTATTCTGACACAGTACAAAGATGCATTCCTTCAGAAGGAAAAGACCCCATTCGAGCTCACACCTGACAAAGTGCTAAGATATATGGGAAGATTATGTGTACCTAATATTGCAGGGCTACAATAACAGGTTATGGGAGAGTCACACTATGACCTATATTCTATTCATCCAGGGTAAACAAAGATGTATCATGACCTTAGATGTTTACACTGGTGGAATGGCATGAAGAAGGACATAGTAGAGTTCATAGCCTAGTGCCCAAATTGCAACCAGGTTAAGATTGAACATCAGAAGCCTAGCGGACTATTACAGGATATAACAATCCTGACTTGGAAATGGGAAGCCATTAATATGGATTTCATTATAGGCTTACCTCGCACTGCATGGAAGTATGATTCCATATGGGTTATTATAGATAGGCCGTCAAAATCAGCCCATTTTCTTCTGGTCAGAACTACATACTTAGTTGAGGATTATGCCAGAGTATATATCAAGGAGATAGTAAGACTTCATAGGGTCCCCACATCTATTATTTCAGATAGAGGAGCTCAATTTACAGCTAACTTTTGGTGATCATACTAGAAGGGGCTAGGAACACAAGTAAGTCTTAGTATGACATTTCATCTTCAAACTGATGGATAGGCTGAGAGTACCATCCAGACACTAGAAGATATGCTATATGCTTGTATTATTGATTTCAAAGGTAGCTGGGATGATCATTTACCACTTATTGAATTCGCTTACAATAACAGCTACCATTCTAGTATCTGGATGACACCATATGAAGCTTTATATGGAAAAATGTATAGGTCACCTATTGGTTGGTTTGATGTCGGTGAGACTAAACTAATAGGCCCAGATATGATTCAGCAAGCTATAGATAAATTCAATCTCATTTAGGAGAGATTATTAGTAGCCTGAGTTGACAGAAATCATATGTAGATAATCAACGTCGATCTTTAGAGTTTCAGGTTGATGATTGGGTATTCTTGAAGGTGTCACCCATGAAGGAGGTAATGAGATTCGGAAAGAAAGGGAAGCTTAGCCTGAGATACATTGGCCCTTATTAGATTAATCGTAGAATAGGAAAGGTTGCCTATGAGTTAGACCTACCATCCGATTTAGAAGCAGTACATCTAGTTTTTCACGTGTCAATGCTTCACAAATGTATAGGCGACCCTTCTAGAATATTTCCCATAGATGATGTCTAGGTAACAGAAGAGTTATCCTACATGGAGAAACCTATCTCCATCCTAGATTAGCATATTAGGATGTTGTGGACTAAGGACGTGGATTCCATCAAAGTGCTATGAAGAAATAATAATAGAGAAGAGATGACCTGGGAAGCCGAGGAGGAGATGAAGAACAAGTACCCTTACGTGTTCCATACACCTACATGTAACTTAAATTTTTAATTGGCTGAATTCGTAGAGAAATGAAATTTTCATATTTAATTTAACATTCGAGGATGAATGTTCTTAAGGTGGGGAGGATGTAATACCCCGTATTTTTCATTTGGTAACATTTTAGTATACACTCAGTGTGGAATATTCATACATATATGAGAAACCATGACTTGTAGGTGAATGTATTGGTTGGACTTGACGGAATGGTTTGACTGAATTCTTCAAGTGTTCTAGTCGTGGTTTAAGGTCCAAGTTATGCACTCCCCTATTCTGGATATACTAGTTCTCATTCACTAATAATTGTACTTAAACTATGTGCCTATAAGGATTATGGGGGTTTGTTGGGGTTATTTACTTTCAACTGCGCATGAGTGTACCTTCTGGGCTTATGCAAGTCCAGTTAGGTTATAGTTAGTTACATAGCTTTCCTTTTCAATCATTCCTAGACTTGTGTGCTTTATAGTTATTCTTTTGTTATCACTTTGCTTATTTGATCTTTACTTGCTATTATTTTTCTCTTTTCATATTCTTTTTAATTTCAAAGCTCAGTCGGCCTATGATGACTACTGGTACCTACTATTTTGGTACTCATATTGTAATACTCCATATTTTTTATTTGCTAATATTTTAGTATATTGTAATCAATATGGAATATTCATTCGTATATGATAACTGGTAAAGTTGCTGCCATGTGACCAGGAGGTCACGGGTTCAAGCCTTGGAAACAGCCTCTGGCAGAAATGCAAGGCAAGGCTGCGTACAATAGACCCTTGTGGTCAGGCCCTTCCCCGGACCCCGCGCATAGCGGGAGCTTTACTGCACCGGGCTGCCCTTTTATATGAGAAACCATGACTTGTAGGTGAATGTATTAGTTGGAAATGGATTGAAAGTGTGGCAATGACTTGAAATTTTAAAAGGTGGCATGTGATTTTTTTTTAATTCTAAGAGGAGTAGTAAGTTGAAGTAAGAGGTATTAAGATTTGGACATGGTGTAAATTTAATTGGTTGGTTATAGGGTACTATTAAGCTAAGCAAAGACTTATTGTTGGGCCAATATAAGTGAATTGTGGGAAAACCCAATTCTGAAATTTTCCTGGCAGCCCATTGTTGGTGGAATGGATGAGGATTTTGGACTGCTAAACTACAATAAGTTTTTTGGGACAAAATCCTAATATGTTGTTCACATAATAAACTATTTTTGATCCAAAAATTAGCCCAAAAACTGATCCAAAAGAGCCCAATTAAAAGGGACAAAGATCAGGTAATTTTCAGCATTTACATTTCACAAAAAAATTCCGGAATTCTCTCCCACTTCTCCCTTATCTCAAAACCTATCCAATAATGTCCCAACACTCTTTGAACTTCAAAAATCTCTCCAAGGTTAAGGTAAGTTGATTATTTATTGTTTTAACTTGATTCTTACATGTAATTCATTGGAATCATGCTATAGATGTTGGAAACATAAATCCGAAATTTTTGGAATGCTGTCCAAAGAAATTAGTTTCTAACTTTAGAGAATTACTTTAATCTTTCATTTGTTTTGAGAAGAATAATTTAGGATATTATTGTATAAATATAAATAATGGAATTAAAGATGTTAAAGGAAGCTTTATTACTCATTTTTGGTGTTTTTAAAGACGAAATTGAGAAGAGGTTTTACATGTTTTTGGTGTAAGTACTTTTGAGTTCAAAAATTCTGTTGTATTGTAAAGTTATGTTGGGGCTGTTAGATGTTGTTTTTGTGCATGATATGATTAAGGTATGTTTAAGGTGTAAACTAAAAAGGATGTGTAAAATTTGGTTGAAGTAGAATAACATATTTGTATGGGTTAAATTGAAGTAATTACAAGAACTAATTGGAGACAGAAATTTGTCCGCTAATATTGTTGTCGACATGTGTTGGTTGTGGGCTGTTTTAATTCATTTTTGAAGTAGTTGTGCAGGGATTTATTAATATATAACTTGTGAATAAGGTGGTTGTTGTTGTTAAGTAAATGGTGTTGAATTTATGCATTGTTTGGGCTATTTTGGAGTTAATCCGGAAGTATGAAATGTAGGGGAAATGCTGCCCAATTTTAGTTAGAATTCCTAATTATAGTGCTACTCTCTTATTTGTAGACTTATAAACATAAAGAGTAGCCATAGCCGCTGGAAATTAGTTGAAATCCAGGTATGTAAAGCTAACCTTTCTTTCTTTTGGCATGATCTTATGTAACAAACGGACGACAAATGTATAGAATTCCAATGAAGCTCTTATTCTTAGAGATACTAGGACGGCGAATGTTCTTAATTTTCAAAATTTATATCGTTATGCCTTGACTCATATGTATGATTCTAGCCACTCTAGTTGGTATAAGTCATATTTTACTACAAGTTATACTTCGGTATAATTCATATTTGGCATACTTTATAATGGCAACCGAAGGTTATTTGAAATGACTACCATCTTAATTTTCAAACAATGATTCGTTTTGATTATTCCATTAAGTCTTAAATGATGATTTAAATGTATATGGTTACTCACTACTCTGCTCGTCCATGTCATAATGTATCTTTCCCTGAGTCTCAGGCCGAATATGTATTCATGCACTATTTCACTACATTATTCACCGAGTCCTTCACTAAAGGGCCGAGTGCGGTATATATATATATATGATGATATGACCTGAGGACATGATGATGGCGCTGAGCCCATCGTGGGCTGAATATGATATAAATATATATGACAGATTCACCGAGTCCCTAAAGGGCCTGATATAATATATGATATAAGCATGCATGACTTTATTTCATAAGGCACAGGTACAGTGACTTCCTCAGTATCATACTTGTCTTTTGAAACCTCTACTTTAGCTATGATTTTTCTTACTGTAATTTATACTTACATACTCAGTACATATGTCATACAAACCCCTTCTTGCTTCGGGAGGAGGGGGGGAGGGGGGGCTGCATTTCATCCCCGTAGGTATAGATACTCATTTTAGAGAGCCTTCAGCTTAGGATTCTACTCAGTGGGTTTGAAGTGCTCCATATTCTCGAAGGCTAAGCTTTTGGTACCAATCCTTATAATGTATATATTTATGTATTTAGGGGTACGATGGGGCCCTATCCCGTTATATATTTTTGTTAATTCTCTTAGAGGTCTGTAGACACATGCGTGGGTTGTATATTAATATCTTTCGGCTGCACTAGTACGACTTATGTTTTAGGACATTTCCATTCAGAGTGGAAGCCTCATCGGCTTGCGTATGTAAGTGTTTATTTTGGGATGTGTTATGTTGTGCAGCCTTGTCGGCTTGCATATTATGCTATACTATCTTTGAAAATTTTAACTCCCTAGGAGACAGGTAATATTGGTATATATATAAGTGACAGTTTTGAGATAAAGTGCTGGCCATATCATGTTCATTTACCGATTGATTATAGATAATAGGCGTGTATACGAGTGTCCAATTCAGACAGTAGTCATGGCCAACGAGGTTGGATCATGACACATACTACATTTTACATCTATTTTCATGATGCAGATCTGAGTGCCAACTGTTATTGTTGAGTTCAAGAAAGCTTTAGGTTATTAAAAGACCAAGGGTAAGCTTATGGAGTCCTAGATCAACCTATCTCCTTCTGTTATACCTTTGGCTAGTCCTTTGTATTTGAGAAAAGTCTGTATTTTTGTCTAGTTTTGGAACTTGCTCTCTTTTTAGCAACTTTGTACTTGTGTCCACCAGGCCGTGGGTTTGGATCTTTTATTTTGAGGTGTATATATGTGATTGTGGTTCTATTCTATTCTATTTTTTTTTCTTTGGATTGTTTCATTTACCTTATTGATTGTTGATTCTTCTCGATATGCCCATTATTTTTCATTCCAGAATACAGGTTTGCTTATCTACTTGTGGGTATGGTATGTGTCATCATAACTAGAGATTTTGGATCGTGACAAGTTGGTATTAAAACTCCAGGTTCACTGGTGTCACTTATATAGAGCTAATGTCTAGTAGAGTCCTGTGGATCGATATAGAGATGTTTGTATTCTATCTTTGGGAGTTTATAGGGCATCTTTATAAAGATTCTTTCTTTTGGTTTGCTATCGTGCATTTGTTGTCTTTTTTGGTTTATGGAATTCTCACTTGTTTCACTCTATCACCAGATGGCTCATATGCATAGTTCATCAAATGGGGAGGTGATCCTCCAGGAAAGCAGATAGAGACCCACTAGGGGTAGAGGACGACCTGAAGGTCGTGCAAGAGCTACATCATCAGTTGGAGATCGAGTAAAGAGGTGACTCTAGAGACAATGGTGAAGCCTCAGGCATTCCTATTCCTCTACAACTAGTGGGGATGGGACCATCCTAGCCACCACCCGAACCACCTATGGCTCTAGATCTCCAGACAACTATCGGTCAGTTATTAGCCATGCTAGGGGGTATGCAGTAGGGCCCAACTCCATCTTTACCAGCACCGTAGGATCAAGCTATAGCAACGACTGCTCAAGTTGAGATGAAACCAACACCCGTCATCGCCTATCTAGTCATTGCATTGGATTTATGCCACTAGAGGAGTAGAAGATGCTTGGAGTACTTTTGATATTATCTCCTCCAAGGTTTTTTGGGCTATTGGAGAGGACGCCTATGATCTTTTGACTACTTATCCTGAGTGGCTATATATATTGGGACTAATGTAGTCGAGAGGATCTGTAACACCCCGTACTATGTTAGCCTAGGATAAGCTCGAGAACCTAAAGAAAATCTGAGAAAAGGTAAGTGGAGTGGTCTGCCAGTGCCCACAACTGGCACATATGGTCCGTAGGAGTGTCTACAAGTCGTAGGTAGCCATCAGTAGGCCACCCCAATACTTAGAAAAAGTTTGAGTTCTTCAAACTTACCTACGAGTAGATTCTACGATGTGTAAGAGTTCCTATGGATCATAAGAGAGACTCCTGGAAGGAGCTTGAAGACTCAATACCTCGGGGGTTTGCAGGAACCTACCTATGGGTTTCCAAAATGACCCATAGGCCCATGAATAAGTCGTAAGAAGTGTCTTGTAGGCTTCACCTTTAGGTAAGACCTCAGAATCGTTCCTATAAACTAGCAGGATGACCTGTCTAAGGGTCTACGACTATAGGAGGGTGATCATAGAACCATGAGCATGATTTCTAGAGAGTCCCACTTTTGGATCAAGATCATACGAGTGACTTCCTACGATCCATAAGAAGGCAGGTGTAGATGGCCTAGTCAATTTTAATGAGGGATATTCTGATCTTTTCCCCACTTTTTCGAGACTTAACTCAAGCCTTTTTTGGACTAAATTTAACCCCTTATTAGTACCCAATGTGTATGTTCTTTAATTAACACTTAAAAATATTGAGAACACACATTAGAGAGAAGAAGAAGAGCTAGGGTTCAAGAGTTTTGAGCCAAGTCTTCGATTTTCACTTAAAAAAACTTCGTTCCAAGTATGTAAGGCTATCATAATGTTGGAATTAGTTCTTCCTCATGCCCTACATCTCTAAACAACCAAGTTGAGTTTTGAAGTTTGAGTTTTAGTTCCGATAATGTGGATTCTTGAATTATCTTTATAAATTTCATTGAGTTCTTATATATATATATATATATATATATATATATCCAATTACACGTTGATGATTTTTATGAGTTGAGTATTCAATTTTTTATTTTGTTGTTGTAGTCACATGAACCCTAGTTGAGTCTTGCGTTTAATTGTTTATTTATTCTTTCAAGTAAAAAGTAATTATTTTCATCATTTAATTTTAAAAAGTGTTTGAGAATGAGTTGAGTTTGAGTAGTCCCTTATTTATTATTTTGACCATGAGTTGAAAAGTCTCCTAATAACTATTTGAGCATGAGTATTATTGAGTGTAAATGAGTTGAGCACTTTAAACATCTATTTTGAGATTGAATTGAGAAGTCAAATAATTGTTTTTAAATAAATTCATTGAGTTGAGATCATGTATATTTCAAAGAGAAAGATGAGCTTAGATGAGTTCAGATTTAAGCTAAGTTAAAAAGTGACTAACTGAGTTAATAGAGTAATTACACTCACTTGAGACATGAGCATAATAAATTATATTTTGGGAGTAGTATTGAGCATCAATTTGGGTAAAGAGTATAGAAAAACTCGAACCCCATAAACTACGTAGAAAGCATAAGATAGGATCGTACTTTTCATTCGGGCGACTCCTCATTGTCCTAAAAGAAAACTTTTATTGGATCCTAAGATGAGTTTGTGTTCCTTACTCAGGCAAAGTATTAGATGGATGTGAAAATGACATCAGTTCGTTGTATTATCACATAGCTCATGAGTGGTGGTTTTCGATTAGAGAAACTCATTAATAAGTAAGGTATTATTTTTTCATATATTGAGTTGCATTACTATTTAATGTAATAAAGCATTGTCTTTTATTATATTGCATGCTTATTTGAGTTGAACTATTTTCAGAGTTGAGTTCTTGAGTTGAATATCTTGATGCAAGTTTCCTTTTGAAATTTTATATACTCTTACATTCCATGTACTGATGTCATTCGACCTAAATCATTTTATGATGTAGATATAGCTGATAGAGATCCTTAACAGATGCATCGTTGAAGATCTATTTTTTACCCACCTTTGGTGAGACCTATTTGCATTCAAAGGCGCCCTTGAGTCTTTACTTTTGATTTAGTAGTTATTAGTTTGAGGTAGCCATGGCACTATCCAGTACCTATTTCAAAGTCAGTATGCTAGATGCTTCATGGACTAGTTCGACATTATTCAGTGTATTTCCTTGGGTATGATTTGAAAACATTGAGTTATGTCACATACATTATTATATATCTTAGTTTCTTGATTTATGATAAAGAGTATTGAGTTGCATGTTTCATTGTACCCATCTGAGTTCATTTATTAGTTTAAATTATTTCCCTAAGTGAGTTAACCAGGCAAAGTAGTTAGCTTGGGACCATCAATGCTTTTCGGGTGCCAGCCATGTCCAGGATATTGGCTTAAATCATGACAAATTTGGTATCAGAGCTCTGAGTTTAAGAGTGCTAGGGTGTCTATGAAGCTGAGTCTGATAGTCATTCTTATCGGTGTGAAGCACGCCACATCCATAATAGGGAAGCTGCATGACTTTAGGAATTGTTTCACTTCTTTCTTACTCCATCTCGTGCTTTAGAGTTTGACTCTATAAATATCTTCTAATTCATTTGTTTTATAATTTTAGATCATGCCTACTAAAATAACTTTGAGCCAGAGGAACGTTGTTGAGGATGAGATTCCACAACCATTTAGAATGCAGACCCGAAACCAAGCTCGACCTGCCGAGAGTGAGAATATGGTGGAGAATGGGACTCTAGATGTCCCACATACTGCACAACAAACAATGTCTTCTGAGGTTGAATTTAGGGGATATACCTCTATGCTCACCTAGCTGATGGCTTCACAGACTTTTTCATCAAAATACCCAATACCGAACTCTAGTTACTAAGAGTTATCTGTTGTAAATCAGATTTGTGACTTTGTGAGGATGAACCCGCCAGTTTTTAGTGCTTCTAACGTTGAGGAAGACCCTCCAAACTTCACTGACAACATGTGGAAGATCCTTAAAGAAATACATGTCATAAAGATAGAGGGAGTTGAACTTATATCCTACCAGCTATAGATGTTGCCAATGTCTAGTAGAGGTAAAGATGATGAGTTTGCAGTCTGGGATGAGTTGGCGAATGCATTCCTAGACTACTTTTTTCCTCGATAGATAAGGGAGGCAAAAGTAGAGAGTTTGTTAATTTGAAACAAGAAGGAATGACTGTCAAGGAGTATAGCCTCAAGTTCATTTAATTGTCCAGGCATGCTCCAGAGATTGTTCCCGATGTGAAAGCTAAGATGAGAAAGTTTGTTTATATCAAGACCCAAGCTAGACCCTAGGTGTGACATATATATTATATTCCCGAAGGACCCCAACCAAGCCTCTTAGCATATCATTCATGAGCATAGATAAGGTAAATAATAAAATAAAGTAAAGCATAGACAAGGAAGCATAGTATCAATATAGGGCATAAGTCTCAAGGTACGGAATGAAATATAACAAAGACTCAAAATATCTAACATGCCTTTACTAACTAGATGGGGGCGTAAGATAGGCTCCTAGATCACCCCAATATAAAAGAGGAAAGAATGTCATAAACTCATAAGAAAGTAAAGTATCACATTCTCAGGATAGGGGGACTCACCACAAGTGCAAGTGTAATAAGATCTAGCCATGAATAGGAGGATGAGAATGATCGTCGTACCCTACATTATGATACAATGTAGGTAAAAAGTATGCGTTAGTACATGGAATGCACTAAATATATGAGAAGTATGCATGAACAATAGATATAGGACATAATTGGTTACACCCCACACTTTTAAACTCAGAATGTCTCTTAAGTTCTTTAGGAATTATCATGTGAGCCGGATAAGCTACGACACTATCAAATGACTCTAAAGAAGGGAGAATGTGATACCCCATAGTAGAGAAGGGTAGAAATAGAGGCATAAGAATCCGTAAGGAATTACAGGCCAAGTAATGAGTTGTAGGATTCGATCTACCTACGTAAGCCACTAAGTTAGAAGTCTTACATACCTAAGATACTTGAGAATATACCAAGATTACGTAGCCCGGATTACATAGGTTCTTGAGATAAGACGAGATTACGAACCTGCAGGGAAAAGAAAAAGAAATGACACATGGCAGCCTAGAAAGGTGACACATGGCAGTACCTCAAGCAGATAGGTGACCCACCTGCTTGGGTTCAAGTAGGTGACCCACTTGCTTAGGGAGGTGGACCCCACTACCACGTGGCAGCCCCTAATTGGCAGCATGTATTTGGTGGCCCAATAGGGGCTGGACACATATCACCCTTAGGGGATGACACATGTCACCTCCTAGAACCACCTATATATATGTAATATGTGACTTATAAATCAGTTCTTATCTCAAATTTCAGCCAAAGTGAAGGAAAACAAAACCCTTAAACTAAAAGAGAGTAGTGGCGGCCTAAGAGGAAAAATAAGATAAGTTCCGATTTTATTCTATAAATTAATTATCTAGCATATACCACGATGATATAGAGGTATTAATAGTATAAAATCATGGGTTGTTGCAGCACAAAATGGACAGCAAGCAGCCACGACGTTTAAATCATGCTAGAGAAGTTCTGAGGCGCAATTTTGGCGAGTTTTGGCCAATTTCGGGTAAGGTAAGGTCTTCCCTTCAAATTTGAAGTTTATGGTGTTTTTATAGTGTGTATTAGACACCTTGTATGCTTCTGTAAGTGTAAGAAAGTCGTGGAAATGCTCGACGTTCAAAATAAACTAAATTGGAATCGTTATAGTTAAATTATAGTCGAAATAAGGCATTATGCATGTGGGGGATGCTTCTGGTCGTGTGGTGGTGTATTAAGGTGATGGAACATGTTTTTAAAGAGGTGTGTGTGCTTCTGGTTTCATCCACCCGACCCTCCATCTCGTGTAATTAAAGGTTTTGCAAAACTGAAACTAGAAATCCTCTTTTGGTATCGTAGTTTCGAGCGAGTCGTTTGGAGTTTATGTTGTATATTGTTGATGTGAATTGCTTAAACATATGCTTCAGGTTATTTTTTTGGTTGGCTGTAGGTGTTAGGAGTGTAATTGGAAATTCGGATAGGGCATATTATTGGGGAGATGCTGCCCAATTTTCGTTAACTCTTTAACTAGTTAAGGAACTAGTCGAGAAGGCGAGTGAGGGGTTGAGTTCTATGAATACTCATATATAGACTAGGGTGATGGAAAGACAAGGGTTGTTAATATTCGTGTTTCTTTTATGTTACATAGGTTCAGTGGACGACAAGACCAACGAAATAAAGAGTAACCCGTAAGAGGTATGTAAAGCCTATCTTTTCTCTTCTTTTGGCATGTCGTAGATATAAGTAAAAGATGATGTCATTTCTAAGGTGATTCCACCCTTAAGTTCTCGTATTTACTTCTGGAGGTTGAAATCCATAGTAGCTATACTACTTTTCTTGAACCTCCTATACGTTAAGAAAGTATTGAAAGTACAGACTCATGTTCTTAAAGACTACAGGATGATAAGTGCTTCCGGATTCATAGGTGGCTAGTATTACTTTAGTACATGCCTAGGACCCCCGAGATTCTGGTTGATCTATCCCCTAATGGAACTTAGAGGGCACTTGACAAGACTATATTACTACTCGAGTCCTCAGATAATAGCTTAATTTTCTTGTACGGTTGAGTCTCCGATAATGTTTTGAATTTCATATAGCTACTCACTACTCTACTTGTGTACACTGTAACCCTTCTTTCACTGAGTCCCAGGCCGAGTATGTTATCTTGCATAGTTCACTGCATCATCCATCGAGTCCCTTACTAAAAGGTCGGGTATGCTATACGAGGATATGATAATGCAATGACATGAACAACTCACTAAGTCCCTCACTAGAGGGACAGGTACGTATGTATATGTATATGATGATGTGGTGTGATAAGGAGATGATGGTGCCGGGCCTATAATGGTCCTATAGAGATGATTCACCGAGCCCTTGAAAGGGCCAGCTATATTATATGATATGAGCATGAATGCTTTTGTAATTCACAAAGTACAGGTATAGGTTCCTTATATGACATTTTATCACCTGCTTCTCTATTTCTGATATGCTTCCAGTTATGCCATGTTATACTTTACATATGCAGTACATATGTCGTACTGACCCCATTTGTTTGGGGGACTGTGTTCATGCCCGCAGGTACAGATACATAGCTTGGGGATCCGTCAGCATAGGAGTCCCACCCAGTGGTCTAGAAGTTCTCCTTTGTATAGGAGCCTAATTTTGGTACTAAACCCTAATGTATATCTTTTGTTCACAGGTACGGCAGTGGCCTGTCTCGTGTTATGTTACTGTTGTTTTGTTTTACTCTTAGAGGTCTGTGGATATGTACGTGGGGTGTATATGGGCTGTATATCAGATGTATATGGGTTGTATATGAGATGTATATGGGTTTTATATAAGATGTATATGGGTTGTATATGAGCTGTATATGGGTTGTGTATATGTGTATTTATAATTGTGCTTACATGAACTGTGTTTTGGGGCATTCCCTTGTCGTGACAGCCTTGTCGGCTCATAGGTGTATTTTCTATGGGACGACCCCATAAATTCTGATAGCCTCGTCGGCTTATATGTTTTCTTACCTTTTGTTACACTATGAGTCAAGTAGGAGATAGATTTATGTACGATTGGCAGGAGTACACGTGGGTATCCGGTTTAGGCACCCATCACAGCCTACGGGATTAGGTCGTGACATAATCAATATGAATGATGGGATGTAAGACCAATATCTTAAAACATCAGTAAAACCATGAAAACATTAAAATATTAAGCTCATTGGTCAATGCATCAAAACATCATCATCGTGTTAACTTGATAACTTTTCTTTAACTAGTATGGGATAGACCTTAACCAACTCTTAAGTCCATGCAAGCTATTACATGGAATTCGATGATCCCCATATCGAGAGGGGGAGGCTACCTGCAAGGGTATACTCCATCATGGTACTCTCTTTAACTTTGGTATATGTGGATCCACTAGCTACACCAAAGTGGCATATTTAAACCTACGCGGGCAACGTAGTTAGAGACTAAAGATTGCTTCTAGGAATTCCTTGGGTATCTACAATGACAATTGGACAAAATCCCACCTTAAAATCCTATGCTAAGTCTTTATCCTAACAGAACTTTCATGAAACACAATCATTAACATCATTAGGAAAGATAATAGTAAAAATTAATGCATTTTTATTAAATGACATAAGAATAGATCATCTATCATCATCACGGTAAAATCATAAGAATAACTCATTAACTTGATTGATTCGTAATAATCCATGAGTTGGTGAGAATTGTCCTTATCACCTCTTTTAACATAATTGTGCAAGAATTGTTCTTATTGCATCATAACTTTTTTGCTTATAGAATCATTAAAACGTCATTCATAACTTTCTTGCTTAAAGCATCTTTTAACATCATTCATAAAGCTTTCATTGAAATAACTTAAAAATCATAATCATTACTCATAACTCATACTTGAAACTAGCATATAGCACAAGTCTTTGAAATTTATCTCGAAGTTATGCAATGTAATGTGAATTGTGCATAATTAGGCAAATAACATTGAAATATATCATAATTAAGAAGACCCACTACAAATCATGAAATTAGTGAATTTTAGAAAAAGAAATCATAAGAGATTTGAGAAGAAATCTTGGGGATTAAATGAGTAAAAGGGCCCAAGGATGAATTTCCACATACCTTGACCTTTAGAAGCCTTAAATTGTAGAGAATTGAAGCTTGACTTTGATGTAATCCTTAGGACTTGCTTGAGAAAGAAGGAGACATGGAGAACACACTTCTAGAGAGAAGATTTTGATTTAGTGTGTTAGGGTGAGAATGAGAGGGTTACAAGGGTAGTTAATAGGTTATAATAAACTCCCCAAAACCGTCTACATTCATTAATAAAAACATAAACAAGGACCAAAATACCTTTAACTTAAACTGAAATCAGAACTTGGACGGGCCTTCACCGTGGCCATGAACTTCACCATGGCCCGTGGTGGCCGGTATGGTGATGGACTTCAATTCGGGGAAATATGGGTTCTGAAGGGTGACCTTTACAGAAGCCATCACGACATGTGGTGCTCTTCACAACTCGTGGTGCCTTCCCATGGTGGGCATCCTCAACAGGGGAATGAAAGGTTGGGCTTCACAGACCACACCACATCTCTTGGTTCACACCATGGGCCATGAATCCATCTATAGTCCACGTGAAAAAAATATTAATCCCCTCATTAATACAATCATTTTGATGCTAAATTATTGAATTTGGAGACAGGCCAATTTTGAGGTTCAAAATAGAAAATACGGGGCTCGCATCTAAAATTTCAAAATTAACCCTAAAAATTAGTTCTAAATATCACCCCAAGCTCATAAATCAATTTGATAAATAGTATGAGGTTGGGAAATGACGCAGAATGAGCATGCAATGAAAATTCTCAAAATTTGGACTAAATGATGAAAATGGCATGTACTTGATTAGCAAATTCTAAAATAATGAAACTCTCCCAATCCAAACCAATTATACCATGACGTTTCTTGCGAACACCCCCAAAATCTAGTGTCACAACTAAAAATAGAGTTAAATTGGCCAAGTTAGAATTCTCCAAAGTTCAAAAAACAATTTCCCCGAAAATAACTAAATCAGTAGCTAATTACGTAAATTTACCTTACACGAAGTTTCCCCTCAAGTTTTCGAGCTTACCACTGGATTCCCCATAAAATTCTCTTGAATTTGGAACTTTGAATCACCTAATTTTAGTAAGAAATAGAGGAGAAATAGAAGTGTAAAGATGGAAGTTATGGCTGAGTTCATATTTCTGGTCTTAATTAAAAGGCCAGGTCATTGCTCTACGCGATTGCTGGAACATGTGTTGAGATCGCGACCAGATCCTAAAAATAGACCATCACAATCACGAGGGTAAGGTCTCATGATCATGAAGACCAACTGGGTCAAACCCCAGTAAACTCCTCATCACGATCGCGATGGCTCCTTCATAAATACGATGAGGAAATCCACCTGCACCAGATATCAACTAAAAAACTTAGTTTTCTCAAGCTCAAATATTTTGATGGGGTGCTCGAAATTCATTCAAAATCCTATGCACGCAAATGAGATTTGCTACTCCACCATATTAGATATTCTGAACTTAGTGGTATAGTTGAAATTTCCATACGAGGTCATTATCATCGAAAGTTGGTCCCACACCCAAGGGCCATTTTAAGCCTACTTACACAATGGGGCTCGGGATTAGACCAAAAGCCTTGGAAAGAGAAGGAATAGTCATTCTAGACCAAACTCGACATTCTAAAAATAACTGTGTTGTCAGAATTTTCATCCAAGCACGTTTTCCTAGAATATTGACTAAAGTCAACTATAAGCCAAATTTCAAAGACAAAAGCGCAAAATAGTCCTAAACTCGTACCAATTGTCTTGGTACTCATGCCAACTAGGCTACAAATCTAATCTGGCTATTTCAGAGCTGATAGAGCTATCAAAAT
Source organism: Solanum dulcamara (assembly GCF_947179165.1). NCBI lineage: Eukaryota > Viridiplantae > Streptophyta > Magnoliopsida > Solanales > Solanaceae > Solanum > Solanum dulcamara. Next base: position 13,054,247 of record NC_077247.1, on the reverse strand, counting down.
TCCGTTCTGAGGTTATTTAAATAAATTTATGACCAAAGCCAACTTTTTATGTTAAAAAGCTCCAAAACAGGGAAACGTTCAGTGCCAGCAAGTCATAAATAGCTTGAGGTTGCTGCAAGAAAGCCCCAAATGATGAGAAGATCAGAGAATAAAGAAAATGACCTTGAGGGTCGTTACCTTAATGGGGTTTGATTGGTGATCTTTAAGGACACTTTCCACAGATTATGGAGAGCACTATGGGTCGTGAAGGTTCTTGTCAAGGATCACCTAATTCAAAAACCTTAGATTTTTTTAAAAACTTCCTTTAAACCTTGTATTTCTAACTTTCCAGCATCTGGGGTTTTACACTTTCAGGTTTAGGAAGACATGTGAAAAAGGAGTGTCAGGCAGCCCTGTTGATCTCAAATATCAAAACCTTTTAACTCATGGTGTATGCCTAATAGGTTTAGGAAAAAAAGGAAAGGGTAGAGACGAAAACCAGAGTAAGAGAGCTAAGTCCGCGAGAAATGAGGGCAGCAATCAAAAGCTTTGAGATGGCAACCCATCTTTACTTCAGAAGAGGTCTTCTAGTTATCCACCATCTGCAATAAGTGCACCTACGCTCAGCATAAGAAATGAATAGAGGTAGTATAATTTTAGAGCGCAAGGCCCACAATCTTAGGGAAGTATGTTTCAAGGTTCTTTATGCAAACCTCCTTGTGTTAAGTGTGGAAAAATTCACTTGGGAGGTGTCGACATAAGACCAATAGTTGTTACAAGTATGGCTAGATGGGTCACTTCATGAGGGATTGCCTACTAGATAAGCAAGGTAACGTGGCAACATACCCTAACCTTCTTCGGCAGAACCACCAAATAGGGGATAATTAGAGGAGTGCTACTTCAAGAATATATAGAGGTCCAAATCGTCTGTGTCACAACCCAACCCCGTGGGCCGCGACTGGGATCCGACCTGGGCCCCCATATATGTATCTAGCGGATGTAACGATCAATATAAGAACTATACATAAGAACCCTAGTGGGTTATAAAATGTTCATACCTGTTGCCTCTTTCATTTGTATCTTATCATGAAAGGGCGTGCCAACAGATAAGGCTTCCATAGTATCTTAATATTTATAATACATCATGTAGACATAACTGAACAGAACTTACACGTATAACCTACACATATGTCTACAGACCTCCAAGAACATTAATAGTAATATATGGCGGGACAGGGCCCCCGCCGTACCCCTGAATAAACAAATATATACATAGGAGGTTTGGTACTACAACTCGGCTCCGAATCAATGGAGCTTCTTCCAAACTGGCTGAGTGGAATCCTAAGCTGGAGGACTCCCAAAACCTATGTCTGTACCTGCGGACATGAAATACAGCCCCCCTTATATAAGCATAACATAATTGAGATAACAACTGAAATAGGGATGCAGGAAATCAATTATAGCATTAAGTAGGGTACTATACCTGCACCTCATAAAATAAATTCTTGTATACCAGTATCACGTACCGTATTCGACCTGCTCGGGGACTCAGTATTATAAATAATCATTTATCACGATAGGCATATGCATATTGTTAGCGCTGTGGAACGTACAACCTAATCCATATATATCAAGTTAGTATCGAGGAGCATTCGGCTCGATCCATATATATAACAGGTTAGTGCCGAGGAATGTATGGCCCGATCCCTATACATAATAGGTTAGTACCAAGGAACGTATGACCCAATCCCTATACATAATAGGTTAGTACCGAGGAACGAATACATAACAGGTTAGTGCCGAGGAGCGTCCGGCCCGATCTCTATACATAACAAGTTAGTGCCGAGAAACATCCGTCCCGATCCCTATATAATATAATAATGCATATACGTGCACATAAAACTTGGTAGCATAACAAACATTTCCCGAATATCATCATAAGGTGTGTCAAAGAGTCTCTAGGTATAGGAGCTTACACCCCCAATCATTATTCAGCATATAGAAGGCTTGAAGGATGGAAGCTTAACTACTTTAAGAGTCTTAACATTCAGAAGTGAGAACGAATTATGAATAATGAATCATGTTCAGAGCTCATGAATAGAGTTACCCCAAGCTTCATACCCATATCATTTTTCACTTAAATCTAAGACATGCCCAAAAAAAAGAAAAGATAGGCTTTAAATACCTCTTACGGATTAATCTTTACCGTGTTCGCCTCGTCGTCCTCTGAACCTATTTAACACAAAATCAATATGAATATCAATAACCCTAGACTTTTCAGCATCTTAAGTTATACATGAGTATTCATAGAACGCATTTCCTCGCTCGCTTCCTCGACTAGTTCCTTAGTTAGCTAGAAAGTTAACAGAAATCGGGCAGTACCTCCCCTATAATATGCCCTATCTGAATTTCTAATTACATCCCTAAGAAATACAGACAACCAACAACAACAACCTTCAGCATATATATAAGCAATTCACTTCAACATTACATAATACAAACTCCAAGCGACTCGCTCAAAGCTACGATATCAAAATAGGGTTTTTAGTTTCTAGTTCGTAAAACCTTTAACCGTACGAAGTAGAGGATCATGTGACTTCAACCAGAAGATTCCCCGCCTATTTTATAACACTTTTAGGACCTGCAACACATCACCACTTACCTTCAGCCACACATCACAAGCACAACACCTTGCTTCGACTATAATTTAACTATAGCAACTCCAATTTGGTTTGTTTCAAACGTCAAGCATATTTATGGAATTTACCTATTCCCAGCAACTTACACAATGTATAATACACTTCATAACCATACCATAACTCCAAATTGAAAGGAAAACCCTTACCTTAACCTAAACTCGTCAAACCCGCCAAAATTATCAAAACGTGAATTTTGGATAGCCTACTATCTTGTATTGTCGCTTAGTTTCGAAGGGGTAATTGAGGGAAATAGGATTTGTGTCCTCAACGAAATTCATAGACATGTGTCTTAGAGTCGCATATAATTTCGAATCACCCCTACAACAATTTTGTACAAAACGATATGCCCAAAATACCAACAACATTCGTTGTAGAATTTCTAAAATGAAATCTGGGCAGCAGCTCCCCCATGCTTCACCACCCTTTTTCGAGCAGAGAAAAGTACAACTGGTTTTTAGAGGCTAAATAAAAGTTATATCCCTATGAAATACTTTCCAAAACATCTTGAATCACTTGAAACGAAGACTTACACAAGGAGTTATACTTATTTTACTAACAACAGTATCATTCAAAAATAGGTCTGTTAACAAGAATAAAAACCTCTTCTTTTCCCTAATGATAAATTTTATGTTGTTAAACACAACTATATCACCATAGGATACCTTAAATAATTAATTTACGAATCAAAAATGGAGGCCTTACCTCAAATCCATGGCTGTCGTAGCTCCTTTCTCTCTTCCTCAATGTTTCTCATCTTTTTTCTAACTGTAAAAAGGATGGAAAATGAAAACAGGCATAAGACAGTCTATATAGCCTTCCCTAGGATGTGTCACCTACTTGTCACTTGCTTGCTTTATTTTCGTGGATTCGTAATCTCATCTTACTTTAAGAGCCTATGTATTCCTTGCTATGTAAGCTCAACACGTACTCCAATAGCTTAAGTACGTAAAACATCCAAGTTGATATCTTACATAAGTAAGTTGAGTCCTACGACTAATTACTTGGCCTCCAACTTGTTTCAAATCCTTATAAACCTATTTCCAACCTTCACTCTTAAGGGGCATCACGTCCTCTCTTCCTTAGAGTTATTTGATCATGTTATAGATAATCTGGGTCACGGGACAACTTTCAAGAAGCTTAAAAAGATGTTCCGGAGTACAAAGGTATGGGGTATAACAGTCTGTATGCTGTTGCTAATTGCCATGATCAGGAGAGCTCACTAGATGTTGTCACAGTATGCTTCGAGTAATTTACCATGATGCTGTAATGACCTTCCAAGTTACTCTTCCTTAATTCCTTCTCTTCATCATTTAGATCATTTCTGCCCCAAGTTATTTATGACTTGCTAGCATTGACTGTTTGGTTGCCTGGTCATTCATTTGGGTTTTAGACCTGTTTCCCTATTTCGGAGCATTTGAAACTTAAAAATTTAACTTTGGTCATAACATTAGGTAGAAGACCTTAGAATGAAATTTTGACAGTTTCATCAACTTTGGAATAGCCGAATTAGGCTAGTAGCATGGTTGGTAGAAGTGTCGAGGTAATCAGTACGAGTTAAGGGCCATTAGGTATTCTATCCTTTGAAATTTTGCCTAACATTGACTTTGGTCAATATTCTTGGAAAACGTGTATGGATAAAAATTCCATCAGTATGACTAGTTACGGAATGTCAAGTTGAAAAACCTTTTATTCACTTGTCGAGGCTTCCAATCTGATTCCGAGGCCCATTATGGAATTTGGCTTTAATGACACTTGGGTGTGAGACTTATTTTTTTTTAAAATGACATGGTATGGGAATTTTGAATGCACTATTGAGACCGGAACATCGAATTTGGTGGGGTATCATAACTCATTTGTGCATACGAGATTCTGAATGAATCCCCAACACTCCATTGGAGACTTGGTATTTGGGAGAGTAATGTTAGATAACTATGCTAGTGAAGGGCAATTTTGCCCTTTGCATTCGCGGGCAGAGGGCTGCATTTGTGGAAGCCAAGGGAATTGGTCTCGCATTCTCAAGATCCTTTCTGTGATAGTGAATTGTTATTGAGTTTCCTTCTCCATTCGAGGGAGGTCTGCATCATTTGCGATCCAAGGCTATTGCCTTCTACATTCGTAGAGTTCCCTCCGCGTTCGCAAAGGCCAAGCTTTGAGACCTCCGCATTCGCAGGCCACTTAGGATGTGTTCGTAAAGGCTAACTCTTGGTATTTTAATGGAGACCAAGGATGAATCTTCAGTTCACTTTCCAAACTTCAAAAGGTCATATCTCCCTTATTTCTTGTCCAAAATTGGTGATTCAAAGTTAGGATTGAGAGTAATTGTTTAGAGAATGCGTAGTTAACTTCAGAAAGTGTTGGAAGGCATTGTTGGAGGTAAATTTTAGTAATTAGTTGCTTCTATGGTGATCCTTTTAGCTTAAATTTGTGATGAAATGCCAGCATTGGAAGTTGGGAGCCCATAAAATGTACTGAAATACCCGTATTAGAAGGTGGTGCCTGTAAAATATGTTGAAATATCTGTATTTGGAGGTGGGTGCTTGTAAAATGTGCTACAATACCCGTATTAGAAGGTGGACGCTTGTAAAATGTGCTTAAATACTCATATTATAAGGTGGGTGCCTATGGAATGTAGTGAAATGCCTGCATTAGAAGGTGGGCGCCTATGAAAAGTGCTAAAATACCCGCATTAGAAGGTGGGTGCCTATAAAATGTACTGAAATACCCACATTAGAAGGTAGGTACCTATACAATGTATTGAAATACCCATATTAGAAGGTGGATACCTATAAAATATAATGAAATGCCCACATTAGAATGTGGGTGCCTATAAATTGTAATGAAATACCCGCATTAGAAGGTGGGTGCCTATAAAATATGCTGAAGTACCCGTATTAGAAGGTGGACGCCCATAAAATTAATGAAATACCCACATTAGAAGGTGGGTGCCTGTAATATGTAATGAAATACCCGTATTAGAAGTTGGGCACCTATAAAATGTAATGAAATACATGCATTAGAATGTGGGCGCTTATATTTGAATTTAAAATGCTTGTATCTAGAGGCGAAAAACATGAGTTTTTTGTGTCTTTGTTTTTGTAAGAAATGTTGTAAAGTAAACAAGACAGAATCATATCTTGACTTCAGTTGGTACCAATAATTAGCATTATGCATAAGAATTCCACCATCTTTTCTCAGCTAACCGAGATCAACATCGAAGTAATTCTTATAGTTTCTAGTGGTACCTCAAACATACGTAAGTGTCGACACGATTTATTCATCTTGCTTCAAAAATGAAGTTTTGAACAATATTTGTCTCTCATGTTTCAAGTTCCCTCACCACAAAGAAAGTCCTAATTTCCACAAATTCAAATATTTTAATTCTACGACATTTTGGAAAGTACCCTCACGCTAAGAAAGATATTCATGCATGCAATTGTGATACCATAGGCTAGGCCTTCATATAAATCTCCACTAATGTGAGAACATTTGAAATGAAATCTTGTAGGGCTTGTTACTGGCTTGTAATGTAGGTTTAGGGAAGGGTAGGATAAAAATTTGAGATAAAAGTGACTTAATTCCTTCTTGAGCATTGCACTGAATTTGTGCGTTCAATGTTTTTATGCTTTTAGCGCTTGATCTTCATTTTTGTCCCTTTCTTGCGTACTTTTGGACTTCTTTTGAATCTTAACTTGTTTGAGGTTTTCCCTCCTCAGCAATTTTTAAAGTTTCTCTTGTTTATTTGGAATATTCTTCTTCTTTTATCTCTATTTTACCTGCTTGAACTTGTGGAAAATTTTCAACTTTCTTTTCTTTTGAAGTCATTCTTGCATCCTAAACTTTGAAGGACTTTTTTAAATTTTGTCTTTGACAACTTTTGACCTTGAATCTTCTTTTGTAACTCATACATCTTCAGTGCGGTCAAAAAGGTCAGGCCAAGAGAGAGATAGTGCGTATAAGCACTTCGAAATGATATAGTGGTTGTCCAAATAAAAGGCTTAGGCTCAAAGTGAGGTATGCTAAGGATTAATGTCATTTGGTAGGCTTTGAAAGGCAAAAACTGGTAAAAGAAGGCCTACAATTATTTTTCAAATCAAACATTACTCATAATTTCGCCTCAATAGACATTTAGGCTAAGTTCTAGATCAACATTGCAATGTAATAAATTAACCTAAGCCTTACCACACAAATTCATATGAAAGAATGAGGTAGATTTCGTTCTTGAATTAGATTTATGCAAGAAAATTTTCTCAAGTGTCACTAAGGTGCAATTAAGAGGTAGCAAAAGAATCTATGATTTACCATTAAGTTGATCCTCTCTATCATAACAAATATTTCTTCCTCGTGCACACTCCTAACTATGTTGGTAGCAATCAAGTTCAGACTTTGATTTTTTTGGGTTTTTTTGTTTTGTTTGATTTTTTTTTTGAAAATAAAAGAAAAAAAAGGGACCGAACCCAAATGAGGGTTGCCTACGTATCTTGTAGGAAACAAGAATCAGGTCTGCGTAGTTCAGGCATACATGATATAAGACATATGTTTTGAACAACAATATAACTTTTGAATGAAAAATAATAGAAATGAAAATTCAATGAGTCATTAAAGGGCGTACTAGCCAAACTAAAAATGAGTCACATCGAAAGGCATACTACAAAAATTTTAAAAAATATCAAATAAATTTTGTGTTTCATTTTTTTAAAGAAGGAAATGTAATAAAAAGAAAATCAAATATATTCACTAAATATAACATCCTATACAAAAGTTAATATCAAGAGATAGAAAAATTCGGAGCGATGCCTCGCTAGTCTGGTGTCTGAGTGCAACCTTTGTTGAATTTTTGAGGATTTCCCTCAAAATTTTTGCCGCTATTCCAACATCAACAAACTCTAGTATTCAATCTTGTGGCAAATGTCTTCTTGTGATTTTTTTTAGATCTTATCAAAAAGTTTTCCCCAGTTTCCGTCGTAAAATATTAGAAAGCTTATGGGGAACATGACTGAGCCCTGGTGGCGCTTACCTATCCCGTTGAAGCAGGAATCAGGTCAGACATAGTTCCAACATAAACATACTTATGCATGTTTTGTATGATTACTATGGATTAAAGATTGTGTTTTAAAAGAGGTGAGGCTATTAGTTAGAGTTCAGCTCTGAAATAATAAATTTTTAGAATGAAAAGAATATACAGGACAATGTTAATAATTCTTGAACTAGATGGTAAAGTTCAAAAGAATGATCCTAATTATAAAAAATAGATGTAAAAATAAAATAAAATGATATGACTTAGAAAGACAGTCGTAAAGACTAAAATGAATGTGAAGTATTGAAAAAAATTACAAGCTCAACATAAGCTAACCAAAATCATTGAACAATGTGGATGAGGTTGAAAATGATGTGTAAAATATATATGTGCAACTAAAGAATGTGCAGTAAATGTAAGATAAAATATAGAATGTGCAAAAACATGTATCAAATAAAAATGTACTTAACAAATAAAAATAGAAATTCATCCAACTCAAGTATCAATCGAAGTTATATTTTGGACGGCCTAAGGATTCTACGAGTAAATTCACCTATGTTGACAAAGAATATTTGGATAACTCTGAGAAGATGCATAGTAATCTAAACATGCCGACTCTGAAACTAAGGAGTTTGAAAAGATTCCAGAGAAGTGCAAGACACTTCATCACATGTTGAGTGTGTGATAGAGTACAATCAAGACTCGATAGAAATGAAGTGATAAATAAATAGAGTGCCAATAAATATAAAATTATGGTTTATAAATAAATAAAGAATTTAAAGATTGATAATAATGTAAAGAATTTATGCGTAATTAATGAACACAAATTTATGTACAAAATACACAATTCACAATATGCGAAAAGAATTTAAAAAAATTGACATGTGAAAAACATGAATAGAAATACCTCCCTCAATTGAAAAATTGAGGTTATCATGGTTAAAACCTGGACTGTTCCCCCGCGGAGTCGCCAAACTGTTATGCCCTATTTTTATCGAAGTTAGATAAATCACAACTTATAGACTCTAAAAGGATTAATTATTGTATAGTGTCGCCACCTAATTTATTAAGTAAAATAAGAAAACTTATTTGATGCATGACATGTATGACTCACATTTCAATATGTGAAAAACCAATTTAGATTCTAGGTAAGAGTTTATATTATTTTGAAGGGAAGGTGTTAGGCATCCTTCAGAATCTACAAAATGTGGTGCCTGGCTAGACTTAATTTATCAAAAAGGGAGGGGATAAAATCATTATTTGCAAGTATAACACACATATATATAAAGAAATATATACTAAAATTGTATAAAATATATGTACTAAAGAATATATATCAAGTAAATAATGTATATTATTGTCAACTATGTGTATGAAAATATGAGAAAGATGATATAAATGTATATAATAAAAATGGTAGTTTTTATGCAATATTAAAGGAATTGCCCTTTATTAGTATGGAAAAAGGGAACTCTTTTACCAAAAAAAAAAACCTTTTGTAATGTGTGAAAAGAAAAATATTTCTTTGATAGAAGAAAAAAAAGTATTCTCAAATAATATTTTTTAACTTACAATATCAATGAGAGGATAAATTATGAAAAATATTTTAAAGGAAATAGATTATTTAGTATTGTCTAAAAATGTGAATTAACTGATTAAATAGTTAAATCAATTAAATTTTCTTTATGTAAGGATTTACGTCCTAAGTTTTGCCTAACATCAATAATATACACAATAATTAATTAAAAATAATATTTGAACTTCATTAAATTCAAATAACTTCCTCAGGAAGCAACTCTAGCTGGGTACTTGTAAAGACACTTAGTAGAAGTATTAGTAAGGTATAAATAATAATAATAATAATAACAACAACAACAACAACAACAACAACAACAACAACAACAACAACAATAATAATAATAATAATAATAATAATAATAATAATAATAATAATAATAATATAATCCGTCTTATAAACATGAGAGGCCTTGGAAATCAACGGTAAATTCTTCATCGACCATTTAACTTGCAATATATTTCAATCATAAAATTGTGTGAAACAGACGAAAGACAAGATGGAACAAGCAAATAATAACAATCATAAAAAACTGATAATAACAACTAAATAATATAGCAACACGAGTATTACAATGTTACAAAAATGAATGAGACCAATTTTAATAAATCATATGTAAACAAAAATTGAATCAGCAATATAAATAAAGTAAACAATATCAAACAACCAACCAAAAAAGTAGAATGATTAAGGAAATATAAATAACAATAAACAAATAATTGAATGAAGAATACCCAGATCATTGGAAAATGCAAACATAATCCATAAAATATAAAATAACCATAAAGTTAATAAAACATAGAAAAACAGAAACCAAATTAAAATAGCACAACTTAAAAAATGCATGAAATCACTAAAAATAAATCAAAGTAGCAAGTTTATGTACGAAACAACAAATATTTTGTGAAAAGAAAATGGTCACAATAACAAAGTTATGAACACCCATTTACAGAATCATCAAACAAAGTCAAATAAGAGAACCAAGTATTAAAATATATACAAAAGTTTTGCAAAAGTTTCAACTTCTCCAACAAGATTTATAAAAAGTCAATCTCTCTCTCTCTCTCTCTCTCTCTCTATATATATATATATATATATATATATATATATATATATATATTAGCAGAAGTAGTAACAATAACTGAAAGAAAAAGTAAAATAAAATGACAATTGACCATTTCAACTTACAAAATATAATATATAATTTAAACTTGAATTAAAATTTCCGTCTTTTAAAATGGGGAGGCCTCAAAAACCGACGGAGAGATTTTTTCATTGGCCAACTTTTAATGTTTGTTCAAAGCAATTAAACTAGTAAATAGATTGACACCAGAATGAATTTTCTAGGCACAAAACCAACTTAAAATTAGTAACTGAAAAAATGAAATAATATAAAACATTAAAAAGGATGCCTAAAATCAGCCAACAGTTGGCATTGACAACAAAAAATATTTTCCGCAAGTCTTATACAAAATGCATGAAACTAATAAAATAATAAATAAAATAGAACAACCAATAATTGAATCAAACAAAAACAAAAAGAGATAGAAAATGGAGAGAAATGAACAACACTAAATAAAATAACTAAAAAAACAGTCACATATTATTCAAAAGACAAAAACATCATTCAATCAACTAAAACTTGTAATCATAAACCCATAGTCACAAACGCATCAAAATAAATTCGAACAAAGACCAAACTATCAAAGTAGTTGTTGGAAATAATGGTGCCACTGAAAAATTGTAAATATGTTCTAAAGAAAGACAACTCAGATCTAAAATAATTAATCAGTGAGAAAATAATAAAGAAAAGGGAAAGGAGGGGATGTGGTACTGCCCAAAAAACGTTGCACACAAAACTATCTAATTCAATATTTATACTAAAAAATAGATGAAGACTATTAGAATAATAATATTTGAAGGCTAAAATATATAATATTCATAAATATGAACAAAATTATATAAAAAATTCATAAGTATGGACAAAAATATATAAAAGGGAGAAAGAGTCACCAGAGTTCGACACTATTGGTGTTGTTGTTTTGTTTCTAGTTTGTTATTCATAGGAGATAGAGTTTGATGGAGACAGAGCTTCAATGATTGAGATCACCAGATCTTGCGTCTTGTTTGATGGTTTGGAGGTTGGAACTATGGTGAAGCTCGACAGCATCACTGGTTCACTAGAAATGGCATCGCGGGTTGCTGCTTCATGTGAGATTGCTGCTGTTTGTTGGTTGTGCGAGCTTGAGCTCGCTGGAGTTGTTGTTCGTCATTGGATTTGGGCATGGGAAACGGGCGGTGTGGCTGTTGTTAGCTAACCGGAGTTTGTGAAGGAGGAGAAAAGAGGGGCGTGTTTGGTCAGAGCTTGGAGACGGGAGAAGGGTGGAAGTTTGCTGGGTTATTGATAAAAATCAAGAAAACTCAATTGTATGGTAGGTGCAATTTTGATTTAATTTTACCTTTTTTTGATGATGTGTGTAGATTGAGGGAATAATGTAGGAAATGGTTTTTTTTTAGTTGTAGGTGGTTGTTGCGAGTAGTATTAATGTTAGCTGACAAATATTAGTGGGAGTATTGTAATGGTTTAAATATTAGTAGACAAATATTAGTGGGCTGCTGTACTGTTAAATAATGGAAAGGGCGGTGGACTTGTATATTTGGTTTGTTGTTGTCTATGTAATGTTGTGAAGTTAGATTGAAAGTTGGGGTGGAATGATTGTTGCGATGTGTTATTGTATGGACGTAGTGGAAAATTGAGGTGGAAATTTGGGATTGGTTGTAGGAGTATATAATTAGTGAATTAAAGTAGCATGGGCTGGTTAATGCCTATGTGTAGGAGTGGTATAGGGAGTATTTCTATATTTTAATGTAAAATAGGTTTGGGTGTAGTATGCGTTGTAATGTTGAATATATTGCCATGTAAATGGCCGTAGAATTTTAGCAAAATAAAATTTAATTAGGAAACTCGACTAAAATTAAAATAAAACGACTAAACACTAATTAATTATCAAGCTTCTTTATTTTAACAAAATAAATTAATTAAACTATTTAAAAATTAATTAATTCAAAAAACCAAAGCTACTAATTTAAGAAATTATTAATTAAAAATAAAATCTTTATGAGATCATTTTCGAATATTCATAAAAGGTAATAATTATACAAGTAATTATATAAAAATGTACATATCATTCAAAAAAATGGTAACAATTATTTTAAAATTGTTTAAAATTGAAGAATCTTGATTATTAATTTACGTTGTAGAGGATCAAAGTTGGGTGTCAACATAGATAAGAATCCTATTATTTACGAAACTAAGAATGTTTATCCATAAATTATTAAAAGGAAAAAATGAGACATGAAAATCCTAAAATTAGGATAATTATTAATAATTTTTAAAAACTAAAAATATGTGTAAAAAATTATATTTTGTGCTCTTTAACAATCAAGAAGTCTGAAGACGTTAGTTTTGAGAACAGAGAGCCAAAATTGGGTGTCAACAGGTTTGACTAGAGCTTGCCTTAGAAATGCTTGATTCGGACTTGATAGGCCTTAGTCTTGCCCCGATGCTTTTTGGCTAGCTTAGATCCTTGTAGACTGGTGTAACAGACTTAAGTTTGATAGTTTGAGCCTTAGCTAGGCAGTGTACTTGTTTTGATGACTTTCTATCTGTACCTCCCCGACTCTGTTGTTTTATGAGTTTTTAGCAGCGATACCGAGTCTGTTATATGATTCAAGATTGGTTTGGGATTCATTTCAGATGGGTAAGTTTTTATGGTAGGTGTTGATGTCGTTCCATGGACTTCAGTGATTATGAACCATTAGGAGTATTTGCAATAGATGTATTTGGCACTTTTGTCCGGCATCCGAATTCAAGCTCCGGCCTCGGCCTCTTTATCACTTTCAATTAACATCCGGTTATAGGTTTGGCTTCAGTTTATTGATACATTTGATCGGTTACTTGGGTACCTCTTGTAAGCATCTGGTTAGAGGTTTGGACTCCGTCTTTTCAGATTTTACTGGTTCAGTTTGAGGTTCATGTTCTACATTCTTTGGTCTTGGGTTCTCAAATTCAGTTCTTGTAGTTGTAGCTATTCTGTGTACCCATCGCTTATGTTGGCTGTTACACCCCGTACTTTGGTACCTTGGAATGCTTCTTAAGCTTCTTAAGTTTCTGGGAGGCTCTTATGTTTCGTAGAAGTCGTCATGTGAGTCGGATAATCTATAACGCTATCAAATAATCCTAAGGAAAGGAGAAGGAGATACTCCATAATAGAGAAGATTGGAAATAGGGTCATTAGAAACCGGAAGAAGTTAGAGGTCAAGTAGTGAGTCGTAGGACTTGACTTACTTGTGAAATCTATAACTTGGGACATTTTACATACTAAGCTACTTGAGTATCCGTCGAGCTTAAGTAGAAAGGAATACATAGGCTCTTGAAGTAAGACGAGATTACGGGCTCACAAAAGAGAAATCAGGAAACGACACGCCTACTCAAAGCAAGTAGGTGATGCACCTACTTGGACAAGCAGGTGATGCACCTACTTAAGGTCAAGTAGGTGATGTAGCAGCTTTGGTGGACCCCACGCTGCCACGTGGCGGCTTTGGATTGGATGCATGACTGAGGTGGCGCCCTAGGGGAATGCCACGTGTCCCCACTTAAGGACACATATATATACATGTGTATTGCTGGATCAACTCACTTTTCAGCATCTTTACACTTAAAAAATTGGAGAAAAACTTGAAGAACATGGAGAGAGAGCTACGGATTTGGTTAAGCAAGGTAAGCCCTCCGATTTCATTCCGTGAATTAATTATTTAAGGTATTCTTAGGTTAAGCAATGGTGTTTAACAACATAAAATTTATAGTTGGGGTTTTGAGGAGGTTCTCATTCTTGTCAACAAACCCGTTTTTGGAATGAGACTGTTGTTAGTAATAATAGTATAACTCCTTGTGTAAAGCTTCATTTTGAGTGATTCAAGATATTTTGGAAAGATATTTCATATGGATATAACTTTTTTTTATACTATAAAACCCAGTTTTGCTTTTATCTTCTCGAAAAAGGATGATGAACTATAGGTGAGGTGCTGCCCAGATTTCGTTTCGGAAATCCTACACAGGCTGCTATTGGTATTTTGGGCGTATCTTTTGGTATAAAATTGTTGTAGGGTTGATTTGAAATTGTATGCGACGCTAAGACACATGTCTATAACTTTAATTGAGGCCACAAATCTTTTTTCCCTAAATTACCCCTTCGAAACTAAGCGACAATACAAGATAGTAGGCTGTCCAGAATTTACGTTTTGATAGTTTTGGCGAGTTTGACGAGTTTAGGTTAAGGTAAGGGTTTTTGTTTCAATTTGGAGTTTATGGTGTTGTTATGAATTGTATTACACGTTGTGTAAGTGGCTGGATATATGAAAATTCCATAAATATGCTCGACGTTCCAAACAAACCAAATTGGAGTTGCTATAGTTAAATTGTAGTCGAATTAAGGTGTTGTGCTTGTGGTGTGTGGATGCAGGTGTGTGGTGTGTGTTGCAGGGCCTAAATGTGTCCTAAAAGAGGTGGGAGATCTTCTGGTTGTAGCCACATGACACCCCCGCTTCATACGGTTAAAGGTTTTGCAAAACGGAAACTAGAAACCTTATTTTGGTATCATGGTTTCGAGCGAGTCATTTGGAGTTTATGTGGTATAAGATTGATGTGAATTATATATATATATGCTGCAGGTTATTGTTGTTGGTTGGCTGTAGCTATTAGAAGTATAATTGGAAATTCGGATAGGGCACATTATAGGGGAAATGCTGCCCGATATTCGTTAACTCTTTAACTAGTGAGGGAACTAGTTGAGAAAGCGAGCGAGGGGATGAGTTCTACAAATACTCATGTGTATCCTAAGGTGATGGAAAGCCAAGTGTTGTTAATACTTGTATTGATTTTATGTTACTTAAGTTTAAAGGACGACGAGACGAATGGGATAAAAAGTAACCCGTAACAGGTATGTAAAGCTAACGTTTTCTTCTTTCGGCATGTTTTGGCATATGTATGTAAGGCTTATACTTTATTTTAGCATGTCTTTGGCATAAGTATGTAAATCTTATTCCTTCTCTTAGCATGATTTGACATAAGTATACAAAGCTAATCTCCCTTTTTGGCATGGTTTTTACGAAGCAAGTACATGACTTTCATATGATTCCAAAGAAGTTCCTATTCTTAAAGCAACTAGGATGGCCAATTTCTCGACTTCCAAAATATATTTTGTTATGCCTTGATACATATATATGATTCCCAGAAGTTCTATTGTGATATAGTCCATAGTGATTTTCAAAAGGTACTTGATATGACTTTTGTCTCGATTTTGAATGAAAGCTCATTTTGATTATTCCGTCGAGTCTCAAATATGATTTAAATTGCATATAGTTTCTCACTACTCCACTCGTGGATGTCTCAATGTTTCTTTCACTGAGCTCGGGCCAGGTTTTGCTATCGTGCGTACTTTTCTGCATTATTCGTCGTGTCCCGACGTGAGGGGGAAGGTATGAATGGTACATGGTATTTATGGAGTTATGATGTGCCATGTACACATATGATATGATATGATCTGATATGACCATCTGATATGATATGATCTGTTACAGAGATATTCCCTACTCTTGGTGTATGCTATGTTATGGCGCCAGTGACAGGGTGGCGACCACGTTTTGTTCACCGCATCCCATAATGGGGCCGGATATGGCATATGTTTATCTGTATACATTATTTGTGGTAATGAAAAACATTTTGATATTCTGGGTATTTAGCTCACTTTTGCACCTTCTGTTCTGGTAATGGCTTTACTTGTTACTGTCCATGCTTTACATACTCAGTACATATGTCGTACTGACCCCCCTTTCCTCGGAGGGCTGCGTTTCATGTCCGCAGGTACATATGTTAACTTTGGAGATCTGCCAGCTTAGGGTTTCCACTCAGCAATGTTGGAATTGCTCCACTGTTCTGGAGCCTAACTTTTGATACTGGTCATTTGATATAAATATTTGTTTATTCAGGGGTACGATGGGGCTCTGTCCCATCATATGACTAGGCTAGCATTCTGTAGAGGTCTGTAGACTTGTGATGTGGGTTCTGTATATATATTTTGGGCTTTATGTTCCGTGATGGCCTTAATGGCCTTCGTATGCTAAATCTATTTTCATGCGCTCTCTAGCAATTTTTTTTTGATTTCTTCATATGTTTATTCGGCTAACATACTCATTAGGGCTAAGGGTACATATGGGTGCCCTAATCGTACACCAGTCACGGCCTACGGAGTTGGGTCGTGACATTGGCCTATTTGGGTTTTTATTAAAACTTGCGCAATAGTGTACCATCTGGCTTTTAGGGTTCCATTTAGGTGTAGTTATCTAGTAGACTACTTTTATTTAGGCTCTTTTCTACACTAATGTGCATTACATTTCATTACTTTATTTTAGACTTCCGCTCTTGACCTTGTTCTATCCTATTCCTCTTTTTCATATCGCTATTACTTTTCAAAGCTCAGTCAGCCTATGATTCCTACTAGGTACCTTTCTCGGTACTCATACTACACTCTATATCTATTTTTGTGATGCAGGTTCGAGCACTTGTGGTCAACATTGATTCGAACTTGGAGAAGTCTAGTCGGGATACAAGAGTGAGCACATGGCATTTTTTACTAATCTGGTCTCCATCTGTACATATATATACTTGCCTTTTGTTTCTGAGACAAGTCTTGTCTCTGTGGTCCACTTTTGGGACTTGTACTCTTTTTGTTTAGTCAACTCGACTAGTGACTTCCAGGTTCTAGGAGGGATTGGTTGTATATATTTATTTTGGCTTGTCTTCCTCTTATCTATTCTTTTTATATTGTAATTGCTTATTCTTGTTTAGTTTCTACCCTTAAACCCATTTTAGTTGTTTCGAGTTGTGCGTTGTCCTATCTATTAGTGGGCTATAGTAGGTACCATCATGGCTCGAGAAATTGGGTTGTGAAAATTGTGTATCAGATCCCTAGGTTCACCTTTGTCAGTTGTACAGAGCTAACGTCTAGTCAAGACCTATAGATCAGTGCAAAAATATCGATAACTTATCTTCAGGAGGCTATAGGATGTTGTTAGGAAGACTTCCCCTTTTGTTTTGATTTTGTGCAACATGTGTCTTATTTGGTTCCTTAAACTCTCACTTGCTTACTTTTTCACAAGATGGCTCACAAGTAAGGCACAATGGCCAGGGATGATGCACTCGAGTCCACAGATAGAGCCCCAGCTAGGTGTAGAGGTTGACCTAGAGGTTATGTAAGGGTTGAATCACCGGTCCACTATAGAGACGAGGATCCAGAGTCTGAGAAGGATCCCTTGACACAGCTTATGGGGCAGGGACTATCCTAGCCACTCGCACTAGCTACAACACTAGAACTTCATGCTATACTCACCTTGATTTTAGCAGTGATAGGTGAGATAAGGCAGGCACCAACTCTAGATCCATCTTAGTACCATAGAGTTAGCCTGTAGAAGTAGCCTAAAGGGTCAGCCACTACCAATTTATGTGGCCACACAATCGGGTGTAAACGACAGGTTAATGCCACTACACAAGCAGAAGATACTTAAGGTATTTTAGAGACTGTCACCCTGATATTTACTTGGGCGATTGGGAAGAACTCCCATGAGTTCTTGACTACATTCCAGGAGTAGCTTCAATCGTTAGGCCTCGTGGAGTTGAGAGGAGCCTACTTCACTGCACATTAGTTTTGTAGCTCGCCAGGTAGTTGTGGTGCATGTACTTGCAGTCTAGGCCAGCTAGGTCACCTCCTGAATCTTGTTATGACTTCTCAAAGGCTTTCTTGGCATGTTTTATACAACAAAGCATAAAGGACAAGTTTTGTGATCAGTTTTATAAGTTGGAGAAGGGCTCTATAATCCTCTCACAGTATAGGTCAAGGTCCCATGAGCTATCTCGCTACTCCCCCATGATCTTATCCATGGAGGAGGAGAGAGTTCGTTGCTTTTTGCTTGGATTATGGTACATATTAAGGGTTGACATAGAGAATCTAGATTTAGTGGGCCATTCATTTCTTGATGTGTTCCACCATGCTCGATCTATGGAGCATATTTATCATGAGGCCCTAGGGGAACATATAAGAAGCCTCGATACCAGGGTACCTATAGTCGATCCAAGACTAGAAGGAGGGACTCCAATGATCGATCCACTAGAGATTCCATCATGGATATTCCAGCCAGCTGTTTAGGCGGCATTACTGTTACACCCCACACTCTTAAACTCGGAATGTCTCATAAGTTCCTTAGGCATTATCATATGAGTCGGATACTTTACGACACTATATAATGACTCTAAGGAAGGGAGAATGTGATACCCCATAATAGAGAAGGTTGGAAATGGAGTCATAAGAATCTGGAGGGAATTGGAGGCTAGGTAAGGAGTCGTAGGATTCGATTGACCTACGTTAGTTATTAATGTAAAAGTCTTACATACTTGATCTACGGAAGGACATACCAAGCTTACGTAGCAAGGATCACATGGATTTTTAAAATAAGACGAGATGATGAACCCACGAGGGAGAAAAAAAAGTGACACATGGCAGCCGAGATAGGTGACACATGGCAGCACCTCAAGCAGGCAGGTGACCCACCTGCTTGGGGGAGGTGGACCCCACTGCCAAGTGGCAGCACCCTATTGGCAGCATGGTTGAGGTGGCCTAATAAGGGCTTGACACATGTCACCCTTAGGGGATGACACGTGTCACCTCATATATATATGTATTATGTGACTCTTAACTTGTTCTTTATCCAAAATCAGCCAAAAGAATAGAGAGAAAACGTGAGAGGAAGAGGCACGCATGGTTTGAGAAGTTTAAGGTAAGTTTTCCAATTTTCCTCCGTGAATTAATTATCTACGGTGTTCCTCAACCACGTGGATATGTATATATGTATATTACGATGTCTACGTAACCATCTCTCCATCTTTACGTCTAGAAAAGTGAAAGAAAGAAGAGGAAAAAACATTGGAGGCAAGAAGAGAGGGGCTATGGGTTAGGCCCTTTGGAGGTAAGCCTCCGAGTTCTGTTCCATGAATTAATTGATTATGGTATCCTGAAGTTATATAACAATGTTTAATAACAACAAATTCCAATTTGGGACAGTGAGGAAGTCATACAAACAGTCCACATAATTTCAGCGCGTCTAGAGAAGTTCTGAGGCGCGTCTTGGCAGATTGTGGCCTATTTCGGGTAAGGTAAGGTTTCTTCTTTTAATTTGAACTTTATGGTGTTGTTATGGAGTGTGTTATACACCTTGTGTGTGGATGGAAACGTGAAAATGGTATAGGAATGCTTGGCGTTGGAGACAACCCAAATTGTAGTCGTTATAGTTGAATTGTCCTCGAAGTAAAATATTGTTCTTGTGAGTTGTTGCTGCAAGGGTGTGGTGTGTTGTTTTAGGGCCTAAATATGTTCTAAATAGGGTTAAGTTTCTGCTGGTGGAAACCACATGACCCCTTGTTTTGTATAATTAAAGGTGTTACAAAATAAAGGCTAGACACCCTACTTTGGATATCGTATTTTTGAGCAAGTCGTTTAGAGTTTGTATTGTGTAATGTTGGTGTGAATTGCTTGTATACATGTTGCAGGTTGTTGTTGTTGGTTGGATTTAGTTATTAGGGGTGTGATTGGAAATTTTGATAGGGCACGTTATAGGGGAGGTGCTGCCCAATGTTTGTTAACACCTTAACTAACTAAAGAACTAGTCGAGGAAACGAACAAGGAAATAGATTCCATGAATACTAAGGTGAAACTGAAGGTACTGGAAAGTCAAGAGTGGTTGATATTTGTACTACTTCCATGTTGAATAGGTTCAAAAGACAACGAGGCAAACGTGATGAAGAGGACCTCATACGAGGTATGTAAAGCTTTCTCTTGGCATATTTTGGTATAAGTACGTACAACTATCTCTCATTTCCCTTGATATGTATTTGGTAAGAAAAATGAGATTGTGATGCCATAGTGGTTCACCGAGCCCATGATGGGCCGGGTACGATATATGTATATGAAGATCACCTGAAGGAAAGTATAGACTTCATAAAGCTTATTCTCTTTCTTCTTTTGGGCATGTCTTTATCTTAGTTGTAAGTTGAATATGATCTGAGCTCTGGGGTAACTCTATTCTTAAACATCTCTTATTTACTTCTGAATATTGAATTCCTACAGTAGTTGAACTATTTCCCTGGAAACTTTTATACGTTAAAGAGGTAACAAATGTACAGGCTCTACGTCCTAAAGACTATAAGGTAACAAGTGTTTCTGATTCCATAAACAATTTGAACCTATGTTAATACATGTCTAGGATCCCCGAGATTATGATTGAGACAACCATAATGGCATTTATAGGACACTCGAGATGACTACACCGTTACTTGGTTCCTCAAACAAAAGCTTAACTTTCTTATTCTATCGAGTCTCTGATAATGATTTAAATTGCATATAGTTACTCACTACTCTACTCATGTATACTGTAACCCTTCTTTCACCGAGTCCCGAGCCGAGTACGTTATTGTACATAATTCACTGCATTTTTCACCGAGCCTGTCACTAGAGGGCCTGGTATGTATGTATATATATAATGATGTATTATAATAAGGTGGTGATTGCTCTGGGACTATGATGGTCCTACAGATGTGATTCACCGGACCCCTGAAAGGGACGTCTATATTGTATAAATTAAGCATGCATTCTTTTGTGATTCACAAAGTACAGGTACATGTCTTCGATTTGATAATTTGTTCCCCTACTTCTCTATTTTGAATATACCACAAGTGTATTATGTTACATTTTACATACTCAGTACATATGTCATACTGACCCCCTTTCTTAGGGGGGGCTACGTTCATGCCCGTAGGTTCAGATACAGGTTTTGGGAGTCCGTCAGCTTAGGATTCCATGCAGCTCAGCTGGAAGAGGCTCCATTACATCGGGGCCAAGTTTTTGATACTTTCCACTGATGTATAAAATTGTTTTGTCCATTCGGGGGTACGGCAGGGGCCCTGTCCCACCATATATTGTCATTCATATTTTTAGAGGTCTGCAGATATGTATATGTGGGTTGTGTATATCAGTTTGATTCAGCTGGGTCTACATGATATATGATATATGTTATTATGTTATGGCAGCCTTATCGGCTTACGTGCCCTATCATATTGTGATACAAACAAAAAGGGCAACAGGTTGATGAAAATGTTATCGCCCAGTGGTGCTCTATTACATGATATTGTTTTATTTATAGTTTAATATGACCACAGCTGATAGATATGTATATGGGGGGGTCTAAGTTGGACCCCAGTCATGGCCTATGGGGTTGGGTCGTGATAATTACCTTCTTCTAAGGATAGCTAGCATCAGTAGGGTGGTCCTAGCATAGGCTAGAGTTTGAAGGGAATGGATGTGGTTTCTTCAGGACGTGATGACCATATTCTAATAGGTCGATATTTTAAGGGTTGATATAACTACGGTATCTTAGACCATTGGTCTTGAGAGTGCCCTTTGTCAGGGCGAGGGGCAATTTTACCAGCTCTCCTAGTAGCTAGACTAGTGATAGTAGTGCCTCCTCTAGTAAGAGGTAGAGTTCAGGATCAAGATCGTTGGGGTGATAGATAGGGTGCTAGAGGTGGAGGATGGGAAGGAAAGTTAGGCAATAGGTCAGACACACTGGGAAGAGGTGCTCAAGGCCATTTCTATGCAGATCTAGAGAGAGAAGAGGCTGAGGCATCCGATGGTGTCATTGCAGGTACACTTCTATTATACTAATAGGTTTCCATATGTTTATTTAATCTAGGATTAACCTTTTTGTATGTATCTGTCTATTATACTCCTCGGTTGGGTATGAGGTCTGAGTCTTTAGTAGAGATGGTTCATGATTTGACCCTGATGAGTGAGCCTTTAGTAGTGGATCATGTGTTACATTATTAATTAGTGACCATCTAGGGTTATGATACTAGAGCTGACCTTATACTTCTAGATATGCTAGACTTTGATATGATTCTGGGCATGGATTGATTATCCCCTTACCATGCGGTCTTTTATTGCTATGCCAAGACCATTAACTTAGCTATCCTAGCATTTCTCATATATTGTGGCAGGGTTTTTGCAATCACACACTGCTAGGGATTATCTATTTTATGCTAGCTCAACGATTGGTTGCTTTGGGTTTTCTAGCTTACTTGGCCTATGCGTATGATGTTTGTAGAGAGGGCCCTTAAGTTGGCATATTTACTATGGTTACAGATTATGTGGATGTGTTGCCTACGTACCTACCTGGCCTTCCCCCAAAGCGTGATATTGGTTTTGCCATAAACTTGATAGCAGGAACCTATCCAATTTCCATTTCACCTTATCGGATGGCACCTATAGAGCTCAACGAGCTTAGTGTTTAAGTTGAGGACCTCTTAGGTAAGGGGTTCATCCGTCCGAGTGTGTCTCTATGGGGTACTCCTGTTTTGTTTGTGAGGACGAAGGATAGGACTATAAGGATGTACATTGACTAGCTACAGGTGGCTAAACAAGGAAATGGTAAAGAATCATTACCCCATGCCTTGCATTAATGACTTATTTTATCAGCTTCAGGGTGCCACGCTGTTTTCTAAGATGTACTTGAGGTTCAGTTACCATCAACTAAGGATTAGGGCAATATACATCTTTAAGACCATATTTAAGACTCATTACGGCCTCTATGTGTTCCTTGTGATGTATTTTGGGTTTACTAATGCCCCTGTCGCCTTCATAGACTTAATGACTTAAGTGTTTAGGACATACCTTGATTATTTTGTCATTGTCTTCATTGATGACATAATTGTATACCTGCGGAGTTGGAGTGAGCATGAGCAGTATTTGAGGATAGTGTTCCATACTTTGAGAGATTATCGACTTTACGTACAACTATCAAAGTGCGACTTTTGGCTTGAGTCTATAGATTCTTGGGGAACGTGATGTCCAAGGAGGGTATTGTGGTTGATTCGATGAAGATTAAGGGTATTCGTGACTAGGACAGGCCTACTTCTATTACTGAGGTTCGTAGCTTCATTGGGTTAGCGAGTTACTATAGATGCTTTATAGAGGCTTTTTCCACTATTGCAACCATATTGACTTGGTTGACTCACCAAAATGCTTTTTTTGTATGGTTGGAGGAGTGTGAGATAAGCTTTCGAAGGCTAAAGGAGTTACTTACCATTGGTCCTATTTTGACTCTTCCACTTGATGGCTAGGGCTTCAGGGTATATTGTGATGCATCCAGCATTGGTTTTATTTGTGTATTGATGTAGCTATGCTGGGTCATAAATTATGCATCGAGGCAACATAAGCTGCATAATCGCAAGTACCTCATCCATGACGTAGAGTTGGTGGTGGAAGTTTTCGTACTGACGATCTAGAGGCACTACCTATATGGAGTCCGTTGTAAGATCTACATTGATCAGGGAGCCTTTAGTACATTATGATCTAGAAGGACCTTAATTAGTCTCAGTGGATTGAGCTCCTGGAAGACTATGACCTCTTTATTCTCTACTATTTGAGCAAGGCGAATATTGTAGCGGGCGCCTTGACTTGAAGTCGGTGAGTAAGGGTAGTCTAGCCTACCTTTATTTTTAGGAGCGACCATTTTCTTTGGACATTCAGTCATTATCTAGTTGAATAGTTCGACTTGATATCTGAAATTCTAGGTGGGTATTAGCCCATGTGGGGGTTCAGTCATCTTTACTAGATCGGATTCATGGTAGTCAGTTTGAGGATGAGTCTTTTGTGGCACTCAGAGATAGGGTGTTGGCCTATGATGCTGGTCAGGATAATTTACATTTAGATGGGGTTTTGAGATTCTCTGGCTGATTGTGTGTTGCAAGAGTTAAAGGTTTGATTCAGTTGATTCTTAGCAAGGCCCATAATTCTAGATATTCTATCCATTAGGGCACATCTACGATGTACCATGATTGGAGGAAACATTATTGGTGGAGCGGTATAAGGAGAGACATCTGAGACTATGTGTCTCTTTATTTGTGTTGCCACCAAGTGTAGGTCGAGCATATGAGGCCTGGTGCTGAGTTTTAGAGATTACCCATTCCGGAGTAGAAGTGGGAGCATATCATTATGGATTTCATTGGGGATTTACCTCGGACTTCTTGAGGTATTGATAATATCTGGGTCATCATGAATCAATTAATCAAGTCAGCACACTTTCTCCCTATTCATACTTCCTTCAGTATCGAGAGGTTGGCTCGTATCTATATGTAGGAGTTAGTTCTTCTTCATGGTATGCCTATATCTCTTATTTCAGACCGGGGATCATAATTCCTTTCCATCTTTTGGAGGACTTTTTAGGAGGAGTTGGGCATTCTTGTTCACCTTAGCATAACAATTCAGCCACAAACTGATGTCCATTCAGAGCTCACTATTCAAGTCCTTGAGAATATGTTGTGGGCCTGTGTTATAGATTTTGAGGGTCACTGGGACTAATTCTTGCCTTTGGCCAAGTTTGAATATAACAACAACTGTCTCTCTAGTATTCAGATGGCCCCATTCGAGGACTTATACCTATAAAATCCTTCTAATTATATCTGACTAAATCAAGGTATTGTAGATGTTCCCTCATTTCCATCCCTGAGCATTTTAAATTTCCTATTTAGCAAAAAATCCCACTATTGTTTCATTTTGTATCTAATTAGATAGATTAGATAAATGATCTAGCAAAAATGGCAGTTCTATTTTGTTTACTGAATCACATGAAATTTTACCCAACCCCATTGTTGCTCTATGATTGGTTAGTTTGTGTCTATGAAGCCTAGGCCGCGTTGTATAGACTTGATTTAGGAGGCCTTTAATAAGGGGAGGGTGATTCAAGATAGGCTTAGTATGGCTAAGAGCAGATATTAGAGTTATGCGGATCTCGGGTGTCAACCATTGAGGTTTGTAGTTAGTGACTGAGTATTTCTTTGAGTATCACCCATGCAGGGTGTGATGAGATTTTGAAGGCTGGAAAGCTCAGCCCTAGATAGATAGCGCCGTTTGAGATTTTGGGGATATCCGAAGAGGTTGCCTATGAGTTATCCCTATTCTAGCACTATCAGCTATCCACCAAGTCTTTTATGTTTTGATGATGAACCAGTATGTTCAAGATGAGTCTCATATGCTCTAGTATGATTCAGTTGAGTTGGATGATCATCTGGTCTTTGTAGAAGAGTCGGAGTCTATTCTAGCCAAAGATGTCAGTCAGTTGCAGTTAAGGGCCTTTCCTATTTTTATGGTCTAGTGGAGGCACTATTTTGTTGAGGAGGCTACCTATAAGACTGATCAGGAGACGCGAGAGCATTTTTGTTCCTTATTTGAGCCTAGAAGTACTTCTTGAATCTTACTTTCCAGGATGAAAGTCTTTTTAAGAGTGGATGTTGTAATGACCCTCCAGGTCATTTTTACCTCAATGCCTGCTTTTCATCATTTACACCGTTCCTATAGTGACCCTAAGTTAATTATAACTTGGTGGAACTGATTGTTCGGTTGCCTAGTTATTTGTTGGGTTTTAGGTTTGTTTCATTCTTTTGGAGACTTTGGAACATGAAAATTTTACTTCGGTCATAACATCAAGTAAACGACTTCAGAATGGAATTCTAATGATTCCATCAGCTCTAAAATGGCAAAACTAGGCTAGTAACATGGTTTACATGAGTATCAAGAAAATCAATGTGAGTTTTGAGCCATTTGGCATTTTAGCCATTAAAATTTGGTCTAAGATTGACTTTGGTCAACATTCTTGGAAAATATGCCCGGATGAAAATTTTGTCAGCGCAGTTAGTTTTAAAATGTCAAGTTTGGTCTAGAACGAACCTCATTTACTTTTGAGGCTTTTGGTCTGATCTCGAGGCCCTTTAGGGAATCTGTCTTAAAATGACATTTGGGTATGGGAACTAATTTTTATTGAAATGACCTCATATGGGAATTTTGAATGTGCCATAGAGTTGGAGCATCAAATTTTGTGTTGTAGGATAACTTTTTTACGCTCATAGGATTACGAACAAATCCTGAGCAACCCATTGGAGATTTAAGATTTAGCCAAAGTGCTATAGCAGCAATGGGTTGGTGTAAGGTAATTTTTCCCTTTGCATTCGCGGGCAGATGGCCGCATTTGTGGAAGCACAGGGAATTGATATCCGCATTCATGGGACCCTTGTCGTGATTACGGACGGTTATTGAGTTGCCTTCTGCTTTTGCAGGAGGTCTGTCGCATTTGCGGAGGCCAAGGCGATTGCCTTCCTTGTTCGCAATATCTCCTCCGCATTCGCAGAGGCCAAGCTTTGAGATATTTTACATTCACGGACCAGTTAGGTCATATTCGTGAAGGCCATCTTTTAACGGAGACCAAGGACGAATTTTCTATTCATTTCCCAAACTTCAAAAGGCTTTATTTCCCTCGTTTCTTGTCCAAAATTGGTTATCCAAAGCTTGAATTACGGTTAATTGTTTGGAGAACATGTGGGTACATTTGTAGAGTATTGTGGAGGCATTGTTGGACATAAATTTTAGTAATTATTTGTTGCGAGGGTGATACTTTTAGCTTAAATTTATGATTTTCTTGCATGTTTGGTTTGGGGCTATTTTGAGACCTGAATTGTATTCTTTTTTGAACACAAGTTTGGGGGTGGTGTTTAGGACCTTTACACGGAGACAAAGCAGGTCCCACATACCCATTTTCACTCTGAAATTAGACCGTCTTTGATTTTAGTAATTTTAATTTCATAATGATCGTATTAACATTATGTACCTATATTTGATAACGTGGAAGCGTTCAGAGGCCGTTCAAAAGGGCAAGGCTC
Source organism: Solanum dulcamara (assembly GCF_947179165.1). NCBI lineage: Eukaryota > Viridiplantae > Streptophyta > Magnoliopsida > Solanales > Solanaceae > Solanum > Solanum dulcamara. The sequence goes on along the minus strand of NC_077247.1, from coordinate 13,027,107 downwards.
CAGCTTAGTAATTTTTGAGTGCGTCTGATCGACGTACAGGTAGGCTACGACTTCGCCCTCTTTAGATTGAGCTTGAGATGTGATTTCTTGTTGATTAGTTGGGATTTGGTTTGGGTAAATATTGAATCATGCTTAAACGTTTAGAAATCATGCCTAAGGCCTATTTCTAGATTTTATCGGGTACTTGTGAGCATACTACTTGTCTTATTGATCATCCATGCCTTGTGATATATTTTTATACTTTTTTATTGTCTATTTGAATAATGTTTGGACTTAGCCTAGGTTTGACTAGAGCTAGCTTTAGAAATACATGATTTGGACTCGATAGGGCTTAATCTTGCCCTGATGCCGTTTTGGCTGGCTTAGATCCTTGTAGATTGGTGTAGTAGACTTGAGTAGGGTAGTTTGAGATTTAGCTAGGTGGTGGTAATGACCTTGAGAGTCATTTTCAAATTGTTTTATGAAATTACTATTTACCCCTCTAGTTAGTGTTCCCGAGTGCTATTTGACCAATTTGTGTAGTGAGAATTGTTTGAGTCTTACTAGATTGTGAATTGTGCAACTTTTTGAGTTTAAAGCTTAAGTGGTTCCAAAAGTGAGATTTTATACTATTCAGAGTTTTGAGTCTCTGAATGGAATTTTGTTAATTCCAGCAGTTGTAATAAGGGAATTTGTCTAGGAGAGTCGTTAGAATAAGATTTGGGGGTGGATAAGTGAATTTGAGGTATTAAGTTGAAAAGTGTGGTTTTAAAATAATTCGATTTGACTTTGGTCAATATTTTGAGATTCGAGCATTAGGTTAGTATTCTATCAATTCGGTTGCATCTGAAATGTCGAGTTTGGTCTAGTTGAATATTGACTTAGAGACTTGAGACCTTAATCGTCGTTTTGAGTTTTTAGGCCAAACGTTGAGTTTTAGGCCAATAAGGGGTCCAGGAGGGTATTGTTGTCAAAATGACTTCTTTTTGGAAATCTGACGATTTCGTTAAGTACGAAATATCAAATTATGTATAGTAGCAGATCCAATTTATTTCTATTAGACCTTGAACAAATCCCGAGGGTATGATCAGGAACATTAACCTTAATTCTTTTGTTGTTTCTGGTGTCTGTGCCATGGGGACCGCAATCACTGATCCCCTGGTACGTTACCAGAGAATGGCTTGGAAATCCTCCGCATTCGCGGGCAGTGTCATTCGTGGAGTGTAGGGCTACTTGTGGTTTGCCTTCACGACCTATTTTTTGCATTCATGGAGAGCCACCTCTGTGTGCTCCGCGCTCGCAGAGTAAATTGTCCGCGTTCACGTAGGTAAAAATTCACCTGAACAGTGAAATATTAGGGAAAACCCTATTTTCACCATTTTTGATAGAGTACTTTGAGTAATTTCATTGGGTAAGTAAAATTTTATTAAAATCTTTCATATTCCATCATTTATATCGCGATTTGAACTTGTATTCTGTAGTTTCAAACTCCAAATTCCTTATTTTCCTCCTTAATTCGAATCTAAGGAAAAAGGTGATTCCTAACTCGTTTGGCACTATATTTTTATGGATTTTCAACCATGAGTTCCTTATTACTACTAGAATATGAATTTTCAAAAGATTTCCAGATTCAACCCTTTTTTAAATTAATCAATTTTTAGACTAATTGACCCCCAATTCCAAAACCTATCAATATGGGTGTTATTGGACTCCTTATAAAGTGTATATTTTATTCTTGATAGTGGTTGTCATTTCGGACGTTAAATTTTAGGGTTGATTGTCTAGTACAAGAGTTTGAGTGTGGTTTTGACAATAGAGGTAGGTTTGGCTATCCTTCTTTGGGCTGAGTTAGGGTAATTATCAATTCTATGTTGTAGACTTTGGGATGAGGTTATTGTGTAAATTGGGATTTTAATTTATTTTGAGATGCCCGTGTGGGGGCTTATTTATATTGTGATGCCTGTGGGGGGGCTTATTATTGCTGTGTAGCCCGTTTGGGGGACTTATTTGCTAACTTATCTATTTTGAGCATATTTGATTCATGAATTGCCTATGAGAGAGGATTGAGAGGACTATTTGACTTATTATGCTTATTTGAGGGGTTGAGTTAGGTTTTTTGAGCATACCTAAGTATTAAAATATAGTCGAAAATGGCTGAACAATTAATTTGAGGCATTTCCTTCCCATTACTGTATATTGATGGTGAATATCATGTTTAGGTAAAGTTTTGAGAACTTTGAATCCTGTACTACATATTGAGTTGTATAGTACCTCCATGCCTTATATGTTGACCCATTCATTCTTATTCATATTATTATTGATTATTGAAAAGGTGAGAACTGTTGGAATTCTTTTTGAGAAAGAAAAGGTGACACATTTTCTATATCATTGACCACGAGTTAGGTGGAAAATGGAAGAAATATTAGTATCATGAGTCTTTGGCCATAAGCTTGGTGGTGAGAAAGTTGATACATTGAGATTGTGGTAAGGTATATTGTGTGTGAGCCCCCATGGGTCCTTCTTGGTAGCACAGCTTGGAAGGTGTATACGACAGGTCGTGTGACAGCCTCAATCCCACCGTACCATCATATCAATGCATTATCATATTGCATTACATTGCATTGACATTTTTGATACCTGATATATTTTTTTAACTGTGATATTGAACTGTACTTATGTGTTTACTTTAATCACGCCATTCTATATAAATTTGCGGCACCAGAGTGGCACTTTTTTGTGTGCAGGTGGAAGAGTTTCTTAGTTTATTTAATAGGTTTGATTAATTCCTTAGACCCAGTCGGGTTAACCAACTTAGTATATGTGGATTGTACTCACCCTATTTTTGTGATCCTTTTTGATGCAGATTTTAGCTAGGGTGTCCAACGTAGAAGTTGATTTCTAGCTGATATATCATCATCAGATTAGTGGTGAAATCTTGGGATCCGAATCATTGCTAGTCCATTTTTTAGTTCCAATCTTTACTTTATTTGGAGACTTATATTGTGTTTTCAGACTCAAATTTATATTAGAAGCTTTGAAACTTATAACACCAACTTTTGGGATAAATTCATTGTTGTCCTTTTATTGTATTTATTTATGGCCTAACGTCTCTTGGGAGTTTTGTATGGTATTATCTTATTGTACTAAACATTGGGATGGGGTTCAAGGGATATTTACCTTCATGACCTTGAGTTTTAGGTCATGATAAATTGGTATTAGAGGGCTTGGTTCACCAGTCTCGTAAGTTAAAGAGCAGTGTTTCGAATAGAGTCTTGTGTGTCGGTACGTCTAATCTATTCCTTCGATGCATATTGTAAGGAAAAGAACCAAATTTTTTGAGAGTGAGGCTGCACCTGCTGCTCGAGCCCTAGTTCATGAGTGAGGCATAGGATGTGCCAGTCAGTGGATAAGGCCGACCTAGAGAAGCAACACTTGTGCTAGAGGTCTTGCACTATTTTTGATAGAGTTCTATAAGTAATTTCATTAGGTAAGTAAAATTTCATTAAAATAGTTCATATTCCATCATTTATATCATGATTTGAACTCGTAATCTGTTGTTTCAAACTCTAAATTCCGTATTTTCCTTCTTAATTCTAATCTAAGGAAAATGGTGATTTCTAACTAATTTGGAACTATATTTTTATGGGTTTTTCAACCATGAGTTCCTTATTACTACTAGAATATGAATTTTCAAAATATTTCCAGATTCGACCCTTTTTTAAGTTAATCAATTTTTAGACTAATTGACCCCCAATTCCAAAACCTATCAATATGGGTGTTATTGGACTCCTTATAAAGTGTATATTTTATTCTTGATAGTTGTTGTCATTTCGGACGTTAAAATTTAGGGTTGAGTGTGGTTTTGACAATAGAGGTAGGTTTGGCTATCCTTCTTTGGGCTGAGTTAGGGTAATTATCAATTCTATGTTGTAGACTTCGGGATGAGGTTGTAGTGTAAATTGGGATTTTAATTTATTTTGAGATGCCCGTGTGGGGGCTTATTTATATTGTGATGCCTGTGTGGGGGATTATTGTTGCTGTGTAGCCTGTTTGGGGGACTTATTTGCTAACTTATCTATTTTGAGCATATTTGATTCATGAATTGCCTATAAGAGAGGATTAAGAGGACTATTTGACTTATTATGCTTATATGAGGGGTTGAATTAGGTTTTTTGAGCATACATGAGTATTGAAATATAATAGAAAATGGTTGAACAATTAATTTGAGGCATTTCCTTCCCATTACTGTATATTGACGGTGAATATCATGTTTAGGTAAAGTTTTGAGAATTTTTAACCCTGTATTACAAGTTGAGTTGTATAGTACCTCCATGCCTTATATGTTGACCCATTCATTCTTATTCATATTATTATTGATTATTGGAAAGGTGAGAACTATTGAAATTCTTTTTGAGAAAGAAAGAGTGACACATTTTCTATATCATTGACCACGAGTTAGGTGGAAAATGGAAGAAATATTAGTATCATGAGTCTTTGGCCATAAGCTGGGTGGTGAGGAAGTTGATACATTGAGATTGTGGTAAGGTATATTGTGTGCGAGCCCCCATGGGTCCTTCTTGGTAGCACAGCTTGAAAGGTGTATACAACAGGTCGTGTGACAGCCTCGATCCCACCATACCATCATATCAATGCATCATCATATTGCATTATATTGCATTGACTTCTGTGATACCTTACATATCTATTTAACTGTGATATTGAACTATACTTATGTGTTTACTTTAATCATGCCATTCTATATAAATTTATGGCACCGGAGTGGCACTTTTCTGTATGTAGGTGGAAGAGTTCCTTAGTTTATTTAATAGTTTTGATTAACTCCTTAGACCCAGTCGATTCAACCAACTTAGTACATGTGGATTGTACTCACCCTATTTTTGTGTCCCTTTTTGATGCAGATTTTAGCCAGGGTGTCCAGCGCGGCGGTTGATTTCTAGCTGATATATCATCATCAGATTAGTGGTGAAATCTCTGGATCCGAATCATTTCTAGTCCATTTTTCATTTCCAGTCTTTACTTTATTTGGAGACTTATATTGTGTTTTCAGACTCAAATTTGTATTAGAAGCTCTGATACTTAGGACAGCAGCTTTTGGGATAAATTCATTATTATCCTTTTATTGTATTTATTTATGGCCTAACATCTCTTGGGAGTTTTGTATGGTATTATCTTATTATATTAAACATCGGGATGGGGTTCAGGGGATATGTGCCTTTATGACCTCGAGTTTTAGGTCATGATAAATTGGTATTAGAGGGCTTGGCTCACCAGTCTCGTAAGTTAAAGAGTAGGGTTTCTAGTAGAGTCTTGTGTGTCAGTACGTCTAATCTATTCTTTCTACACAGATTATGAGGACTAGAACCAGATATTCCGAGAGTGAGGTTGCATCTGCTACTCGAGCCCTAGTTCATAAGTGAGGCATAGGATGTGCCAGAGTTAGTAGATGAGGCCGACCGAGAGAAGCGACACCTGTGCTAGAGAGACATCACCTCATCTAGTGTATGAGCACGAGGATAATTATAAGTAGCATACTAAGGAGTAGAGGCCAACCTAGCCTACTACAGTTCCTAATAGTATTCTGATTCTTCAGAAGTTACTAGTAAGACTTTTGGCTAGCTTGGATGGTGTTCCGACTCCCAGTATTCTTCTAGGTACTTCAGGCTCTCCTATAGTAGTTGGCACCACACTACAAATTTAGGAGCCTAGTATGCGATTTCAGAATCTGAGTTCTTTAGTGCCTTCTATTGTGCCTCCGCGATATGTTTCTCCGCTAGTTTCTACTAGTGCTGCCATGTTAGTAGCTGAGTAGAAGAGCTTTAAGAGGTTTGTTTGATTGGCACCTCCCAGATTTGATGGTATGGTGGGAGAGAAGGTCTTTGACTTTTTGACTGAGTTTTTGGATATGTTGTTAAACCTGGGTATTCTAGAGGTAGATGGAGTAGCTTACTCTAAATATTAATTTATAAGGGTGGACAAGGAGTGGTAGAGGTTGGTTATTGTTCGAAGGCCTGATGGTTCCCCTAGGATGAGTTGGGAGAAGTTTTTAGAGGTTGCTTTGTGTCTGATGAGTTTAGGTATAAGGCCCAAGATTTCCCTAAACCTGCTCCTTCTACTAGGCGGCCCAAGACACTGGCTGTGTGTTCTCCTCCCACTCCAACCGTGTGAGGTACTTCTAAGGTACTAGAGGTGACACCAAGGGTACCAAGGGTGGAGCTCGAGGTGGCACTCATGGTGGTTCATAGGCTAGAGGTTACCATCAACTATGCTAAGCTATACAAATTAGATCTGAGGTAGAGGTCTCTGATTAAGTTATTACATGTATTATTTTGATTTACCAGCATCTTGCTTCAATATTATTTTTTTCAATGCCTACCTTTTCATGTGTGTCGACCTATTTCTACCCTGGTAGGTGAGTCCTTACCGGTGGATCGGTTATATCGGGGGTGCTTGGTGATATTTTCTGGTAGAGAGACCTATGCAGACTTGATTTTGTTAGACAGATTTGATTTTGATATGATATTGGGTATAAAATGGTTATCTCCCTATCATTCTATATTAGATTGTTATGCAAAGACTGTGACCTTAGATTATCCTAGTTTGCCTAGCTTGGTGTGGTAGGGTAATCTGAGTTCGTATCCTAAGGGTGTGATATCATATGGTTTTGCTCGTCGTTTTATGGATAAGGGTTGCTGGTATTATCTCACTAAGGAGTCATCTCCTTTAGAGACTACGAGGGTGGTGAGATAGTCTATGGATGTGTTTTCTATAGACTTGTCGGGTCTTTCTCTTGAACATGATATTGATTTTATGATTGATTTGTAGTCGGGCACCAAGCTCATCTCTATTTCTCCTTATCGGATGGCTATAATAGAGTTGAAAGAACAATTGAAATATTTGTTAAAAAAAGGGTTTATTCGACCAAGATTATCACTGTGGGGTGCACTGGTCTTATTTGTGAAGTAGAAGGATGGTACTATAAGGATGTGTATTGACTATCAATAGTTGAACAAAGTCACCATTAAGAACAATCCTCTTTCTCCCATTGAAGACTTATTTGGCCAGCTACAGGGTTCATTGGTATTCTCTAAAATTTATTTGAGATTAGGTTACCTTCAATTAATAGTTCATAAATTAGATACCCCAAAGACTATATTCAGGACTTGTTATAGGCATTATAAGTTTGTGGCTATGTCCTTAAAGTTGACTAATGCCCCGGATACTTTTATGGAGCTGATGAATTAGGTATTTTGGCCTTATTTAGACTCATTTGTAATTGTGATTATTGATGATATATTGATTTATTCCAAAAATGAGGTGGACCATATAAGTCACCTAAGGACCGTCCTTCAGAGATTGAGAGAGGAGAATTTGTATACAAAATTCTCTAAATATGAGTTTTGGCTTGAGTCTGTGGCATTCTCGGGTCATGTGGTGACTAAGGATGGTATTATGGTTGATCTGGCAAAGGTTGAGGCGGTTCATGATTTGGGTAGGCCTACTTTAGTTACTGACATTCGGAGGTTTATTGGGTTGGCAAGCTATTATTGTCAGTTTTTGGGGGGTTTTCTTCTATTGCAACCCTATTGACTAGGCTAACTTAAAATATCATGACATTTTAGTGGACTGATGAGTGTGAGGCGATATTTCAAATGCTCTAGGAGTTATTGACTTCAACACCTATTCTAGCCTTACTCGAGGAGGGTGTGGCCTCTATTGTGTTTTATGATTCTTTGAAAGTAGGCTTAGGTGGTCTATTGATGCAAAAGGGTAGAGTTATAGCTTTTGCTTCTTGACAGTTGAAGATACATTAGAAGAACTATCCTATTCATGACTTAGAGTTAGCGGCGGTGCTATTTTTTCTGAAATTTTGGAGGCACTATCTCTACGATGTGCATTATGAGGTCTTTACTGACCACCCTAGTCTTAAGTATATATTTTCTTAGCCGAACCCAAACATGAGGCAACATAGATGGTTAGAGTTATTGAAATACTATGACATTACCATTCTTTATCATTAGGGAAAAGCTAATGTGGTAGGATGCCCTGAGTCGCAAAGCATCTAGTATAGGTAGTTTGTCCTTCCTTAAGGAGGATGAGAGGCCTTTGACTTTGGAAGTTTAGTTATTAGCTAGGAAGTTGGTCCGACTTGATATTTCTACACATCATAGCATTTTGGCCTTTGTGGAGGCTAGATCTACTTTGTCGGACCAGATTCGTACACGCCAGTATGAGGATGAAAAGTTGAGGGCCATTCGAGACAAATTTTTGTTAGGTGAAGCTAAATCATCCTCTCTTAATTCATAGGGAGTTTTTAGGATTAATGGTCGCATTTGTGTGCCTAAGGTTGGTGATTGGGTACGTATGATATTGGAGGAGACTCATTGTTCCAAGTATTTTATTCACCTGGGAGTGGCAAAGGTGTTTCATAACTTGAAACAACACTACTGGTGGTGTGGCATAAAGAGGGACATTGTTGACTTTGTGGCTAAGTGTCTAAATTTCCAACAAATATAGCATGAACATCAGAAACGGGTGGTCCTATGCAAAGAATGCCCATTCTCAAATGGAAGTAGGAGCATATCACCATGGATTTCGTGTCTGGATTACCCATGGCATTGGGTAAGTATGACTAAGTTTGGGTAATTACGGACCGATTGACCAAATCATCCTATTTCTTTTGGGTGAAGACTAGCTACAATGCGGAGTAGGTAGATAGTATCTACCTTTAGGAGATTGTTAGGTTGTATGGGTTGCCTATCTCTATTGTGTTAGATCAGGATTCAGTGTTTAGGTCTTACTTTTGCGAGGCATTGCTGCATAGTTTGGGTATGCGGCTGGACATGAGTTCAACATTTCATCCCTAGACTGATGGCCAGTTCAAGTAGACCATTCAGGTGTTGGAGGATGTGCCTACGACTTATGTGATTGACTTTGGTGCCCGATGGGACCAATACTTACCCTTGGCAGAGTTTTCCTATAATAATGGTTATTACTCTAGAATTTAGATGATACCATTAGAGGCATTGTATGGTTATAGGTGTTGATCACCTATTGGGTATTTTGATTCAATTACCATGATTGCATTGGATACTAATTTACTCTGGGATACTATAGAGTGGGTATGCTTGATTTAGAGTCAACTATTGAAAACCCAGAGTCGTCAGAAGAGCTACATTGACAGGAGGGTTCATCCCATAGAGTTCATGGTGGGTAATTGTGTGTGGTTCAAAATATCGCCCATAAAGGGTGTGATGAGTTTCAAGAATAAGGGCAAGCTTAGCCCAAGATTTATTGGCATATTTGAGATTCTGAGGATAATGGGTGGGATGGCTTATGAGTTGTCCTTTTCCCCTTATATTGTCAGTTGTTCATCCGACGTTTTAGGTCTCCATGCTTTAAAAGTATATACCATATGAGTCCCATGTGATCTCTTATGATGCGGTGGAGTAAGGTACGGATTTAAGTTATGAAGAGGAGTCGATAGCTATCCTAGACAGGCAGATTCATAGACTCAGGACCAAGAAGATCACTTCAGTCAAGGTGTAGTGGTGACATTGGCCTATTGAGTAGGCGAGTTGGTAGTTAGAGTCCAAAATGCAGGCCGGTACCTTCAGCTTTTTGAGACTTCATGAAAAATATTATTTTTAGTGATGGATGGTGTAATGACCTTGAGGGTCATTATCAGAAATTTTTGTAGAATTACTATTTTACACCTCTTGTTAGTGTTCTCGAGTGCTATTTGCCAATTTGTGCAGTGGAAATTATTTAAGTCTCACTAGATTGTAAATTGTGCAAGTTTTCATATTTTAAGGCTTAAGTGATTCAAAATATAAGATTTTATACCATTTGGAGTTTCGAGTCTCAAAATGGAATTCCATATATTCCACCAGTTCTGAAATATGAGAATTAGCCGAGGAGAGTTATCGGAATCAGATTTGGGGGTGGATACGTGAATTTGAGGTCTTAAGTTGAAAAGTATAATTTTAAATTTATCGGTTTGAGTTTGGTCAATATTTTGAATCCGAGTGTCGGATGAGAATTCTACCAGTTCTGTTGCGTCTGAACTATTGAGTTTGGTCTAGTTGAACATTGACTTAGAGCCCCAGGACCTTAGTTATCGTTTTTAATTTTTAGGGCAAAAGTTGAGTTTTAGGCCAATAAGGGGTCTGGGAGGGTATTTTGGTCAAAATGACTTCTTTCCAGAAATTTAAATATACCATTGAGTCTGGAATGTTAAATTCAGTGTAGTAGCATATCCTATTTCTTTTTATCCGACCCCACATGAATCTCGAGGGTCCGATTGGGAACTTGAACTTTAACTCTTTTACAGTTTCTGATGTCTTGTTCCATGGCGACTACTATCGCAGGTCCCCAGGCGCATTCACGGAGAAGGGCCCAGGAAGTCTCCGCATTCGCAGGCAGTGTGACATGTTCACGGAGGGTAGGGCTGCTTGTGGTCCGTGTATGCAGGACTATTCATTGTTTTCGCAAAGAGCCACCTCCTTGTGCTCCGTGTTTGCAGAGTAAAGTGTCTGCATTCACAGAGGAGAAATTTCATCTGAATAGTAAAATATGGGGAGAAACCCCATTTTCATCATTTTTAGAGTTCTTGAGCTCGGTGGGGCGATTTTTAAGAGAGTTCTTCGAGTAATTTTGTTGGGTAAATAAAATTTCATCCAAAGCTTTCATATATTCCATCATTTATATCATGATTTCAACTCCTAATCTTTAGTTTCAAAGCTGACATTCCTTGTTTTCCTTCTTAATCCAAATTTAATTAAAATGGTGATTTCTAACTCCTTTTGCACTCTTTTTTGTGGGTTTTTCAATCATGAGTTCCTTATTACTAGCAGAATGTGTTTTTCAAGAAATTTTCAGATTTAATCCTTTTTCGAAATTAATTGATTTTTGGCTAATTTACCCTTAATTTTGAAACCTATCAATATGTGTGTCATTTGACTCCGTATGACATGTATGTTTCATTCTTGATAGTGGTTGTCATTTCAGATGTTAAATGAGAGGTTGATCTTCCTGGAGAAGAGTTCGAGTGCGGTTTCAGCAATTGAGATAGGTTTGATAATCCTTCTTGGGGATGAGTTGGGGTAATTTGTCAATTTTATGATGTAGACTTTGAGATGGGGTCATCATGTAAATTGGGACTATTAATTTACTTTGAGATGCCCATGTAGCGGCTGATTTATATTGTGAGGCTCATGTGGGGCTTATTTGTGTTGTGTAGCCCGTGGGGGGGGGGGGCTTATTTGGTAACTTATATGTTTTGAGCATAGGTGATTCATGACTTTCCTGTGAGAGAGGCGTGAGGGGACTACTTGATTTGTAATGCCCTTCTGAAAGGTTGAGTTAGGGTTTTTGAGCATACCTGAGTATTAAAATATTGTCGAAAATGGCTGAACACTTAATTTGAGCATTTCCTTCCCATTACTTTCTATTGAGGGTGAATATCATGTTTAGGTTTAGTTTTGAGAACTTTGAACCTTGTATTACATGTTGAGTGGTATAATACCTGCATGCCTTATAAGTTGTGAATGCATTCATCCTCATTCATATTATCATTGATCATTGGGAAGTTGAGAACTGTGGAAATTCTTTTTGAGAAAGAAAATAGACACATTTTCTATATCCTTGACAACGAATTAGGTGGCAAGCGGAAGAGATATTAGTATCAAGAGTCCTTGGCCATAAGATGGGTGGTGAGGTAGTTAATATATTGATATTGTGACTAGGTATATGGTCTGCGAGACCCCCATGTATCTTGCTTGGTAGCACAACTCGGTAGGTGTATACGACAACCTTAATCCCACCCTACCATCATATCAATGCATTATCATATTACATTGACATCTATGCTACATGGCATATCTTTTTAAATGTGATATTGAACTATACTTATGTGTTTACTTTAATCGCACCGTTTTATTCAAATTGGTAGCACCATAGCCGGAGTGGGAGTTTTCTGTGTGCAGGTGAAAACGTTCATTATTTTATTTCAAAGGTTTGATTAATTCCTTATACTCAATTGGTTAAACCAACTGAGTACATGTGGATTGTACTCACTCATATTTTATGTCCCTTTTGATGCAGATTCTAGCAAGGGTGTCCAGCGCAGTGATTGATTTCTAGCAGATATATCTTCATCGGATCAGTGGTGAGATCTTGGGATCCAGATCACTGCTAGTCTATCTTTCATTTCCAGTCTGTACTTTATTCGGAGACTTATCCTATGTTTTCAAATTCAAATTTTATTTAGATGCTCTTAAACTTATGATACCAAGTTTTGGGATAATTTTGTTGTTGTCCTTTTATTGTATTTATTTGTGGCCTGACTTCTCTTGGGAGTCTGGTATGGTATTATCTTATTGGCTTACACATCGGGATGGGGTTTGGAATGTGTGCCTTCAAAAATTTGACTTTTTAGTTGTGACAGTGGTGGGCTTGCTTTGACGACTTTCTATCCTTATCTCCCCAATTTGGGTTTTTTCAGTTTTTGATGGTGATACTGAGTCCGTTCTGGAATTCAATATTTTTTTGGGATTTAGTTCAGATGGATAAATTGGTTACGTAGGTGTGGATGGCGTTCCACCAAGCTCAATGACTATGGACCGTTGGGAGAATTTACCGTATCTTTATTTGGGACGTTTGTCAGCATCTGGATTAAAGCTTTGGCCTCGACCACTGTATCACTTTCGAAGAGCATCCGGTTAGAGATCCGTCTTTGATTGCTCAGATCCTTATACAGAGCATCTAGTTAGCGGTTTGACCTTAGTTACTTGAAATATTTGATTGATTACTTGGGTACCTCTTGTGAGCATCTAGTTAGAGGTCGGGCCTCCGTCCTTTCAGATTCTACTCGTTTAGTTTGAGGTTCTGGTACTATATTCTTTGGTCTTGGGTTCTTAAATTAAGTTCGTGTAGTTGTAGCTATTCTATGTACCCATCGGTTATGGGGGCCTATTTGGGTTTTTATTTAAACTTGCGTAGGAGTGTACCTTCTGGCTTTTAGGGTTCCGGTTAGGTGCAGTTAGCTTGTAGTTTACTTTTAGTTAGGATCTTTTCTACTCTCGTACGCATTATATTTCATTACTTTACATTCAACATCCGCTCTAGACCTTGTTCTATTCTATTCCTCTTTTTTATATTGTTATTACTTTTCAAAGATCAGTCAGCCTATGACACCCACTAGGTACCTATCATATTGGTACTCCTACTACACTCTGCATATGCTTTGGTGATGTAGGTCCGAGCATCAGTAGCAACATTGATTTGAGTTTGGAGAAGTCTAATCCAGAGATGGGGGTAAGCATTTGGCGTGTTGTACTATTCTGGTGTTTATTTGTATATATATGACTAGTATTTTTATTTTTTACATAAGTGTTATTTATATGGTCCAATTTTGGGACTTGTACTCTTTTTGTTTAGTCATCTCTTTACTATTGACTTTCAGATTCTAGGAGGGATCAATTGTATACATTTATTTTGTCTTGTCTTCCTCTTATCTATTTTGTTTATATTAGAATTTGTTATTATAGGTTAGTTTCTATCCTTAAATCCTTTACTAGCTATTCCAGGTTATAGGTTGGCTTATCTACAAGTGGGTTATAGTATGTCACTTCATGGCTGGAGAAATTACTAGCCATTCTGGGTTGCAAGTTGGTTTACCTACTAGTGGGTATAGTAGGTCACATCATCGCTTGAGAAATTTGATCATGACCGATGCATATGCTTTGCTTGATCCAAGTGTTACCTTTTCTTTTGTGACTCCTTATGTAGCCGTTAAGTTTGGGATTCTTCTCTTATGACTCTTAGAACCATTCAGTATTTCTAATATCATTGGTGAGACCATTCTAGTTAAGAGAGTTTATCATGACTGTATAGTTTCTTTCTATCATAAAGACAATTCTGCAGACTTAGTTGAGTTAGACATGGTTGACTTCGATGTCATTCTTGGCATGGATGAGCTTTATTCTTGTTATGCCTCAGTTTATTGTAGAACCCGAGTTTTCAAGTTCCAATTTTCAAATGAGCCAGTTATAGAGTTGAAGGGTAGCCCAACATTTCCTAAGGGTCGATTTATTTCATACCTTCAGGCTAGAAAGTTAGTCTCCAAGGGATGTATCTGCCATATTGTACGAGTTAAAGATGATAGTGTGGAGACACAATCCCTACCATCAATCCCTATAGTTAATGAGTTTCCTGAAGTCTTCTTGAGGATTTGCCTGGAGCACATCCTAACAAGCAGATAGACTTTGGAATAGATGTTCTTCCTGATATTTTGCCCATCTCTATTCTTCCATATAGAATGGATCCTGCAAAGTTGAAAGAGTAGTTAAAGGAACTTCTAGATAAGGGGTTCATTGGGCTGAGTGTATCATCTTGGGGTGCTCTTGTCTTATTTGTGCAAAAGAAAGATAATTCTTTGAGGATGTGTATTAACTATAATCAGATGAACAAGGTCACCATAAAGAATAAGTATCACCTTCCGAGAATCAATAATCTTTTCAACCAACTCCAGGATGCTACTTGTTTCTCTAAGATAGACTCGGATTAGGTTATCAGCAGTTGAAAGTGAGGGAATATGATATTTTGAGGACATCCTTCAGAAATCGGTATGGTCACTTTGAGTTCCTAGTCATGTCATTTGATTTGACTAACACTCCTGCAACATATTTGGACCTCATGAATAGAGTGTTTAAACTGTACTTGGATATATTTGTTATCTTGTTTATTGATGACATTCTGATCTATTCGAGAAATTAGGAAAATCATGCCAATTATCTCAAAGTTGTTATCCAAACTCTCAAGAAAAAGTAATTGTATGCTAAATTTTCAAAGTGTGAGTTTTGGCTTGCATCCATGGTATTCTTAGGCATATTATTTTTGTAATGGTATTTCAGTAGATTCATAGAAGATTGAGGAAGTGAAGGACTAGCCCAGACCCACATCATTGACTGATTTAAGAAGGTTTTTGAGTTTGGTTGTCTACTATAGGAGGTTTGTTGAAGGATTCTCATTCATATCATTGCCATTAAGCAAGTTGAATTAGACAAAGACTAAGTGCCAATGGTCTAATGCATGTGAGAAGATGTTTTAAGAGTTGAAAATGAGGTTGACTACTGCTCGTGGTTTGTTCTTACACGAGGGAAATGATCGGTTTATGATTTATTGCTATGCGTCTAACGATAGAATGGTTATGTTTTTGATGTAGAAAGGAAAAGTCATAACTTATGCTTCTTGAAAAATGAAGGTCCATGAGAGGAATTATTCCACCCACGATCTAAAGTTGGCAGCAATAGTATTTTCTCTCAAGATTTGAGATCATTAGCTTTAAGGCATGCATGTAGATGAGTTCACCTATCATAAAAACATGGAATACATATTCAAACCTAAAGATCTCAACATGAGGAAGATAAGATGGCTAGAGTTACTCAAGAACTATGACCTAAGTATTCTCTACCACTTAGGTAAAGCTAATGTTGTCATTGATGCTCTTAGTAGATTATTTATGGGGAGCACCGCACATGTTGAGAAGGAGAAGAAAGATTTGGTCAAAGAAGTGCATAGACTTGCACAATTGGGGGTTTGTCTTATGGACTTTGATGTGGGAGGAGTGATTGTTCAGAATAGGACAGCGTCTTCATTGATGGGGTGGTTGAGGCAAAGGAAAAGAAATATCAAGATCCTATTCTACTCCAATTGAAAGAAGATGTTCATAAATAGAAAGTAATGGCTTTTACCAAAGGGGGAGATGGGGTGTTGAGATATCAAGGCAGGTTATGTGTTTCAACTGTTCATGGTCTTCAAGAAAGAATTATGACAGAGGCCCATAGATCTTGGTATATGATTCATCCAGGCTCTACAAAGATGTACCATGACTTGAGAAAAATGTATTCGTGGAATGTGATGAAGAGAGACATATAAGAGTTCGTATCCAAGTGCCCATAATGCCAATGAGTCAACGTTAAAAATCAAAGGCTGTGTGGTGTAGCTCAAAATATATAGTTGTCAGAATTTAAGTGGGAGATGATCAATATGGATTTCACTATGAGTTTACCACCATCTCATAGAAAACATGATTTTATTTTGGTTATTGTGGATAGAATGACTAAATGAACTTACTTCTTGCCAGTTAAGACTACAGACTGAGTACAAGATTATGCAAGGTTGTACATTTGAGAGAGAATTTGATTTCATGGAGTTCCCTTTTCCATCACCTCAGACAGAGGTACCCAATTCACTGTACATTTTTGGAAGTCCTTGCCAAAATGTTAGCGTTAAGACGTGAATCATAGAACCACTTCAGTCCGTAAATAGATGGTCAGGAAGAGAGTACTATTCAGACCCTTGAAGATATGTTGAGAGCCTTTGTTATTGATTTCAAAGGTAGTTGGGATGATCACTTGCCGCTTATTAAGTTTTCTTACAATAATAGCTTCCATCTGAGCATTCAGATAACTCCATATGAGGCTCTTTATGGGAGGAGATATGATCACCAATTGGTTGATTTGAGGTTGGTAAAGCTTAGTTGATAGGGCCAACCATAGTTTATCAAGCTATGGAAAAGGTGAAGATTATCCAAAGAAGGTTGAAAACTGCACAAAGTCATCCGAAATCCTACGCTAATGTTAGGAGAATAGACTTGGAGTTTGAGGTTAATGATTTGGTGTACCTAAAATTTTTTACCATGAAGGGTTTCATGAGGTTTGGAAAGAAAGGAAAGTTCAGTCCCCATAATATTGGTCCTTACAAGTTCATAACGAGAGTTGGCAATGTTGCTTATGAGTTATAACTTCCATCAGAGTTAGATGTCGTTCATTCGGTGTTGCATATCTCTATGCTTAAGAAATGCTTGGAAGATCCTTCACTCATTATTCTTACAAAATCCATTTTAGTGAAAGATAGTTTGTATTATGAGGAGGTTACTGTCCCGATTCTTGATCGTCAGGGTTGTAAATTGAGAACCAAAAAAGTCGCCTCAGTTAAATTTTTATGGAGAAATCAATTCGTTGAAGAGGCTACATGGGAAGACGAAGAGGATATGAAAGCCAAGTACCCACATTTATTCATTCCTCCTAGTGTTGATGTTGAAGGTACTATTCATTGTACTATCTTTGAGTTAGTCCCTTCTAGTGTTCGAGAACTTGATTGAGTTATTCTTGAGTTTGATGTTTTGAGTTCTTGCATTGTATTCGTGATTTGATGAAAATTATTGACTTGGCTATCATTTGAGGAGGAATGATCCCAAGAGGGAGATATTGTGACACCGAGTACTATTCTAGCCTAGAACAATCTTGAGAACTATGAGAAAACCTGAGAAAAGGTAAGTAGAGTGTCATTCCAATGCCCACAAGTGGCACCTACTATCCATAAGTGCGTCTACGGTTTGTAGGTTTCCATCCGTAGGCCACCCCAGCATTGAGAAATTTTTTGAGTTCTTCAACCATACCTACAAGATGCTTCTATGTCTTGTAGGAGTTCCTACGGACCATAGGAAGGACTCTTGGGAGGATCTCAAATACTCAATACCTCGAGGGTTTGCATAACCCTACCTACGAGTTGATAGGATGACCCACAGGTCCATGAACAAGATGTAGGAAGTGGCTCAAAGGCTTTATCTTTAGAGAATCCCTCAGAACTGTTCTACGAATGAGTAAGACAACCCATCTAAGGGTCTATGACCCATAGGAGGGTGATCGTAGATCCATTAGTCTATTTTAGAGAATCCCTCAGAACTTATTAGTCTATTTTAATAAGGGGTATTCCGATCTTTTTTCTACCTTTCCCAAACTTAACCCAAGCCATTTTGGGACTAAATTTAACCCATTATAAGTACCCAATATATATTTTATCTCATTTACACTATTGAGAGCATGCATTGGAGATAAAGAGAAAATCTAGGGTTCAAGAGTTCTAAGCCACGTCTTCCATTTTCATTGAACAAAACATCATTTCAGGTATGTAAGACTATCATAATGATGGACTAAGTTTGTACTCATGCCCTACATCTCTTTATAGCCATTTTTAGTTTCAAGTTTTGTTTTTTATCTCGATAATATGGATTCTTGAATTATCTATATATATTCCATTGAGTTCTTGTATATATCCGATTACACGTTGATGATTTTTAGGGGCTGAGTATTCAAGATTATGTGTTTATGTTGTTGTGACATGAACACTATTTGAGTCTTGCATTTAATTAGTTATTCACTATTTCAAGTTAAAAGTAACTATTTTTATCATTTAATTTAAAAAGATGTTTGAGTATGAGTTGAGTTTGGGAAGTCCCTTGTTTATAATTTTGATAGTGAGTTGAGAAGTCCCTTAATCACTATTTTTAGCATGAGTATTATTGAGTGTAAATGAGTTGAGCATTTTAAACATCTATTTTGAGATTAAATTGAGATGTCAAATTATTGCTTTTAAATACATTCATTGAGTTGAGATCATTTCTATTTCAAAGAGAAAAGATGAGTTGAGATTAAAGTTAAGTCCAAATGAAATTGAGTTAAAAGAGTAATTACACTCACTTGAGTTATGAGCATAATAAATTATATTTTGGAGTAGTATTGAGCATCATAAGAGTATAGAACAATTCGAACCCCATAAACTACACAGCTAGCTAGGATAGGATCGAAGCATTCATTCAGGCGACTCCTCATTGTCCCAAAATTGGACTTTTGTTGGATCTAGAGATGAGTTTGCACCCTTTACTCTAGAAAAGTATTGGACGGTTATGGAAATGATAGCAGTTCATTGTATCATCACGTATCTCATGAGTGGTGGTTTTCGGTTAGAGAAACTCCCCAAGAAGTAAAGTATTTTATTTTCATATACTGAGTTGCATTACTATTTCATGTATATTTAAAGCATTGTCTTTTATTATATTGCATGTTTATTAGAGTGAGCTTTTTTCAGAGCTGAGTATCCTGATATAAGTTTCCTTTTGCCTTTTCACGTACTTGTACATTCCATGTAGTGATGTCATTCAACCTGCATCATTTTATGAGGCAGTTATAGGTGATAAAGATCCTCAACAGGCGCATCATTGAAGATCCAATTTTTCTACCCACATTTGGTGAGAGCTCTTTGATTTAGAGGTGCTGTTAAGTCTTTACTTTTCAATTAGTAGTTATTAGTTTGAGGTAGCCGTGGGCCTATTCCGATACCTATATCAGAGTTAGTAATCTAGAGGCTTCATGGACTAGTTAGACAGTATTCAGTTAATTTCCTTGAGTAGGATTAAAAAACATTGAGTTTAGTCTCATACCTTATTATATATTGGAGTTTAATGATTTATACTAAAGAGTATTGAGTTGTATGTTTCATTGTGCCTATCTGAGTTCATTTATGAGTTAAAAGTCTTCATCTAAGTAAGTTATCTAGGCCAATTGGTTCACATGGGACCAATAATAGTTTTTGAGTATCGTTCACATCCTGGGTGTAGGATCGAAGAATGACAGAAGTCGTCTTCACTACTAATAGCTCGATGGGCAAGCCAGGTAATGGTGACACACATTTTTTGAGTGTAGACCAGCTGGGTCACCTCCAATGTCACGGTCTGTGTTTTTAGAGGACTTTTTGGCAAGGTTTATACAATGGAGTGTCAGGGTTCAACTTTGGGATTAGTTTACGAGGTTGGAGCAAGATTCCATGACAGTATCATAGTATGAGGCTAAATTTCACAAGCTCTACCCATATGCAACTATTATTTTACCAAATGAGCAAGAGAGAGTTTGTTTCTTTGTTTGTGGATTCAGATTATAGCTGTAGATTCAGATCGAGTATATGGTTTCAGCGTGAAAATTTTTCTCGGGTGTGGTTGACCATGCCCATTCCATGGAGAAGCTCCATCACAAGGCCTAAGGGAGAAGTGACAAGAGGGATCGTCACCAAGGTAGCTATAGTTATTCTAATTTTAGGGGTAGGGACTCCTATGATAGACCTCTCTAGCATTATCTCCAGCAGGGTGAGTTTAGCTGGCCTGTTCAGATGGCTCTTCAGCCTTTTAAAGGCTATCACTTTAGTTAGGGTGGTTCTTGTATCACCCCAAAATATTCTAGCTTAGATCAGATCAGAAAATCCTAGATTAGACTTATAATTTTCCCTAAAGTTTGATGTTAGGATACCACCTACGACACGTAGAATTTTCCACAGACCGTAGATAGGCTTGCGGAATTGGACTCTTGGATGTTAATTTTTTGTTTGACTTCCTTGGACCATTTTACAGCCTATATAAGTATTTATGGATTGTAGATTGTCTTGTAGAGTGAAGTCCTGATACCCCTCCCTTAGTACCTTTTCTACGACTTGACCTTTTCTACAAATTGACACGACGGTCCGTAGATGGTTTCATGTTCCATAGAACGTTCCGTAGACCTCAACTTCAGAACTTACCCAAGATTTCAAAGGCATTTTCTAGAGAGGTCTTCTATGGCACGTAGATGTTTCTACATTTCGTAGATCGACCCGTAGATGACCGAGTCAGATTTTAATACGAGTTATTTCTGTCTTTTCCCACTCTTTCTAATTCCAAGCCTCAATGTTTTAGGAGGCAATTAAGTCCCTTAATTGTACCATTCGACCCTTTTCCTCTCATAATAATTCTCAAGACTTAGAGAAAGTTTTGTATTATTCTTTATTATTGAATTCGAATCCCCATTGTTAAACTTAAGATTCTTTATGAGATTTTATTTTTTATTATTTTTCATGCTTATTTTTCACATGAACCTTATTTATCTAAGAGTTGTTTTACGGATTTATATTTCTATACATTATGCTTTATTTTCAGTTAAAGTAAAAGATCATGTACTTCTAAGCTATTACTTGAAGAAGAGTTTTAAAGGTATTGAGTGTTTCAAATGAATTACTTTATTTAGAAAGAAAATAACCACTTTTAAAGAAAGCATTATAAGTTTTGAGAAAGCGATATCTATCAATTAAAATTTAGTTCAGTTCAGCTTGAAGAAACTATTTTGAGCATAGGCTATAAGTATCATATTTAAATTTTCCCCTAAAGTGGGACACCTTTAAATTTATTGAGCACAGTCTATGTTTTGGGAGAAGTAGTGAGCTCCAATTTGGGTATGAGTTCAGATAATTCAAACCGCATAATCTACACTGCTTGCGTAGATAGGATTATGTCATTGAATCGGGTGGCTCCTCACTCAGTCCCTAAAAAGGACTTCTCAATGGACCATAAGTAAAGTTCCTCCACTGCTCTGGCAAGGTATTTGATGGTTCTGACAACATAGGCAAGACATTGTATTGTCACGAGGCTTATAGTGATGGTTTGTACTTATAGAAACTTTCCAAGAAGTAAAGTAATTATTTTCAAATTATATGTATATATTGCATTGTCTCAATTCTGAAGTTGTACATGTTTTGCCTTATATTCATGCTTTACATTTTCAACCAAGCTATTATCCGTGTTTCTTTCTAGTTCAGTTATTATTTTTTTAGCTATATTACATACCGTACATTTTATATACTGACATTTTTTGACTCTGCAACATTTTATGTTGCAGGTGCTTAGGATCATCAATCTACACTTTTTTGAGATCACACTTCGTCAATGTTTTGGTAAGATATCCTTGATTTTGGAGGACTCCTTTTTAGTTATTGATTTTCAATATTTAGTAGTTCTTTTGAGGTAGTGATAGGTCCTGACCTGGCACCTATCTTTAGTGATTAGAGGCTTCATGGACAAAGATAGAGCTTGAGTCAGTTTAGTCTCTCAGTTGATGTTTTTAGAACATTAATTCATATTATATTCATTTATTTTCAAATAGATTCTTGAGTTGTACTTAAAATATTTATATGCTAATCTTTGTAAAGCTTCTTCATTTGAATTAATCTTACGCTTACTATTCAGCCAGGACAAGGGTTCGCTAGGGAGAACAATAATTTTTGAGTGTCGATCACGCCTAGGGTGTAGACTCAGAGCTTGAATTTTTTTTTATCAAAGAACATAACTTAGGTGTCCTAGGATGTCTATGAAGTCATGCCTAGTAGAGTACTTCTTATCGGTGTGAATCTCACCACATCTATAATAGGGAGGCTATAGGACATTAGGAAATTTCACCCTTATTTCATACTCTAAATTCGTGCGACAGTGTTTGACTCAATAAAAGTTTCTTCTAACTCGTACATTCATGCATTTTTAGATCTTTCCTTCAAAATGCACCATCAAAATTTACCATTATTATGCCTATTTATTTAAGGATGTAGACTAGGAATTGAGCTCAATTAACTTGAAACAGTAATGATAATGGGACTCATAATGTGCCTGCTAGAACTGCATGGGTTCAATAAACACCAGCTCCTCAACATATTCTAACTTCAGAGGTCAAGTTCAAGGGAGATATTACGATGCTCATTCAGTTAATGGTTGCTCATTCATGCCAATAGGGCACCCATAATCCCTAAATCCAACTACCAAGAGGCATCAAATGCAACTAGCATTAGGGATTTTTCAAGGATTAATCCTCTACTATTCATTAAGTCCAAGGTAAAGGAGGATCCCCAAAATTTTATTGATGAGATATGGAATATTTTGAAGAGTATGCATTCTATTGAGATTAAGGGATTTTAACTTGTTTCTTATCAAATCAAAGATGTATCAAACATCTGGTACAATATGCGAAACGAGAGTCGAGGTGAGGATGTTGAGCCATCATTATGGGATGATTTTGAGCACGCATTCTTGGATCACTTTTTCCCTAATAGTTAAAGGAGGCGAAGGTAGAAAAGTTTGTTAGTTTGAAACATGAAGGGTTGACAGTTGAAGAGTACAACCTCAAGTTCATTCATCTATCTAGGTATGCTCCGGAGTTAGTTCCAGTACTGAGGGATAAGATGAGGAAGTTTGTCTCTGGGTTTGTCAAACCCGTGAAAAGTAGTGCAAATATACACTTCTAATTTGTGATATAGATATCTCCATACTTATGGTGTATGCTCAGCATGTTGAGGAAGATTCGATGAGTGATAGGGAAGAACATCAAAAAGAGAGGCAAAATTTACAAGACACGAGCCCAATCAGTAGAGAAATGGTAATGACAAACCGTTATTTTTTAAGAAAAGTTCTTTTTGTCATGAACCATCATCAGCAAGGTATCAGTGTCGAGTAACAGGAATGATTCGAGGTCATAGGGTAATCAAAATTTCAAATCTCAGGGTTCTCAGGCCTAATGTAGTGTGGTACAAGGGTCTTCATGAAACCCACCTTGTTGTAAGTATGGTAGGCCCCATTTGCGGGATTGTCTAGTTGGCACAAGTCATTGCTACAAGTATGGACAGATGGATCACTTCTTGAAGGATTGTCCAATAAGGATGCAGGGTAATGGAGGTAATAAGGCCAAGTATTCATTAGCATTTCCTCTAGGTGGAGCTACTCATAGGGGTACTACTTCAGGGATATGGGGAAGTTCAAACCATTTATATTCTATGTCTAGTTGCCAAGATCAGAAGATCTTACTAGACACCGTCACTAGTATGCTTAAAGTATTTTTCCTTAATGTTTATGCCTTACTTGATGCAAGTATAAAATTTTCTTTTATGAATTCTTACATTGCCATGAATTTTGGGATTGATCCCAAATGCCTTCTAGAACATTTGGTGTATCTACTCTAGCTGGGAAGTCTGTTCTTGCTAATAGAATCTTTTGAGATCAACCACCTTAGTCTATCATAAAGACACCATAGTTGACTAAGTCAAACTACACATGGTGGATTTTGATGTCATTCTAGGCTTGGATTGGCTTTATTCTAATTGTTCCTCCATTGATTGTAGAATCCTAGTATAGTTTTAGTTTCGTAATGGGCCAATCCTAGAGTGAAAGGTAGTCATGCAGAGCCTAAGGGTTGTACATGTCATACCTTAAGGAAAGAAAGTTAGTTTTCAAGGGATGTATCTATAACATTGTGTAAGTTAGATACATTAGTGTTGAGACACCACACCTTCAGTCAGTTTCAGTTGTGAATGAGTTTCTAGAATTCTTTCTTTATGATATACTTGAAATCTCTCATGATAGGGAAATATAATTTAGGATATATGTCCTTCCTGATATTCAACCTAGCTCTATTCAACCATATAGAATGGATCCAACTGAATTAAAAGAGTTCAAGGAGAAGTTAAAAGATCTCCTTGATAAGGGTTTTATCAGGTTGAGTGTCTCACCCTTGGGTGCTCTTGTTATATTCGTGCAAAAGAAAGATGATTCCCTTAAAATGTGTATTGACTACCGCCAGTTGAATAAGGTCATCATAGAGAATAAGTACCCTCTTACTAGAATTGATGAGTTTTTTGATCAACATTAAGGTGCCACTTGTTTCTCCATGATAAACCATATATTTTGTTATCATCAGTTGAAAGTAAGAGAAAGTGACATTCCGAAGATAGTTTTGAAAACCCGTCTGGTCATTATGAGTTCCTTGTTATGTCCTTTGGCTTGACTAACACTTCTGCAACATTCATAGACCTCATGAACAAAGTATTTAAGTGGTATCTAGATATGTTTCTTATTGTGTTCATCAAAGATATCTTGATCTACTCCATAAATGAGGAAGAGCGTGCCAACAATCTCAAAATTATTCTTCAAACTCTCAAGGACTAAGAGTTATATGCTATGTTTTCAAAGTGTGAGTTTTGGTTCATATCCATGGTATTCTTAGGACACATAGTATTGGGACAAGGTATCATAATTGATATATAGAAGATCAAGGCTATAAATAACTGGCCTTGACCTACATCCCCTACTGATATAAAGAGTTTCTTAGGTTTGATTGGTTACTACTGAAGGTTTATTGAAGGATTCTTCTCTATATCATCTCCTTTTACTAAGTTGACTGAAAAAAAGACTAAGTTTCAATGTTCTGAAGCTTCAGAAAAAAGCTTATAGGATTTGAAAACTAGATTGACTAATACTTTAGGGTAGACTCTACCAAAGGGAACATATGGATTTAATGTTTATTGCGATGAGTACAGAGTTTGACTTGGTTGTGTTATAATGTAGAAAGTTAAGGTTATAACTTATGTCTCCAAATAACTTAAAATCCATGAGAGAAATTACTCGACTCATGACCTTAAGTTGGCAGCAATTATCTTTCCCTTGAAGATTTGGCTTCATTATCTCTATGGCGAGCATATGGAAGGGTTCACTAACCACAAGAGTCTTTATTATATCTTAATTCAGAAGGATCTAAACCAGAGACAAAGGAGATGACTTGACTACTCAAAGACTATGATATGAGAATTCTCTACAATCCAGGTAAGGCTAATATTATTGTTGATACTCTTAGCAATTTATCCATGGTGAGTACTGCTTATGTTGAAGAAGGAAAAAAAGAGTTGTCTAAGAAAGTTCATAGACTTGCATGTTTAGGATTTCACCACATGGACTCAAATGAGAGTGGTATTATTGTGAAAAATGGGACTGCATCTTTTATTGTAGTTGAAGTAAAGGAAAAGCAAGAAAAATACCTCATAATACTTCAGTTAAAGGAAGATGTTCATGATCAAAAAGTAATGGCTTTTGAACAAGGGGGAGATGGTGTGTTTTAGTTCCAAATTAGATTGTGTATTCCAAATATTGATGGTCTCTGAAAAGGGATCATGGAAAAGACCAATAGCTCCAGATATTCAAATCATCTATGCTCTACCAAAATGTACCATGACTGGATAGAAGTCTACTGGTGGAGTGGTATGAAGAGAGATATTACAGATTTTATTTCTAAGTGCCCAAACTATCAATAACTTAAAGTTGAGCACCATAGACTATGTGGTGTGTCTTAGAATATAGAGTTTTCAGAGTGATGATGGGAGATAGTCAACATGGATTTCATTAGGTGCTTATAATGATCTCGCTAATATCATGAGTCAATTTGGGTGATTGTAGATTAGATGACTAAATCAACCAATTTCGTGCTAATTAAGACTACAGATTCAACAGAAGACTACACTAGATTGTATATCCATGAGATAACCAAGCTTCATGGAGTTCCCTTATCTATTATTTGGGATAGAGATTCTTAGTTCACCCCCTAGTTTTGGAAGTCCTTTCAGAAACGTTTGGGTTTGAAAATGAATCTTAGTACCACATTCCATCCTCAGACAAATTATCAGGCAAAGCATACGATTCATATTCTAGAGGATATGTTGAGATCCTGTGTTATTAACTTCAAAAGAAATTGGGATTACCCCTTACCTTCATAGAGTTTATCTACAATAATACTTATCTCTCAAGTTTTATATGGGTCCTTATGAGGCTCATTATAAGTAGAGATGTCGATCTCTAATTGGTTGATTTAAAGTTGGTGAAGCTATTTTGATATACCCTAGACTTGGTCCACCAGGCTATGAGGAAAGTGAATGTCATCCAAGAAAGGCTAAAAATTACACAAAGTCGTCAACAGTCCTACATAGATGTTAGGCGGAGATATTTAGTGTTTAAAGTGTATGATTGGGTATATTTTAATGTGTCATCTATGAAAGGTGTCATGAGATTTGGGAAGAAAGGAAAGCTCAGTCCCCGTTGAATGGTCCCTACAAAATTTTAAAGAGAGATGTTAATATAGCCTATGAGTTAATGCAACCAACAGAGTTAGCGGTTGTTCATCCAGTGTTTCACATTTTTATACTTAAAAAGTGTTTAGGAAATCCTTTACTCATTGTTCCTACATAAGGCATTGGCATGAAAGATAGCTAGTTTTTTTAGGAGATTTTGGTTCAGATTCTTGATCGTCAGGTTTGCAAGTTAAGGACCAAAAAGGTTGCATCAGATAAGGTTTTACAGAGGAATTAGTTTGTTAAAGAGGCCACATGCAAAGATGAAGAAGATATGACATCAATAGACCCTCATATATTCATCCTCCTTGTGTTGAGGTTGAAGGTAATATTGCTTACCCCATTTCAGATTCAGTGTCTATTCTTAAGCTTGAGTGTTTCAGTTCTGCATTATAATCGTGCTTGTAAAATTCTTATCCTTGTCATTATTCAAGGAGGAATGATCCCTACGGGAGAGTTGTTGTAACACCCCAAAATATTCTAGCTTAGATCATATAAAAAACCACGATTAGACTTGAATTTTTTCCTGAAGCCCAAAAATACGCAAAGTAGATAGGCTAATTGAATCATACTCCTACAAATTGATTTTGGGTATGCCTTCATGGACCATTCTATGACCTGTAGAAGTATTTACTAACTGTATATTATCTTGTAGAGTGATGTACTGAAACCCCTCCCTCGGTACTTTTTCTATTACTTGATAGGATGATCCATAGATGGTTTCACAACCCGTAAAAGGGTTAGTAGATCCCCACTTCAAAAACCTCCCCCATAATTTCCAAGGAACCTTTTACAAGGGTCCTCTACGGCCCGTAAAAGCTTTTATTGTCTGTAGATCGACCCATAGATGCCCCAATCAGATTTTAATAAGGGTTATTGTCACCTTTTCCCAACCTTTCTTAATCCAAACCTCAACATTTTGGGATACAATAAAGTCCCTTAACAAGACGATTCGACCCTTTTCCTCTCATAATCACTCTCAAAACTTTGAGTGAGGTTTCAAGTGAAGAAAAGCTAGGATTCAAGTGTGTTCTTCAAGAATCTTGTTCTTCCCGGTATGTAAGGCTACTTATAGTATTGGACTAACTTCGTCATTACACCCTATATCTAAATTTAGTCAGCAAGATTTAAGCCTAGGGTTTTACACCTATCTTTCTTGAATTTCAAGTTTCTACTATTCTTTATTATTTAATTCGAATCCTTGTCATTGTTGTGATTCTATATATGATTATAGTGTTTGATTGTTGTTCATACTTATTTTTTAGATGAACCATATCTATATAAGAGTCTTTTGAAGGTTTTACATTGCTATACATTATGAGTTATTTTCAGTTAAAGTAGAAGTGCAAGAATTTCTAATATATTAGTTGAGGAAGTGTTTTAAGAGAACTTGAGTGTTCCAAATACATTACTTTATTTTTAAATAACATCACTACTTTTATAGAAAGAATTATTAGTTTTAAGAAAGAAATATCAGTCAGTTAAATTGTAGTTCCATTCACTATAAAGAAAGTATTTTGAGAAAAGTCCCTAAGTATGAGATTTTCATTTTTTCCATGAAGTAGGATACCTTTAAAGTTATTAAGCATAGTGTAGGTTTTGGGAAAAGTATTGAGCATCGATTTGGGTAAAAGTTTAGATAACTCAAACTCCATAACTTGCATTGCCAACATAGATAGGATCATATTGTTGATTCGAGAAACTGCTCACTCAGTCCCAAAAGAGGACCTTTAGATGGATCCATAAGTTAAGTTCGTTGTCCACTACTTTGGCAAGGTATTGGATTGATCTAGCAATGTAGGCAAGACATTGTTTCATCATGAGGCTCGTACTGATGGTTTATGGATAGAGAAAATGCCGAAGATGTAAAGTAATTATTTTTATATTATATGTATACATTGCATTGTCTCAGTTGTGAAGCTTTATATATTTTACCTTACATTCATGCTTTATATTTTCATCCAAGTTATTATCGATGTTTCATTCCAATTTTGTTATTGTTTCATTCAACTATATTACATACCATACATTCTATATACTGACATTATTTGATGTTGCATCATTTTATGATGTAGAAGCTAGTGCTCAGGATCATCAATAGGAGCTTCGTTGAGATCACACTTTGTCAACTTTTTTCGTAGGACTCTTTCTCAGTTATCTATTTTTAGTATTTAGTATTTATTTTGAGGTAGTTATGGGTCTTGTCCCAGCACCTATTTTTACTAATTAGAGGCTTTAAGGACGAAGATAGTGTTTTGAATCAGTATAGTATTGTAGTTGATATTTTTAAAACATTATGTTCATATTATATTAAGTTATTTTTCAGATAGATACTTTAGTTCTACTTAAAGTATTTACTTGATCATCTTGTCTAAGCTTCTGCATTTTAATTAGTCTTCCTCTTAGTAGTCAGCCAGGCTAAGGGTTAACTTGGGACCAACAATGTTTTTCGAGTGCCGACCACGCTTAGGGTGTAGACTTAGAGTGTTAAAGTTCTAGTGTGGGTCATAGTTCGAGGGGCTCAAGGTCAAGATCTTCAGGTTGCAATGGCCATTACTTTTCTAGTTGATCCTCATAGAGCTGCTATGACTGTGGCAAGCTTGAACATTGGTCTAGTTATTATCCCTGGTGAGGGATAAATGCACCTTCTCTACATTCAACTCGATTGGTTTCAGCAATTGCACCTCCCGCTAGAGGTGCTGCCTAGGGTCAAGACCGATTAGGTGATTACCATAGAGCTCGAAAAGGATTCCAAAGAGGCAATCCAGGTGGGAGATTGTATTCTTAGGGAAGAGATGGACATGCTACTTCTTTTCAGCTCCAACAAGAGAGGATGATCTAGCTTATTTGGCTAATGTGCATGATGTTAGTTGGAAAGTCTCTATAGTTGATCCAATCATAATTGTGCAAGAGTTTGTAGAAGTGTTCCCTAAAAATCAACTTGGCCTTCCTTCAGATCGTGATATTGACTTTGCTATTGACCTTGAGCAGGGCATTTGTCCTATTTCCATTTCGCCTTACAATATTGCCTTTGTAGAGCTCAAGAAGCTCAGTTTTTAGCTTCATGATTTATTAGGTAAGGTATACATTCGAACAAGTATTTGTCCTTAGGGTGCCACCATCCTTTTTATGAAGAAGAAGGATGGACCTATTCAAATATATATCAACTGTAGATAGCCGAACAAGGTGACGATAAAGATCTGGTACCCTATGATTCATACTAATCATCTATTTGACCATCCTCAGGGTTTTATGGTGTTTTCTAATATTGATTTGAGGTCCTACTACCATCAATGGAGGATTAGGGCAGTGAACTTCCCTAAGACAATATTTAGGACTAGTTATGGCCATTGTGAGTTGCAAGTTATGTCTTTTGGGCTGATCATTGCCTATGCAACATTTATGGACTTGATGATGGGTGTATTTATGAATTACATTGATTTGTTTTTTATTGTATTCATTGATGATATTTTGGTTTAATCACAGAGCTGGGAGGAGCACGAACAACATTTGAGGACTGTGCTCCAGACTCTAAGTGATCAGCGGCTTTATACCAATTCTCAAAGTGCAATTTTTTGCTTGAATATTTAGCATACTTGGATCACGTGGTGTACAAGGATGTCATTATGGTGGATTTGGTGAAGATTTAGGGTATTGGTGATTGGGCTAGGACGACTTCAATGAGTGAGATTTGTAGTTTTGTTGGACTAGTTTGTTACAGAGATAGTTTGTGGAGGGATTCTCATCATTTACAGTACCTTTAACCTAGTTGACTAGTCTTGATGTTCCTTTTGAGTAGTCAGATTGAAAGACCCCAAAAGTTGAAAAGTCGGGAAATAGGGTTTAAGATGAAAAATCACAGCTTTTGGCAGCAGGTGGCCTTTTATAGAGCCCATGACGGGTCATACTGGGCACCACAGGCTGTAGATTGGACTTGTGGTGGTGGATGGGATTAGGGGAAGGAAACAAAAAGAGACCATGGACAGGTTCACGACCCATAGTCAGCACCACAGACTGTGGAAGGGTCCGTGGAAAATCCCAACCACCAAAGCACTTCAAGGTCACTCCCCATGGAGCTCTCCATGATTTGTGAAGCTCTTCACGAGCCATGATGAGACTTGTGGAGGGTGACCCCTCTCAGAGTCTTCTTGAATTCGAGTTCATGAGGCCCTTCACGGACTGTGAAGGGGTACGCAGTCCGTGAAGACCCTTCTATGCAGGCACACAATATTAGTTGAGTTAGAGGTATTTTGGTCTTTTTCCTACGATCTAATTAAAAAATATGGATGATTTTGTGGGGTTTATTCTATCCTATTAACTACTATAAGCTCTCCTAACCATTTCATTCTCACCCTTAAACTCAATATCCAAAATATTTTCTCTAAAGTTTTCTCTCATGAGATTGTTTCTTCCTCAATCTAATTTCAACAGAAATCAAAGAAAGTCTCCAATCAAGAGAAAAATTAAGGCTTCTAAGAACTATGGTATGTGGAAATTCATCCATGGGCTTTTCCACCCATGAAGTCCTAAGTTTTCTTCTAAAATCTCTAATGAGTTGTTCTTCTAAAATCCCTAATTTCATGAAGTTTCATTGGGTCTTCTTAATTATGATATATTTTATTTTTATTAGTCTAATTATTTCATATTGCATGATTTCAATTTGTATTTCAATGACCTATGTTATATACTATTTTCAAGTATGTTTTTAAGAATTTATGATCATGAACTATGAAGGATTTGAATGAATGTTTTGTGAATGATTATCAAGTTTTATGAATGACTCATGAAAAGTAATGAATGACGATAAACTATGATATTCCAATGATATTTCAAGCAATGTATAAAGGTTATGATGGATTTTCCTTACACACTCTTGATGAAGATGATGAATGAACTACTCTTATGTTTATTTTATAATGTTGGACATGTATTTATTATGACCTTTCATGAGGATGTTTATGACTATATTTTCATGAAATTCCATTGGGGTAATGACTAAGCATCAAGGGGACTTTAAGGTGGGTTTGGTTCGGTAGCCATTGTATCTACCTAAGGGAATCCTAGTAGCAACCTTTAGTACCTAACTATGTTTCCTAATTAGGTTTAAAGGTGACAATATGGAGTAGCTAGTTTATCAACATATAGCACAAAGTTAGAGGAAGTACCATCACAGAGTCTTTGATAAAGTAGCCTCCTCTTCTCGATGTAGGGCACATCGGATTCTATGTTATTGCTCACGTGGTCTTATAAGTCCGTTAAGGTCCTATCCAACACAAGAGGTTTGTGTAAAGGTATAAGTCCCCATGGTGATGTTTTGATGCATTGACCAC
This sequence comes from Solanum dulcamara, assembly GCF_947179165.1. NCBI lineage: Eukaryota > Viridiplantae > Streptophyta > Magnoliopsida > Solanales > Solanaceae > Solanum > Solanum dulcamara. The sequence goes on along the minus strand of NC_077247.1, from coordinate 12,995,203 downwards.
ATGATAATGATGATTTAAATATTTTCATGGTTTTACTCTTGTTTTAAGATATTAGTCATGCATGTCATGATTCATATTGATTTTTTCATATATTCATTGTTCATGCATACTTCTCATATACTTTATGTATTATACGCACTAACACATACTTTTTGCCTACATTGTATCATAATATAAGGTCGGACATTCATCATGCATTTTCTATTCATGAGTAGAGTTGAGCTTGTACTTTCATTATGGTGAGTCCTTATGTTTCGAGGGAATGCCATCTTATTTTACTTATATCTTTATGATTTTATTATGTTTTCATGGGTGAGCTAGGAGCTTGTATTATGCACTCATATAGTTAATAGAGGCATGATGGATGTTATGGAGTCTATGTTGTCTTTCATTCGAGTTTGAAATTTATTATCTTTTATTGAGACTTTATTTTTACATCTATATCTTTCTTTATTGCATTACTTACCTTATGTATGGTCATTAATAATATGATAAGAGGCTTTGTTTGGGACCCTTAGGATACTAATCATCGTGTCATATCTAGGCTCTAGCTTGGGTTGTGACACAAATGAGTATAAGTTGAGCTTTCAAAAGTTCAAGGAGTTTCTTATTACTGCACTTGTTTTGACTTTCCCAGTTGAGTGCAAGGGATTCACAATGTATGGTTATGTATTTGACATTGGTTTGGATTGTGTATTAATGCAATAGGGTCATGTGATTTCTAATGCATCGAGGCAACTTAAGGTGAACGATCGAAAATACTCCACTCATGACTTGGAGTTGGTAGTGGTAGTTTTCATACTTAAGATATAGAGGCACTATTTTTATGGGTCAGATGTGAGATCTACACCAATCAAAGAAGATTGTAGAATATTATGAGTCAGAAAGAAATCAACTCGAGGAAGTGTAGGTAGATTGAGCTCCTGAAGGAGTATGACCTCTCTAGTCTATACTATTCAGGTAGGGCAAATTTGGTAGTATACGTCTTTAGTCAGAAGATTGTTAGTATGGTTAGTGTAGCATTTCTTTCTTCTTTAGAGAGACCTTTATATTTAGACATTTAGTCTTTACCCAATAAGATATTTTGGCTTGATGTTTTGGATTCTAGGTGGGTTCTAGCCTATGTTAGGGTTCATTCATCTCTTTTGTAGTAGATTCATGGTCGTCAGTTTGAGTATGATGCCTTGGTAGCTCTCTTAGATCATGTTTTGCAAGGTGTTATTGGGCAGGCCACCTTGGATGTTAATGGGGTTCTGAGGTTTGATTATTGTATTTTTGTTATTAGAGTCGGAGACTTGACATAGTTTGTTCTTTGTGAGGCCCGTGAATTCAGATACTCTATTAATCAAGGCACATCAATGATGTATCATTATTTTAGGCAGTACTACTAGTATAGTGGTATAAGGAGATATATTATGGTATGTGGGTCTTATTGTTTATGTTGCCAGCAAGTGAAGGCCGAGCATTTGAGGCTTGGTGGTGAGTTTCATAAATTATCCATTCCAGAGTAGAAGTAGAAGCGTATCACCACGGCCTTCATTACAGGATTGCCTCATACTTCTGCATGTGTTAACAATATCTGTGTCATTGTTGATTTATTGACCAAGTCAACACGCTTCCTTCTCATTCAGTCTAGAGAGACTAGTATTTATCTTTATGTGGGAGGTAGTTCATATTCATAGGGTGCCGGTGTCCATTATTTTAGATAAGGTTTCTCATTAATTCAATATTTATAGGACCTTTAAGGATGACATAGGTACTAGTGTCAAACTTATCGCAACTTTCCATTTTCAAATCGATGAGCAGCTAGAGCATACTATTTAGGTATGGGAGGATATGTTGTGTGCTTGTGTATTGGAATTTGGAGGTTAGTGGGACCAGTTCTTAAACTTGGTGGAGTTTGTATTTAACAACTCCTACCACTTGAGTATGCAGATGGCCCCATTCGAGGCCTTATATGGTAGGCTTTGTCACTCTCCGATTGGTTGGTTTGAGTCTTTGGAGCCTAGGTCATGTCATTCCAGTGTGCTTCATGTTACACCCCGCACTTATAAGTTATTTTTTATATATATAAATTTTAAATATTTTAATAGAGACATGTGAATTCTATCTATGTGGGGAGATTCTAATTATATTAATTAATAGTTATCCAAAAAGAATGTCCATTTGTAGTATGTGTAGAAGTTATCCTTCTGTCATGCATATGATGATATATTCTCACTTTCCACGTGCACCCATGTGATTATGTTGTAATATATAATTAACAAGCTAGCATAATATAGCTGTTGAATAAATGTAGGCTTAGTAGATAGTTTGTCTCTTATTCTACTTTAAATATAGTAAAACCCACCGCCAGTAGCCTTTATACATATATATATGTGAGCCTTAGTATTGGAAATCTTTTTCATCACATATATTATTGATGAATCAGTAGTTCTCTCCAAGAAATTTTCCTGTTGCTTCAATAAGACCCTAAGATATGTACTTGTCCAATCTAAGTTACGTTAAGCATAAATAGCTTCTCAGATAGTGGCTATCTAAGAGTTGCGTTAATAAGAGTTCAAGGTGGCGTGAGGAGTAATTTCGGCGAGATAGAGCAGGGGTATAAGGGTAGCTCTGTGTAGTTAAGCAAGGGGATCAAGGTTCAACGGATAGCAAGCAACCACGGCGTTTAAATCGCGCTAGAGAAGTTCCGAGGCGCAATTTTGTCTAGTTTTGACCAATTTCGGGTAAGGTAAGATTTCTCCTTTAAATTTGGAATTTACGGGGTTGTTATGGAGTGTATTATGTACCTTGTATACTTCTGAAAGTATAAAAAAATCGTAGGAATGCTCAACGAAAGAAATAATCTAAATTAAAGTCATCGTAGTTAAATTATAGTCGAAGTGAGGTGTTGTGCATTTGGAGGCGGCTTCTGGTTGTGTGGTGTGTATTGCAGGGCCTAAATATGTTCTAAAAAGGGTGGGGCAGCTGCTGGTTGCAGCCACATGAACCCCCTCTTCATACAATTAAAGGTTTTGCGAAATAGAAACTAGAGACCCTATTTTGGTACCGTAATTTCGAGCGAGTCGTTTCGAGTTGTGTTGTATAATGTTGCTAGGTTTTATATGTGTATGAACTTCTGGTTATGTTGTTGGTTGTCTGTAGGTATTAGGGACACGGTTGGAAATTCGGATAGGGCACATTATAGGGGAGGTGCTGTCCGATTTTCGTTAACTCCCTAACTAATTAAGGAACTAGTCTAGAAGGCGAACGAGGAAAGGAGTTTTATGAATACTCGTAGGTAATGTAAGATGTTGAAAGGTCTAAGGATATTGATACTCGCATTGCTTTCATATTACCTAGGTTCACGGAATACGAGGCGAACGGGATAGATAACGAGTAACTCGTAAAAGGTATGTAAAGCTTATTCTTTCTTTCCTTTTGGCATGTCTTAGTCGTAAGTTAAATATGATACAAGCTCCAGGGTGATTCCATTCTTAAGCATTTCTTATGTACTTGTGAATATCGAACTCCTATGGTAGTTGAACTGTTTCCCTGGAAACCTCTGTATGTTAAAAAGGTAACAAATGTACATGCCTCAAGTCTTAAAGATTATATGATAACAAGTGTTTCGGATCCCATAAGCGATTCGGTCTTGCTTTAGTACGTGTCTAGGGTCCCCGATAGTACAACTGATACTTCCCATAATGGCATTTAGAGGACACTCGAGATAACTACAGTACTACTCAGGTTCTTAGGCGATAGCTTAATTTTCTTATACGGTTGAGTCCCCGATAATGATTTAAACTGCATATAGTTGCTCACTACTCAACTCGTGTGTACTGTAATACATCTTTCTCCGAGTCCCGGGCCGGCTACAGATTCGTTCTTAATCTCACTGCATTGTTCACCTAGTCCCTCACTAGAGGGCCGGGTACGTATGTATATATATGATGATAGGATGGAATAGGGTGGTGATGGCGCCGGACCTATGATGGTCCTACAGGTATGCTTCACCGGTTCCCTGAAAGGGCCAGCTATATTGTGTAATTTCAGCATGCATGATTACGATTCCTAGGATTCAAGTACAGGTTCCTTGTATGATATTTTACTCCCTGCTTCCCTGTTTCAGATATGTTCCAGCTATGTTATGTTTTACATACTCAGTACATATATCGTACTGACCCCCTTTATTCGGGGGGCTGCGTTCATGCCCGCAAGTACAGGTACACAGTTTGAGGATCCACCAGCATAGGAGTCCCACTCAGTGGTCCAGAAGTGCTCCATCGTGCTGGAGGCTGATTTTGGATACTAAACCTTATTATATATACTTATTTTGCTCACGGGTACGGCGGGGGCCCTGTCCCGCCCTATGTTACTGTTTCTTACTCTTAGAGGTCTGTGGATACGGATGTTGGTTGTGAGTGTATGTGGGTTGTATATGAGCTGTGTATGGGTTGTATATGAGTCGTATATGTGTGTATGTGCAGCTGTACCGATATGACGTATGATTTGGAGCGTTCCATGTGTTGTGGCGGCCTTGTCGGCTTGCGTATATGTATGTTATGGAACAGCCCTATACATTACTACAGCCTCGTCGGCTTGTATGTTTCTTACATGTTGATGCATTTTGAGTATAAACAGGAGATGGGTTATGTTTAGTTGGCAGGGGTACACGTGTGTGTCCAGTACGGGCACCCGTCATGACCTACGGGGCTGGGTCGTGACACTTCAGGAGGTTGTTGATAGAGTTAGGGTGGTCTAGGATAGGCTAAGGTCTAAATAGAGAAGGAACAAGATTTATGTTGATCATAGGTAATGTCCTTTGAGAATCAAATTTGTGACCGGGTATTCATGCAAGTATCACCCATGAAAGGTGTGATGGGGTTTGGGATGCGGGGAAAGGTTTGTCCCTATTACATAGTGCCATTTGAGATTCTTTGGATTGTTTGTAATGTCTCTTATGAGTTAGACTTACCTCCTATATTTTCAGATATCTATTCATTTTTCCATGTTTCTATGTTTTGCTGGTATGTCTCTAATGAGTCCCGTGTTCTCTGGTATTATTAAGTAACCTTCATGGAGGAGCCAGTTCCTATTTTGATAGAGATGTGAGGTAGCTGCATTTGAGAGCCATTGATGTTTTTAATGTCTAGTGGAGGCATTGTCTAGTCGAGAAGGCTATTTAAGATACCTATCACAAGATGCGAGAGAAGTTTCCCAACTTGCATGAGCCTTCAAGTACTTCTTAACTCTTTAGTTTTGTGGACGAAAATCCATTTTAGTAATGGATGTGGTAATGAACTTATAGGTCATTTTCTCTTTATTGAGTTCTTTTTTGCATTAAGAACATTCTTATAGGGATCCCTACTCATTAAAGACTTGTTGGGACTAACAGTTAGGTCACCTGATCGTTCATTTGGATTCTGTGAAAGTTTCCATGTTTTGGAACTTTTGAAACATAAATGGTTGGCTTCGATCAAAAATTCTTGTAAATGGTCTTAGAATGCAATTCTAACAGTACTGTTAGCTCCGAAATGTCAAGTTTGGTGTAGAAGGACATTTTGTTCAGGTCCAGAGGCTTTTGGACTAATTTCGTATCACAACCCGAACTAGGGCCTAGTCGTAACATGGAGATCAAAAACCCAAAGGGCTCCAACCAAGCCTCTTGACATATTATAAAGCATTCATAAGATCAATTAAAGAGGAAACATCATAAGAGAGTCTAAACCATAAATCAAAAAGAATGATGTAACTTGACAACATAGACTCGATAACATTTGTCCAAAAAATGCCTCTACTAAACGAAAAGGGCAGGGCCTAAGAAATGTCCCTAGCTCACCCTCAAATCAAAACTTAATGAAGTCTTTAGAAGAGAACAAAGTTATAACTCCTCATCGATAATATGAGGACTCACCAATACTTTGCCGATCAAAAATGCTTCCAGCCACGTAAATGAATGTGATCCCCAACACCTATATTATGAGACAATATAGGAAACAAATATGCATTAGTATGTTTGAATGTACTGTGCATGTGGTTTTGACATGAAAAATGAATAATAAGATGCAAAGATCAAAGAATGTACATAATAAAGATGACAAGTTAAGACATGAGAAAACCAGAATGATCAAAGCATTTAAGGGACATAGTTGAAAATCATAAATTAACAGAATAAGCATATAAATATGTGGGATAGGAACCATAACCGACAGTAAGATCATGTGAGCTATAACTTGGAATCCCGTTGTCTTCCCATACAAAGAAGAAAAAGGGGAATCTACTTGCCAAGGTAGAATCTACCCCAACAGGTGGGTCATGTACATACGCAATATGTGGATCCACTAGCAAAGCCATGAAGCCAAACCTATGGTGGCACATAGTTTAAGGAACTTGAGGCACTACTAAGACTTTTAGTAGGGCCCCCGCCTTAAGTCTGCTTGGTACCAAGTCAAATCTCACGGAACACATACATAGCATAAAAATCATAATGAACATATATCATAGACATTATCATAGGGTTGAAAATCATAGAGTAGATCATTTCATAACATAATTTCAATGTGAGGATTGGCCTTCATCATTACGAATCATACTTTCATAACTCTTCTCATGAGGTTCCTAGGTCATCACATAGGCCCCTAAGTCACCTTTCTTCATAACTTGCAGGAATTTCATAATTTTATCATAATTGAAATCCGTAGTCATGATTCATATTTGAATTTAGAGGAAAACATTACTACATAATCAATTTAATTGAAAACCATAGAATACTTTGAAATCATTTAACTTCTTACTCATATTTCATGTAATTCATCATAAAAAATAGCTTTATGAATGAGCATTCATAATTCAACTTGAGATCATGTAATTTACGTAGAAACATACTTATAATGATCATTAGTATTTATTAAAAGTGTAATTGAAAAAACCCAACACAATTCATCAAAATTGGAGTTCAAAAGTAATGAGATTTTATGAGATTTTTGAAATAAACCGTGGATGAGTGGAAGGGACTCATGAATGAATCCACACATACTTTGATTGAAATTGGATTTGAATTTGAGAAAGAAGGATTGGTCTTGAAGAAACTCTAATAATAGCTTGATGAACTCTTAAGAAACCTTGGGAGAGAAGTTTAGAATTTATTTGGGAAATAATGAGAGAATAAAAGAGTTTAGGAGTATTTAGAACATAATACTTAATGAATATAGTCATAAAAACGCCCATATACATTGGTAGAATATAGGTAAAAATACTAAATACCCCTCATTAAATTTTGAGTCGGGCAACCCTACGATTGGGTTCTACAAATCATAGAGGCAGTGATGAGGCCTTGACAAAGACTTGAAAAGCAATTCTCTAAACTTTTGTAATGATTTATGTTTAAGAGTCATCATGGAGTCTACAATTCGTAAGTTCACTCTTCCTGCATGTCTAAGAAATTACCCATTTACTGAGCCTCTAAAGTTCTTATACGACTCTTTTTGATGAGTCATCTCATCCTATATGACTCGTCCTGTTGAGTCGTACAGTTGGTTCTGAGGGTTGAACAATTTCAAGGTATAAGGCTTGCACTAGGACTCCTTTGTACGAGTCATATACTCTTTCACAAGTCGTCATGTGACTAGTAGACTCTCATTTTGCCTTAGCCAAATTCCAACTCTTTATTTCATCTCCATGTATGGAGTTTACGACTCGTAATAACCTAAACGATTCATAGGATAACTCGTAGGCCTGGGTCAGTCTAAATCTTTTGAAATTTTTCCTTTTGTTCGACTTTTCATCTTACGAGTTCTTACAATATCTCCCCCTTTGGGAACATTTGTCCTCGAATAAGATTCAACTAGCATAGGAAAGATATGTAAAGGGGATTAGCAACCCAACATGAACAAAAAGACATCTTAAAATGCAATTTCAAACTTAACATAAAACATGGCCTTGAAAATCAACTTTCATGAATATACGTGCATATGAATAACATAGGAGGGATTGAATATGTAGGAGTTTAATAGATTAGATTAGGAATAACTTAGTACCTTAACCTTTAGTGGAAGGAAAGAGATATGGATAATGCTTCATCATATCCGTTTCCACCTCCCACGTAGCACTCTCTACTTGTTGATTTCTCCACAACACTTTGATGGACGTAACATCTTTATTTCTAAATCTTCTTACTTTTCGGTCTATGATTTCCACCAGAACCTCCTCATAAGTCAAATTCTCTTCAACATTCATAGTTTCCAATGGCACAATAGAGTTTGGATCACCTACAAATTTCCACAACATTGACACATGAAATAATGATGAACCATAGCTAACTCAAATGGAAAATCTAACTCATATTCCACTTTACCAACACGCTTCAATATTCTATAAGGTCTTACATATCTAGGACAGAACTTCCCTTTCTTACCAAAACGCATTATACCTTTCATAAGTAAGACCTTCAAAAACACCCGATCATTCACATCAAATTCAAACTCTATTTTTCTAATATCCAAATAGGACTTTTGATGACTTTGGGACGTCTTCAATCCTTCTCTTATGAGCCTCACTTTTTCCATTGCAATAACTAGCAAATTGGTACCAATCAATGCCATCTCTTTTATTTCAATCCATCCTACTAGGGATCTATATCTTCTTCGATATACGGCTTCAAAAGGAGCCATTTCGATGCTAGAGTAATAACTATTATTATAGGAAAACTCAATCAATGGAAAGTGCTCATCCAAACTCCCTTTAAAATTAATGACACACGCCTTCAACAAATCCTCCAAAGTTTAGATCATTCTTTCGGTTTATCCATCGATTTGAGGATAAAAAGCAGTACTTAGATTAACTTTTGTACCAAGACCTTTTTGAAATGACTTCCAAAAATATGAAGTGAATTGAGTACCTCTATCCAATATAATCGACAAAGGAACACCATGAATTTTCATAAGTTCACAAATGTACAAATTAGCATAATCTTCGGCACCATAAGAAGTCTTAACCGATAGGAAATGTGCCGACTTAGTCATTTGGTCCTCAACAGCTCAAATACAATCATATTTCCTTCTAGTATAAGGCAAACCCATTACAAAGTCCGTATTCACATCTTCCCACTTCCAAGTAGGAATTTCAATGTCTTGAGCAAAACCTTCCAATTTTTGATGCTCAACTTTCACTAGTCGGCAGTTAGGACACTTGGCCACCAACTCCGATGTGTCCTTCTTCATACCATTCCACCAATACACTCCCTCAAATCATGATACATCATGGTGGATGCTGGATGAATTGAATAACAAGAACTATGGGCCTCATTCAATATCACTTCTCTTAATCCATCAACATTTGGAACAAATAACCTTGGTAATGTAGCATCCCAACTCTCCCTTGGGAGAAGGCCTCAATGGACTTTTTGGAAACTGACTTCTTCAATTCAACCAAGACCAGATCATTTTTTTGTTTTGCATTAACATCCGCCACGAGAGACGATTCTAATTCATTATGTAAAAGAGCACCTTCATCATTGGAGTTAACCAACACACTCCTAAATGTGCCAATTTATGGATTTGTTTAACCAACTCCCTCTTACCTTCCTCAACATATGCAACACTATCCATGGAAAACTGACTAAGAGCATCGGCTACAATATTTGCCTAACCCAGATGGTATAACACACTCATATCCTAGTCATTAAGAAGTTTAAGACATATCCTTTGCCTAAGGTTCATGTCCCTTTGGATAAACATATATTGCAAGATTTTGTGGTTAGTGAACACATCAATATGCACCCCATACATATAATAACACCAAATTGTCAAAGAAAACACAATCGCTGCAAGTTCAAGATCGTGGGTCGGATAGTTCCTTTCATGTACCTTATGTTGCCTAGAAGCATAGGATATAATCTTACCATGTTGAATCAAGAATCAACCCAACCCAACACGTGATGCATAACTATAAATAACAAACCCATCAACACCATCAGGTAATATCAAAATAGGAACCGATATAAGACGATCCTTCAACATTTTGAAACTTTTTTCACATTTGTACGACCATTGGAACTTTACTTTCTTTTGGGTCAACTTACTAAAAGTCAAACTAATAGACGAAAATCCTTCAACAAACCTTCTATAGTATCCGGCCAAGTCCAAAAAGCTTCAAATATCCGAAGGAGATAATGGTCTAGGCCAATTCTTTTCCGCCTCCATTTTCTTCGGATCAACCTTAATCGCATCACCGGACAACACATGACCAAGAAATTCAACTTCTCTTAGCCAAAATTCACACTTACTAAACTTGGGAAATAATTTCTTATCTCTTAATATTCGCAATACAATTCTCAAGTAACCCATATGATCCTCCTCATTCTGAGGGTAAATCAAAATCTCATTAATAAACAACTCCACAAAAATTTCCAAATATAGCTTGAAAATACGATTCATCAAATTCATGAAAATAGCGGGAGCATTAGTCAACCCAAATGACATGACTACAAATTCAAAATGAAAATACCTTGTTCGAAATGCCATCTTGAGAATATCATACTCCTTTACCCTTAGTTGATGATAACCGTAATGGAGATCAATACTTTGAGAAGTAACACACCCTTTGTAATTGGTCAAACAAACCATCTATCATCGAAATTGGATACTTGTTCTTTATGATGACCTTATTCAATTGCCGATAATCTATACAAATTCGGAGCGATCCATCTTTCTTTCCAACAAACAACACAGGAGCACCCCATGGTGATATCCTTGGCCTTGTGAAACCCTTATCCAAGAAGTCTTTTAGTTGCTCTGTCAACTCTTTAAGTTCCGCTAGATCTATATAGTAAGAAAGAGTAGAAATAGGTTGAGTATCGGGAAGGAGATCTGTGCGAAAGTCAATTTTCCTTTTGGGAGGAAAACTAGGAAAGTCATCGAGAAACACATCAGCAAACTTATTAACTATTGGGATAGATTCGAGAGTAGGAGTTTCGGAATCAACATCCCTAACTCGCACAAGATGATAAATGCACCCTTTGGAAATCATTTTCTAGGCCTTAAGAAATGAGATGAATCAACCCTTAACCATCGAATCATTACTCCTCCATTCAAGAATAGACTCATTAGAAAAGTGAAACTTAACCAAACAGGTATACAACATACAGAGGCATAACATGCATGAAGAAAATCCATACCAAGTATAACGTCAAAATCGGTCATGTCTAGTTCAACAAGATCATAAGGGATAACTTTACGCAAGACCGACATAAGACAACTTTTATAAACTCTCTTGGCTAATACTGAATCACCAATGGGAGTATAAACTGAAAAATGTTCTAATTACACTTCGGGGCATACATCAAATCTCATAGCAAGGTAAGGAGTAACAAAACATAAGTTGGCACCCGGATGAAGCAATGCATATAAATCAAAGTTAAAGACCCATAACATACCTAGAACCACATCCGGAGTCACATCCACATCTTTCCTATCATGAAAAATATAGAAACGGTTATTGCGTTGGCCACTCTTAGGTTGAGATTAGGAACCTTATTTCACTTGGCCTCCTTGCGGACGACCTTCTCCACCTTTTTTGGTAACATGAGGGCACTCAGATTTCTTGTGGCCCATCTTGTGAAATCCATAACAAGCACCCATTCCCATCAAGCATTTCCTTCTATGATTCTTTCCACACTTTGCACACTTAGCAAAACAAGGGCTACTAGCATTCACACCCCATCCTCTTTGAACTTTAGGGCATGTCACCCTATCATTAACAAAATTCTTCCAGGAACCTTGGCCTTATCAAAAAAGTTCAATACCACTACCACTGGTCCTAGCATTGGAGAACCCATCTTTATACTGGGCCCTCTTAGAATCCCTCATCCTCATCTCCTTGAGCTTTTTTCTTTCAATTTGTTTGGTGAAATTCATGAGTCGATATATGTCTATCTCCTTAACAAGCATAGTGGTATAAAATTCCTTAGCAACCAAGTCGGACACCCCCGATATGAATTGACTCATTTAGGCACGTGGATTGGCAACCAATGAAGGAGCATATTTATATATCTTAGTAAACTTGAGGGAATACTCCCTCATTCCATATTTGTTTGTCAAAGGTTAATGAACTGCAACACTTTAGCTTCCCTTAGCTCCAGAGGGAAAACGTGGTCAAGGAAAGCAAGTCTGAAGGCTTCCCATTCAATAGGACCTTTGTCTACTTTATCCAACTTCCATTGAGTGTACTATACTTGAGAAACACCCTTGAGTTGGTAAGCTGTCAACTCCACTTTCTTCTTCGAAGTCACCTCTATAGTACTCACTATTTTATAAACCTCATTAATAAAATCTTGGGGGTCCTAATTGACTTTCGAACCATGCTACTCAAGAGGGATAAGTCATGAAAAATCCCTCACTCTTGACATCGGAGTAGGAATATTAGGAGGAGCCGCAACTGCTTGGTTGGCCATTACTTGGTCTAGCATGGTAAAAGTGGTTCGAAACTCCGTATGTGTCACCTGATCGGGCAAATGGACATTGCCTTGAGAGGGAGGAGGATCTTAGGCTTTGTTACCATTGTTACCCCTTGGCAAAGGTGGTCTTCTTGGAGGAATTGTTCTGAAAATCTCAAAGGACAACCGTTAGGGAAAGGAAGTCTTAGAACACGTTCTATCGCACGACATAGATCATAAAGATGTGAGGATTCCTAAAATGCCTTCTATAACTTTATTCATAGATGTGGCATGCTTCACATCCATGAACAAGCTTTATTTGATATGGTATGTTGGACAAGCTAGGACATCTTAAACCTTATGCTCTTCTACCAAGTTTGTCAGGACTCGAACTAGGACCTAGTCATAACATCGCATATGAAACCCCGAAGGGCTCCAACCAAGCTTCTTGACATATCATAAAACATTCATAAGATAAAGTAAAGCTGAAAGAACATAAGAGAGTCTGAACCATAAATCAAATAGAAGGATGTAACTTGACCACATAAATTAGATAAAATCTGTCCAACTAATACCTCTACTAAATAGAAAGGGAGGTGGCTAAGACATAACCCTAGCTCAACCTCAAATCAAAATATAACGAAGTCCTTAGAAGAGAAAAAAGTCATAAATCATCCTCGATAAGATAAGGACTCACTAATACTTCACCGATTGTAATACTAGCCACATAAATAAGTGTGATCCTCAATCCCTACATTATGAGACAATACAATCAACAAATATGCATTAGTACATTTGAATATACTAAGTATGTGGGCATGACATGCAAAATAAATCATAGGATATAATGATCAAATAACGTACATAATAAAGAGGAAAAGTTAATCTATGCGAAAACCATAATGATCAAATAATTTAAGGGACACAGTTGAAAATCATAAAGTTACATGATAAGCATAAAAATATGTAGAATAGAAACCATAACTAACAATAAGACCATGCGAGTTATGATATGGAATCACATTGTCTCCCCATACAATGAAGTAAAAGGAGAATCTACTTGCCAAGATAGACTCTAACCCACTAGGCGGGTCATGTACTTACACTATATGTAGATCCACTAACTAAGACATGAAGGCAAACCTACAGTGGAATGTAGTTTAAGGAATTTGAGGCTACTACAGAGGCTTTTCGTAGGGCCCCCACCTCAATTCTGCTTGGTACTAAGTCAAATCCCACACAATATCCTATGTTAGAAGTTTTGACACTGTTGTTAAGTCTGAAATGCCAAATTTAGTGGGATTGCATTTTTCATTTTCCAACATGTATTTATAAATAAATCCCGAGTATCCCGTTAAAGAATTTTGATACTTGATGTTATAGCTGATGCACCAATATTTGGTGCTAGTAAAATCCTTCATCATTGTTGTGATGAAGCCTCTGCAATTACTAAAGGCACTGAACTCGATAATTGTCGCCATATGGCCCCATGCCTACGATCGCAATGAGCCTTTCTTGTGGCTTGACCTTCTTGGTCAGCCCAATCGCGAAGTTTTCCCTTCACGATTACAATGATAATTTTATCTAGGGGTCATGATTTCTACCTAGAGCTTTGTGATAGCGCTAAGTAACTTTGAGTGGGCTTTTTAAATAAATACCAATAGTAAATCAACCCTTTTTCAATATTTCAATATTTAATTTTATGAGCTAGGGAGGTCCAAATTGGCTTATTTTTAATGGTATGAGTAGGGTTTTCTCATGGATTCATGTTGGGGTCATTGGATAGGAGTGGAGGACTCATATTTGAGGTAATTTTATATAGTGAAAGACTACCTGAGGTTCTTTAATGGCATTTTCTCTTGAGAATATTTGCATTATCTGATTTTTACTAATTCTAAGATCGAATTGTGATAATATTTTGGGCACAAGTTCATTAAGATTGTTAGGAACCATTGTCGGAGTACATTTTGGGATTTTTGGCATGGGTCCCATAATCCCTTTTTTGATCCAATTTTTGGACCATCTCCAATTGTTGCAATTTTGATGTCTAAATGTTTATATTGACATTGTGATCACATTTTTAATATCGTGGTAGCGATCGGAGGCCATTCAGAAGGGCAAAGGTCAAAAGTAGTGAATTTGGGGCACGCATGTCTTCTTTGAGGAAGGCTATGGCTTACCAGTCTTTGGATTAAGCTTGTGTTAGCAAATTCATGTTAATTAGCTAATTTCTAAAAGGTTTTCTAGGTTGTATCATGTTTAGTTGATTGGAAGCATGCCTTGGCCTTATATTGGGGAAATTGAGCATGCCTTCTTTGAACTCATGAGTGTACCTTATCTTATAGCATCTTTTGATTTATCTTATGATGAATGATAGCTTGTTATTGATCTTAGCCAATGTGTAGTCTAGTGATTGACTTAAAATTGTATTTTGGAGCCAATAGGAATATGAGATTTTCCGACATTGCTTTGGATGGACTTATCTCCCTATTGATCGATGCAATAAACTTGAGCCTGATATTATGAACCTTAGAGAGGCAGTAACTCATCTCTCATTTCCTTTCATCCATAATTCCTATTTTTAATGCATTGGCCCCAATGTGATTTGGTCTTGATTTCGGGCTTTAATTGATTATTCAAGAATTAATTTGGTTCAAGCTTGGAGTGATTTGATTGCAATCTTGGGGTGAACTTGATCTATGGTGGACCTATGATGCTGACTTTTGATATGGGACACTTTCTCGATTGCTCGTAAGTCACAAATTTAAGTTTTGGGTGCACTATTCATATTGCAGTGGATTCAACATGAGCATACCATTATTTTAGTTGCAGATTCAAGGTATGGGCACATGATTTAAGCCATAATTGAGTTATAGGCACATTACTCTAAATTGGGTTGGAATTTAGAGGCATGGTCTGATTGGATTTTTTGAGTGTTCTAGTCGTTGTTCGAGGTCCTAATCATGCACTCCCTTATTCTGGATGTATTGATTCTCTTTCATTATTATTTGTCGTTCTCATGTTTTGTCATCGTGCTTATGGTAGTCCATTTGGGTTATTTACTTTCAATTGCACATGAGTGTACCTTTTGGACTTATAGGGGTTGATGTGTCACGTATTTATGAAACTTTTAATGCTCAAAATGGTGGATTAGTGTGATTTTCAAGCATGTTTTTGTAGATATGATGTGTTTTTTTCATTTTGAAGGAAAACTAAGTTGCGCATAAGTTGTGGGATGATTATAAGGATCTAAGGAATTTTTGCTGAGAAAAGTTGTAGCCAGGGACTACGAGTGCCACCATAGTACATGGTGCCTTGTACGGGCCATGGTGACTGGCGTGATGTTGATATTATTGAATCTTAAAGCTTATGGATTTTTTCCTAATTAGATATCCACAAGACCCATCATGGGCCATGATCAGAGCTCCTGAAGGACCTGTTGATAGAAGTTGAATTTGTCCAAGAAAAGTAACATGGACTCAAGTACGGGGCGTAGTGAGTACGAAAAGAAGTGATGATTGCCCATGAAGGATAAAAGATCTACACAGTGGTAGAGCCAAGTCAAACACTACAGAGCATGACCACGGGGCGTGAAATCGAGTATGGACGACGAAGCCTAGGTGTGAACTCTGTTAACTTAAGTTTTCCTAGTTAGTTTAGGATTGGGTTTTGTAATTCTACAAATACCCAAACTCATTTTATTTTAAGGGTTATGTATTTTTACTTTTTTTTAGGCTATTGTGAACATTGTGAGAATATACTTCGACTACTTTTCAAGATTAAAACATGTAATCTAATCTTTTGTTTGTTCTTTATTCGTTCTTCGTCTTGTTATTCAAGGTTTACTTGTTCATACATGTGAGTACTGTCTTATGAATTCTATATTGATTCTTGAGTAAGTCTTTGCAAATTTGAGTAGCTAAACTCCATAACTAGGGTTGTGGGAACAATAACACAATAATAAAGTGGTAAACATATAGGTGATTATTATGAAGTGTTTAGCATTGCATCCTTTTAACGAGTACACGAGTTAAAAATATTTGTATTCATTACTTGCTCGAGAGAAGGGTAGTGATTAGCAAAAGAAGACTACAATAGAAATTCAAGTCCTTGAGAGGGGATAGTTCTATGAGATAAAAAGCAAGGGTTAGTTGGTAACTCACTCTGAGATCGGAAGGTGTTTAAATATACATAACTTGCTACATTTTGCATGCTACACATTGATAACAACTACTAAGTTACATGTCATGGGGAACATAGGCCTAGTTACCATCTCATATAGTTTACAACCTTAAATTTGCTTTATTCTGTTACTGAGAATATTTACTTACTAAAACAGCAAATCCACCATCTACTTTATGCATGTTTATTATTTTGAAATATTGATTACAACTGAGTTTAAGTACTAGTAGACTTATTTCCTCCGCATTTTTTGTCGGTTCAATTCCAACCTTATTGGGTTCTATATTTCACAGTGACTGCTTTATACTTCTTAATTGAAGAGTAAATTTGGGCATGTAAAATTTTGGTGCAATTTCTAGGGAATACGGCTTTGAAATATTCTATTAGTTATTATTTCACATTGTAATCTTATTTGCTAATTTTATTTTTGGTTTCTTATTTTTGTTCATACAAGGTAAAGGTTAGTACATGCCGAATACCCAAAGTATGGGTCAACCATTGCTCCCGTACAATCGTGAGCTATAAAAGTCGAGTAGAAAAATGAATGAAGAAGATCGCAAGGCGTAAAGGTTGAGAGAGCTTGCAGAATCTCTAGCTGAAGGTAATCGTGGAAATAATGACACATGATGGGTCGAGAATTCGAACTCATTTATAGATCAAAAGTCAATGAATTAGTGTCCTCTTTGCCTATATTTTGTCTAACATTGCCTCTAAAGTGATCATTTGCAGATGTGAGGAGTTAAGGACAAGGGATGAGCCCAATGTTTAAGAAAAGACCTAAAAAGGGAAAACATGAGCAAAATGCATGCTGAGGCTCACAAAGATCTTTTGGTTAATCAACAAAGAAATGCAGAAACTCCCCAAATGGCTCAAAAATCAAGGCCAACAGTTAGAGCGACTAACCGATAAAAAGGAACTTTAGTAGCTCATCGAGTGGAAATGGGCGAGTCTCATCATGACCGACTAAAGATGGATGGGAGATTGTTTCAACTAAAGAACAAAAAGGAAAGCAAGAAAGGAAAAGGGAGAGCCACCAATAGTAACGCAAAATCATTTGAGCTTGCCAAAATGGTTAGAGCTTTAGGAAAAGAGGGCGACTGAAGATCTAGGATGAAGGCAAAAAGGGTGACTCATTGAATCAGTTGGCAACCAAGATTATTATCACCAAATGGATAGGCCTTGAACTGAAAAAGGAATGCATTTGAAGGCGAGGAGCAGGAGCAAAGAGTGACTCGCCGACCACTTCAGGAAGCATGACTAACGTCGCTGAAGTGGTCCGACCAAACACTTTTTTCCTGTGTTTTTTACAACTACAAATGGATTTTCAAAGGCAAATGTGAGGAGGTTTTTTGGACTTCTTAGAACCTGAGAAAAGAACATTATTGTTAGCTTGGGATTTTGACATGTTTTTTTGAGGAATTGAGAATTGGGCTTTGGAATTTAGAGTTCATAATTTTCAGAATTGAATGGAGGACAATTACTTTGGTAAAAATCTCTTTAATTTATCAATATGTAGCTAAACCCCAAACTTCTGGGGTAGTGCATATGTAGTTAGTTTGTTGTTTTAGGATTTTGGTTTTTGTATTTAGCTCAAGAATCTTTAATTTAATATGGGTTTTGTTAATTTGACATGTTTCAGTTATGATTTATGGTTGCAAATATATTTTTATGTCAGATTTTCATGTCAGTCCGAGATGGTGATATAAAGTGGTTAAATTAACGAATATCCGTTGATTTGAATTTATCAATTGTAATCTCACTCGAGAGATAAGATATTGCTAAGGATCAAAGTAGTTGTGTTAATACCCTTGTCTAGGCTCAAGCGATCTAGCATAGATATTTGACTAGCAATCGAGAGATGTTTTTCATACGATAGGTTGATATTTCCCTATCAATTAATAATTAATAGAATTAAGCTGTCCATTTACCCTTATCCATATAATATGATTAACTATGCACCTACCCCAGAAGGCCTTTCTACCTTGTTATAACCAAATTTGCATTGATTGTATTGATATTGAATATAGTTAACTCTTACAAATTTATATATCAAAATTATAGATTTAATTCATGTTACAATTCAATTACTTTTATGCTACAATAGTCTAGAACATGTTCTTACTTCTTGATCAAATTTTATTCTTAACTGTTCCTTATGGGATTCGACCCTAACCTTATATATTGGGTTTATATTACAAACTATCGCCTACACTCTGACTCATAAGAAGTGTAGTTTGAGCGTTATCAAATTGCTGGAAACTGTGATTAGAATTCTTTTATTGAAGTTGCTTGTGATTTGGTTATTTGTAGTAGGACTACTTTACTATCATTTGTCTGTTTTTGTATTTTCTAGGTGAAGGTATGAGCGTTTATAGAAGTAACGCTGGAGTCATGAATGATGACATCAAAAACATAAATAATGTCAATGTTGACCAACTGGGTAGTGATATAGCTATAAGGTTACCCCCTACTGTGGGTAATGCAATCTTTCATGAGATTGGAACTATATTGCAATTGCGTCAAATAAAAGGGTTCTTTGGAGGACTCACTTATGATGATCCTCATGATCTTATCCAGAACTTCATGGATGTATGCAACCCTTTCTTTTTCAAGAACATATCACAAGTGTCTATTCGGCAAGGTTATTTCCTTTCGCTCTTATAGAAGAGGAAACTAAGTGGATAACAGATCTACCAAAGGATATTACCTCTTAGAATGAGCTCACAACAGCATTTTATGAGTGGTTTTTCCCACTTTCCAAGATGCTAAAATGGAGAGATAGTATCCAAAACTTTAAGAGGGTCGTTTGGGAACCGATACATGAAACTTTGCTTTGGTTTAAGAAGTTGCTCTTGCATTTCCTAACTCATGAGCTACCGAACAATATGTTGCTAAATTATTTCTACTGTAGTCTTGATACGATGAACAAAGGTGTAGCAGATAAACTTGTTAGGGGTGGAATCATGTGCCAACCCTTTGTCATTGCTTCAGCCTTGCTTAATGAAATGACAAAATGCAATCATACTTGGCACACTCGAGAGGATCATGTAGCTCATCTTCATGTTGGTATGACTAAGAAACAACTTAAGAAGAACCATGAATGGGATGAGAATATAGCAAAGATGAAGAATTACCTTGATTTGCTCTCCGAATATGTTATGAGAGGAGGATACAAAGTGGTGAATGTGGCAGATGCAAATATCGGGGTGAACCTGAAAGATGCCAACTTTGATGCTATGTATAACAAGGAAGTGAAATTCTTAGTGAATTAGTCAGGGGGTTCCCGACTGACCTATCAAAGGCTGGATGGAAACCAAGGTTAGAACAAGGACCATGAAAGTGTTTAGAGAGATTGATATTAGCGCGACAGATGTAATGATTGGTGGGAAGGTCATGGGGATCGTGATAGATATGTCCCTCCTCTTCAAAATCCCAAGGAGGTGAATGTCGATCCTGAAAATTTTCAAACAGAAGATATGATTGCTAGAATCTTAAACAATGTTTAGGGGTCGAACAAGGTATTGAAGGAGATGAAGGCTAATATTTCCTCCTTGAACCATACATTTACTTTGCATTCGATTTCAATTAAGAAATTGGAAGCTCGAATGGGCCAAATTCAAGCTCATCTAAATCCAAGAAAAAAAGGGGTCTCCCAAATGATACCATCGTAACTCCTAAGAATAATAATGTGCACTGTATGACTATTTTGACAAGAAGTGGAAAAGTTGTTGGTAATAATGAGCCAAATAATGAGGCGGCGAGTTCAATCAAAGGGAAGACAATGGTATTCGAAAGTGATAAGCTAGCCAAAGAGCGCAATAATGACCAATCCAAGGAAATGAATGATTCACCAAAGGATATTGATTTTGATGCATCTCAAAATTCCAATGTGAATATTGTCCTATCAGTGGTTTCACAAAGCCAGTTCCTAAAGTAAAGACTCCTTTCCCTCAATGTTTGAAAATGAAAGATGAGAACATCAAGTTCCAAAAGTTACTCTCTATTTTCAAGACTATTTCTATTAACTTGCCATTGGTTGAGGCATAATTGGAGATGTACAGGTATGTCATGTTTATGAAGTAGTTATTGATGAAAAGCATAGTATGTCCCATAAATATAGTGCAATTATGTCAAGTAAAATTATGGTCAAGATAGACAACCCCGAGGCATATACCATTTCATGCACTATAGGGCTATACCAATTCGCCAAGGCACTTTGTGATCTAGGTGCAAGAATAAATTTGATTCCCTATGCCATTTTCTAACAGCTCAGTTTGGCTGAACCCAAACAAACCACAATGTGTTGCTCATGGATGATCGATCCATCAAATGTCCCATTGGCATTCTCTATGACATCTTAGTAAAGATTGATAAATTCATATTTCCAGTAGATTTTATTATTCTTTTTTATGAAATTGATGCAAAGGTGCCGATTATCATTGGTAGACCATTCTTGGGTAGCAAAAAAGCATTGGTCGATGTGAAAAGTGGCAAACTAAAATTTTAGGTCAATGGTAAGGAAGTCACTTTGAATGTGTGGAAGACAATGAAACAACCTAGTGATCTTCATGTAATCTCTGTTATTGATTTCATCGACAAAGCCATTGCTAGTGTGTAATAAGTATCTAGTGTTGAGGAATCGGTAGCGGTTGTGTATTGAACTATGATGGGGAAGAAATTCCCGACTATGATGAAGTGGTGGCTACACTTAGGGTATTGGTGCATACCCTAAAAAACCCATGGGGTTGGAGATTGATTTTAAAAATAGGGACACAGCACCCGCCAAGTCGTTTATAGATAAACTGCCCAAGTTTGAACTCAAGGTACTTCCATCTTATCTTACATATGTATTCTTGAGGGCCAATGATATATTGACCTTCATAGTAGCTACTGATTTTGTTAAGGAGCAAGTGAAAGCTCTTGTAAGCGTGCTGAGGAAATTCATCATAACTATCGAGTTGATAATTGGAGAAATTATAGGCATCCCTCCTAATGTGTGTACACACAAAAATCTAATTGGATAGTGACAACAAGCCTAGCATTGAGCAGCAAAGGAGGGTAAATCTTTCGATGCAAGAAATGGTGAAGAAAGAAGTTATTAAGTGGTTCGATACGGGTATTGTTTACCCTATTACAGTAGTAAGTGGGTGAGTCTGGTGTAGTGTGTTTCTAAGAAATGTGGAATGACTATAGTGCCAAATGAAAAGAATGAGCTTGTGTCGATGTTACTGGTGACCGGTTGGAAAGTGTGCATCGACTACTGAAAACTAAATGCTTGCATAGGAAAAGACCATTTCTTTATGACTTTCATGGATCAAATGTTAGATCGTCTTGCGTATAGTGGTTGGTACTAATTCTTTGATGGGTATTTCAGCTATAATCAGATTTCTATCACTCTCGAGGATTGAGAGAAGACTACTTTCACTTGCCCGTATGGGACTTTAGCATTTTGGCAGATGCCTTTTGGGTTATGCAATGTTGCTATGACTTTTGAAATATGTATGCTCTCCATTTTTGCTGACATGGTAGAAGACACAATAGAGGTTTTTATGGATGAATTTTTGATTGTGGGTTATACATTTGATGCATGATTTGATCATCTTAGGCGAGTGTTGCAGAGATGTGTCAAAATGAAACTTATGCTTAATTGGGAGAAGTGTTACTTCATGGGGAAAGAAGGTAACATTTTGGGGCACAAAATATCTGTAAATGGTATTTAACTGGATCAAGCAAAGGTGGAAGTGATTTATAGGTTACCTCCTCCTATTTCGGTGAAGGTTTTCTGGAGTTTATTGGGACATGTTGGGTTTTATCGAAGTTTTATTAAAGACTTCTCTAAGGTTGCCTATCCATTGTGTAAGTTGCTTGAGAAAGAGAGTGTGTTTGAATTTGATAAGGCTTGTGTTGGTGCATTCTTGTGTCTCAAAGAGAAACTCATATCGGCTCCTATCATTGTTGCTCCAAATTAGAGCATCCCTTTTTAACTTATGTGTGATATAAGTAGTGTAGAGTTGGGGGCTGTTCTTGGTCTGAGAAAGGGAAATTTATTCTACCCCATCTACTATTCTAGTAAGACGATGAACATAGCCTAAAAGAATAACATAGTTACAGAACAAGAGTTGTTGATGGTTGTTTATGCATTTGAAAAGTTTTATGCCTTTATCTTGGGTACAAAAGTAGTAATTCATACCGATCATGACGCGATCCATTATTTGATGGTGAAAAAAGATGCTAAACCTCATTTTATCTAGTGGGTATTATTGTTACAAGAATTTGACATTGAGGTCATGGATGATAAGGGCTGCAAAAAATAGGTAGCCGACCATTAACTAAGACTTTAATCAGATATGGTGGTGTCCGGAGAAAAAGAGATTGAGGAAGACTTTTTGGATGAATCAGTGATGGGGGTATCTTAGACTTTGCTCTAACGGTATACGGATTTTGCCAACTTTGTAGCATGTGGGATTCTCCCGAATGGTTTTTATTTGCAACAACAAAAAAGGTTCATGTTTGATGCATGAGCCTTACTTATTTAAGGAATGTGTTGACCATATGATCCGGAGAGGTTTTTCAAAAGTGAAAGTTGAAGCAATACATAGTGCTTGTCCTTCGTCTCCAGTCGGTGGTCACCATAGTGGGGTCCAAATTGTAGCTAAAGTTATTCAAAGCAGTTACTATTAGCCCTACTTATTTCAAAACACCAATGAGTTTGTTAGAAAGTGTGATCAGTATTAAAAACAAGGTGGTGTGTCTAGACGACATGAGTTGACTCTTAATACAATCTTGGAGGTTGAGTTATTTTATATGTGGGGTATTGATTTTATTGGCCCTTTTTTGAGTTTGTATAGGAACAAGTATATTCTGGTTACGGTTGATTAGGTATCAAAATGGATACAGGCGGAGGCCTTATCTAAGAATGAGGGACAAAGTGTGGTTCAATTTCTCAAGAGATATATTTTCACAAGATTTGTCACTCCTAATGCTATAATTAGTGATGGTGGGTCTCATTTTTGCAATTGTATGTTTGCGTCACTATTG
Source organism: Solanum dulcamara (assembly GCF_947179165.1). Lineage (NCBI taxonomy): Eukaryota > Viridiplantae > Streptophyta > Magnoliopsida > Solanales > Solanaceae > Solanum > Solanum dulcamara. The sequence continues at coordinate 12,971,568 of NC_077247.1, read as the reverse complement.
AGAAGCTATAGTGTAACTTACAGAGTTGCCACACACTATCATCCATAAACTACTGGGCAAGTCGAAGTGTCTAATCATGAGATCAAGATAATCTTGGCAAAGATAGTTAAGAGAAATCAGTAGGATTGGTCTTAGAAGTTGGAGGATGCCTTGTGGGCCTACTGCACTGATTACAAGATGCCAATTGGCATGTCACCATACCAATTAGTGTTTGGTAAAGCTTGCCACTTTCTAATTGAATTGGAATATAAAGCTTTGTGGGCATTGCAAATAATGAATTTGAATTAAGAATCGGCATTAAAGGATTGAGTTGATTAACGTCACGCCTTCAAGGATTTTTGGATTTGAGATTATGAGGGTTTAGCTCTCTACAAATCAAAAATGAAGAAATGAGATGATGTTTATATACTAAAATGGGATTGTAGACTCGGTGATTTTTTGTTGCTTTACAATTATTTTCTTCGGCTCTTTCCCAAAAAATTAATATCCAAATGGTCGGGTCCTTTTAGAATGAATCGTGTGTTTGAGAATGGGGCTATTGAGTTTGAACCTAAGAAGGGCCCAAAATTCAAAGTTAACGGGCAATGCTTAAAGTTGTACTTCGGTGAAGGCCCGAGTCTAGGGAAGATTTATGTGGTGTATTTAGAAGATGCTTGAATGCATGTCAAAGTCATTCCACAACGTTAACTAAGGCACTTATTAGGAGGAAACCCATGTTTTTAGTGGTTTTTGAATAACATGTGTTCATTATAAAAGTTGAAGTTTGAATTCATGGAAGCGTGCCACATCGCATTCCAGATTATCAAGATGCTTATGCTGGATGGAATGCCCTTAGCAGTTTTAGCTCTTATATATCCGTAGTTGGGATTTTTCATTTCTTTGTGGTCATGGGACCTGCTGGCATAATGCATGCTGGAATGTAGGAATTTGACTTCTCATGAACTACTACTAAAAACTGAAGAAATGGGTGAGCTAGGACACCATTCAGTGAACTGCCAAAATCAATAGGAGAGCCCATTTTTTATCGCCTTCTGGACATATGGATGACTCAAAAATTCCTTGAGGTTCTAGGCATTTTGGTGAGCCTGGGTATAATTGGTGATACATAGTTTTGATCAGTGATATTATGGCATACTCTCCGACTTGAACGGACACCTGGAACTTTAAGGGTCCCTTTGCATTTAAATTTCCAACACTTCAAGTTTCACTCCATCCTCTTCCTACACTGTCCACCTCCCCTATTTCACTTATTGTAAGTTGATTTATTTACTTTGATTTTAAATTTTATACTCATTTTTATGGATTCTCTCTTCTTTTTTCCTCTTTCATCAAAACTCATTTTCACCTTATTTATTTCTATTTTATTTTTCCCTTTGCCTATGATGATTGGTTAGTGCTTTGTCTAATCAATGTGTTATTGACCCTTTGTTGAACAAGCATGAGTCCATGAGTTGTTTGGCCTGATTACTGGGGTGCTTGTTGGATTCTTGAATTAATTGGTTGAATGATAGTCATAGCTCATATTTGCACCTCTCTTTTGAGTTAAAATGTGGGTAATTGATTCATAGTGCATGTATGAAAATGGTTCACTGTTGAGTTCATATTGGTCTGGTAATATGTGTGGGGGTGAAGTCTGATTAGCTCCATGCCTATAAATTCTTTATTTTGCACGATGATAGATAGGTGACATCATTTTTAAGGGAAATTTTGTCGAATTGTGGTGAGTTGGTTAATCCTATAGGGAATTCTGAGTACCTATACCATTAAATGTGGGTAGGTATGAAATCACTATTAGGGGGGGGGTTAAAATGTTGAATTTGGGGTGTTCTTGTTATTGGGCATTTTGGCGAGCTTATGCCTTCTCGTCAATTGCCTCTTGTGAATCACAAAGGGACGAGTTCCCTCGCCCTTAATCTCTCTCAGTTGCCAGGTCTTTCTGAATTATTCGATGAGCTCCTATTGTCTCATTGGTGAAACTAGGTGCCTCGCCTTTTTGTAATTCCTCTCGCCCTTTTTCCTCTTAACATTGACGTTTGCTTGAAATATATCTTGTACTTTTGGCTAGCTCTTATTTGATCGCCAAAGACATTTGGCGTGTCGCTAACATGCCAAGGACCTTGTCTAAATTGTTTCCTTTAGACCTCATGTGATTGGGGAGTTTGATTGAGCCCGCCTTTCCCACTTCAGTGAGCAGCCGATTGTTTCAGTGAGTTTCAGCCTTCCTTGGTCTCCTTACACTTTAAACTTGGAATTTTAATTTTTTTTGGACTAACCTATCATCAAATTATATCTTTTGGTATATGTATAGCGTGAAGGCATAGATAAGGACAAGAAGTCAGTGCGTCATCTCATAGATAAGGTTGGCTTTTAATCTCAAAAGAGGACACGAGTTGCCAGTATAAATAAACTTTCTGAACCTCGCAGACCCTCTCAACACCCATAATCCCGTGTAAGTACTGGAAATGGGAAAAGGAAGTGCCAATTGGTTGATGAGTCTATTTCTAATGACTCTTCCTTAGATGATGGCATGCCCGTGCAAAGGGGTGAGTGTTCTGCGAATCTGAAACATGCTCCTATTGTGGAGTCTCAAGAATAACCAGGAATGCTCCCGTACTGACATTCACTTCAAAGAATTCCATGACCTAATGGCTAATAGGGTGCCCTGGGCAGTCCCAATTATTGCACCCCGCTCTATGAAAAAATTAAAGGTTGCTGGTCTTAGTACTATTTTGGAGGACAAATGGCTTTTTATTGATGGTGTAGTCGATAGATAACCTAAAATTTGGAGAGCTATTCAATTTCATCAATTTGAGTGGTTAACTAGAGCTTGGATTGCATATGTTCTAGTGTGGGTTAGGGAATTTCTTGAAGCCTATGCCAATGCAGTTCCAAAGGGAAAGAAAAACTCTAGTGTTGCAAGCCCGCTTGGGGTTATTACCATTCAGGGTAAAGTGGTTTAGTGTAGTGGGACAGAAATCAATGATGCATTGGGTTTTTTGAATTAGAGTTCGTCACGAGTTGGAGGATAAAATCCACATTAGCACATTGGATGAATTGATGGGTTGGTTGGCACCCTTGATTTCTGATGTTACCCCTCTGTGGATTTAGAAAGGTGTTGTTATTAAAAAGAGGGACATCAATATGACGGCTCCATATTGGTTTGGTTTCATTAGTTGCACGTTAATTCCCAGTCAGAATAAATCTATCCTTCGTCACCCTATAGTAGCTATGCTGGGGAGTATCATTGCTAAGGAGAGATTGAAATTGGTCTCGATCACTATGCCTGAAGTCATTTTGAAGGCTTAGCAGTAGCAAAGTTCATTTTCATTTTTGCTTTGATTGTAGATTTATGTGAGCGATCTAGAGTTCCATTTATTAAGGATAATGATATGATGGTGTCGCCTGCATCATCTAGTGACATCCATGGATTGAAGGGGATTATTTTCGAGATGTTGAGGCTAGGATGAGGTCACCACAGGTTGATACTACATTGGTTGTTGATGCGGAGTCGTTAGAGAAAGGAACTGTACCTCCCACTCCCACTCAGATGGGTCCATCCTCTACCCTGTCCACTTTCACAGTCCCTCTGGCTAGCACCACATCCCGACCTTCTTTGACATAGTCCTTGTTATATAAGATGGGAAATCTAGCCTACTCAGCATATGTGCAATCTTTGAGACTCGAGCCTTCTGTCCCATCAATGATTTCCATGGAACTTGAGGTATCTCTACACCCTTACAGTTGAGGTAGCAGGACAGCGAGCCACTTTAACAAAGATGGCTAAAAATCTACTACTCTCACCTATTGACCTGAGGAGCGGGAAAAGGTTGAGTAAAATTCTATTGATTTGGAGTTTATCTGGACTGAAATTGCAGGGTTAAGAAAGGATGTGGATGAGCTTAGGTCCACAGATATCATAATTTTTTTGGGTGTTCTTGATTCCCCCGAGGGACCTATTTTTGAGGTCCCTCCCGCTCAGGTAGTCGTTGGTGTTGCTATCCCTCTGGCTTTTATGAACAGAGAGGCTTCAGTGACTAGTGATTATGAGAAGGAGCTTCTAGAGAAAGATGAGGAGGACTTGGGAGAAACTAATTTGTAGGCCGAGGACACATATGAGGCCTCGCCAATTTTGAGGATGTGCAACTTTTGGTAGTTAGTGGTCACTTGCCGATCCATCTCCCTTGACACCACCTTATATGCCTTTTACTGAGCCACCACTTGCTGATCCTTGGAGCATTGGACGTGTTGAATTTAAAAGCCTAAGTTGGGGGTGTGGTAAGATTGGGTAAGAAGTTGGAGAAATTGTTTGTGAGTGATCACCCTTGGATGGTTGATAGAAGAAAATAGAACCTATCCATATAAAAAAACAAAAAGAGGAAGAAAAAAGAGGCAAGTTGTGTCATTTCAGTTATAAATAAAAATGGAAAGTTCTGAATGAATAAGTCGAAAGTACTAGAGTGCCATAAATGAAAAAGGTGATCCGTTATTTGAAAAAGGTAAGGAAATTTTTTGTAATTGATCCATGATCCAAGGAAGAAAAATCACTAAACCTAAATGATCATACCTTACACTCAGCCCCGTTACAAGCCTTAAAAGACCTTCTTGATCTTACATGATCCCATTTATCTATTGGTTGGAAAAAAAAGGCAAGCTTATAGATGGAGTTATGCATGTTTTTGTCTTTGTTAGTGTGAGAGTTGTATGTGATTCCTTTGCTATAATACGTGAATGGCTTTTTTAGAGTGTGGAATAACTTCCTTGATGCCAGGGCATTCTAATATGTGCACTGGGCATAAATTTACAATTTGGAGCGAACATTTGTGAGCATGAGCTTTCATTGAGATTGATTAGTCATCGTTTGAAGACTTGTGTGAATAATTGAACATTTCTTGCTAATTTAAACCTCATTTGCACTTTATGTGTTGAGTCTCAATGGGAACTACTAATAGTCATTGGTTTTGAAAGGATTAGTTTCTTGATTTACTTGAGGGCAAGAAAAAATTTAAGTTGGAGGTGTTGACAAGTCAGGAATTTGGACTTTTTATAGCTTAAAACTCAATGAATTAGAGTCCTCTTTGCCTATATTATGTCCAATATTGACTCTAAAGATACAATTCACATACGCTAGGACTTAAGAACAAGGCATGAGCACAATGTTGATGAATAGAGCTAAAAGGGGGGAAAATGAGCAAAATGCATGCTAAGGCTGACAAAGAGCTTTTTATGAATCGCCAAAGGAACACAGAAGCTCGCTAAATGGATAAGAAATCAAGGCCAACAACTAGAGTGACTCAGTAATAAAAAGGAACTTTGGCGACTCGTCGAGTGGAAATGGGTAAGTCAAATCGTGCCTGCCTAAAGATTACTGGGAGATTGTTTCAACTAAAGACCAGAAAGGTAAAAAAGGAAGCCAATGGGCAAGCTGCTGACCAGTAAGGCAAGATCGCCTAAGCTCGCCCAAATGATCAGAGCTTCAAAAAAAGAGGTAAACTAGAGATCTAGGTGGAAGAAAAAAATTGTGACTCGCTGAATCAATTGGCGATCCAGATAGTTATAGATAAATGGATAAGGCATAAAATGGAGCAGGAATGCATTGGAAGGTGAGGAGGAGGAGGATAAAAGAGTGACTCACCGACCACTTCAGCGATCGCGACTAACATTGCTGAAGTGGTGTAGCCAAACACTTTTTGCCTGTGTTTTGCACAAGTATAAATGGATTTTCAAAGACAAATGGAAGGAGGTTTTTTGAACTAGTTAGAACCTGAGAAAAAAACCTTACTGGTAGCTTGGGCTGATTTCATTTTTGGAGGAATTGATAATTGGTATTTGGAATTTAGAGTTAATACTTTGCTGAATTGAATTGAGGATAATTACTTTGGTAAAACTCTCTTTAATTTATCAATGTGTAGTTAAACCCCATACTTCTACCGGGGTGCTTATGTAGTTAATTTGTTGATTTAGGATTTGGGTTTTTGTATTCAACTCAATAATCATTAATTTGATATGAGTTTTGTTAATTTGACATGTTTCAATTATGATTTATGTAGCAAACATATTTCTATGTTAGATATTCATGTCAGCCCGAGAGGGTGACATGAAGTGGTTAAATTAATGAATAGCCATTGATTTGAATTTGTCAATTATAATCTTTCTCGAGAGATGATATTTTGCTAAGGATTGGATTAGTTGTATTAGTACTCTTTTCTAGGACTGAGATAGCAAGCATGAATAGATGACTAGCGATCGAGAGATGATTTTCATACGATTGATTGATCTTTGTCTATACATTAACAATTAATGAAATTTAGTTGTGCATTTACCCTTATCTGAACAATATGATTAACTATGCACCTACCCTAGAAGCCTTTTCTACCTTGATACAACTAATTTAGCATTGATCGTGTTGATATTGAATCTAGTTAACTCTTACAAATTGATATATCAAAATTATAGATTTAATTCATATTGCAATTCAATTATTTCTACGCTACAAAAAGTCTAGAACACGTTCATACTTCTTGATCGAATTATATTTTAACTATTCCTTGTGGGATTCGACCCCGATTTTATACATTGGTTTTATATTGCTAACGATTGCCTACACTCTGAATCTTAAGAAGTGTAGTTTGAGCATTATTAACAATCTAAGGAATGAGGAAAAATATATGGAAGATGCACCCCTGCATCATCCACTAGTGCAACAAGGTAAAGCGCAACAGAGGCCTATTAATTTTACTTTGGAGGATGATGATCCAGATATGGATGGAGTTGGAGACACTGAGGTGATAGTTCTTCCTCCATTACCACCAAATGTGAAGTTCACAATACTAGCACCATGCTTTAGATCTTGAACTTGAAAGGATTGGTTAAAGGAGAGGCTCGAGATGAAGCACATCAACACTTAATGAACGTCATTGCTACATGAAAAACTTGTGACATCTGTAGGGTTTTCCAAACAATAATTTAACTGCGAATATTTCCATTGTCTCTGTGTAGGGAGGAAATCAAGTGGATAAATGAGCTCTCCTATGAATCAATCACCAACTGGAAAGAACTAAAGGAAACTTTTCTTGAGCGATTCTTCCCACCTTCAAGGAAGATGAAAATCAAGGATGAGATCAATGTGCACAAGAAGCTCCCTCAAGAAGCTATACATGAGTCATGGTTAAGATTCAATCAGAAGTTGAAACAGTGCCCAAATCACAATCTCATATATGAGAATTTGGTGGAGCTATTATATATATCATGTAACTTTGTGACTAAACTGGTAGCGGATCAAGCTTGCGGTGGATCATTCATATCTAAAACCTTCATGAAAGCATCAGGTATCTTTGATCGGGTTTTAAACACTAGCAGGGCATGGCACACCAGAGCATCTGAGGTTGGACGTCAGGGATATACATATGATATATCCGTTGTGCAGACAAGGAAAGAAGAGGTATGTGATCAGGATATGGCTCAGACAATAATTTAGATGGATTTACTGACTAAGTGTTTCCTATCCGAAGATGTTGAGAAGGTGGATGCAGTTAGGGCTGCAAACAGGTATGATGAGCCAGAGATAGATTTTGAGGAGGAAGCAAAATATCTAAACAACCAGGGGGGTTTCGGAATTAAAATTATAAAAATGAAGGTCAAAACTTTCAAAAGGATGGCTATTATTACCGATCTAGTAACCATCATCAAAGAAATTGGAAAAGTAAAGAGACCTTCAAAAATGACCATAATGGTGTGTATGTGCCTCTTGGCAACAAACATCAAGCTGCCACCAATTCTGGAAACTCAAAGATGGAAGACATGATGTCCAAGGTTCTATAAAAGGTAGAGTCAACTGATGCAGGTGTCAAAGACTTGAAGGGAGATATGTCTAACATGGCTCAACTGGTAGATTCACACTTCATGGCTATTAAACAGTAAGAGCACTAGATGGGACAGCTATCAGCAGCACTGAATCAAAGGAAGAATTGCACACTTTAAAGTGATAATGTACAAAACTTGAAGAAAAATGGGCAATGTATGGAAATAATAATAAGAAGTGGTAAGATGATCCAGGGACCACCACCTATAGGTATTGAGAATGATAAGAATGTTGCATCTGACGTCGACAAGCAAGAAAAGAGCGGTACATATGATGCAGTTCTGGTTGATGATGATGAAGAGGTTGAAAAGATAGTGGTAGAGCCAAAGATGACAGAGAAGTGAAAAGGTAAACAACCGGTGGAAGCATAGCTAGCACAACTATTGCCACCAATTCACAAACTGCCTCCTCCATTCCCACATAGATTGAAGAAGAAGGCTGTGGATGGCAAATTCTTGAAATTCATCACCATGTTGAAAAAGTTATCCGTGAACAATCTATTTGTAGAATTGTTGGATAAAATGCCATGTTATTCGAGGTTCATTAAAGGTCTCATTACTAAGAAGAGGAAAGTCACATTCGAGCCCACTGACAACTTATACCATTGCAGTGCTATTGCTACAAGGTTATTAGTTGAAAAGAATGAGGATCTAGGAGCATTCACTATTCCATGAAATATTGGTGTATTCAATTTTGTCAAGTCTTTGTGCGACCTGGGATCTAGTATCAACCTGATTCCACTTGCAATCTATATACACTTGGTCTTGGGAGCCCCCTAATCTATATACACTTGACCTGGGATCTATATCAACCTGTAGAGATCCTATGTGATATGACGGTGAGAGTTGATAGGTTCATATTCCTAGCTAATTTTGTCATTTTGGACTACAAGGTGGACTTTGAAGTCCCCATAATCTTGGGAAGACTAGTTTTGGCAACAGACAAAGCATTGGTAGACATGGAAAGTGAAGAGCTAACATTCAAGCTTAACTTTGAGGAAGTAAAATTCAATGTGTGTAAAGATATGAAGCAGCCTACAGACATGACTTTGATTTCTGTGATCGACATAGCTGAGGAAGCAGTTATTGAGGCATCTATAGAGGAAAGGTTCCTATCAAGACATTAGATGCCATGATTATGAACTTTGAGATTGATTTCTTAGAGGAGTTTGATGAGATTGTAAATGCTTTGCAAGGCATGGTATCGCACACGTATGCTCCTAAAAAACTAGATCATATCTTGAAGAATAGACCAGCTCCTCCCGCTAAACCATTAGTTGAGGAGCCACGTGTACTTGAATTGAAAGAGATGTCATCATTTGAGGTATGTGTTTTTGGTGCAAATAACACTTTTCCAATAATTATTGTTGTAGATTTCAATGAAGAGAAGGTTTGGGTACTTGTGAAGTCCTAAAAAGGTATAAGAAAGTTATTAGTTAGATTATTGCTGACATCATTGACATACCTACGAATTTGAACTCATAAAATCCATTTAGAGGAGGATTTCATTCCTAGAATTGAGCGGAGATTGAACCTATATATGAAAGAAGTGGTGAAAAAGGAGAATATAAATTGGATTGATGCAGCTGTTGTGTACCCAACTCAGACAACAGTTGGGTTAGTCTTGTGTACTGTGTCCCCAAGAAGGATTGAGCACCAGGTGTTGTGTACCCGATTTCAAAATAGAACACAATTCGGGGCATTAGAACAGCCTGCAACCCAACCTATACGAAAATTCCATTAAAGCAAAAGAAAAGAGACTATGATATCAGGTTTAAACATAAATTTACCTCTTATAAAAGTTCCCCGACACTTCTCAACTATTTACCCATATATTGACAAACTATCCCAATGACCAAGACTTCGAATAACTAAATTTGGAGTTGTAAAGAGGAACAAATTGCATTCTGAAATTTTGATAATAAAGTTGATCACGTCTGGTCTTAAATTAGTAGACCATACACACTCTTCATCATGATCATAGAGGAAAGGGTCTTGATCGCATTCCCCAAAATAAATGACCATCATGATTTCAGAGGTTAGGTCTCACAACTACGATGACTAACAGTTGTCAACTCCCAATCAACCCCTCTTCGTGATCACACCCAGAGGCCACACAATAGTGATGCCTAGGAATAGTGACCCTCTATAATGATGGAGGCTCGATCCTGATCACGATGAAGGAGGTATGCTATACCAGATACTTGTGCATCATCTACGACAGTAAGTATTCAAAATTTCTAATGGAGTGTTCGGGATTCAATCAGAACCCTATTTGTGCAAACGAACTATGCTATCCCACAAAATTCGACGTCTCAGACTCAATGAAGCAACCAAAATTCCCATCCGAGGTCATTTTGAAAAAAATAGTCCTACACCTAAGTGTCCTTTTGAACTAATATCCACAAAGGGCCTTGTTATTACACTAGAAGTCTCAAGAAGCATATGAAAGGTCGTTCTAGTTCAAACATGATATTCTAGATCTAAAAACATCGATAGAATGTTCATCTGAGTGCATTTTCTAAGAATGTTGACCAAGGTTAAAGTTAGTCTAAATCTTAAAGGCTAAAATTCCTAATGGATCAAATTTGCACTGAAAGTCTCGGGACTCAAGACGACTATGCTACCAGCTTAAAGTGATCATTTCGGAGCTAATGGAACTATCAAAATTCCATTTTGAAGTCTTTTACCCGATGTTTTAGCTGAAGTCAACTATTCAAGTTTCAAATTCTCCAAAATCGAGAAATGGCCATAAAACCCAAATGAACGACATGGCAACCTACATCTCCTGCTCGGTCTACTAGGTAGCCTTCTTGACTGAATAATGCCTCATATGGATCTTAACCAGAGGAATAGCTCTAGATCACTACTGCCTCACATCTCTGGCTAAAATTGCAATCAGATCCTCAACAAAGTTCATATGATTATTGAACTTAACTAAATTATACTAGAGCACATGTGACTCATATGAAATATACTAGTAGAACATTGAAATATGGAAAATCAAATGGATAGCCAAATATGCTAGAGATAGTCGGAGGTATCGCTTATAAGGAAAACCAACCATGAAGTCCATGGTGATCCGAACCCACTTCCACACTAAAATGGGTAATATCTGAAACTCACCATAAGGCCTAAAATGCTCAGTCTTAACCAATTGACAATAGAAACAATGAGACACATAGTTTGCAATGTCTCTTCTCATACCGCTTCAAAAATAATGCTTCCTTAAGTCATGATACCTCTTAGCAGTGCCTTTATGATATAATATTTTGAATCATGAACCTCGCTAAAAATTAATCTGAATCAAACCCTAAACTCTTGAAACATAAATATGGCCATCAAACCTTGAAAGACAATCTGAATCTAAGGTGGCCTGACCGACATCACCTCTCAAAACTAAATTTCAAAGAGTTACAAAGTCCTCATCCTCAAACTGACGACCACAAATCTGATCCAATAGAGATAATTGAATTCCCACATAGGCTAATACTAGCCTGGACTCTAAAATATCAAGCCAAATCAACTTGTTTGCTAAAGACTGAATGTCCAAGGCAAAAGTTCACTCAATTGCAAAAAGAAAGGTTAGACTACCCATACTGACATTTGCCTTGCCTAGATGGCAGAGAATAGAGAGGTCATAGTCCTTTAGGAGCTCAATCCAATAGTGTTTCCTTGAATTATTTTCTCTTCAGCTTATAATATACCGAAGGCTCCTATGATTAGTGTATATCTCACAACAAACTTCATGTAGGTAGTGCCTCCATCTCTTCAGCATAATAACTATCACCGCCAACTCCAAGTCATTAGTGGGGTAGTTTCACTCATGCAGCTTAACATACCTTGATGCATAAGCTATCATCTGGCTCCACTACATCAAAATAAAACTAAAACCAACAACACATGCATCATAATATACATTGAAGCTCTCACTCTTAAGTGGAAGAGTCAATATAAGAGTGGTGGTAAGCAACTCCTTGAGCTTATGAAAGCTCAACTCACACTCCTTAGACCACTCAAATGGAACATCCTGGTGAGTCAACTAAGTCAATAGTATTGCAATAGTAGAGAAGCCCTTAACAAAGTGCTTGTAGTAACCCGCTAATCTGACAAAGCTACGAATTTGAATGACAGTTGTGGGCCTAGCCCAATCTTAAATAGCCACAATATTTGTTGGATCTACCATGATGCAATCTTTGGACACCACGTGCCTCAAGAATGCTATAGAATCAAACCAAAACTCATACTTTAAGAACTTTGCATAAAGCCATTGATCTCTCAAAGTATGGAAAACTATCCTCAAATGTTTCTTATCCTCACTCCGACTCTGCAATTATACCAATATGTCATCAATAAAGGCTATGATAAAGGAATAAAGATATTGCCTAAACACGTGATTTCTCAAATCCATAAAAGTGGTAGGGGCAATAATTAACCCAAAAGACATCACTAGGAACTCATAGTGGCTATAATGAGTCTAAATATGGTCTTAGAGATATTTGCTGCCCTAATCCTCAGCTGATGGTAACCAGACCTGAAGTCAATCTTAGAGGTCATCAATACAAGGCATGGGGTAATGGTTCTTCACCGTCACCTTATTCAACTGCCCTTAGTCGATGCACATCAGCATAAAACTATCTTTTTTTCTCAAAAATAAGATTGGAATACCCCAAGGTAATACATGTAGCTGACTTAAACCCTTTCCCTAATGGTCCTCAAGCTAAAAACTAAGATTCTTAAGTTCGGAGGGGGGGCGTATCTAGTAAGGTGGAATAAAATAGTACGGGTACTCAACTCCAAGTATATGGAAAAATCAATAGCACACTTTGAGGGTAGGCTAGGATGTCAGTAGGAAACATATTAGAAAACTTCCGAACATGAGGAACTGAATCCACTGAAGGTTTCTTCCTACTAACAGCTCACAAATAGGCCAAGTAAGATACACAGTCAAAATCAACCAATTATTGGGCCTGAACAAAAGAGATAATCCTAGTCAGCTTGCGACTATAAGCATACACCAAAAAACTAGAGGAATATGATGTATGGCTAAGATAATTGTCTTAGCATAGTAGTGTAAGACCGTATGAGAAGGGGATAACCATTACATGCCTAGAATCACATTAAATTCTACCATGTCTAGAAAGACAAGATCAACATGAGTATTGTAGCCTTGGATAGTCACTAAGAAAGATAGAAATACTTGATCCACTATTAAAGACTCACCTACTAGGGTTGAAATACATACCAACTCTACCAAAGACTCTAAACTCATACCTAATCGAGGAACATTATAAACAGACACGTATGAAAATATAGAGCATATATCAAATAAGGCTTTAGTGCGCTGATAACATGAAAGGAGCGTACCTATAAAGATATAATTTGATTTGTCAACCTCCTCCCTCGCTGGAGCTGCATAAAAATGGCCTTGGGAACCTATACCCTATACGACTGATCTATCACCTGACCTGTCTCCCTGTGCTCCACCTCGAGCACCTAGTAGTCCTCCCTAATGATCCTAATGATGACAACAGTCTCTACCTAGAGATGGTATCGCTAAAAATGGTCTGGCTATAGTAGGAAATAGTGAAACTATCCCTCGATAGGGGCAATCTATAGACCAGTTGTCTAACTCACTGCAGCTATAACAACATTGAGAGGAACAACCCATGTATAATTACCTAGTATTCCCTCTAGAACCCAATATGATCCAACTGAACTCTAGCCCATGTTAAGACAACCCTAACACTGCTAGTCACCCTCGAAAGCATGCCATACTGCCTAAACAGGCCAAATAGACTGGCCTTCTTACAGCTATGGGTGGGGCCTATAATACGATATCACAACCTAACCCCGTAGGCTGCGACTGGGGTCCAACCTTGACCCCCGTATACGTATATATCAGCTATAGTCAAGTTGAATTGTGTGTGATATGATACTATACACAAAAGCCCCAATCAATCAAAACTTTTTCAGGTATATATAGCCCCTTTAATTCGTACCATATCATGAAAGGGCGCGCAAGCCAATAAGGCTACTATAACATAAAAACATTTACAATGTGAGATACAAGCATAGCTGAAACAAACTTATAAACAACCCACATACACATGTCTACATACCTCTAAGAGTTATGAATGATAACATATGGCAGGACAGGGCCTCCACTGTACCTCTGAATAAACAAATGCTGACATCAAATGACTAGCACCAAAAGCTAGGCTCCAGAACAGTGGAGCCCTTCCAATATAGCTGAGCGGAAATCCTAAGATGGAGGATCTCCAAAATGAACATATATACATGCAGGCATGAAACACAGCCTCCCAAAGAACGGGGGGTCAGTACGATATATGTACTGAGTATGTAAAGCATAACGCATCATAACTGAGATAACAACTGAAATAGGGATGCAAGAAATAAATATAACATTTAACAACTTACTGTACCTGCATCTTAGGACATGTAGTTATATAAATTCTCATACACTGAACACGACCCTCTAGTGAACTCAGTATTATCATATCATCGTATATAGCATCATATCATCGTATACGGCATCATCTCATATGTTACAAATACATCATTATATTTTCATATGCATGCCTATATGCTGTATCTGACCCTTTAGTGAGGGACTTGGTAAACAATTATACTATCATAATAATCATACCATAATATATCATACCCGAACCTTTATAGGACTCAGACGTACCCAACACTTTATGGGACTTGGTAAATAATCATGTTATCGTATATCGTACCAGGCCCTTTATGGGAATCGGTCATACCCGGCCCTTTATGCAATTCGGTGAAAGATGTATTAACAGCATGCATGAGTAGAGTAGTGAGTAACTACATGCAATTAACTCATCATTTGAGACTCCTTATAACAATCGTCATGAACTATCATTTGAGGCTCAAAATGATCATCATCTCAAGTCTCCTCTAAAGGCTATTAGGGGCCATATAAAAAGGAGTCTCGAGAATCATAGACTTGCATCAAGATAATGCTACATAGCTTATGCAATCAGAGACATTTATCATCATTAAGTCTTTAGAAATAGGAGCTTACATACTTAGTCACTACTCAACATATAGAAGGCTCGAGGGTAGTAGTTCAACTACTTTAGGACTTATAGCATTCGGGTTAGGACTTCTAGCATTAAGGAGTGAACACCAGTCATTGAACTTCCTCCAAACTCATAGCATATATCAATTCACTTACATTTAAGACATTCCAAAAGAAAGGAGATATAGGCTTTATGTATACTACAATTTATCATAGAAAAGCCTTAAAAAGCAATATCTCAGCTATTACAAGAGTTCTAATACCAAGAAGTGGGTAAGAATTATGAGTCATTCCTAGAGTTTTATGAATAGTATTATCACTACATTTCATATACAAACCACTTATGGCTAAGACATGCCACGAGAAAAGAAGGAGATAAGCTTTACATACTCATCACTTCCTAATGTATAGAAGACTTGAGAAGCCCTAGTTCAATTACTGTAAGAGTGTTTTCATTAAGAAGTAAATGAGGACCGTAAATTACGCTTAGCATTTATGATTAGATTTACCCTCAAGCTCATATCATTCATTACTTAACTTGAAGACATGCCAAAAGAAAAGAAAGGGTAGCTTCACATACCTTTTATCTAGTAATCGTAACCACTCTTGCTTCGTCGCCTTCTAAACCTATTTAACACGAGGTAATACTAACATTAATAACATTTAACTCTCCATATCCTCAAACTAAAACAAGGCATCCATAGGAATCATTTCCTTATGTGCCTTTCTCAAGTAGTTTATTAATCGGTTAAGAAGTTGACGAACATCGGGCAATACTTCCCCTATAACTTGACCTATCCGAACTTCCAATTACATACTTAATTACTAAATCCAACAAAAAACTACATCAGCATGTCATATACAAGTAAACTACTTCAACATTATGCAACACAAACTCCAAACAACTCGCTTAAAACTATGACACCAAAATAGGGTTTTTAATCTCTATTTCATAAAACCTTTTACCACACGAAATGGAGGGTCGTGTGGATAAAACTAGAAGCACCTATTTTGACCCATTTTACATATCTGCAACACACCATAAAACCATCTCCAAAGACAATGCCATAATCACAACAACACTATACAACCTTAACAATTTTAACTTTGCTAGAACGACTTCAATTTCGTTCTCTTACAATGTCCAGCATACTTATACATTTTTGCTAACTCCCAAATTCATGTAACACATGTAATACATTCCTTAACAACATTATTAACTCCACTTTGAAAGGAAAGACCTTACCTTGTCCAAAACATACCAAAACTAGCCTCAGAAGTTCCCTTAACATAATAAAACTTAGCGGACTGTGTATATCACTTCTTTGCTGCCACAAAATGAAATTTTACATTATCAACACCTTCCTTTCATCGTAGTATACCTTAGATATTTAATTCATGGAATGAAATCGAAGAACTCACCTTATTTTCCTCCAAGCCGTGGCTGCCTTTCTTTTTCTCTAACATTTTTTCCTCTCTTTTTTTGGCTAAGTGCAGCTGAAGAATGAGTTATATTTTAGCTTATAACATATATATACACCTCCTTAGGATGTGACATATGGAATCCCCTAGGTGTGACACATGGAAGCACCCTAGGGCACCACCTCAATCATGTGCCCACTCCTTTGATGCCATGTGGCAGTGTGGGACCAACCTTAAGTAGGTGTGTCACCTACTTGGTCCAAGTAGGTGCATCACCTACTTATTCCAAGTAGGTGCATCACCTTCTTGCTTCCGAGTAGGTGCTACACCTCCTTCCATCTCTTCCGTGGGTTCATAATCTCATCTTACTTTAGGAGCCTATGCAATCCTTGTTACGGAAGATCAACATATACTCCAGTAGCTTAAGTATGTAAGATGTCCCAGTTCGTAGCTTACGCAAGTAAGTCGACTCCCACAACTTCTTATTTTGGCCCCTAACTAGTTTCAAATCCTTATAGACCTATTTCCTACCTTCACTTTTATGGGGCCTCAAGTCCTTCCTTCCTTAGAGATATTTGATAATGTTATGGATAACTCAGGTCACAGGACAACTTTTAAGAAGCTTAAGAAGATGTTCCGATGCACAAGGGTACGGGGTATAACTTCCTTCCCCCCTTTAGAACATTCGTCCTCGAATGTTTACTAGTATCATAAGGTCTTACGAGTGCTTTAGGATTCCTCTGTACTAGTTACCGTCCATAGGCCTCTTATTAACCCATATGATCAATTTAAGAGGTAGATTACCTATAGGCATAGGGAATAGGTATAGATATTTCTTTTTAAAAAAAAATTCAGCTTTCCAGGTCATCTCTTTTGTATGCTCATTTCATCACCAGACTTTGACGGGAGTCACGTCCTTAGTTTGCAACCCTCTGATCTGTTAATCCAAGATGGTGATAGGTTGTTCCTCATAGGATAAATTCTCTTTTATGTGGACCTCATCCATAGGGAATATTTTAGGAGGGTTGCTTATATACTTGCGGAGCGTTGATCCGTGAAAATTGAATGTATTGCTTCAAATTTGGTGGTAGGTCCAACTTATAGGTAACTTTGCCTATTCTACGAATGATCTGATAAGTGCCAAGTTTTTCTTTCTTATGGAGTCCCATTACACCTTGCACAGGTGATGCTTTCACGAATACCCAATCCTTAATTTCGACCTCTAAAGGTTGACGTGTATTATCTAAGTATGACTTCTATCGATTGTAGACTATTAATAAGTTCTCCTGAATGAGCTTTACTTTATCAATAGCTTGTTGGCTTATGCTCAGGCCCATTAGTGTACTTTATTAACCTTAAACCAACCAATGGATGCTCTGCCATACGAAGCTTTCTATGATGCCATTTGGATGCTATTATAAGCATCTTCAATAAGTGACAAGTGATCCCTTTAGCTACCTCTGAAGTTAATAATGCAGGCCCACAACATATTTTCTAGCATTTGCATAGTGCGCTCGGCCTGTCCATTAGTCTGGGGGTGAAATGTTACACCAAGATTCACCTATATTCCTCGAAAGTTAGCAATAAATTGAACTTCCCTGTCCGAGGTAATAGATGTAGGGACTTCGTGAAATCCCACTATTCCTCTGATACACAGTCTTGTATAGTCCTCAGTTGACTCAGGGTAAGCTTGTATTACAATCCATATTAATTGTTTTCTATATCCAAGTCAGGATGTTCATCTCCCGTAATAGGCTACCAGGATTCTGATGCTTAACTTTATTTAGGCTGTCATACTATTTATTTTAATCCAACTTGTAATGCTCTAGGCGTGTCCTACTGACCTTTTACTCAAATCTTCTTTCTAGTTCTCTTACCACGCATCATATTGCACCCTTTACATGAATATGTGTGGGAGCTTAAAGCAACTCGGAAGATGCCTTGGAATCACCATACTAGTCTTTATGTAAACCCTTATCATTTCTTACTTCCTTCAGCTGATGTCAGTGCTCCACTCTGGTATTTTTCCTTAATACCGATTATATCTTAATAGTTCTGCCTCAAACCATCTCATACCTTTCTTTAATGTATTCGAACTATGGAAATCACCTTTCTATTACTGACTTTTTATTATCTTTATCAAGTAATCGCTTGATCTTACTCTTAGCACACCAATATTCGTAGGTTTCATAACTATTCTTGTACAATTTGCACAACGTGCATTCAATTCCAATCATAGTTTGTCCTTTTCTAGGCTTACTCTACTTTACGTAGGTCATTGTATTAGCATGCACTTACAATCTCTTTTCCTGCTTGTATATCACAATACCAGTAGTTAGTAACTCCATTACCAACATCTTACCTTTAGTCAAATATAGCCTTACTATCTTTTACAATGTCTCTAAGTTACTCATTATTAGTCCTTTATTATATCCATCCCTTTTTGTATGCATCCCTCCTTTAACGTCATACTATTCGAGGTCCTTACCAACAATCCTCAGCGCTATCTCAGATATCATCCTGGCTTCTATCCATCTATTGCTGGCTTTTAGATCTTGCTAGCTCGTTCCAACATGTGATTTCACTTGAAGTTTAAGTGTTAACCTTAACACTTTGTAATGTCGGTTGGTTTTATCTTAAGCTTCTAGGTCTCATATTCACATGGTATCCTATTCATATTCAATCCCATAGTATAATACTTCTTTTAACTATAACTTGTCACAACTTAGCCCTGTGTATCACTTCAGTCGGTGCCTTAATATCTCAACCTATCAAGATCTACCAGTGTTTTCCAGATTCTTTTTCCATACCAATATTGACCTCCTCATTACTATTTTCATTAGCTCAGCAACAACCTTATTTCTCGAGGTCAACCCTACTCGTAGTTTGGTCAAATCTCATTCTTATTATGGCAAGGCATATTAAAACCCTGTATCTTATTCTCCTTTTATTTCTAGAAAAATTTGGGCAGAGTTTCCTTTGTATTTCTTACTATCTCAAACCTGCATGAAGAAAATGCCAACAATGCCTCACAGGTCCAACATATATATTCATATCATATCATATCATATCGCAGCCACAAAGGGCTTCCAATATCAATAATAGTATAAAATGGTGGACTCACCTCGTGTGTCTATTCGAACTGCACCTGTTACACTTTTCTGTCTACTTTTCCTTTCACCTTTCAACTTTATATGTTAATCGTATTTCCATACCTTACCTGACATATCTCCTACATACCTTTGCTTACCTGCGTCTCTGTAACTTCCAATATTGTTAATTACTTTGTTCTATCAATGATGTCCTACTACTAAAATCACAGATTAGTATGAGAAATTTCATTCCCTATGACTCGGCTCTATCGCAAAATCTTAGATATGAAAGAAAGTAACATTGTAAATGTCCTTTAGCCTCCTATTTATAGATTTGGTGCACAGCACACCGATAGACAAGACTCTACTAGACATGGTCTATAGACACTCCAAGAATGAACTACTCTGATACCACTTCTGTCACGAACCAACCCCATAGGCCACGACTGGGGTCCGACCTGGACCCTTACGTATATATCAGCTATAGTCAAGTTGAACTATGTGTGATATGATACTATACACAAAATCCCCAATCAATCAAAACTTTTTCAGGTATATGTAGCCCCTTTCATTCGTACCATATCATGAAAGGGCACGCAAGCCAACAAGGTTGTTGTAACACAAAAACATTTACAACGCAACATACAGGCATAGCTGAAACAAACTTATAAACAACCCACATACACATGTCTACAGACCTCTAAGAGCTATGAACGGTAACATATGGCGGGACAAGACCCTTGTCGTGCCCCTGAATAAACAAATGCCGACATCAAATGACCAGCACCAAGAGCTAGGTTCCAGAACAGTGGATCCCTTCCAATATAGATGAGTGGAAATCCTAAGCTGGAGGATCTCCAAAATGAACATTTGTACCTGCGGGCATGAAACACAGTCCCTCAGAGAACAGGGGGTCAGTCCAATATGTACTGAATATGTAAAGCATAACGCATTATAACTGAGATAACAACTGAAACAGGGATGCAGGAAACAAATATAACATTTAACAACTCACAAAACCTGCATCTTAAGACATGTAGTCATATACATTCTCAAACACTGTACCCGACCCTCTAGTGAACTAGGTGTTTTCATATTATCGTATATGGCATCATACCATCGTATACGGCATCATCTCATATGTTACAAATATATCATTATATTTTCATATGCACGCCTATATACTATATCCCGCCCTTTAGTGAAGGACTCGGTAAACAATCATACTATCATAATAATCATACCATCATATATCGTACCCGATCCTTTATGGGACTCAGTCATACCTGGCCCTTTATGGGGCTCGGTCATAGCCGGTCCTTTATTGTTACACCCCGTACTTTGGTACCTTAGAATGCTTCTTAAACTTCTCAAGTTTCTGGGAAGGCTCTTAAGTTTCTTAAAAGTTGTTATGTTAGTCGGATAGTTTATAATGCTATCAAATAACTCCAAGGAAAGAAGAACGAAATGCTTCATAATAAGGAAGATTGGAAATAGGGTTATAAAAATTCGAAAGGAGTTGGAGGTCGAGAAATGAGTCTTATGACTCGATTGACTCGCGTAAACTACCAACTTGGAGGTCTTACGTACTTAAGCTACTTGAGTGTGTGTTGAGACTAAGTAGCAAGGAATACATAGGCTCTTAAAGTGTGACGAAATTATGAACCCACGGAAGAGAAATAAGGAAACGACACACCTACTTAAACCAAGTAGGTGATTCACCTACTTGACACATGGCAGCACGTGATAGGTACACATGGCATCACATGAAAGTGACACATAGAAGCAGGTGACACACTATGGGGTGGGCCCCCCCCACCTGCCACGTGGCAGCCATGGATTGGTTGCATAATTGAGGTGGCTGCCTAAGAGTGTGACACGTGTCACCCTTAGGGGATGACATGTGTCACTCTCCAAAAAGATATATATCTATGTGTGGATGACTATTAAGTCATTTTTAGCCAAAAACATGAACAAAAATAGAGAGAAAAATGTGAGAGAAAGAGAGCTCACAACAGCAGCCACAAATTAGAGGAAATTAAGGTAAGTTCTTCACTTTTCTTCCGTGAATTAATTATCTACGGTGTTCCTCAATTATGTGGAGGTGTATATATGTATATTACAATGCCTACGAAACCATATTTTCAGTTCTTCACTTGGAAAACTAAGAGAAACTTAAAGAGAAAACGCTAGGGAGTAGACGTTTTTGGAGGGGACAGTTGTTAGTAATATTGGTATAACTTCTTGTGTATAGCTTAGTTTCGGGTGATTCAATATGTTTTGGAAAGTTATTTCATAGGTATATAACTTTTATTTAGACTTTCAAATCCATTTTTGCTTTTAGATTCATGAAAAAGGGTGATGAAGTGTAGAGGAGGTACTGCCCAGATTTTGTTTTGGAAATCCTACACGGACAGCTGAGGGTATTTTGGGCATATATTTTCGTAAACAATTGCTGTAGGTGTAAGTCAAAATTTTTTGCAACCTTGATACACATTTCTATAACTTTCATTGAGGCCACAAATCCTGTTTCCCTCAATTACCCCAACGAAACTAAGCGACAATATAAGACAGTGGGCTGTCTAGAATTCACGTTTTGATAGGTTTGGCGAGTTTTGGCCAATTTTGGGAAAGGTAAGGTGTTTCCTTTTAATTTTAAGTTTATGGTGTTGTTATATGGTGTATTATACCCCTTTTATGCAGCTGGAAGTTTAAGAATGTCGTAGAAATGCTCGACGTTCGAAATAAACTAAATTGGAATTGCTATAGTTAAATTGTCGTCGAAGGATAGTGTTGTTCGTGTGAGGTGCTGCTACAGGGGTGTGATGTGTTGTTGCGGGGACTAAATATTTTCTAATGTGGGTTAGGGTGCTACTGGTTGAATCCACACGACCCCTCATTGCGTATAATGAAAGGCGTTACAAAATAAAGGCTAGACGCCCTATTGTGCTACCGTATTTTTGAATAAGTCATTCGGAGTTTATGTTGTATATTGTTGGTGTGAATTGCTGTAGGCTGTTGTGTTTGGTTGGATTTAGCTCTTAGGGACCTAATTGGAAATTTGTATAGGGCACATTATAGGGGAGGTGCTGCCCAATTTTCGTCGATGCCTTAGCAAATAACAGAACTAGTCGGGGAAACGACTAAGGAAATAGATTCCATTAATACTAAGGTGCAACCTAAGATGCTGGAAAGTTAAGATTGGTTGATATTCGTATTAATTTCATGTTGAATAGGTTCAAAGGACGACGAGGCGAATGGGATAAAGAGTAACTCATAAGAGATATGTAAAGCTATTCCTTCTTTTGGCATGTTTTGGTATAAATATGTAAAGCCTATCTGTTCTTTCTTTTGGGCATGTGTTAGATCTATATGACAAGTGATATGTGTATGAAGCTTGGTGTAACTCTATTCATGAGCTCTAAACGTGATTCATGATTCATAATTCGTGTTCACTGTTGAATGTTAAGACTCTTAAAGTAGTTAAGCTTCCATTCCTCAAGTCTTCTATATGCTGAGAAGTAGTGTATGTAAAGTTATTCTTCCACTCTTAAAACTCTGAGGGTGAGTAAAGACTCTTGTTCACTTCCTACTGATTAGAACTCCTGTAACAAGTTAAGTCATTACTTTTCAAGTCTTCCATGTGATAGGAAATGGTACATGAAAAGCTTGTCTTTTCCTGCTTCTAGAAAGACTAGACTAAAGGTGCTATAGGACATGGATTTGGATATATCCCCATTTATAGATTCTGGATGTAACTCATGACTTGTACCCACCTTGAAGTAGTTGAACTACGACCCTTGAGCCTTCTATAGGTTGAATAGTATTGGGATGTGTAAGCTCCTATACCTAGGGGATCTTGAACATGCTTGATGATGATATCTACGGGATGTTTGATATGTTACAGAGTTTTATATGCACGTATATGCATTATGATATATATCTGGATCGAGCCGAATGTACCTCGGCATATTTATCTATGTAAGGATCGGGTCGTACGTTCCATGACAGATTATGCCTTATACGGATCGGGCCATCGTACCTCGGCATTATTATGTATTATATGGATCGGGCCATCGTTCATCGGCATTATTATATGACACATGGATCGGGTCGTCGTTCCTCGGCATGTACTTTCTATATACAAGGATCGGGTTGTACGTCCCACAGCGTTAATGGCATATATACACCTATCATGATAGATGATGTGTTTGTAACACCGAGTCCCCGAGCAGGCCAGATACGGTATGTGATAGTGGTATACATGACTTTACTTTGTGAGGTTCAGGTACAGTACCCTATTAAATGTTATACTTGGTTTCCTACATCCTTGGTTCAGTTGTTATCTCAGTTATGTTATGCTTATATACTCAGTACATATATCGTACTGACCCCCCTTTCTTCGGGGGGCTGCATTTCATGCCCGTAGGTATAGATGTTCATTTCAGAGATCTACTAGTGTAGGATTTCCGCTCAGCTATGTTGGAGGTGCTCTACTGTTTTGGGGCCTAGCTTTTGAGTACTATTCCTGCGATGTATATATTTGTTTATGCAGGGGTAAGGCGGGGGCCCTGTCCCGCCATATGATGTCATTCCTATTCTTATAGGTCTGTAGACATATGTATGTGGGTTGTTTAGGAGTTTATTTCGGTTATGCCTATGCGATATTTTGTAAAAGCTGTTATGTTGTGGCAATCTTATCGGCTAGCTTTCCCTTTCATGATATGATGCAAATGAAAGAGGCCACACATGTATGAATATTTTATCACCCACTGGGTTCATGTGTTTGGTTTCTATATCTAGGAGGCTATACGAACATGAAAAAGATTTTTGTGAGGAGTATCATGTTATACATAGTCCAATTTGACTGTAGTCGACAGTTATGTAAATGAGGGGTCTAGGTCGGACCCTAGTCGCGGCCCACGGGGTTGGGTCGTGACATTTATGGGACTCGATCTTACCCGGCCTTTATGGGACTCGGTGAATAATTATGTCATCGTATATCGTACCCAACCCTTTATGGGACTCGATCATACCTGGCCCTTTATGGGACTCGATGAAAGATGTATTAACAGCATATATGAGTAAAGTAATGAGTAACCATATGCAATTAACTCATCATCTGAGACTTGGTATAACAATCATCATGAACTATTATTTGGGGCTCAAAATGATCATCATCTCGTCTCCTCTAAAGGCCATTAGGGGTCATATCAAACGGAGTCTCAAGAATCATAGACTTGCATCAAGATAATGCTACACATCTTATGCAATCATATACATTTACCATCACAGAGTCTTTAGAAATATGAGCTTACATACTTAGTCACTACTCAACATATAGAAGGCTCGAGGGCAGTAGTTCAACTACTTTAGGACTTCTAGCATTCAGGTTAGGACTTCTAGCATTCAGGAGTAAACACAAGTCATGAGTTATTTCCGAAACTTATGGATGGAACTCCCTACAAACTTATATCATATATCAATTCACTTAGATTAAGACATTCCAAAAGAAAGGAGAGATAGGCTTTACGTATACTACCTTTCATCAGAGAGAAGCCTTATAAGGCAATAACTCAGCTATTACAGGAGTTCTAATACCAAGAAGTGGGTAAGCATTATGAGTCATTCCTGGAGTTTTATGAATGGTATTATCACCATATTTCATATAAACCCACTTATGGCTAAGATATTCCAAGAGAAAAGAAGGAGATAAGTTTTAAATACTGCTTTTCAACACGTAGAAGACTTGAAAAACAACTACTCAAATATTGCAGGAATTTTTATATCAAGCAGTGGATAAGAATTATGAATCATACTCGGAGCTTTATGAGTAGATTTGTCCCCACATTTCATATACACATCATACTTACCTCTAAGACACGCCAAGAGAAAGGAAGGATAGCTTTACATACTCATCACTTCCTAACGTATGGAAGGCTTGAGAATCCCTAGTTCAATTACTGTAAGAGTGCTTTCATTAAGAAGTAAATGAGGACCATAAATTATTCTTAGCATTTATGAGTAGATTTACCCTCAAGCTCATATCATTCATTACTTAATTTGAAGACATGCCAAAAGAAAAGAAAGGGTAGCTTCACATACCTTTTATCGAGTAATCGTAACCACTCTTCCTTCGTCGCCTTCTAAACCTATTTAACACAAAGGTAATACTAACATTAATAACCTTCAACTTTCCAGCTCCTCAAACTATAACCAAGCATCTATAGGAATCATTTCCTTATGTGCCTTTCTCAAGTAGTTTATTAATCGGTTAAGAAGTTGA
Source organism: Solanum dulcamara (assembly GCF_947179165.1). Classification (NCBI taxonomy): domain Eukaryota; kingdom Viridiplantae; phylum Streptophyta; class Magnoliopsida; order Solanales; family Solanaceae; genus Solanum; species Solanum dulcamara. The sequence goes on along the minus strand of NC_077247.1, from coordinate 12,945,842 downwards.
CGGACATCGGGCAACACTTTCCCTATAACTTTGTTACACCCCACACTTTTAAACTCATAATGTCTCATAAGTTCCTTAGACATTATCATGTGAGCCGGATACGCTACGACACTATCAAACGACTCTAAGGAAGGGAGAATGTGATACCCCATAGTAGAGAAGGTTGGAAATGGAGTCATAAGAATCCGGAAGGAATTGGAGGCTAAGTAATGAGTCATTGGACTCAATTTACCTACGTAAGCTACTAACTTGGAAGTCCTACATACTTAAGCTATTGGAGTACGTACCAAGCTTGCGTAGCATGGATTACTTAGGCTCTTAAAATAAGACGAGATTATGAACCCGCGAGGAAGGGGAAAAGATGACACGTGGAAGCCAATGGAAGAGTGACACGTGGAAGTACCTCAAGCAAGCAGGTGACCCACCTACTTGGGGGAGGTGGGCCCCACTGCCACGTGGCAGCCTGTCCTTGCTTGCATAGATACGGTGGCCCAATAGGGGTTGGACACGTGTCCCCCTTAGGGACTGACATGTGTCACCTCCTAGGACCACCAATATACATGTATATAATGACTTATCTTCATTTTATACTCACAAAACTGCAGCAGCAAACAAAAGAAAGCAAACGCTAAAGTTGAGAGAAAATAGTGACGGCTTGGAGGAAAAAAATAAGGTAAGTACCGATTTCATTCCGTAAAGTAATTATATAGAATATACCATGATGATATGGAGGTATTAGTAGTATAAAATCATGTCTTGGTGCAGAAAAAATCGTACAGCAAGAAGCCATGGCGTTCAAGTCGCGCTAGAAAAAGTTCCGAGGCACATTTTTTGCTAGTTTTGGCCAATTTCGGGTAAGGTAAGGCTTATCCTTTAAAGTTGGACTTTATGGTGTTATTATAGGGTGTATTACACACCTCTTAGGCTGCTGGAAGTTTAAAAAAATCGTGTAAATGCTCGACGGTAGAAACAATCGCAATTGAAGTCGTCGTAATTAAATTGTAGTCGAAATGAGGCGTTGTGTGTGTGGAGGCTGCTGCTGGTTGTGTGGTGCGTGTTGCAGGGTCTAAATATGTTCTAAATGAGGTGGTGGAGCTTCTGGTTTCAGCCACATGACCCCTCCGCTTCATACGGGTAAAGGTTTTACAAAATGGAAACTAGAAACCCCATTTTGATATCATAATTTCGAGCGAGTCGTTTGGAGGTTATGCTGTATATTGTTGGTGTGAATTACTTAAACGTATGTTGTAGATTGTTGTTTTTGGTTGGATTTAGTATCTAGGGATCTAATTGGAAATTTGGATAGGGCGCATTATAGGGGAGATGCTGCCCAATTTTCGTTAACGTCTTAACCAATTAAAGAACTAGCCGAGGAGACGAACAAGGAAATAGATTCCGTGAATACTAAGGTACAACCTAAGATGCTGGAAAGTTAAGAGTGGTTGATATTATTATTACTTTCATGTTGAATAGTTTCAAAGGACGACGTGGCGAATGGGATAAGGAGTAACTCACAAGAGGTATGTAAAGCTTTCTTTTGGCATGTTTTGGTATAAGTACGTGCAACTATCTTTCTTTCCTTTTGGAAAGTCTTAGCCTTAAGTGAATTGTATGTGGAATGTGGGAATAATTCCATTCCCAGAACTCCAGGTACACCTCATAATCCCAAACTACAGTTAGGTGTTGACACCCCTACAAGAATTGAGCATTGCCTGTTAAGGCTTCTACGTGCTAAAGAGTAGTGTATGGGAAACTATCTTTCCTTTCTCTTGATATGTACTTGGTATGATAATGAGATTATGATGCCATAGTTGTTCACCGAGCCCCAAGATGGGCCAAGTATGAGATATATATATATAATGACCACCTGAAGGAAAGTACAGACTATATAGAGTTTACTCTCTTTCTTTTTTGGCATGTCTTAGTTGTAAGTTAAATATGATGTGAGCTCCGGAGTAACTCCATTCTTATAATATCCTATTTACTTTTGAATGTCGAACTCTGATAGTAGTTGAACTATTTCCCTGGAAACTTCTATATGTTAAAGAGGTACCAAATGTACAGGCTCCAAGTCTTAAAGACTATACGAGACTAAGTGTTTTTGATTCCATAAATGATTTGGCCCTATATTAATACATGTCTAGGGTCCCCGAGATTACTTTTGAGACAGCCCATAATAGCATTTAGAGGAAACTCGAGATGACTACACAGTTACTCAGGTCCTCAAACAAAAGCTTAACTTTCTTATTTTGTCGAGTCTCTGATCATGATTTAAATTGCATATAGTTACTCACTACTCTACTCGTGTATACTGTAACCCTTCTTTCACTGAGTCCCGGGTCGGATACGTTATCATGCACAACTCACTGCATTGTCGACCTAGCCCTTAACTAGAGGGCCGGGTACATATGTATATATATATGATGATGTGTTGTAATAAGGTGGTGATGGCGTTGGGCCTATGATTGTCCTACAGATGTGATTCCATGGATCCCTGAAAGGGCCGGCTATATTATATAAATTGAGCATGCATGCTTTCATGATTCACAGAGTACAGGTACAGGTTTCCAATTTTGATATTTTAGCCCCTACTTCTCTACTTTAGATATGCTTCCAGTGGCATTATGTTATGTTTTACATACTCAGTACATATGTCGTACTGATCCCCTTTTTTTCGGGGCGCTGCATTTCATGCCTGCAGGTACAGGTACAGGTTTTGGGAGTCCGTTATCTTAGGATTCCATTCAGCTCAGTTGGAAGAGGCTCCATTGTATCGAAGCCTAGTTATTTATATGGACTATTGATGTGTAAAATTGTTGTGTCTATTCAGGGGTACGGTGGGGGCCCTATCCCGCCATATGTTGTCGTTAATATTTTTAGAGGTCTGCAGACATGTATATGTGGGTTGTGTATGTCAGTTTGATTCAGCTGGGTCTACATGATATATGATATATGTTATTATGTTATGGTAGCCTTGTCAGTTTGCGTGCCCTGTCATGTTATGATACAAACGAAAAGGCCTATAGGTTTATAAAAATGTTATCGCCTAGTGGGGCTCTGTTACATGATATTATTTTATTTACAGTTCAATTTGACCACAATTAATAGCTAGGTATACGGGGGGTCCAGGTCGGACCCAGTCATGGCTACGGGGTTGGGTCGTAACAGAAGTGGTATCAGAGTAGTTCATCCTTGGATTGTCTGCAGACCGTGTCTAGTAGAGTCTCTATTATCGATGTGTTGCGCGCCACATCCATAAACAGGAAGCTATAGGACATTTAGGATATTACCTTTCTTTCACATCTAAGATCGTGCTTTATATCCGAGTCATAGGAAAATTCCTTATACTAACCTTGGATCTTAACAGAAGGACAACACCAACAGAAGGAAGTAATTGACGACATAGAAAGTTACGAAGCATGCAGGTAAGTAAAGTAAAGCCACGGAAGATATCCGTCGGGTAAGGTATTGAAGTACTATTGAAATGTAAAGTTGAAATCTGAAAGGAAAGCAGACAGGAAGTGCAACAGATGCAGTTTAAAGTTGGACATATGAGGTAAGTCCAGTATTTTTATATTATTGTTGACGTTGAAAGCCCTGTGTGGCTGCGATATGAGATGACATTGAAAGCCCTGTGCGACTGTGATATGATAAGTATTGTTGGCCCTGTGGGCATTGTTGGTATTTTCTGCGTGCTGGTTTTGGGATAGTAATAAGTGTAGAGGAAACTCTGTCGAAATTTTCCCAATACAAGAAGAAGGGAATAAAACATAGTTTATAACATATCTTGGATAGTATACAAGTTGAATCACCTTAAACAAAGACCTAGAGGTCTCAATATTGCATTCTAAAAATGAGAAAGAAGGCTAAAAATTCTAGATTTATAACTCAATGATCTTGTCGCTAAAAGTCATTTTCCATTTAAAAAGGCCTATTTTTTGTTGCTAAAAATCTGCACTAGCAAAACTAGAATTTGCTATTCTGAAAGTGTTCGAACAGACCCTCGAGATTCGTTGGAGACCCTCTAAAAATAAACCAGATATGTTAGCCCAATAAATTTCATATTCTAGATTCAATGGAATTGTTGAATTTTCAAAAAAATATTGTGTTGATATAGAAATACCTCCTCGAGACCCCTTTAGCTAAAACTCAATATTTCACCTAAACATCTAAAATAAAATAAAAAAGACCTCGAGACTTAAACCAAAGGTCCTACTAGACCAAATTTAACATTCCAGAACTAATGGCGCTGATACAATTCTCATATGACATCTAATTCTCCGAATGTTGACCAAAGTAAACTCTTGGCTTTTAAGCTTTCCAACATCTCATCTAAGTGCTCAAACTCACACTGAAAGCCCCGGGACCCAAACAAAAGGCCCTTCTCGAACAAAGAGACATTCCGGAGCTAGATAAAATTATCATCTGAGCACAATTAACAAGAATATTGACCAAGATCAAACTTAAGCCAAAGTTTAAAAGTTAAAACGCCTAATGGCACAAACTTGCATCAAAAGCCTCGGGATCTGAGCAAACCATGGAACTAGCCTGAATTGACCCTTTCAGAGCTAATAAAACTATCATAATTCCATTCTAAGGCTATTTTTCTGGAATTTTTATCAAAGTAGATTGTTCAAACTGCAAGAGCTCCAAAAGACAGAAACTTGCACAAAGCCAAATGAATAAGTCACATCCCAAGCTAGACCCTAGGAATGACACAGCAATCAGGAATCTGAAAGACTCCAACCAAGACTCTTAGCATACATCGCATGCATAAGATACATAAAAATAAAGAAAAAGAGGAAGAAATAACTTAATAGATATCTAAGAATAAAATAAACTCAACACAATGTCCAAAACGGGCTACATCAATATGATCCTCTAAACATACCTCTAAGACTAGACTTGATAGGGTCTTAGAAAAAGCTCCTAGCTCACCTGAATCATAAAGGAAGGTCAAAATAGCAACATCAAAGGAAAAGTCATGTCCTCGATGAATGAGAACTCACCAACTCTCAAGACAACTATATCTACTCTATCCACGAATATGCGAAGCATGAGTATCATCTGTCCCTACATTATAAGAAAATGTAGGCAAAATATGCATTAGTACATAGAAGGTGCTAAGTATGTGAGATATGCATGAACAAGAAGTAGAACATGAGCAATATGGAATAGGATACTTGACCAATATAATGAAGCATGAATAAGGATTAAAAGCATTTGAAATCACATGAATATGGTCAATTTATCGTAAACTTCATAGTAAAACTTACATAAACCTTTTCATTGGTAAAGGTAAATCAACCGATCCAACATCATGAAAATACATCATAATAATACCTCTTTTTAAACCATGATCATAACTTAAACTTGTGGATACTTACCTTTGTAAGCATCCGAATCATGACATCTTGCAAATTTTGAGAAAATCATTCATAATTCATGGTTTTATACTTGAAAACATACTTGAATTATAATACATAGTTTTCATAAATCATACATGAGAATTCATCAAATTCATGATCATAAATCCATAACTCATACTTGAAATTCATGACACAATGCATGGGTCCTTGTAAAACTCATTGAAAAGATGTAAGAATTAATATTATGTATGAATAGATCATTGTAGGTGAATAAAAGCATAATTGATATGACCCAAAGAAAATTGATCAAAACTAGAATTTAGGATAAATTCATGAAAGAGAGAATTGAGAAACCTTTGGGACTGCATGGATGGAAGAAGATCCATGGATGAATTTCCACATACCTGGACTTAAAAGGTTGAATCAACTTCTTCGATGGATGCTTGAAGATTTTGCCCTAGTCTTAGCCTTGGAGAGAGTTGAGAGAAACTTGAGGGAATTAAACTTGTGATTTGGAATAATGAGGGTTTTGGAGGGTTGAAGTCAGTTATAGGATAGGAATTAATCTCCAAAAACATCCAAGTACATAATTAAAATAATGGGAAAGGACCAAAACACCCTTAAATGAAAACTAACAAAGGCACTGGATGGCTACCTTATACGGTCCGTGAAACGCATCACAGACCATAGAGTGGTAAGGGTGAAATCTGGATAACAAGGGAAAACTTGCGGATGGGTTTACGGGCAGTAGAATGCAGATGGGTAATGGAGGCTCTCGTGACAAAACCCCCAATCAATCTACTGAAGCACACTTTTCTACAATTGGGTCTATGGATCGTCGTCTTTTCTATGGGTTATAGAAGGCATCATAAACATAGTCTCATGAGGGTTGAGTTCCACGGACCACCCTACAGTCCGTGAAATGGTCTACAACCCTTAGACCCTATTGTGGACTTCACCTAGCTTTTCTCTTTTCTTTTTCACTTCCACGGGTCCCCTTGTGGATCGTGATTCTTTTTAAGGTCCGTGAACCCTCTTCTCCTTGCCACTATCCAGTTGCCCTTCTATGGTTTGGTCTACATTTCTTAAGACCTTCCATATAAGGTTACTTGACCAACTTCTTCACAAGGCAGGTTCTACGGTTGGTCTCCACGGACCGTGAGCATTTGTATGGTCCGTAAAGGACCTCTGTGGAACAAAAAAAAGCTATAATTTTTGAGATTTTCCTTTTAAACTCCTTTTTCCAACTTTCCAATTTCTAGGGTCTTATATATTTTTACATGTTCTTTAACTCTCCTCTCCTGTAAATGTGTATTCTGATGGAATTTCTTAAGTTTAGGAAGAACTTATTATTGTGATTGAACCAGGAAGCTCCTTCTGGCAGCTTGAGGTAAGCTTAATAATGTTCCACTGCTTTTGATTTTGTGTGTGACCTTACTTTTTTTTGCAGCTAAAGTAATGGTGGAAATAAAGGTGTTTCTCGCAGGCTTTTACTTTTCAAAATTTTGAAGAATTCCAGCTCTTCAATGAAAGATATTGTTCTTATCCCCTTCCCCCCCCCCCCCTCCTTTGCTGGCCTTTTTCTATAAGCTAAATTAGCTAAGGGTAGTAGGCTTAGTCACAGTTAGATAACCTTTATATAGTCAAAACTCTAATTTCTAAATATTGTAGTTGTGTCTCTAGTTTTTTCTTGCACTGACTTAGCATGATGGTTTAATCCTTCTAGTTTTTATTCTCAATGTTGTTATCTGTTGCTTATCTATATTTATGATTGTCTACCTCTACTAGGTATTTCTTTAAAACTCTAAAACTTCATAAGCCCTTTCTAATCTAAAGCCATATTTGCCAAGTATTCAGCTAATTGATTGACCTCTCAAAAATTATGCTTTTTTGAACATTATTATTTGTTCTGATTATTTTTCACGATCCGACCTAGGGACTAGTCATAATACGGTGATTAAAACCTCGAAGGGCTCCAACCAAGCCTCTTTTACATATCATAAGCATACATAAGGTAAAATATAAAAGCAGAAACATCATAAGAGAGTCTAAATCATGAATAGAAATCTAAAAATGTCTTATGACAACACAGACTCAAATATATGTCTAACTAGATTCCTCTAAACATGAGTATGGGAGGGGTCTAAAGATGTCCTTAGCTCACCCTCAATACATGACATAAACAAAATTATTTTAAAAAGAAAATAGTAAGTAACTTGAAACTAGTCTCCGGTCAATGAGGACTCACCACAACACCATCGGATGGAAAACACCTACTAGTTACGTGGACGATTAGGATCTTCAACAACAACCCCTACGTTATGAGATAATGTAGGAAAAAGTATGCATTAGTATATTGGAATGTACTAAGTATGAGGGCATGATATGCAACGTAAATCATGGAATGCAAATGTCAAGTAAAACACATGATAAGTTGGAATACGTAAAGTCATGAGAAAATCATATTGACCAAAACATTTTAAAAAATAAATTCAAAATTATAACATACTTAAGAGATCATACATATATGGGATAGGAACCATAACCGACAATAAGACCATGTGAGCTATAACATGGAATTCGATGATACCCATACCGAGAAGGAGGAGGCTACTTTGCAAAGGTAGACTCCTAATCATGAATATGTGTTATTTATGGATCCACTAGCTAGTCCATAAAGGCAACCTATGGTAGCACATAGTTTATGGGACATGAGGTTGCTACTAAGGCTTTTGGTAGGGGCCCTACCTCAATTCCACTCAATGCTAAGTCAAATCCCATGGAATACATACATAACATAAGATCATAATTTCATATATCATAGTCATGATCATAGGCTTGAAATCATAGAGTAGCTCATTTTCATAACATACTTGTAATGTGAGAATTGTCCTTTCATCGTTATAATTATATTTGCATAATTCATATCGTTAGGCCTTAGGTCACCACATAGGATCCTAAGTCACCTTAATTCATAACCTGCATGAAATTCCATAATTTGAGACATATAATTCATGATCATAATGGAAATACATAGTCATAATTCATACTTTGAAAATTCATGACCATAGCTTGAACTTGAAATTAGGGTATGACATGAATGCATGATCAATTGACTTGAAAATCATGAAATTTACTTGAAGATATGCATGATCATAAAGTTTATATCAACCAATACATAATTCATATAGATAATATCCTTTAGAAGTATAATTCAAAATACTTATAATTTACATCATGAACCCTAAAAATCAAAATAGGAGAATTTATGGAAAAACTATTCAATTTAATTCAATAACCATCAATTTATATCAAAAATAGACTCGTGATCATGCTTTAAATCAAAATTCATGCAATTAGAATAGAGATCACAAAACCCATAAAATACCATACTTTAATTTGATAGAAAACTTTAAGAAATTGATTGGGCTTCATGGATGAAAGGATCCATTAATCAATACCCACATACCTTGAGTGATAACACCAATTAATTTAGAGGAACTTGAGAATTTTGATAGAGAAATTGAGTGAATTTGCTTGAAGTCTTTAATGGAAACCCTTGAGAGCCCTTTTTGTAGAGAGAGAAATATTTGATAGATGAATTGTAGAAGAATGAATAGAATTAGAGGTTTAGGTTAATTTATAGAATTGAATTAGGTCCTAAATATATGTAGGTTCATTAACTAATAATATGGAAAGTCGAAAATGCCCTAAAAAGCCTAAATTCAGCCAGGAAACCTTTCTAGGTCTGCAACGCAGTCTCGTCGAGACCAACTCGGCTAGAACTGCTTCCCAAGTCCGCGACGCGGTCCTATCGCGGACCACACTGTTTTGTGGATTCTTCGAAAATCCTTCTTCTGATCTACATGTCCTAAAAATCCACCGAGACCATTTCTCCACAGGTTTTGACCTACTATTAATTATTCCAAACTCAGATTTTCTAAAAATATTAAGGATAATGCGTTACGTGAGCGGCCTATTTTCAAGGCATTCTTAAGGCACTTATGAGAATTTTGTGAGAATTTTTTTTTTGATTTTTTTGAGGGATGTTCTAATATCTCCCTTTGAAAACATTCGTCTTCGAATGAGATTCAACTAATACAGAAGAGACATGGAAAGAGAATTCAAAATCCGACATAGACATGAGGACACTTTAAAAAATGCATAGAACGTGTATACTTTATACTTAAAGCAAAACATAGTTCTTGAGCAAAATTATTTTCATGAATCATGCATGCATATGAATGACATATGTAATTGAAGCGTAGAAGTTTAATCGATTTGATCATGAGCAACTTAGTATCTTTAGGCTTGAGTGAAAGGAAAGAGATAAGGATATCGCTTCATCATGTCTGATTATGCTTCCCACGTAGCACTCTCTACTTGTTGATTCCTCCACAACACTTTGACATATGCAACGTCTTTATTTCTCAGCCTCTTCACTTGCCGGTCTGAAATCTCAATCGGGACCTCCTCATAAGTCAAACTCTCTCCAATACTCACGTTCTCCCTTGGTATAATAGAATTTGGATCACCCACAAATTTCCTCAACATTGACACATGAAATACCAGATGAACCAAAGCCAACTCAAGTGGCAAGTCTAACCCATATGATATCTTGCCAATGCGCTTCAATATCCTAAACGGTCCTATATATCTAGGGCTCAACTTCTCTTTCTTACCAATCCGCATTACCTCTTTTATAGGTAAAATCTTCAAATACACCATATCATCCATATCAAATTCAAGCTCTCTCCTCCTAGTGTCCGAATAGGACTTTTAACGACTTTGAGCTATTTTCAATTTTTCTCTTATGAGCCTTACTTTCTCCATTGCATCAATTATCAAATCTGGACCAATTAATGCCATCTAACCAACTTCAAACCACCCCATCGAAGACCTACATCTTCTCCCATACAAGGCTTCAAAAGGAGCCATTTGGATGCTAGAGTGATAACTATTATTAAAAGCAAACTCAATCAATGGCAAATGGTCATCCCAACTTCCTCTAAGGCCAATCACATATGCCCTTAACAGATCCTCTAAGGTTTGAATTGTTTTCTTGGCTTGCCCATCGGTTTGAGGATGGAAAGCGGTACTTAGCTTGACTTTAGTACCAAGACCATTTTGAAATGAATTCCAAAAATGTGAACTAAATTGAGTACCTCTATTCGATATAATCGACAAAGGAACACCATGAAGTTTCACAAGTTCACGAATGTACAACTTAGCATAGTCTTCGTCACCATAAGAAGTTTTGACCAGTAGAAAATGCGCCAATTTGGTCATTCGGTCCATGATGACCCAAATAGAATCATGTTATCTTCTAGTACGAGGCAAACCCATGACAAAGTCCATATTCACATCTTCCCACTTCCATGTAGGAATTTCAATTTTTTGAGCTAGACCTCCCAGCCTTTGATGTTCAACTTTCACTTGTTGGCAATTAGGAAACTTAGCCATAAATTCTGCTATGTCCTTCTTCATGCCATTCCACCAATACACTTCTCTCAAGTCACGATACATCTTGGTGGAAATCAGATGAATTGAATACCGAGAACTATGGGCCTCATTCAATATCAACTATCTTATTCCATCAACAATTTTAACACAAAACCGACCTTGGTAACGTAGTACCCTATCTTCTCCTAGGGATAAAGCCTCAACAGACTTTTTGGCGACGGACTTCTTCAATTTGACCAAAGTTGGATCATTGTCTTGCTTGGCCTTGACTTCTGCCGCAAGAGACAATTCTGAAACATTATGTATAAGAACGCCTGCATCATTGGAATCAACCAAACGCACTCCTAAATGTGCCAATCTATGGACCTGTTTAACCAATTCCCTTTTACCTTCCTCAACATATGTGATACTACCTATAGACAACCGACTAAGAGCATTCGCTACAATATTTGCCTTACCCGGATGGTAAAATATGCTTATGTCAAGTATTTTAGGAGTTCAAGCCACCTCCTTTGCCTAAGATTTAATTCCTTTTGACTAAACACATATTACAAACTTCTGTGGTCGGTAAACACATTAACATGAACCCCATAAAGATAATGGCACCAAATTTTCAATACAAACACAACCGTCGCAACTTCAAGATCATGGGTTGGATAGTTTCTTTCATGTACTTGAAGTTGCCTAGAGGCATAGGCTATAACCTTAACATGTTGCATCAAGACACAATCCAAACCAACACGCAAAGCATTAAAATAAACAAAAAACCCATCTGAACCATCGGGCAATGTCAAAATAGGAGCTGACGTAAGACGATCTTTCAATATTTAGAAAATTTTCTCACATTCTTCCGACCATTAAAATTTTGCCTTCTTTAATGTCAACTTAGTTAAAGGCAAAACAATAGATGAGAACCCTTCAACAAACCTTTTGTAGTAACAGGCTAAGCCCAAGAAGCTTCTGATGTCCGAAGGAGATAATGGTCTAGGCTAATTTTTAACTGCCTCTGTTTTCTTTGGATCTACATTAGTCCTATCATCGGACACCACATGGCCAAGAAATGCAACTTCTCTTAGCCAAAATTTTCACTTACTAAATTTAACATAGTTTCTTTTCCCTCAATGTGTGCAACACAATCCTTAAGTGATCCATATGATCTTCCTCATTTCAAAAGTAAATCAAGATGTAATCAATAAACACCACTACAAACATATCCAAATATGGCTTGAAAATATGATTCGTCAAATCCATGAATATAGCGAGAGCATTTTTCAACCCAAATGACATTACTACAAATTCAAAGTGACCATACCTTATCTGAAAGGCTGTCTTGGGAATATCACACTCCCTTACCCGCAATTGATGATAACCGAAACCGAGGTCAATAATAGAAAAATAGCTTTCTCCTTGTAATTGATCAAATAAGTCATCTATCCTTAAGATTGGATATTTTTTCTTTATGGTGAATTTATTCAATTGTCGGTAGTCTATACACATTTGGAGTGACCCATCTTTCTTTCTAACAAATAACACGGGAGCAAACCAAGGTGAAATACTTGGTCTTATAAAACCCTTATCCAACAAATCCTTCAATTGTTCTTTCAACTCCTTAAGTTCTACCGGAGCAATATGGTAAGGAGGAATAGAGATAGGTTGGGTATCGGGAAGGAGATCTATACCAAAGTCAATCTCCCTTTTGGGAGGAATATTGGGAAAATCATCAGGAAACACATCGGAGAACTCATTAACTATAGGGACAGACTCAAGAGTAGGAGTTTTGGAATCAATCTCCCTACCTCACACAATATGATAAATGCACCCTTTGGAAATTATTTTCTAGGCCTTAATACATGAGATGAATCGACCCTTAACCACTAAATCATTACCCTTCCATTCAAGAATAGGCTCATTAGGGAAGTGAAACTTAACCACATGAGTTCTACAATATATAGATGCAGAAGCGGCATGTAACCAATCCATACCAAGAATAATGTCGAAATCAGTCATATCAAGTTCAATAAGGTCACGCGGAATAACTTTGTACAAGATCCATACGGGATAATTGCTATAAGCTCTCTAGGCTAATATCGAGCCACCAATGGGAGTATAAACCGAGAAAGGTTCTATTAACACTTCGGGGCACACATCAAACCTCATAGCAATGTAAGGAGTAACATAAGACAAGTTGGCACCCAAATCAAGAAATGCATATACATCAAAGTTAAAGACTCGTAACATACCCATGACCACATCGGGAGACTCATCAACCTCTTGCCTATCATAAAGAGCATAGAAGTGATTGTTGCATTATCCACCCTTAGGTTGAGCTTGGGCGCCTTGTTGTATTTGGCCTCATATAGGACGACCATATACATCCTTGTTGGCTACAAGAGGGCACTCAGGTCGTTTATGGCCCATCTTGCCATATTCATAGCAAGCACCCGTTCCGATCAAGCACTTTTCTCCATGATTCCTTCCACACTTTGCACATTTTGGAAGAGAAGGGTTACTAGCATTTGCACTTCCTTCTCCTTGAGCTTTAGGGTATGGCACCCTATCCTTAGCAAACTTCTTCCCTGAGTTTTGGCATTGATGAAAACGTCTACTGCTACAAATAGTCCTAGCATTGGAGAACCCACCTTCATACTGGGCCCTCTTAGAATCCCTCATCCTTATTTTCTTGAGCTTTTCTCGTTCAATTTGTTCGGAAAAATTCATAAGCTGAGATATGTCCATCTCCTTAACAAGCATAGTGGTGCGACATTCCTTGGCAACCAAGTCGGACACCCTTGATATGAATTTACTCATTTGGGCACATGGATCGACAACCATTGAAGGAGCATACTTAGATAGCTTAGTAAACTTGAGGGCATAGTCCCTCATCCCCATATTGCCTGGTCAAAGATTTATGAACTCCAACACTTTAGTCTCCCTTAATTCAAGAGGGAAAACGTGATCAAGGAAAGCAAGTTTGAAAGCTTCCAATTCGACAGGACCTTCATCTACTCTCTCCAACTTCCATTGAGTGTACCATAGTTGAGCAATATCTTTGAGTTGGTATGCCGCCAACTCCACTTTTTCTTCCAAAGTCACCCCTATAATACTCACTATCTTGTAGACCTCATCATTGAACTCTTGAGGATCCTCATCAACCTTTTATCCATGAAACTCTGGAGGATTCATTCGTGCAAAGTCCATTACTCTTGAGGATGGAGTAGGAACATTAGGAGGAGCCACGACACCTTGGTTGGTCACCACTTTAGCTAGCATAGTGATAGCATTTTAGAATTCCGCATGAGTTACTTGGTCCGATAGAGGACCATTATCTTGAGGATACGGGGGAGCTTGGGCTTCATTAACACTCTCTCCCCTTGGAAATGGTGGTTTTTTTGGAGCCATGTTTCTAAAAATCGCAAAGAAAGACTATTAGGGAAAGAAAGTCTTAACATAAACTTTATAGCACGACATGGATCATGAAAGAGGTGAGGATTTCTAAAATACCTCATTTCCTTCTACTCATAAGTGTGGTACGCTCAAACCCATGAATAAGACTCTACTTGACGCGGCATGTTGAACACCCTTGGACACTTGGAAAACCTTGTGCTCTGATATCATGTTTTTTACTACCCGACCTAGGACCTAGTCATAAAATAACGATCAAAACCCTGAAGGGCTCCAACCAAGCCTCTTGTACATATAATAAGCATATATAAGGTAAAATATAAAAGCGAAAATATCATAAAAGAGTCTAAATCATGAATAGAAATCTAAAAATGTCTTTTGACAATATAGATTCAAACATATGTCCAACTAGATGCCTCTAAACATGAGTATGGTAGGGGCTAAGACATGTACTTAGCTCACCCTCAATACACGACGTAAATAAAAAAAATTGAAAAGAAAATAGTAAGTAACTTGAAACTAGTCCCCGATCAATGAGGACTCACCATAACACCGTCAGATGGAAAACACTTACTAGTTATATGGACGGTTAGGACCTTCAACCTCTATATTATGAGACAATGTAGGCAAAAGTATGCATTAGTATGTTGGAATGTACTAAGTATGATGGCATGACATATAATGTAAATCATAGAATGCAAAGGTCAAGTAAAACACATGATAAGTTGGAATACGTAAAGTCATGAGAAAATTAATATGACTAAAGCCTTTAAAAATATGAATTCGAAATCATAACATACTCAAAAGATCATAGATATATGGGATAGGAACCATAACCGACAATAAGACCATGTGAGCTATAACATGGAATTCTATGATACCTACATCGAGAAGGAGGAGGCTACTTTGTCAAGATAGACTCTTAATCATGAACATGTGTTAGTTGTGGATCCACTAGCTAGGCCATGAAGGCAACCTATGATGGCACATAGTTTATGGGACATGAGGATGCTACTAAGGATTTTCGTAGGGCCCCCACCTCAATTCCACTCAATGCTAAGTCAAATCCCATAGAATACATACATAACATAAGATCATAATTTCATATATCATAGTCATGATCATAGGCTTGAAATCATAGAGTAGCTCATTTTCATAACGTACTTGTAATGTGAGAATTGTCCTTTCATCATTACAATTATATTTGCATAATTCATATCGTTAGGCATTAGGTCACCACATAGGATCCTAAGTCACCTTAATTCATAACCTGCATGAAATTCCATAATTTGAGACATATAATTCATGATCATAATGGAAATACATAGTCATAATTCATACTTTGAAAATTCATGACCATAGTTTGAACTTGAAATTAGGGTATTATATGAATGCATGATCAATTGACTTGAAAATCATGAAATTTACTGGAAGATATGAATGATCATAAACTTTATATCAGTCAATACATAATTCATATAGATAATATCCTTTAGAAGTATAATTCAAAATACTTATAATTTACATCATGAACCCTAGAAATTAAAATAGGAGAATTTATGGAAAAACTATTCAATTTAATTCAATAACCATCAATTTATATCAAAAATAGACTCGTGATCATGCTTTAAATCAAAATTCATGCAATTAGAATAGAGATCACAAAACCCATAAAATACCATACTTTAATTTGATAGAAAACCTTAAGAAATTGATTGGGCTTCATGGATGAAAGGATCCATTAATCAATACCCACATACCTTGAGTGATAACACCAATTAATTTAGAGGAACTTGAGAATTTTGATGGAGAAATTGAGTGAATTTGCTTGAAGTCTTTAATGGAAACCCTTGAGAGCCTTTTTTGTAGAGAGAGAAATATTTGATAGATGAATTGTAGAAGAATAAATAGAATTAGAGGTTTAGGTTAATTTATAGAATAGAATTAGGTCCTAAATATATCTAGGTTCATTAACTAATAATATGGAAAGTCAAAAATACCCTAAAAAGCCTAAATTCAGCCAGGAAACCTCTCTAGGTCCACGACGCAGTCTCGTCGAGACCAACTCGGCTGGAACTGCTTCCCAAGTCTGCGACATGGTCCTATCGCAGACCATACTATTTTGTGGACTCTTCGAAAATACTTCTTCTGATCTACGTGTCCTAAAAATCCACCGAGACCATTTTCCCACAGGTTTTGACCCACTATTAATTATTCTGAACTCATATTTTCCAAAAAGATTAAGGATAATGTGTTACGTGAGTGGCCTATTTTCAATATATTTTTAAGGCACTTATGAGCATTTTGGGAGTATTGTTTTTATTTTTATGAGGGATGTTACATTATTTGAATGTCTTCTATCTTGTTTGCATGCGCCCATAGTATTTTCCATAGTTTTAACAATTTGTTTTTGAGAGTTAGAGATTCAATCTCAAGATCAATATCATTAAACTTTTGAGAAACACAATAATATACTAGTTTCCATGCATCCCTAATCTCAACTTCCATGTTGGTAGCTTCACCTATGTCATGTTCTTCAGCATATAGTAAATCTCTTATGATGTCCCTAATGCTGAAACCAATTGAACTTTGACCAGGGTCTCCTTTAAAAGCTCCATTTCTATTACATTTCACCCATTCAACAATTGGTAGTTCCCACTTCACTATCAAATAATTAAGTGTTGGTTGATATGCATGCACCTTTATAATCACCTTCTACCAATCTTGATCAAAACTCTTTATCCACGGATATTTCATTTTGATCGGTAGCTTGATAGTTTTTCAACATTGCACTACCATCCTTGCAAATGTTACTTATTTTTCATATTTTCTCGTACTCCTCCTCTTCCACAGCTCCCACATAATAATAGTTGAATCTGTCTTGAAAATTTGCCTCAGCTTATACTTGCATAGCCAATTCCACTAGGTAGCTATTAGATGTTACAAATTTTATTCTTCTATATTGAACTTTCATAAGAAGCAAACAACTTCCATAGCTTTTGGGCAATGGGAGCTATTAGAAAAAAGATGGTGCATTATCTCCTCTTCTTCCTTATCACATTAATAACATTTGGTCACCATGTTTACCCCGATTCTCTTAAGAATATCATCCATATGAATTCTACTCCTCCTCACCCTCCACAAGAAAAATAATATTTTAAATGATAGTCCCTTGGTCAAAATGCTTTCCATCCAGTCCCTCTCCTCCCTTTTCCTTCTTATCTTCTGAAAGGTTGAATTAACACTAAAATTCCATTGAGCATTTACCATCCACTAAGTCTTATCATGTACTTATTTTGATAGATTAGGATTAATATTCCCCACAGTGTATTCAACCATTTCTACAGAAATAAGTTGTTCTAGTTAGTATACATTCCATTGCACATTATCTATCAAATCCTTTACCTCCAATTCTTCTTCAACTTCCTGTGATTCTGTGTAGTATAGTGCGTCATGTTTTGTCTAATTATCCATGTAGAAATTTGTAGTTCCTTTTATTTATTGTCATCATATCTCCTTCTCTATTTCTTTCCTAATTTTCAGCATTTTTCTCCATATCTGGGATGCACCCCTGTTTTATGCCATTAGAGGATAATGTTTTTTGTATTATTTATTCCACTTGCAGGCACTCCATAATGATGACTTGAAACCTTGAAATTCCACCACGGTTTTGCAAACAAAGCATTGGATATCATGAAGTTATATGAATACTATCCCACTATCTTTCTTAGGATAACACACTCTGACCAAGCCACTCAATGTTTGCCTATGACGCCATCATGACTATCCCAGAAGAACTTAGCAAATATCTAGTGAATATAATCAATAACCTCTTTTGGAGGATTCATTGTAGATAACATGTATATAGGCATACACAGTAGGACATGATTTATCAGAATGACTTTTCCTCCAAAATGTCAAGAATCTTTTCTTCCATGTAAAAACTCTTGCTACTACCTTTTTATTAGACCTTTTGTAACACACCAAAATATTATGAATTAGTTTAGTTCAAAAAGCTCAGAAGAAAGTTAGAAATTTTCCTAAGATTTTTGACCCACGCAGTACCTATAGACCGTAGGTAGAGTTATGGGTGTAGGTAGGGCTAGTAAGTAACACCCAGCCTTAGTTAGCATTCATTAATCTTTAAACTCCTTCTATGAGTGGCTTCTATGACTCATAGGAGTTCTATAGATCATATGTGGTACTTGTACAAGAGACTCAGATACTAAGAATTCATGGTATACAGGATGAACAGGGTTTATGGTCGGTAAAAGGGTCTATGACCTATAAAAGAGACTCATTGGACCACCCTGCAATTCTAGTAGCTCTCCTAACTGTGACAACTTTCTATGAGCAGGGGATATAACTTGTAAAAGGGGTCCGTAGACCAACTTTTAAAGAAACAACCCTCAGTACTTTCCTATATGAGTTAGTAGATGATTTGTAGTTAGGATGACGATCCGTAGATAGAGTTCGCAGGTCCAAACTTCAGAGACTCAGAATTTAGCATAACTTTCTATGACCAGTCTTCTATGGCCCATAAAAGGTTCTATAGTTCGTAAGTCAACTCGTAGATAGCCCAAATTCAGTTTTAATAAAGGTTAGTTTGGTCTTTTCCCATGCTTTCCAAACTAAAACTATGATGTTGTGGGACTAAATGATTTCCCTTATTAGTAGTACCCTACAAGCTTTTCCTCTTATAATTCCTTTCAAGACTTAAAGAACCAAGAGGAGAAAAGGCTAGGGTTCAAGCATATCCATAGAGTTCTTCAACTTTCGTAGAGAACATCGTCCTTCTAGGTATGTAAGGCTAATCACAGCATTAGATAAATCCATCCTCACACCCTACATCTTGATTAAATTAGTACTTGTTCAATTTTAAGTTCTAACATAATTCTATTGAGTTTTTGAATAATATATGATTCATATTATTGAATCCTATGTATGTTTAATTAGATTATGCTTATTCATGTAATTTTCATTCTTGATTATTGTTCATGCCTAGTTTCAGATGAACCCTAATTGAGTTATTACATTGCATATTATTGAAGAGAGTGTATTTTCATGTTTGAGAAAAGATGAATTTTGATGGAATATGAGTGTTCCAAGTGCATACATTACTTGAGTTTATGAAGCTGTAAATTATTGATTTATGCATGAATTTACCAAGTCTAAATAAGTTAGAGTATCAATCATAAATGATATTTTTGAGAAAGAGTTAAAGGGGACACGAGTAGTCTTAAATGCATACTAATTTTAAAAGAGAAAGCATAAAGAGTTGAGAAGAGTTTGAGTTGATCAAAGTAAAGTCCAATGAGACTAAATGAATATATTTTGAGTATTTTCACTCAGGATTATTGCATATTTTTATGAGTAGTATTGACCACCGAATTGGGTAAGAGTTTAGATGACTCAAACCTCAAAAACTACATAACCAGTGTAGGATAGGATCATGTTGTTTGTTCAGGCGACTCCTCACTTTAGTCTTTAATATGAACTTTTATATAGATCCATTAGTTAAGTTTGTATCTCTTATCCTGGAAAGATAATGGATGGATCTGGCAACGAGACAGCATATTGTATCATCATGAGACTCATAGTAATGATTTTTGGTTAGAGAAACTCCCCATGAAGTGAAGATACTATATCATTTTGAGTTGCATTCATTGTTTTTAAATCATTTTAAAGCTTTAAAGTTTTCATTATACTTGCATGCTTTACTTTCAGTCAATTATTTTTGTATTCAGTGAGAATGTTTCCCTTCAGCTACTTTGCATACCGTACATTCCATGTACTGAAGTCATTCAACACTGCATCATTTTATGATTGCTGATACAGGTGTTAGAGATCCTCAATAGGCACATCGTCGAAGGTCACATTCATCCATCCTTTGGTGAGACCTCCTAGCTTTCAGGGGAACTCTATTTAGTTCATTTATTATTTATTATTAGTCATTTGAGGTAGCCTTAGGCCTATCCCAGTACCTATTTTTAGTACTTAGAGGCTTCATAGATAGACACATAGATAGACTAAAAAGTTAATTAAGTTGTTTTAGAGATTATGTTTTAAATATTCTTCTAAATATTTTGGAGTATTTTAGACTTATATTTGAGAAGCAATATTCTTAGACTTTTCATACCTATATTGTTAAGATATTATGACTAAGTTGAGTCTGCTATTGAGAATTTAGCAAGGCCAAGGGTTCGCTTGAGGCTAGTAATAGTTTTGAGTGCCATCCACACCTAGGGTGTAGACTCAAGACATGAAAAACTTGGTATTGGAGAAAGGCTCAAGAGTCTTAGGATGCCTATGAAGATGTGTCTAGTAGAGTATTCCTTATTAGTGTGAAGTATGCCACATCTATAATAGGGAGTCTACAAGACTTTAGGAATTGTCTCGCTTCTTTCATTTTCTAAATTTGTACAAAGGGGTACAACTTTAGGGATAGGCGGAGGTTCAAACCATCTGTTTGCTATGGCTAGTTGTAAAGATCAAGAGAACTCACCATACGTCATCACTGGCATACTTAAAGTCCTTTCTTTTGATGTTTATGACTTACTTAATCTAGGTGAAACTGTCTTTTGTGACTTCTTATATACTTGTGGAGTTCGGAATTCATCTTGAACATCTTCTACAATCTTTCAGTGTTTCTACTCCTATTGGTGAGTGTATTCTAATAAAAAGAGTCTATCTCTATTCCGCTATATAGAATAGCTCCAGCCATGTTGAAAGAGCCAAAAGAGCAGTTGAAAGATATTCTCAATAATGGTTTCATTAGACTGAATTTCTCATTTTGGGCCACTTATGTTCTATTCATGCAAAAGAAAGATGATTTCCTTAGAATGTGCATTCACTACCGCCAGTTGAACAAGGTCACCATAAATAATAAGTACCTTCTTCCTAGAATTGATCACCTATTCGACCAACTTCAGGGTGTCACTCATTTCTCTAAGATAGACCTTAGATCAAGCTATCATCAATTTAAACTAAGAGAAAGTGATATTTTAAAGATAGCCTGCAGAACCCATTATTGTCACCATGGGTTTCTTGTAATGTCTTTTGTTTTGACTAACTCTCCTGTAGCATTCATGGATCTTATGAAAAAGTGTTTAAGCAGTACAAAGACATATTTGTTATCATATTCATCGATAACATTATGATCTATTCTAGAAATGAGGAGAAGCATACCAACCATCTCAAAATTATTCTCCAAACTCTCAAGGTTAGTGAGTTGTATGTTAAATTTTCCAAGTGTGAGTTTTTTTTGAATATGTGGCATTCCAAGGCCACATTATTTCTATTGAACATATCCGAGTTGATTCGCAAATGATAGAGGCCAGTAAGAATTGACCCAAATCAACATCCCCAACAAGTTTGGCCATTTATTACAGAAGGTTTTTATAGTGGTTCTCATCCATATCATGTATATAGAAGTTGACTCAAAAGAATACCAAGTTCTAATAGTATGATGTGAGTGAAAAAAGTTTTCAGGAGTTGAAAACTAGATTGACTACTACTCCAATGTTGCCCCTCCCCGAGGGAATATATTATTTTGCTATTTACTGTGTTGCATCTAGAGTTGGATTGGGTTATGTGTTAATGCAAAGAGGTAAAGTTATAGCTTATGCTTTCAGATAGCTTAAGATCCATGAGAGGAACTATCCGACTCATGTCATCTAGTTTGAAGCAGCGGTATTCGCTCTCAAGATATAACATCACTATCTATATGGTGTACATGTGGTGTGTTAACTGACTACTAAGTATTCAATATGTTTTTAGTCAGAATGAACTGAACCTGAGGTAGAGGAGATGGCCTTAGTTTCTTAAAGTCTATTATATGAGCATTCTCTATCACCCAGGTAAAGCTAATGTTGTTGTTGATATTCTTAGTAGGTTATCCATGGGGAAACTGCTCATATAGAGGATGAAAAGAAGTAGTTGTCTAAGCAAGTGCACATACTTGCACATTTGGGAGTTCATCTTGTGGACTCAAATAAAGGTGGTATCATTTTTTAGAATAGGGTTGAATCTTCACTAGTGGTGGAAGTAAAGGAAAATCAAGACTAAGGCCCCATCCTACTTCAGTTAAAGGAATATGTTTAAAAGCAGAAAGTGATGGTTTTTTTATAAGAGGGAAATGGTGTATTGAGATACCAAGGTAGATTGTGTCTTCCAAATATTGATAGTCTTCGAGATAGAATCATGGTAGAGGCCCATAGCTCTAGATATTAATTCATTCGGGTTCCACAAAAATGTACCATGACTTGAGAGAAGTCCATTGGTGGTTTGGCATGAAGAGAGACATTGTAGACTTTATTTCTAAGTGCTCGAATTGTTAATAAGTCGAGTTGAGCATCAAAGGCCTTGTGGTGTGGCGCAGAATGTACAACTTCTAGAGTGTAAATGGGATAAAAATAAATATAGATTTTATTAAAGGCTTATCGTGATCTCACCGATAACATGATTCAATTTGGTTGATTGTAGATTGAATGATTAAATCACCCCACTTCCTACCAATTAAGACTACAGACTTAATCGAGGACTATGCCAGATTGTACATTCGTGAGATATTCAGACTTCATAGAATTTTGTTATCTATCATTTCAGAGAGAGGATCTAAATTCACTGCCCAAGTTTGGAAGTCATTTCAGAAAATTCTAGGCTCGAAGGTAAATCTTAGTACCGCCTTCCATTCCCAGCTAGATGGTCAAGTGGAGCATACGATTCATACTCTTAAAGACATATTGAGAGCTAGTGTCATTGACTTTAAAGATAATTCAGATGATCACTTGCCTCTTACAGATTTTGTGTACAACAATAGTTATCACTTAAGTATCCACTTGGCTCCTTGTGAAGTTGTTTATGGAAGGAGATGTAGATCACCAATTGGTTAGTTTGAATTTGGTGAAGCTGAATTGATAGGGACATATATGGTTCATCAAGCTATGGAAAATATGAAGCTCATCCAATAGAGGTTGAAAACCATGCAAAGTCATCAAAAGTTCAACACTGATGTTAGGAGAAGAGACTTAGAGGTTTAGATGAATGATTGGGTATATTTAAAGGTTTCACCCATGGACGGTCTTATGAGTTTCTAGAGGAAATAGAAGCTTGGTCCCTATTACATTTGTAAGATTCTAAAAGTTGGAAAGATAGAAAATAAGGTTTAGAGGATGATTTCTCATAACAATTTAGCTTTTGGCACTATGTGGTCTTTATGAGACCCACTACGGGCTGTGAAGAGGACCGCGGGTCATGAAGGGCCACTATGTTCCACGCCTAGCCAAATGGGTTCCTAAGGTGAAGACCATGATAGGACACCACGACCTATAGTGTGGTCCATAGACCGTTATGGCCTCTATGGTGAGCTTATATGCAGACTTCCTATCAGGATCATCTTCACGACCCAATCTAAAGGACCATAGAGGTCTCCTTGGAGGAAGCCCTGAAACTTTTCTTGCTACCCCCTAAAGATTCGAGGTCAAGTCCCATATCAAGGACGGACACAATGGTTCGTATTGCATGTCATGGTATGTGGTGTGTCTCATGGTGGGGCACCCCTTTTCAAAAAAGCTAAGTGTCTCGTGGTAGGCACCCCCTTTTTGGAAAAGCTAAGTCCCTCACCATAATGAGGACCATGGCCCGTATTGGCCTCCACGGGTCATGGTGATACTTCATTTTGGGGTTATATTGGACTTTTCTCTATATTTCATTAATGGATATGGATGATTTTTTGGACTAGATTCTTACCTATTAACTACACAACTCCCAAACTCCACTCTAAACACAACTCCCAAAATCCAAAACCTTCTCTCCCAAGTTTTCTCTTAAAGGTCTTCTTCTTCCTCAAGCAATTAAAGGGATTCCTTCAAGGTCAAGCTTCCATTCTTCTCAAATTAGGGATCATAAAGGTTAAGGTATATGGTACTTCATCCATGGGCTCCTTTCACTCATGGAATCCCAAAGATTTCTTCTAAGTTCTCTTATGATTTTTTTAATTAAAAGCCCTAATTTTATGATTTGGATTGAGTCTTCTCAATTATGATATATTTTAATATTATTAGCCTAATTATGCATAATTCACATCATATTGCATGATATCAAATTGAATTTTAATGACTCATACTACATACTAGTTTTAAGTATGATTTATGAAATATGATCATGATTTTCAAGTTATTTCAATGAAAGCTTTATGAACGAGTTTTAAGATGCTTTATGCAAAGAAGTTTATTAATGCCTTATGAAAGTTCATGAATAATGTTTTAATGATGTTTCAAGAAAGTTTATGAGAAATGGTGACTTGAAATTTTTGAAGGTGACTCAAGACTCTAATGAAAGTGTGACTTAAGTTCCTTAATGAGAAAGGTGACTTAAGACCCTAAAGATGTTTTGTGGAAGACCTAGACCCACATTAAATGAATCATATGATAATGAGATATTCCTATGAACAAGTTTCTATGAATTATGATTATGAAAATCTTATGATTATGACAAGTATGATTTTGATAATATGAAATGTCATGTATTCTGTGGGATGATTTACTAAGCACTGAGTGGACTTTGAGGTGGGGGCTTAACCTAACCCTGGTAGCAACCTCTAGTCTCTTAAACTATGTTGCCACCATAGGTTTACCAATATGGCCTAGTTAGTAGAACCACATATAGCACATGATGATAATAATTGGACGGCGCCTACCTTGGCAAGTAGCCTCTCCCTTCTCAATGTGGGGATCATAGGATTTCATGTAATAGCTCACATGGTCCTAGTGTCAGTTATGGTTATCTCCCACATATGTAAGTTCTTATGATGATTATGATATTTTGATGCATTGACCAATGAGGGAAATGTTTTAATGTTCTCACGACTTTACTCATATTTTAATTAAATTGATCTTGCATACATGATTGATATTGCCTATGTCCTATGTCTATTGTTCATGCATCTTCTCACATACTTACTGCATTCCATGTACTAACGCACACTTTTTGCCTACATTTTATCATTATAAAAGGTTTGGCGAGCCTGTTCATCCTGCTCCCACTTGGGACTACAATTATACTGTTGTTGATTCCTCATATTCCAAGGATGAGTCATTTTATTTCTTATGAGTTTATGACTTTACTTCTTTTACCTTTTATATTGAGTGATCTAAGAGATTGTCTTACGCCCACATCTAGACTAGTAGAGGCATGTTAGATGTTCATTGGAGTCTATGTTGTCTCTTATTCTGCATTTTGAGACTCATGTTCTATTTGAGATGTTACTTTCGTATCTTGATTTAGCTTTATTATTTATGTACCTTATGTATACTCTAGAATTTTATGCTAAGAGGCTTTGTTGGGGTCATTCGAGATTCTAATCGTCGTGTTATAACTAGGCCTTATGCTGAGTCATGACAAACTTGGTATCAGAGCACAAGGTTTAAGTGTCCTAGGGAGTCTAACATGCTGCATCGAGTAGAGTCTTGTTCATTAGTGTGAAGTGCACCACATCTATGAATAGGAGGCTAGAAGGCTTATAAGGAAACACTTTACTTCTTTCATGATCTCATCGTGCTATAGAGTTAAACTCTAAGATTTTCTCCTCCAACACTCTCTTTGCGATTTCAGAATCATACCTCTATAAAGAGATTGAGGAACCTCAGCTACTAATGCTTCTTTAAATGATCAATTGACTAATACAGAGTTTTGAGATGCTTTTTAAATGTTATCCCAAGCCATGACAACTCAAGTGAATCGAGGGGTAGATTTTTCTCAAATTGTGACTACACCAGGAGATTTCACAAGGATGAACCCTCTCAAATTTCATAGATCCAAGGTTATCATGGAAATTATTGAAGTGTATTCAAAGGAAAAGATGGAGTTGGCGGCCTACCAACTAAAAGGTGTCACTCAAGTTTGATATAACCAATGGAAAGCTGAAAGGGTTGAAGAGGGTCACATAGGTTGGGAAATATTCAAAGTTGCATTTCTTGATCAGTTCTTACCACTTGAGTTAAAAGAGGCGAAGGTGTTCGAATTCATAAACATCAATCAGGAAATATGAGTGTGAAGGAGTATTCCCTTGAGTTCACGAAGTTGTCTATGTATGCTTCATCCTTAGTAGCTGACTCTCATGCCCGAATGAGCAAGTTCATTTCAGAATTATTGGACTTGGTTATGAAGGAATGCCGAATTGCTATGCTCATCAAGAAGATGGAAATCTCTAGTCTCATGACTTATACCTAGCAAATTGAAGGAGAGAATCTTATGGAGAGAAATGCAAGGGAGTCCAATAGGGCTCGGTATGAAGGTGGGTTTTCTCATAATAAATCCGGTGGTGAAAATGATCATTTTCGTTAAGGCCAAAAGTTTCAAGGCCAAGGTTCTTTAAAAACTCTGGCTCCAAAATTTGAGAAGGACAGGGTACCAAATCCTATGGCACAAAGAGGAGCAACGGGTGATCAAGTCTTCCCTCCATGTAAGAAGTGTGGGAGAAATCATAAGGTAGAGTGCTTAGTGGGATTAGATATTTGCTACAAGTATAGAAAGTCAGGTCATCATGCAAAAAAGTGTAGGGGTGGGGCTAGAACCCTAAGTTTAGACTTAGGCTACTGGTCATCTGGATCAACATGCTAGTACTTCGGGTGGAAATCAGCACCAAAATAGATGTTATGCCCTTAGACTCATCAAGAGTTAGAGGATTCCCTCGATGTTTTGACCGGTATGTTGAAAGTCTATGACTTTGATGTTTATGCATTATTAGATCTGGGTGCTACTCTATCATTTGTTATTGCTTATCTTGCTATAAGATTCATCATTACTCCCGAGATCCTGTTAGAGTCTTTTTTGGTCTACACTCTAGTTGGTGACTCAGTTGTGGCTAAAAGAGTTCATAGAAATTGTCCAGTTTCAATTTTTCATAAAGTCACTTCAGTTGATCTTGTAGAGCTTGATATGAGCGATTTTGATATTATTCTCGGTATGGATTTTCTCCATGCATGTTATACCTCTATATATTGTAGAACCCATGTGGTTAAGTTTTAGTTTCCTAATGAGCCAGTCCTAGAATTGAAAGGCAGTAATTCCATATTTAAGGGTCAATTCATCTCATGCCTTAAAGCTCGGAAAATAATTTCCGAAGTTTGCATCTATCATCTAGTTTGGGTTACAGATACTGACTTCAAAACTCCTACTCTTGAGTTAGTTTTAGTTGTTAATATATTTCAAAAGTTTTCCCCGATAATCTCCCAAGTATTCCTCCCAAAAGGGAAATAGACTTTGATATTGATCTCCTCCTCGATACTCAACCTATCTCTATTTCTCCTTATCAAATGGCTCTGATAGAATTGAAAGAGTTAAATGGTCAGTTGAAGGATTTACAAGATAAGGGCTTCATTAGACCAAGATCTCTCCATTGGGTGCTCCGATTCTCTTTGTCAAAAAGAAAGATGGTTCTCTCCGTATGTGTATTGATTATCAACAAATGAACAAGGTCTCAATTAAGAATAAATATCTCATTCCAAGGATTGATGACTTGTTCGATCAACTTCAAGGAGCAAGTTACTTTTCAAAGATAGATCTTTGATCGGGTTATCATCAACTCCAAGTAAGGGAATGTGACATTCCAAAGATGGACTTTAGAACTCGCTATGGTCACTTTGAATTTTTGGTTATGTGTTTTGGACTAACAAATACCCCTACAGCTTTTATGGATTTGATGAATAGGGTGTTCATGTAATAATTTGATATGTTTGTGATTGTTTTGATAATATTTTGATCAACTCTCTGAGTGAGGAAGAGCATGCCAATCATATGAGGATTGCGTTGCAAATTCTCAAGGATCGTCAGTTGTATGCAAAGTTTAGTAAATGTAAATTTTGGTTGAGGTCAATTGAGTTCCTTGGTCATATCGTCTCCGGTGAAGGAATTATAGTAGATCCAAAGAAGACCAAGGCAGTTAAGAATTGTCCTAGACCATTGACTCCTATCGATATTTGGGGTTTCTTAGGCTTATCCAGTTATTATAGACATTTTGTGGAAGGTTTCTGTTCCATTGCATCACCCTTGACTACTTTGACTCAAAAGAAGGTGAAGTTCCAATGGTTTGAGGCATGTGAGAAAAGTTTCCAAGAGTTGAAGGATAGGTTTACCTCTACTCCGGTGTTGACTTTATCAAAAGGTTCCACTAGGTTTTTTGCATATTGTGATGCTTCTTGCTTTGGTCTTGGTTGTGCTCTAAAGTAAAATGGTAAAATGATATTTGATGCTTCAAGGCAACTCGAGGTTCATCAGAAGAATTACTCAACTCATGACTTGCAGTTGGCGGCAATGGTATTTGTTTTGAAGCCGTGGAGACACTATATATATGGTGTCTATATGGATGTTTTCACTGATCACAAGAGTTTTCAATATGTGTTCACTGAAAAGGACTTGAACCTTCGACAGAGGAGATGGCTTGAGTTGCTGAAGACTTATGATATGAGTGTGCTCTACCATCTGGGATAAGGAAAATATGGTTGCTGATGTTCTTAGTAGATTGTCCATGAAAAATGTTACACATATTAAGGATGAGAAAAAAGAGCTAGTTTGGGATGTGCATATATTAGCCAGTTTGGGTATTCGATTGGTTAATTTTGAGGATGGTGGTGTTATTATGCAAAATGGTTCATAATCATCTTTTATGGTGGATGTAAAGTCAAAGCATGATAGTGATCTTACTTTGGTTGAGTTGAAGAAAGCAGTTGCCGAATAGGCCATTGAGGCTTTCTCCCAAGACATTAAGATTCCTACTTCGAAGTGAGAAGCCTTAAATATGGACTTCATTACTGGTTTGCCTCATACTCATAGGCAACATGATTCTGTTTGGGTGATTGTTAACCAAATGACTAAGTCGGTTAATTTTCTTCTTGGTAAGACTTCATATACAGCCAAGGACTATGCTAGATTGTATATCTGAGAGTTGGTTAAGCTTCATGATGTCCTATTATCTATCATCTCGGATCGAGGTACTCATTTTATATCTTAGTTTTGGAGATCTTTCTAGAAGGGTCTTACTACTCAAGTAAAACTTAGTATAATATTTCACCCATAGTCTGATGGTGAGGTCGACATACTATGTAGACATTAGAGGACATGTTGAGAGCCTGTGTTATTGAATTTAAAGGAAGATGGAATGATCATTTGTAGAGTTTTCTTATAATAACAGTTATCATTCTAGAATTGAGACAGCTCCATTTGAGGCTTTGTATGGTAGGTGGTGTAGATCTCCTATCAGTTGGTTTATTTGGAGAAGTTGCTTTGACAGGACCCAAGTTGGTATTTGAGGCTATGGAGAAGGTTAAGCTCATTAGAGAAAGATTAAAAATTGCCCAAAGTCGACAAAAGTCCTATTCAGATGTAAGGAGAAGGAAACTTGAATTTGAAGTTAATGATTGAGTTTACTTGAAAATTTTACCCATGAAGTATGTGATGCATTTTGGTAAGAAAGGGAAGCTAAGTCCCCGCTATGTTGGGCCATATCAGATTTTGAGGTGAATTGGTAAAGTGGCATATGAGTTGTATTTGCCTTTCTACTTGGCATCGGTGCCTCCGGTGTTCCATGTGTCCTTATTGAGGAAGTTTCTTGGTGATCCTATCTCTATTGTTCCATTGGAAATCATTGAATTTAAAGAGAGTCTTTTATATGGGGAGGTTCTGGTTGAGATCTTGGACCGACAAGTTAGAAAGTTGAGGAACAAAGAAATAGCTTCAGTTAAAGTGTTATGGAGGAACCAAGAAGTTTAGGGTTTTACATGGGAAGCCAAAGATGATATGTTGTCTCGATATCCTCATCTCTTTCCTTCCGTGACTAGTTGAGGTATTTAGTTCCTTCATGATCCAATCAGCCCAAATCACGTGTTTCAGTTGTTCTCATAGTTTCATATGCATTTATATTCATGAAATAAGTTTTAAAGTCATGTTTTATCTTGAGATAAAAGATTTTATGTTTTATGCATTTACGAGATGTTTTACATTAATGTTGCTCTACTTTGTTCCTTTTCTATTTCATTCATTCTAGCTTTAGTCTCATTCGAGGGCGAATGTTCTCAAAGGGATGATATTGTAAAATCCCAGAAGTTGAAAAGTCAAAAAAAGAGGTTAAAAAGAATTTCTCAAAAAAACTCAGCTTTTGGCATCAGGTGGTCTTCACAAGACTCACTATAGTCCTTGAAGAGGATTATGGGCCGTGAAGGGCCACCGTGGTCCATGCCTAGCAAAATAGGTTCTTGAGGTGATTACCACGATAGGCCACCACGACCTATGATGCGCTCCACTGATCATTATGGCCTCCATGGTGCGCCCCTCTTCAGGCCTCCTATTGGGATCATCTTCACAACCCAATTTAACAAACTGTATTATCCTCCACGAACTGTGGAGGTCTCCATGGAGGAAGCCCTGAAACTATTCTTGCTACCCCTAAAAATTTAATTTCAAATCCCATGTCATGGACGGCCACCACGGGTTGTATTGCCTATCACGGTCCGTGGTGTGTCTCGTGGTAGGAACCCCCTTTTTGGAAAAGCTAAGTCCCTCACCACGATAGAGACCACATCTTGTATTGGCCTCCATGAGTCGTTGTGATGGTCCGTTTTAGTTCTAGATTAAGTTTTTAGTTTGGGTTATTTTGGTCCTTTCCCTATATTTCATTAATGAATATGGACGGTTTTTGAGACTAGATTCTTACCTATTAACTATCCTAAAATCTTCTAGCCCTCTCATTCTCAACACAACTCTCAAAATCCAAAACCTTCTCGCCCAAGTTTTCTCTCAAAGGTCTTCTTCTTCCTCAAGAAAATCAAGGGATTCCTTCAAGGTCAAGTTCCATTCTTCTCAACTTAGGGCTCATAAAGGTTAAGGTATGTGGGACTTCATGCATGGGATCCTTTCACTCATGAAATCCCAAAGATTTCTTCTCAATTCTTGAATGATATCTTCAATTAAATGCCCTAATTTCATGATTTGCATTGGGTCTTCTCATTTGTGATATATTTAAATGCTATTAGCCTAATTATGCATAATTCACATCATATTGCATGATTTAAAGTTGAATTTTAATAACCCTCGCTAAATGCTAGTTTCAAGTATGATTTATGAGATATGATCATGATTTTCAAGTTATTTCAATGAAATCTTTATGAACGAGTTTTAAGATGCTGTATACGAAGAAGTTTATGAATGCATTATAAAATGTTATGAGTAATGTTTTAATTATGTTTCAAGAAAGTTTATAAGAAAGGGTGACTTGAGATCCTTGAAGGTGACTCAAGACTCTAATAAAAGGGTGACTTAAGATCCTTAATGTGGAAGGTGACTTAAGACCCTAAAGATGTTTTGTGGAAAGCCTACACCCATATTACATGAATCACATGATAATGAGCTATTCCTATGAACAAGTTTCTATGAATTATGATTATGAAAATCCTATGATTATGACAAGTATGATTTCAAGATTATGATATGTCATGTATATCGTGGGATGATTTTCTTAGCACTGAGTGGACTTTGAGGTTGGGGCTTGACCTAAGCCCTAGTAGAAACCTCTATTCTCTTAAACTATGGTGCCACTGTAGGTTTGCAAATATGGCCTAGCTATTTTATCCAGATATAGCACATGATGATAATAATTAGACGAAGCCTACCTTGGCAGGTAGCCTTCCCCTTTTACGATGAGGGTATCATCAGATTCCATGTAATAGCTTGCATAGTCTTAATATTGATTACGGTTATCTCCCACATATGTAAGTTCTTATGATGATTATTATGTTTTGATGCATTGACCAATGAGATAAATGTTTTAATGTTCTTATGACTTTACTCATGTTTTAGTGATATTGGTCTTGCATCCATGATTCATGTTGCTTATGTCCTATTTCTATTATTCATGCATCTTCTCACATACGTAGTGCATTCCATATACTAATTCATACTTTTTGTCTATATTGTATCACAATGTAGGGTCCATCAAGCCCATTCATCCTCCTCTCATTCGTAGCTAGAGTTAGCACTATTGTACTGTTGGTGAGTCCTCATATTTCGAGGACATGACATTTTATTTCTTATGAGTTTATGACTTGACTTATTTTACCTTCTATATTGGGTGAGCTAGGATATTATCTTATTCCCTCATCTACACTAGTATAGGCATGTTAGATGTTCATTAGAGTTGGTGTTGTCTCTTATTTCGCATTTTGAGACACGTTCTATTTGAGATTTTTCTTCTGTATCCTTATTTAGCTTTATTGTTTATTTACCTTATGTATGCTCTAGAATGTTATCCTAAGAGGCTTGGTTTGGATCCTTCAAGATTCTAATTATCATGTTATGGCTAGGCCCTATGTCGGGTCATGACAACATTAGTCCTTACCATATTACCAAGAAAGTTGATAATGTAGCCTATAAGTTAGAGCTACAACCATAGTTAGCGACTGTTCAACCAGTGTTTCACTTATATGGTTAGAAGTGTTCAAGAGTTGCTTTGATCATTGTTCCTACCAAAAACATTAGTGTGAAGTATAGCTTGTTTTGTGAGGAAATTTTAGTTTAGATTCTTGATCGTCAAGTTTGCAAGTTGAGGACCAAAGACGTAACTTTAGTTAATGTTTTGTGGAGGAATCAGTTAGTTGTAGAGGTGACATGGGAATCCAAAGAGGATATGAAAGCTAAATACCATCATCTATTAGTTCCTTCTAGTGTTGATGTTGAAGGTAATACATTTATCTATCTCAAATTTATTATCTTTTCGAGCGTTTGAGTAATTCAATTATTGCATTGCATTTGTGCCTGGTGTAAATTCTTAGCTTGGTCATTATTCGAAGATGAATGATCCCAAGAGGGAGATATTGTAATACCCTAAAATATTTTGACTTGGTCTAGTTTAAAAAGATCAGAAGAGAGTTATAAATTTCCTAAGATCTATGACCCGCAAGAAGTACCTATGAACCATAGGAGGAGCTATGGATCACACGAAGGGCTCGTAGGTTACTCCCAGCCTTAGTGAAAATTCATTAATCTTTGAACTCCTTCTACTAGTGGATTCTATGGCTCATAGAAGTTTCTACAGACCGTAGGAGGTACTCATAGAAAAGTTTTAGAGACTCAGAATTCATGGTATCCATGACAACCAGGGTCTATTGTCCATAGGTGGGTCTACAACTCATAGATGAGACTCGTAGACTCCCCCTAGAGTTCTAGTCGCTCCCTTAAGTGTGACAACTTTCTATGATCAGGTTTTACGACCTATAGAAGGGCCTACGACCTATAAAAGGGGTCCGTAGATAACTTAAAAGAAACAACCCTTAGTACTTTCCCCAATGAGTTAGCAGGTTGATCAATAGTTTGGAGTGCGACCTGAAAAGGGTTCGTTGGTCCAAAATTCGGAGACTCAAAATTTCTTAAGACCAGTCTTCTACAGACCATACCCGTAGGTGGCCAAAATTTATTTTTTTATGGAGGTTAATTTGTTTTTTTCCAACCCTTTACAAATAAAAACCTTGATGTTTTGGGATCAAATTAAGTCCCTTATTAGCCCTACGAGTTTTTCCTTCCAAGACTTAGATTAAGGTTCCAAGAGGAAAACAAAGTTAGGGATCAAGTATATTCATAAAGTTCTTTGATTTTAGCCATGAACAATGTCCTTCTAGGTATGTAAGGCTAATCATAGCATTGGACTGAGTCCGTCCTCGCGCCTACATCTCAATTCAATTATTATGAGTTCAAGTTTGAGTTAACACCATAATTCTATTGAGTTTTCAAATGAGATATGATTCCTATTACTAAATACTATGTATGTTTAATGAGGTTAAGCTTATTCATGTAAATTTCATTCTTGAATTATTGTTCATTCCTAGTTTCATGTGAAACTTAATTGAATAATTACATAGCTTACTATTATGCATTATTTTAAGATCAAGAGACCACATTTTCATGGCTGAGAAAAGATAAGTTTTGAGGGAATATGAGTGTTCCAATTGCATACATTACTTGAGTTTATGAAGCTATATATTATTAATTTTATGCATTAATTTACCAAGTCATACGAGTAGTACTAAATGCATATTGATGTTAAAATAGAAAGCATAAAAATTTGAGAAGAGTTTGAGTTGATCAAAGTAAAGTCCAATGAGACTAAATAAGATATATTTTGAGTATTTTCACTCACCTGAGTATATGAGCATTATTTCATATTGTTTGAAGTAGTATTGAGCCTCAATTTGGTAAGAGTTTAAATAACTCAAACTCCATAAACTATGTAGCAAATATAGGATAGTGTCACGACCCGAAATCGGGTGTGATGGCACTAGCCTAACCCCCCTCAAGATGAGTCAGCCAAAGATTCTGAAAAATCCAAAATAAAAAAAATGCAAGCGGAAATATGAAGTCTAATATGATATAGATAAGAATATGCGGATAATAGATTCTAGACTACCCAAGACTTGGTGTCACATGTACAATCCACTATTTCAACAGAAATGAAAAAGATACCAGTCTATATGTCTCAATACTCAAGTAGAACAAAGCATAAAGTAAATGGATGACGAGAGTCAGTTGAAGGAGACAAGCTTCTACCTCTCATGCGTCCAGAAGCTCGGCCCCAAATCAATAGAAGTACTAAGACCAGGAGCTGACAGGCTCAGATCCTACATAAATGTAGAAGAAAGGGGTAAGCACCAACAACACGGTACTTAGTAAAATAGAAACTAAACCCTAAGTAAATCAATGTGGAACACTAGTACTCCTGACATCCCAACCACAATCCTTCACAAATACACACCTGCTCTCAAAAAGCCTAATCTATACATTTTATATCACAATTACACCATAATAATAGACAATCCACAAGTAGAAAGTACATGTACGTCCTCACCACCATGATCAGGCAAACATAGGAAATCTCAAATCATAATCAATCACAAGATGAGATAGATGCAAATGCAATGTCAAATATCGTGATGTGTGTTTGTCCTATGATACACATCGACTGACCATATTATATCAAAACCTACAAAGGACTCACATAGACCATGTATCCATTGAAACAAACCTCAGCCAATAGCTGCCGAAAAAGACCTCGACCATAATATCCGTCGAAAAAGACCTCGCCACAAGAAAAAACCTCTACAAATCACTTGAACCAGTAGAAACCTCGGTCTCAATATCCAGTACCTTACTCATATTATTTTTCTACCATCACAGGTATAATACATGCATAAATAATAAGCAAAATAGGATAAATATTCATATAAGATGCCATATAATCCACAATCACACAATAGATCAATGTCATGTGGTTCACAACACTTAGACAATTAACCCTATCCAAATTCCCACTATCACACTTCAACTCATATAATTCAATTCAATCTAATGATCCAACACACCCTAATCCCCTCACATAGGAAAATACAAGGTTCAACATACTTAACAAAAGTTACAATTCCACTTGCCTTTAGCCAGAAGTCATGAACAAGCTGAACTTAAAGTTTTTCCGCTCTGACGATACTACAAATCACTAAAATCTAATCAAATATAGACTCAAAATCAAATTTTGAAATTATTGATACTAAAATCAAGCAATTTGGGTGAAAAGGATAAAATGGTCAAAAATCTCATATTGGAAATAGAACTCAAAATTTGATCATTTTAGATGAAAATGTTCCTCAAGTAACTAGGAATCTAAAAATGAAAATCATTTCAAAAATAAGGTTAAAACGAGTTCACAATCCCCACTTCTCTTTCAAAAGTTCATGTTCAAGAAAATCCAAAATCTCCAATTTGAAATCCACAATTTGAAGTTAAAATACAGAATTATTCAATGGAAATTAAGGAAAAATGTTAGAAATACATTACCCAATAGTTTTTTCAGGAAAAACCTCAAAGAAATCGGACCATCCTCTAAACCCTTTTCTGATGTCACAGCTTGGAATTGTTAAAAATGGTGCAAATACATTAAACCTCGTCTAAACCCTTTTTTGATGTCACTAAAGTGGACCATCATTTTTGCAATCTAGGGCTCACTTAAGTGAACCGCGCTTAAATGGTCGGCCTCGCTAAAGAGACGAAGCTGTCATCGCTAAAGACATAGGATCTTGCTTAAGCGGTCATCTTTAAAGCGACCCTCCCTCGCTAAAGCGATCGCTCTAGAGATCAGCAACTCAAGTTCTCTAAGTCTAAAAACTTCCAAAACAACCCTCAGAATTCATTTAGAATCCCATATACTCAAACCATAAATGCAACCCTACTAAATTCGATATTCCGGACTCAATAGATCATCACAATTCAAATCTGAGGCATCCTTGACCCAAAATCTGATAAGTCACAACTAAGCTAGTTTCGACACTTGAATTACTCAAAATACCCTCAGGACCTTTAAAAAGTATAATGAAGATATTTCTAGCGTTAGAATCACCTCCCAAAACCATTGGAATCATCAGATATCCAATCTGAACACTCGAACCCCAAATGTTGACCAAAGTCAAA
Organism: Solanum dulcamara; assembly: GCF_947179165.1. Classification (NCBI taxonomy): domain Eukaryota; kingdom Viridiplantae; phylum Streptophyta; class Magnoliopsida; order Solanales; family Solanaceae; genus Solanum; species Solanum dulcamara. The sequence goes on along the minus strand of NC_077247.1, from coordinate 12,909,108 downwards.
CTTAAATCAAATTTTAACTCAATTTCCAACTTCGGACATAAATTCTACATTTTAACTCCAAATCTGATTCCGACAACTCTCCTAGACCAATTTCTACTTTTTGAAACTGGTGGAATCAACAGAATTCCATTCCAAGACTCAAAACTCCAAATGACTATAAAACTTAAAATTTGATAACTTAAGCCTTTAAAATCCATTTCTCCAGCAAAAACTCAACTTTTCACAAGATTTTCAAAAACTAACTTTCAGACTCAACCAAAAGTGATTCGGAGAAACTAAAAGGAGGGTAAAATGGTAATTTTATTGAAAATATATCAAAAATGACCTTTAGGGTCATTACATTATCTACTACTAAAAACCAAGTTCCTCTTCGAACATAAAGCAAGGGACATGTCTAGAGTCTCAAAATGATGGGGGTAATGGGCTCGCATATTTGACTCTATGTAAAATCCCCTAAAAATATTATATACGATGTTTCAATTCTCGCCAAAAAAATATTACAGCCTTTGTATTTTGGGCATAACATTTCATAAGATGGTCCAAATTAGATGATTTAAATTTTTGAGTAACCACAATATCATTACCTACAACTTTTGTGAAGATCATATTTTAAGTTTTGAAGGTTAAGTAGGTAAAATAAATTAATTATTGTAAGACATGATGTTGTGATGGAATAGAGTGTTTATAGAAGAAAAATCATATCTCACTGTAGGTTGCTCCAAATTTGTTGATTCATGAACGACATGAAACTAGAATTCCATATCTATAATTCTTATGAGACATAAATTCCTAATAAGGAATTTATCTTGTTCAAACGCAGCTCTAAAAAAGAGTATTCTGTTAAAGAGAACTCATCTCACCTACCATGGAAAGATCTAGAACCCTTTGACATAATCCATGACATCAAAATCCTCAATTGAATTTTCAAGATCATCCTTTGTAATTATTTTTATTTATTGTTATGTCCCTCTTCTACACCTATAAATACCCACCTTATTTCCTCATTTTATTCATCAAGCTTTTTCAAGCAACGCTTCTATCTATACACTTCTTTACTCATTCTCAAATATAGTTTTATTTCTTAGTAGTGAAAAAATACTATTTTGGTGATTCATATACTCTGGGTAGTACACAAAATGTTCTGGCGAGGAGAAAATCAAGTACTCAAGAGTGTTCATTAAGTTCATCGGTTTCGACTAAAGCTTCGGATTCCAGGTATGTAAGGATTCAATGAGAGTATTCCTTCCACTCTCATGTCTAAAGTATTTTAATTATATGATAAACTATATTTATTTTCTTTAAGCTTTACTCTAAGTTATGTGGGTGTTTATCCCTGGGTTCTTCCACCCATGTAGTCCAAAAACTCTTTTAATTTAAATCTCTTGATTTCAAATAATATTTTCTTGTGGGTAATTCTTATTTTTACTTAATAGCATGAATCATGGTTAAATTAATTATTATTGGTCTATTTTGATGCAACATAATTTCATATGTATGAATTGATGGTTTACAAGTAATTTCTCTATTTATCTTTTTAAAGGTTCTTTAAATTCATGGTGGGTTGTTTAAAGCATGATTTTTAATTAATAGATTTCAAAGTATTTGTGTATATTTATTTACATATATGTTTGCAAGTTGAAGTGATTTGAACCCACCTAGTTTTACTATGTTTTCAGTAAAGTTTGGCTTAAGAGCTTTGACTCCAAATGAATGTTTATGAAAGCAATATCTATGATCAAAAGGAGTCTTATGAAATGAAAGAATGATGAATTGATATGAATGATGGATTCTTTATGCAATAAGGATAATTCTTGTATATTTGAATTATCAAATGTTTTAATGAGCTATTCTACCGAATATGATGTTTGAATTCTCAAGCTATATGCTATGACTATTTTGAAGTATTAAACTATTCCGTGGGGTTGACTTAGCACTGAATGGGTCATTGAGGTGGGATTCGGTAAGGGAATCCTAGTAGAAACCCCTTGTCTCATTAACTATGTTCCAACATACGAGCCCTTGTAGGCTTAGGCTAATGGATCCATTAAAATCCCTTAAAGTTAAAGTTAAAGAAATGAATGATGTTGATGGAGTTCTACCCAGCAAGTAGTCTCTCCGGCCAACGTAGGGGGTTATGTTGGATTCCATGTAATAGCTCGCATGGTCTTAAATGTCGGTTATGATTATTTTCCCACAAAATGAATGTTTTAAAGGATATCTATATGATTTATTATACATTCATTACATTATGTTTCATATTACATAAATATTTTAATATTTCCTCAATGTTCATGCATCCTTCCATACTTAGTACATTCAAAGTACTAACGTATATTCTTTTGCCTACATAATATCACCATGTAAGGACCAGTGCTCCTCCTCGTTCTCCTCCACGTGGCTAGTTGAGATTCCATTGAAGACTACTTTTTGTGAGTTCCCATGTTCCGGGAACAATACTCTTTTATCTTTCTAGCTTATGATATGTTGAGATATTTTACTATGGCATTTCTTCTATTACGATTGAGCGTGAGCTAGAGACTTGTCTTAGCCCCGTTAAATCTAAAAGTTAGAGGTATTGTTGGACATATGTAAATTGAAGATTTACTATTATGATTTCCGTTTATTTATTTATCATCATTACCTATGAAAGGCTAAAAGAATGCTAAGAGGCTTGTTTTAGATACTTTCGGGTTCCTCATTCGCCATGTCACGTCTAGGCCCTAGGCTTGGATCGTGACACTCTAACTGCTAAGTAGCCTTCCCCATGAAGCAATATCGCCACTGGACCTTCACCGAAGCTATCTCCTTAGTCCTCAATTTCCTAACCAACCTATCCAAAATGGCCACAGGCTCCTCCTCATCTGTCAAATTTGGGTTCAACTCTACCGAATCATGGGAGATCACATGAGACTCATAAGGAATGTAGCACCATAGCATCGATACATGAATAATGGATGCACAGAGGATACACTAGGTTGCAAGGAAAGTCTGTAGGACACCTCTCCCACTCGATCTAAGATCTCAAAAGGGCCAATAATCCTAGGGTTGGGCTTGCCCTTCTTCTCGAACCTCATGACACCCTTCAAGGGAGAGACCCTCAACCATACCTAGTCACTAACCATAAACACCAAAGGTCGGACTCGTCTGCCAGTGTAGCTCTTCTGTCTAGTTTGATTTTTCAACAATCTACCCTAAATCAACCGAACCCACTCCATAACATCTAGGAGAAAATCGGTGTCTCTAGGCTATCCACCGCCATAGAATGAAACCATCCAATGGGTGATCTATATCTCTATCCTTACAAGGCCTCAAAAGGAGACATCTAGATGTTGGAATGGTAGCTGTTGTTGTAAGCGAACTCCGCAAGGGGCAAATATTGATCTCATCGAGAACCAAAATCAATCACACATGCTCGTAGAATATCCTAAAGTACCTAAATAGTTCTCTCAGACTGCCTATCCATCTAAGAGTGGAATGTCATATTCAAATCTAATTGGGTACCCAATCCACATTGCCGACCTCCTAGAAGTGAGATGTAAATAATAAGCCCCGATCTAATATGATGGAAATAGAAACCCTATGAAGCCTAGAAATCTAACTAATATAGAGCTGAGTCAATCTATCCACCATGAAATTAACCTTAACTAAAATAAAATAAGCTGATTCGGTCAATCAGTCGACCACAACCCGAATGGAATCAAAACCTCCCATGGTAGTGGGCAAACCTACCAAAAAATCCATCGTGATCCTCTCCCATTTCCAAGTGGGAATGGGAATTCTCTAAAACTCACCTCCGGGCCTCTGGTGCTCATACTTAACCTGCTTCCATGTCAAACACTTGGACACAAACTAAGCAATTTCCTTCTTCATACAACACCAACCAATAGTGTTGACTTAAGTCATGGTACATCTTTTCTACCCCTGGATGAATAGAATATCGAGTGCAATGGGCCTCCTCCAGTATCAATCTTACCAACTCACCCACCTTGGGCATACAAATGTGACTCCCAATCCTCAAAACACCCTCAAAATCAAGATTTGTTTCCTTAGCTTCACTTTTTATCACCTTATCTCAAATGAGGCATAATTTCTCATTCTCAAACTACCTATCTCGGATCTTATCCATCAAAGAAGAGTGGGCCTCTAAAAAAGCAAGCACTCGACCTTAATCAGAAAGATGCAATCTCATCAACCCATTGGCCAATCTCTGAACATCCCTAGCTAAGGGTCGCTCCTCAGCTAGAATAGCTGTAAGACCTCTCATGCTAGAAGACTTCCTATTCTATGCATCGGCCACCACATTGGTCTTCCCAAGGTGATATAGAACAGTCAAATCATAATCTTTCAAAAGCTCAACCCACCTCCCTTGCCTCAAATTCAAGTCCCGCTGGCTGAAGATGTATTGCAGACTCCAGTGATCAGTGAATATTTTGCAATGAACTCCATACAAATAATGCTTCCATAACTTTAAAACAAAGATAACCACCACAAACTCTAAATCATGGGTGGTATAGTTCTTTTCATGAGCCTTCAATTTCCTCGAAGCATAGGCAATCACCTTCCCCTTTTGCATCAACACTCCACCTAAGCCCACTCCCGATGCACCACAATACACGGTAAAGTCAACACCTTTGTTAGGCAAGGTCAACACACGCACAATAGTCAATAATACCTTGAGCTTTTGGATGCTCTCCTCACACTCATCCGACCAACGAAATACCATATTCTTCTGAGTGAGCCTGATCAAAGGAACTGCTATCATAGAGAAGCCCTAAACAGAACGGTGATAGTACCTTGCCAGACCCACAAAAATATGAATCTCTATAGTTGAGGTAGGCCTAGTCCATCAGTGGACCACCTCCATCTTAGCCAGATCGACTCTAATGCCCTCTTTGGACATCATATCCCCTTACATTGCCACCGAACTCAACCAAAACTCACACTTGGAGAACTTGGCATAAAGTTTCCTCTCTCTAAGCCTTTGGAGTACAATCCTCAAGTGTTCCATATGATCTGCTTCAGTCTTGTAGTAAACCAAAATATCATCACTGAAGACAATCACAAATGAATCTAGATATGGATGAAACACCCCATTTATCAACTTCATAAGTGTTGTTAGGGTGTTAGTTATCCCGAAAGATATAAAAAGAAACTCATAGTGTCCATATCTGGTACGGAAGGCTATCATAGGAATATCTAACGGCCAAATCCTTAACTGATGATACCCGGATCTCAAATCGATCTTAGAGAATAAGGCCGCTTCTTGAAGCTGATCAAACAAATCATCAATACAGGGAAGAGGGTACTTTTTCTTGACAATCATCTTGTTCAACTGTCTATAGTAAATACACATCCTCATAGACCCGTCCTTCTTCTTTACAAATAACACCAGGGCACCTCAAGGCAAAACACTAGGGAAAATAAACCCCTTGCTCAACAGATCCTGATGTTGCTCCTTTAGCTCCTTCAATTCAACTGGAGCCATACGATAAGGAGAAATAAAAATGAGCTTGATGCTCCGCTCGAGGTCAATAGTAAAGTCAATATCCCTATCAGATAGAACCCCTAGAATATCGGTATGAAATACATCCATAAACTCTCAAACCACAAGAATATACTTCATAGAAAGCATCAACATCAGTATCACAAATAAATACCAAATACGCCAAACAACTCCTATCAATCAATCATTGGGCCCGAATACAAGAAATAACCCTACTAGGATAGGAACCACTTAAACCCTTCCACTCTATCTATGGCCTACTAGGCATAGGTAATGTCACTGTCTTCGCATAACAATCAAGAATGGCATGATACAAAGATAACCAATTCATACCCAAAATGATGTCGAAATCTACCATATCAAGGATAATCATGTCCACCCATATCTTATAACCTACCAAAGACACAAGATAGGATTGGTACATCTCATCCACTACTAAGAGCTCTCCTAATAGGGTAGAAACATGCACGGGCACGGATATATGATCACATAGCAAGTCAAACCCAAGAGAAATATGCTGACACATATGAATAAGTGGATCTAGGATCAAACAACACAAATGCAGGGCGATGAAAAACCAGAACAATACCTATGATGACTGCATCGGAGGCCTTAACCTTAGGTCTACCTGGAAAAACATATTAATGAGCTCCCTATACGTCACTTGTCTGGGAAACTCCTCTACCACCCTACTGTGCTAGGGTATCACTCGCTCCCCTAGCTCTAATATGACCATATAGATCTATTTAGCCCCTAAAATGACATCGAGTCCATGGGGATGAACCTCTGGCTGGAATGTCAGACCTCTGACTACTATTGTTGTGTAGGTACGATATGGACCAAAATGAGTCTGCATGGGGCACTGTCAAACTATATGCGTCAAGGATACATACCCAAACCACAATCTCAGAACAAATGACTAATGCAAAGAAATATGAGGGATATTCTAACCACCCCAGCCCATAGGCCTCTATTGTGACCTAGATGAACTCTGACCTAAACTGTAGGAACCACAATAACCTGTCCCCCCTCATATACTGGCATAGAGTCCTAAATCGGTCCTCTGCATTGAAAGGATCCACCTCCTCTGTAAGAACCTCTACCTTTAGTTGAGGTACCCAAAAACTGACCAGAAGTACGGGCTCTCTTAGGGTCCCTAAACTCCTCCTTCTCGTACTTTTTCACCTTATAGATACCTAGAATACAGACTACCTGAGAGAATAAGTCAAAACCCTTAGAAAATGACGAACCCTCTCGGTCTCATCGAGGATGATGGCCATGGCTTATTTAGCTAGCTGACAAAACCAAACCTCATACTCAGAAATAAATATCCCATCCTACCTCATGCTCTCAATTCTAAGGAGACTCTCCTCACTCATACTCCAAGGGATGAAACGATCATAAAAAGCACTGATAAATGCCTCCCAAGTCACTGAAGGAGACCCAACTGGTAAAACTTTAGAATATGTCCTCCGCCACTCTCTAGCTGGCCCACGAAACTTAAGAGTAATATATCGAACACCATGGGACTCCGCCAACCCAACTTTCTCAAGCATCTCTCTGCAAGTAGTCAAGAACTCATATGCATCCTCGGTCTTCCCACCTTGGAACTGAGGTGGATCCATCTTCCTAGACTTCTCATAATAACATTTCTCATCCTTAGTCAATATAGCTACTGGTGCATCCTGAACCTCAACTACTAGTGCTGGAGGAACCTCATCTATAGGAACTACTAGAGGTTGTCCTGATATCCTTGAACCTCAGGAGCCTACTGCTTATCTGCAAAATTGGACCCTCACTCGAGGCTATGATATATCGGGTGTTCCCCCGTCACAGCCATTCTATGCCATAGTCTTGAGCATACCCAAAACTCCCAATAAGGTGTCTTATAGTAATGGTGTTATTGCATACTCTGGACAAACCTGATCTCCTCTGGCCTCTATTACCATCTCAGGGGAAATTCCTCACTCATGATCCCTGGATGGTGCCGTTCCTCAGCCCCGGTCCATACCTCAGCCTTTGGCTCTACCTCTACCTCTACCCCAAGCTAGGGTCTCAATGACAGTCTCAAGGGATGGATCCCTTCATCCGGTAGAAGTTGATGTTCGAGTCTTAGCCATTTGCTAAAAGAACACGCAATAACTCAACATGTATTTAAGAACCCATGCACGACAGAATTTAAAGAAGTAAAAAGAGAGTTTCCTAACAGTCTTTATAGCCCCTTAAAGATAAGTAACAAACATCTTTGCACCGATCCTCAAGACTTTACTAGACTGTCCTGTACACATATGAGACCTACAAACCTAGGGATCTGATACCAATTTGTCATGACCTAAAATCGGGTGTGATGTCACTCGCCTAACCCCCTCTAAATGAGTCAGCCTAAGAGTATGAATAATTCAAAATAAATAAAAATGAAAGCGGAAATATAAAGTCTAATATGATATACTTAAGAATATGTGGATAATAGATTCTAGACCGCCCAAGACTTGGTGTCACATGTACAAGCCACTATTTCAACAGAAATGAAGAACATACAAGTCTATATGTCTCATTCCTCAAATAGAACAAAGCATAAAGTAAATGGACGATCAGAGTCTATCGAAGGAGACAAGCTGCTACCTGTCACGCATCTAGAATCTTGGCCCTAAATCAATAGAAGTACTAAGAGTAGGAGGTGAGCACCAACAACACGATACTCAGAAAAATGGAAACTAAACCCTAAGCAAAGCAATGCAGAACACAGGTACTCCTAACATCCCAACTACAATCCTCCATAACTACACACTTGTACTCAAACACCTCAATCTATATAGTTAATATCACAATTATATCATAATACTAACAGTCCATATGTAGAAGGTACACATACGTCCTCACTACTACACTCAGACAAACACAGGAAATCTCAAATCATAATCAATCACAGGATGAAATAGATGCAAATGCAATGTCAAATATCATGATGCATATCTGTTCAACGATACACATTCGCTAATTACCTCAAACCAAAACCCATGGGGGCCTTACATAGACCATGTTTTAGCCGGAAAAGACCTCGGCCAATATCTACCAGAAAAGACCTCGGCCATAATATCTGCCGAAAAAGACCTCATCCGTTGGAAGTAATCTCAGCATATCACCTCAATTGGTAGAAATCATAATCCCAATATCTAGTATCTCACTCATATCATTCCTCCGCCATCACAGATATAATATAAGAACAAATAATGAGTGAAACTAGATAAATATTCACATAAGATATCATATAATCCACAATCACACAATAGATCAATGTCCCATAGTTCACAAGACTTAAATAATTAACCCTATCTTAATTCCCACTATCATAATTCAACTCATATAATTCAATTCAATCTAATGAACCAACACACCCTTATCCCCTCACATTGGAAAATAGAAGGTTCAACATACCTAATAAAGGTTAGAATTCCACTTGGCTTTAGTCAAAAGTCATGAACAAGCCAAACTCAAAGTTTTTCCCCTCTAACAATACTGTAAATCACCACAATATAATCAAATATAGAGGTTAAAACCATTTCAAAAATGAGGTTAAAACGAGTTTATAATCCCCATTTCTCTTTCAAAAGTTTGTGTTCAAGAAAACTCAAAATCTCCAATTTGAAATTCACAATTTGAAGTTAAAATATGAAATTATTCAATGGAAAATAAGGAAAAGTGTTAGAAATACATTACCCAATAATTTTATCATGAAAAACCTCAAAGAAATTGCCTATACCGAGCGTGGAAATGTTAAAAATGGTAATAATACCTTAAACCTTGTCAAAATCCTTTTATGATGTCTCTAAAGCGACAAAGTGTCGCAAAAGCGGACCATCGCTTTTGCGATTCAAGCGAGCCCCGCTTAAATGGTATGCTTCGCTGAAGAGATAAGGGTGTCGCTTAAGTCGGTGTTGCTAAAGTAATAGAATCTCGCTTAAGTGGTTGCCGCTAAAGTGACCCTACCTCGCTAAAGTGATCGCACCAGAGATCAGCAACTCAAATTCTCCAAGTCTCAAAACTTCCGAAACAACCCTCGGGATACGTTCACAATCCTATATACAAAAACTATATATTCAACCCTACTAAATTAAATGTTTTAAACTCAATGGAATTATCAAAATTCAAATTTGAGACCTCCTTGACCTAGAATCCAATAAGTCGCAATTAAGCTAGTTTTAGCACGTGAATTACCCAAAATACCCTTGGGACCTCAAAAAATTATAACGAAGTCATTTCTAGCATTAGAATCACCTCTCGAAACCATTAGAATCATCGGATATCCAATTCGGGTACGCAAACCCCAAATGTTGACCAAAGTTAAACTTAGATCAAACTTTAACTCAATTTTTAACTTCGGACTTAAATTCCACATTTTAACTCCAAATATGATTTTGAAAACTCTCCTACACCAATTTTCACTTTCCAGAACTGATGGAATTGACAGAATTTCATTCCGGGACTCTAAACTCCAAATGGCTCTGAAACTCAAAATTTAACAATTTAAGCCTTTAAAATCCATTTGTCAAGCAAATCCTTAACTTTTTACAAGATTTCCAAAAATCTTTTACAATCAACCAAAAGTGACTCGGGGAAACTAAAGGAGGGGTAAAATAGTAATTTTATCAAAAAAGTCAATAATGACCTTCAGGGTCATTATAGATAGTATCTCATCGTTGCTTCAGGAAACTCCTCACTTTAGTTTCTCATACAGACTTTAATATAGATCTATGAGGTTAGTTTGCATCCCTTATCTCGATAATGTAATAGAAGGCTCTAGCAATGTGAGCAGTATGTTGTATCATCATGAGGCTCATAGTGATGGTTGAACTCCCCAAGAAGAGAAAATACCATGCCATTTTGAGTTGCATTCATTGTTTTTATTTGATTGTAAAGCTTTGAAGTTTTCATTACACTTGTAAGCTTTACTTTTAGTTAGTTATTTCTAGTATTCATTTCAGTTTAGTATTCAGTGTGTATGTTTCCTTCCATCTATTTTACATATAGTACACTCTATATACTGATGTCATTTGATGTTGCATCATTTTATAATGCGAATACAGATGTTAGAGATCCTTAACGGGCACATCTTTGAAGGTCACATTTATTCATCTTTTGGTGAGACCTCCTTGATTTTGGAGGATCTCTTTTAGTTCATTTATTCTTTATTATTTGTCCTTTGAGGTAGTCCAAGGCCTATCCCGGTACCTAAGTTTAGTACTTAGATGCTTCATAGACAGAGTATAGAGTTAATTCGGTTTTTTAGAGATTACGTCTTAAACATTCTTTTATATTTTTCAAAGTATTTTAGACTTATGAGAAGCGATATTCTTACACTTTGCATGCTCATCTTGCTAAGCTATTGTGTCTTAGTTAAGTCTTCCACTGAGTAGTTAGCCAGGCCAAGGGTTCTCTTAGGACTAGTAATGGTTTTTGAACTCTAGCTATGCCTAGGGTGTAGACTCGGGGCATGACACCTTCAAAGTGACTTTTATTCTTCCTTCCATAAAATATGAGACAATCAAGATAGGTGAAGTGGAAATTACCTTGCCTAATTCCTGTCAACTTGCTCAGCCTTAAAGTAACAATCAAAGGTGTTTTCTCATGTATATAAAAATAACTCTTATATTTAGTGAACATTTGTCCTAAAGTTCTCTTATAATCTTTTAGAAACTTTATCATTTGTTTCACTAATGTTCTATCCCCTGAACCAAATAAGATTGTATCATCTGCATATGCAAAGTGATTTATTTTTGGGCTCCATTTGGGTAATCCAAAACCTTTGATATATGCATTTTCACTAAGGTTGTTTATATTTCTAGATAAACTTTTATAGCTATGAACAGATTAGGTGACAGAGAGTCCCCTTGCTTTAATCCCTTTGTAGAATCAAAAAATCCATGTGGTGTTCTGATGTACCATGTATTTACTATACTTTTAATGCTTTAAAACTTAATAATGTGCATGTCTTTTAAGCATATCATAGCATGTTTGATGTTGGTTGTGGATATTTTTTAGGAAACTAAGTTAGAGAAATGATTGAGGGATCATAGCATTGAAGGAAGGTAATTTTTGAGGTCTACGAGCTCAGACTACAACTCATCATTTGACTTACAGGTTGTAGGTTTTAGTTGTCAAAGCATGCAGTGAAGGAATAAAGGAACAGTGAAGAAAATAAGTAGGTTATATGGCTCGTCGACATTTAAATGAGTCATAGCAGTCAGTCATGGCTAGAAGTTGCAAGTGGTGAAAGGACAGTGTCTACGACCCCTATTGATGAGTCGTTCTCAAGGTAAACAACCATATAGAGTGGTCGGGTAGAAGAAGAATCCATCAGTGCAAGGTGAAAGAGTACGAGATGGGTCTACGGCTGGTCTAAAAGCTTACGACCCATAGAAACGAGTCGTAGACCCGATCCGAATTTTAGTCTCCTATGGTTTCCAAATCCATATTTATTTAGGAAAGTTAGTATCTAAATACACTTCTTAGGTTCATATTTTTGTATGTACATTTTTGCGTTTGAGAATATAGCTTAAACTACTTTTGAGCTTTTATTCTTGAATTCGGGTTTTTGTTATCGATATTTTACGGTTGAATTTTATTGAAGATTTTTGAGCATTCACACTTCTCATTGTAATTTTATAATTTCTTTTAACTTGAATGTTATTGAGTGTGAACACATAGTTATGAGTAGGTACTTCCACAACTAGGGTTGTGGGAACCATGAAGAATTAACGATGTAGAACTTAATAAAAAGTAATTCTTGAATAGTGTGCATGCTTGTATTATTTTTCCCTTCGGTTAGATTACTTTTTAACGGTGGCCAACATTAGAACTCGCCTTATCCTTACTTGTCGGATCAAGGAGCTAACGTATGGGAAAAGGTATTAAATAATGAGATTTAGGGCTAATAATCCTATCTAATTAGCTTGAACGGATCAAGGAATAGCTAAATCTGGGATCATTGGTAAGGGTTAGTAAAGCATACACTCGTATACGGATCAAGTTGCATAGTGAAATTTACCTATTTTCTGGATCAAGGACTTAGGTGTAATTAACTTACCAATTCTACATGTAATACACTAGAAAAGAATTACTAATAAAAAAGTCTACTTAGTTAAGGATTCGTAGAAACACATAAAACCCTAGTTTCACTTCTTATTGATTTAAACCACATTAAACCGTACTTTCGTTCATTGATGTTTGCTATTTTATTTATTGATTAGTTTATTAAAAAACCTGTTTATTTTCTCTTTTTATGAAAATAACTTGATTGCTAAAGAAAATAATAAATAATTAATCTAACGTCTAAATCATATTCCTCGTGGGATTGACCCTAACCTTTGTTAGGTTCTATATTTGATTAATGATCGCTTTATACTTCTTTAAGGAGTTATAATTTGAGCATATCAAATTTTGGCGCCATTGCCGGGGAATTTGTCTTTTAGATTAAGATTAATTTTATTATTTGATTGGTAATCATTATTTACTTATTTAACGTTACTTTTCCTTTTGTATGTGATGTAAAAGGTTTTGATTCCTAGAGCATGCCAAATATGAGAAGTCAAGGCAATTCCTTGATTCCCTTCAATCCTAAAATTGAAAGAGCATTACGTAGGATGGCGAACAACAACAATAATAATGAAGCACATGAACTTGGAGATGGAACGAAACATCTTGGAGAGAAACATGACAATGCACCATAATATCCTCCACAACATCAACTGCTGAATGTCCTTAATAACCCACAAGTAGCAAGGCAACGTCCTCCACCGAGACAACATCCTAAATTCGGCATATGGAATAACTATGGGGTTTATCCTAACACTGTCGGAACTATGGGAGCGATTGTGTTATCTCCAGTGCCGCCAGGAACAAAGTTAAGCATCACTAGTGGGCTAATTCAAATGCTTCATAGTAGAGGACTATTTTCGGGATTTCTATTCGAAAATCCATACATTCATCTCCAGAATGTGGCATATATTTTTCAAAGCAGTGTTGGCAACCCAGGCTTGAATATGGTTATCATTGGATTGCACATTTTTCCATTATCATTTACTAGAGAACCTTCAATTTGGTTGTCTGAACTCCCGTATAACTCCATCACAACTTGGGATGAATTACACCTAGCATTCAAGGAGAAATATTTCCCATTATCCAAGAAGTTGAAACTAACTGACAGAATAATTTCCAATAGTTGCCCGGAGAGTCAATTTGTGAAGCTTGGGAGAGATTTGTAAAGTATATACGAAGCGTTCCAAATCATAGGATAGCAGACGAGTCACTTCTTGATCTATTCTACCATGCACTTGATGATAATGGAAAGGATTTTGCCCACACCATCACTAGCGAAGTATTTTTGCCTAACACTTTCCAAAAGGTCGTAGAGAGACTTGATTGTGTTACAAAGACCAACAGAGCTTGGAGCACTAGGGACACAAAAACTTCAAAAACCTCTTTTTTTGTTCGCACAAATCAGAATCCCAACTTACAAAACAAAGATATACTTCAAGAGCTCACTCAATTAAAGACTGACATCAGGTTGGTAGTCAAAATCATGGGACAAGAGAAAGTTAATGCAATTTACCATAAAAATAGGGCACCAAGTTATGAAGATTATGGATATGAGGAAGATGCCTATTATGTGAATGATCAAGTGGGGGATTTTTGGACCAACGCCCAAATATCCAATCAGGATTCTTAGCGCCAAGGTCAAGGAAATCAGGTCAGACTTATAAAAACTTCAATCAAAAGGGCCATTACAACCACGACAATAATTACAATCATGATGGAAACTATAATTGCAAGAACAATTACAACCGAAATGGATACAATGATTGAAACCATGGGCAAGACAGAAATGGCAATTAGAAAAGGAGAGACAACAACAATGGTGGTGCATACATCCCTCCCAGAAATCGAGAAGGGGGATCCAAACTTGCAAGAATCGAAGACATGATGGCAAAGATGATAAAAAAGTATGATGTAACAGAGGATAATCTTAAAGAGATATGCAATAATCTTTCCAAAATGAAGCAAAGAGTTAAATCACATTCTACATCCATAAAACTTATTGAGCAACAATTAAGGCAGACTTCATTATCTTTGAACCCACGCCAAAAAGGTACTCTCCCAAGTAATATAATTCAAAATCCAAAGAATGACGGGTAGTGCATGGCGGTGACCACCTGAAGTAGCATTCAAATGGTTAATCCACCTATGCCAGAACTTGAGGATGATGTACACGATGTGGTTGTTAGTAAGGATGAAACCAAAAGAAAAATTGAGGAAGAAGCAATAGGAGAAGATCCAAAAATCGAACAACCTAAAAAGGAGATGCAAAGCGTGATGAGAGAGAAAGCAATGCAAAAGATGCTAGTCCAACTCCAATTCCAATGCCAAGACCTCCCCCTCCTTTTCCATAAATATTGAAGAAAAAGGCCGAAGATGGAAAGTTCCTTAAATTTATTTCCATGATAAAGCAACTTTCAGTGAATGCTCCCTTGATAGAGGCGATAGAAAAAATGTTGGGTTATGCCAAATTTATGAAGGATCTTATCATAAATAAGAGAATGGTAAGCTTTGAATCGGCCGACAATTTGCATCATATAGTGCAATCGCCACTCGCTCCCTTGTACAAAAGAAAGAACACCCAAGCATATTCACTATACCATGTACCATAGGGGTATTCAATTTTGCAAAAGTGTTGTACGACCTGGGTCTAGCATTAACTTGATGCCGCTAGAGGTGTTCCGACAATTGGGCTTAGAAGCCCCCAAATCGACGTCAATACGACCCTTAATGGCAGATCGTACTGTGAAGAAGCCTGTAGACATTATTTATGATGTCCTAAGGTTGAATCATTCATATTCCTTGTTGACTTCTTCATTCTTGACTGCGAAGTGGACTTTGATGTTCTTATCATTCTGGGTAGACCATTCTTATCAACTAGACGTGCTTTGGTAGAAATGGAAACTGGAAAACTAAAATTTCGACTAAACAATGAAGAGGTAATTTTTTATGTATGTCGAGCAATGAGGCATCATAATGATCTATGATTTGTGTCCTTGATTGATGTTGTCGACGATTTGCAACCAGACATATCTACTGAAGAGAGGTTGGGTGTTGAATCTTTAGCTGCCGTCATCATGAACTTTGATAAAGATTACATTGGAGAGTATGATGAGATCATTTTTGCACTAAATGTCCTTGGGACTATCAATCACACACCCAAGAGACTCAATCTAGACTTTGAAGAATAGAGAAACTCCACCCGTGAATCCATCCATCGAGAAACCTCCAACTTTGGTACTCAAAGAATTTCCAGCTCACTTGCAATATGCATTCTTGGGACCCAACAACACGCTTCCGGTCATAATAGCTGCCGATCTTCATCAAAAGCAAGTAGAAGTTCTTACATCTATCTTGAGACATTTCAAAAGAGCAATAGGGTGGTCTATAGTTGACATCATTGGCATACCACTGGGCATCTGTACTCATAAAATCCAACTCATGCCGGATTTTAAACCAAGCATTGAACACCAACGACGTCTCAACCCACCTATACAAGAGGTAGTTAAAAAGGACATCATCAAATGGTTAGATGCTAGAATTGTTTATTCAATCACAAATAGTAATTGGGTAAGTCCTGTCCAATATGTACCAAAAACGTGTGGTACTACTGTGGTTCCAAATGCAAAGAATGAACTCATTCCAATGAGGCCTGTCACTGGTTGGAGAGTATGTATGGATTATGACAAGCTTAACTCATGGACTGAAAAAGATCACTTTCCAATGCCTTTCATGGATCAAATGCTCAACCATCTAGATGGAAAAGGTTGGTACTATTTTCTTGATGGATATTCAGGCTACAATCAGATCTCTATAGCACAAAAATACCAAGAGAGGACCACCTTCACATTCTCATATGGGATGTTTTGCTTTCAAGAGAATGTTATTCAGATTGTGTAACGCACTGGCGACCTTTCAACATTGTATGATGTCTATCATTTCGGACATGGTGGAAGATACAATTGAGGTTTTCATGGATGATTTTTTAATGGTTGGTGACTTATCGAGGATTACTTGGCCCATCGATGTACTAAAAAGGTGTGAAGAGTGCAACCTTATGCTAAATTAGGAGAAGTGTTACTTTATGGTGAAGGAGAGCATAGTATTGGGTCACAAGATTTCAAATAAAGGAATTGAGGTAGATCGAGCAAAGATAAAGGTAATCTCAAAGTTACCTCCTCCCATCTCCATAAAAGGTATTCGAAGCTTTTTGAGACACGTCGGATTCTATCGCCACTTCATCAAAGACTTCTCCAAAATAGCATATCCTCTATGCAAACTACTAGAGAAGGAGACAAAGTTTGTTTTTTATGAAGCCTATATAGAAGCATTCGAAGAATTGAAGAAAAGGTTAGTATCGGCTTCTATCATTATTGCATCGAATTGGGAGCATCCCTTTGAAGTCATGTATGATGCAAGTGGAGTACCATTTGGCATAGTATTGGGACAAAGGTGTGCGAAGATTTACATGCAATATAATATGCTAGAAAAGCCCTTAGTGTTGCTCAAAGAAACTAAACTGTGACCTAACAAGAGTTGCTTGCCATTGTGTTCGCTTTTGAGAAGTTTAGATCTTACCTGTTGGGCACCAAATTCATTGTACACAAAGACTATGCTACATTAAGATATCTCATGGAAAAAAAGGATACAAATCCAAGACTTCTTCATTGGGTATTTCTATTACAATAGTTCAGCTTTGAAGTGAAAGACCGAAAAGGGACAGAAAACCAAGTAGTGGACCATCTCTCTAGGCTTGAAGAAGATGTGTTGTTAAAGTTGGAAGATGGAGTTGAGATAAATGACACCTTCCCAGAAGAACAAATATTAGCATCTTCACATGACTTAATTCCATGGTTTGCCGATGTTGCCAACTATTTGGTTAGCAATATAGTGCCATCCGATTTAAATATTCATCAAGGCCACAAGTTCATGTCCGACGTAAAGAAGTTATTTTAGGAAGAACCATACTTGTTCCGTGTCTATGCAGATAGGATTATTCATCGTTGTGTACCTGAAGTAAAGATGATGAGTATTTTCAGAGCATGCCATTCATCGCCCATTGGAGGCCATCATAATGGTAACTGGATAGCCTACAAGATCCTACAATATGGGTACTATTGTCCAATAATTCACCAAGACGCTCATGATTTTTCCAAATCTTGTGATCGTTGCCAAAGAGAAGGAGGAATTTCAAGAAAACATAAACTCCCACTGACCCCTATTCTAGTAATTGAATTGTTCGTCGTATGGAGAATTTACTTCATGGGACCTTTTATAAATTCAAGTGGAAAGAAATACATCCTCATTGTAGTTGACTACGTGTCTAAATGGGTTGAAGCTGTCGCACTTCCCAACAACAAAGCAAGGAGTATCACCGCCTTCCTCAAACATAATATCTTCTCAAGATTTGGTACACCAAGGGCAATAATCAGCGATGGAGGTTCCCAGTTTTGCAATTGATTGTTCAAAGCGTTACTTGAAAAGTATGAGGTTCAACATAGTATAGAAACTCCTTATCATCCCCAAACTAGTGGACAAGTTGAAGTCTCAAATCGTGAAATCAAGAAAAATACTTACAAAGACAGTGATCTCAAATAGAAAGGATTGGTCAAGGAAGCTTGATGATGCTCTATGGGTTTACCGCACTGCATTCAAGATGCCTATAGGTATGTCACCTTATCAACTTGTCTTTGGAAAATCTTATCATCTGCCTATAGAGTTGGAACACAAAGCTATGTAGGTGTTGAGGAAATTGAACATGGATTGGGATGCCGCATCAAAGCAAAGGATGAATCAAATAAACGACCTTGATGAGTTTAGCCTAAATGCATATGAAAGCCCAACCTTGTACAAAGAAAGAATGAAGAAATATCATGACCAAAAGATTGAAACGAACATTTGCGCCCGGAGACTTAGTCCTTCTTTTCAACTTAAGGATGCATTTATTCCCTGGAAAACTCAAGTCTAAAAGGTTGAGACCACTTAGAGTGAGTCAAGTCTTTCCATATGGTGCGGTTGAGCTAGAAAACAAGGATGGTATGAAGTTCAAAGTTAATGGTCAATGAATCAAATCATACATGGGCACAAAGGATGAAATCAAAACCGTGGAAGCATGGAAGCTTAGTGAAGTCTGAGTAACTAAGTATATCCACCTCATGCCGCGACGTTAAATCAAGTGTTTTTTGGGAGGAAACCCAATTTAGTCATGTACTTTTATTTGTTAGCTTTTAGGATAACTTAGACTTTGTCAAGGTCCGTATCAAGTAAGAGTCACAAAAAGCATAAAAAATTAGGCCAAAGGTTGAGTACGTGCCCATGCTGACTTGGAAATACTACAAATAGAAGAAGACTCAGAAAGATACACGAGTCTACTGTATGGGTCGTAGTAACTTATACAGCTCATATACTTGATTCGTCAACCCCAGATTGTATACAAAAAGTAGTTTTAAGTCTACGAGTCTACTCTATGACTTGTGGAAATCTCTACGGCTTATAGCCTATACTCGTAGAATGCAGGTATGTTTCCTTTCTTTTGAAACAAACGATGATGAAAGCCTTCGACCCGTGTCTATACTTACAGTTCATAGCTTTCCTATTTTGCAGGTAATATAACAGACCCGACCCGTATAACTGAAATGCATAAAATAAAGTCATTTGAAATGTTACAATAATTCTTTCTCTTCGATTCCAAACAAACCTTACCAAATTCCATCATCCATGCACACAATTTGAAACACAAAACTGTCCAAAATCCAAAAACACCAACTCATTGAGCATCTAGGAATATCAAAACTAAAGTCCATCCCAGTTTAATATTCAGTGGATTTCCTTCTTTCTTGTGGTAAATTGATCTTTCAATGATAAATTTCATATTTACATTACTTACATAGGTTTGACATAACTGAAATGCGTTAATTAGGGTTCTGAGTTGTAACAAATTTTATGCTTAATCGACTACATCGGGGTGATTGAATTGGCTGTGTAAGTTCATTTTCGAACTTGAAAATCTCCTAGACGGGGGTGTTCTACGAGGCATAATTACCCCTCATCAAAGGAGATTTAAAGTCAAGTTGGGAACCTTCCCAGGTACATACCAGTACAAGCCTACTTACGACTCATATACTATTATACATCTCATGCGTATGGCTTGTCAATATAATAGGCCAACTCCTAGAGTGTGGGGGTTATTTTGTGAGGTTTTTGGTTTGTTAAAATGATAACTTGAGCACTGGTTTTTGTTGAAATTATGCGTATGATTCATTAATAAGAAACAAGAATGAAATTGTTCCTTTAAACTATATTTATCATCATTGAATCTTGCATGGTTCAAACAAGGGTTTTCTACGATTCGTAGATACTTCTACAGGTCATAGTTACCCCTCATAAACAACACCTCCAGATAAGTGGGTAAGTTTTTATATTCACCAAAGGACACGATTCTAAGTACGGATCATAAAGCAATCTACATCTTGTGCATTAAACTCATCTAAACTGATAAATTCTAGTAGCATAGCACTGAGTTTACGACTAAACCTTACGATTTGTATAAACCCCTATGATTCATAAGGAACTTTCATAATCAAACTTCAGAGACTACAACCTATAGTTCTAAGTCTACGACTGAACTTTACGATCCATACAAACTCCTACAGGTCATAAGGCTCTCTCGTAGATAAACTTTAGAGACTCAACACTTGCAGGTATGCATCTACGGGTTGAGTATATGGTTCATTTACTCTTATACGACCCATATATTTACCCTCGTAGGACCACAACACTGTGACTATCTAGTATTTTCTTTTACTTCTTTACTTGTTTTCTTGTTATGTCTATGTCCTCACAGTCCCTCTACAGGTACAATGTCTCCAAAACAACCACCAAAGTAGGGTAGTGGGAAGAAAATGCTGTCAAAGAATGAAGTCGTGGAAAACTTTAGATGACGCCCCAAAGATGTGCCCACAGATGCAGAACTTAGTACTTCCGAGGAAGAGTCCTCTCATAACTCTATGGCACCATTGGTGAGGAGATCCAAATCATATCACTCCGACCAAGTCATCTCTTCACCATCACCATGTGGAGAATCCCCCCATACCCACACATTTGCAACATCAACACCCTCTCATTCTCAAGAGGGAGATTCAAAAAAAGTAGAAGAGAGTGACGATGATTTCGCACCACCATCCTCTTCAGGATCTGAATACCCCATTGAGAAGTCAACACCCGAGTGTCCCTCTATTCCAATCCATATAGGAGGTCAACCGAAGTGGTGGTGTGTGCTCGAGCTTCTATATTTCTACATAATGGGGCAAGAGAGGATTGATCATTAAAATTTAAGGAGACTCATTACTAAGGAGCCACGTGTGATCACAACCTAGATGGAAGAAGTTCCTGATATTCATGACTTATTCCATCATCACTAACTAGATTGGATGGCTGAGCACCCTGAGAGTTACATAAACAATATGGTCTGAGAGTTCTACGTGTCATAAGCAGCTATAATCAAGCAGTTGACTCCTTCCAAAGCAAAGGAATTAAAGCTGCCAATTCTCTTGACCACATTAGTTTGGGAGATCCCAGTTATTTTATTCAAGGAGACTTTCCGGTGTATCATCTATGGCCCAAATTCTCCACCGGCAACCCCAACAGTGGAGTTTGATTAGAAAATAAGGGTAGTTTATAATTAAAATGCCATACGGGATCTGGTGTAACATAAAGAGCTACTTAGAGGGTAGCGGGTTATATAGCAGAGAATGGCATCACAGTAGATTGGGTGTCACACCCAACCCCGATCAAGAAGGTGTCATTGAACTTTGCGGCTAAATTTTGGTAGACCATAGTTAGACATCGAATCCGTTCAACCAATGTGGATAACCATTTGATGTTAGATCGGGTCTTGCTCGTAGTGTGATTGATGGGTGTTTATAAGGTAGATGTGGTGAGTATCATTATTTTAGAGATTTATGAGAGGGAGATTCAATGAAACACCAAGAACCCTTTCCTGTGTCTTATTTTTTCACCATGTAGGGATGTTATAGTTCCAATGATTGTCGTGGTCGATCCGATGATTAGAGTGAAAAGAATTATAGACCCCAAGCTCATTAAAGATGATACAGACCCAATTGTACAGCAGCGTGCTTCCTTTCTTGAGGTGCAGCTATCATAGTTTGTTCATGTTCCACCGCCTATACAAGATGATGCAACAGCTGCTTTAGACCAGCAACCACCTTTCATAGAACTATCTGAGGATGCTCTGGCTGTTTTGGTAGCTCCTTCTACCAGCTTATTGCAACCACAGCACACAGTCTTGGTCGTTATTTCTACCGAGTCTCTACATACTATGATGCAGAAACAGGCATAGACCAAGGCCTAATTGGGACAATTGATTCAGCAGCTCAAGCCATGGGTCCATAAAGTCATCACTGAGTCAGAAGAGCACATAGAAGCAAAGTTTGAAGATGATTTGGCTGATCAAGATCGACAAATTTAGGCACTTATTGATGCCCTTGAGCTGAGGGTGAATGCGAGGTTTCAAGCCTCATCCAGTGCTGACATTACTGCCATTCAGACTGAGATAGGAGCACTCCATGCGGAGATCACATCCCTGGCTACACCTGCCCCTATGCTATTTTCTTTACCTGCTATTCAGCCACTGCAGTTGTTTGATTTATTTGTGGATGATGAGTCTGAGATGGTTCAAGACAAAAGACCCCATACTGAGGATGCCACCTTGGACAAAGGTGAGGCAAGGAAGAGAAAAAGAAAGGAGCACCAGGAGGTTGAAAAGGACACTCGGGCATCTATAGTGACCGAGGAGATATGATGAGAAGAGGAGCGACAGCGTACTCTTGCATCTTCAATCTCCCATGTTGACACTCATGATGATGCACAGATTGTCGTGGCACCACATGCTGCTGCACTGGGATCCACACAGATAGACCCAGATGCCACCATATAAACTTCGATGCTTAGGTACCACAGGTTCTTTTCCCTTTCCCCATTATTTCTTTTACTATTTGTTGTAGTGCATTAAGTACAATGCAAGGCTTTTCAAGTAGGGGTGGGGTGGTTATAAATGAATGCATGAGTATCTAGGCAAACTCTGAGTACCCTAGACACTCGACTAAATCCTTGGAGTTTTCTTATCTGTGTTCTTTTTCCCCATAGGGCCATTTTAATTTTTGTTTAACCGGCATGTTTGGGATGTATATGGAAAATAAGAGTAGGGATCTATGGCATGAAGGCTAGATTTTAAATGAAAACAAATAGACTCCCTCCAAAATTTTCTTGAATTGCTGTGACTATTTCTTTGAATGATTAACTATGTAAGATCTTTGTGTGGCATGATGTAAACCAATATGATAACACGTGACTTAGACTAAAACATGAACCAAATATTGATGATTGACAATAAAACTTATTGCCAAGTGTGTGTAAGGTATTTGTGTGTTTGGATTGTTTGTGCCAATCTAGAACTTTCCCCGTTGGTCGTACTATGATGATTGAACTTTTGTCTAGGAACGGATCATAGGACATTTTTTACTTAGTCCACTTAGCCTTAAAAGAACTAACCAAACATTGTTTTACCCTTTAAACTAAAGATATAAGCTTCTAAAAGACCTTTTTGATCAAAGAAACACGTGTTTCAAATACCCCTAATCCAAATGGCAATCCCTTGTTTTGGCCCCGTCCCTCCAAGGATAAATGTGCACCTCAACTCAGGCTAAAAGCCTAAGTTGAGGGTGGCTACTACGAGAGAAAAGCGAGAAAATAGGGGGTGTGAGAAAAGAAAAATAAAAGAGAGAAAAGGAAGAAAAAGGTGGTTGGATAAAACAAATAAATGGTTTTGAAAGAGTTAGCAAAGAGAAGCACAATGCATAAGAAAAAAGTACAAACAAAAGTCACGCCTAAGACGAAAGCAACAAGCGAAGACAAAGAGTGAAATGAAATGTGGGTTTGAAAAGGTGGACTCAAAGTTGATGTAGTGTTTGAGGAGGGCCAAAATTCACTAAAATCTAAATGCACCACACCTGCCGCCGAGCCTACGTTACAAGCCACAAAATTCCTAGTGATCCTAGCTCAACGGTTCAAGAGTCTAAGTATTGAAAATAAGGGAAAGCCTGTGGTACTGTGCAAGAAAGTCTGAATTTTGTTTGGGAGCATGAATTTTTTCCCACATCCCTAAAGTTTAAAGAATAAATGCAATTCATGAGTGAAAAGGGGACTTCTTTTTAGTGAGGGCACAAGTGGCATTGTCTAAATAGTCATGAAAATGGTGAATGTTGTTTTTGGCATGTTAATTATTTATTGGTGTTGAAGTGTCTAGCATTGATCGACATTAGATTAGTCTTATTGGAAATAATGGTTGCAGTAGTATCATGAATGGAAATTAGAAAGGGTCGGGAGTTAATAGCCGATGATTGATGTACATTCCTAAATCTTATTTTGCATAAGTAGTTGTAGTATAGTAGTGTTGCTTGAGGACAAGCAACTATTCTAAGTTGAGGGTGTTGATGTGCCGTGTATTTAGATATTTTTAATGCTTTAAAACTTAAGAATGTGCATGTTTTTTAAGCATATGTTAGCATGTTCGATGTTGGTTATGCATATTTTGCAAGAAACTAAGTTGGAGAAATGATTGAGGGATCATAGCACTAAAGAAATGTAATTTTTGAGGTCTACGAGCTTAGACTACGACTCTTCATTTGACATATGGGGTCATAGGTTTTATTCACCAAAGCATGCAGTGAAGGAATGAAGGAACAGTGAAGGAAATGAATAGGTTATATGGCTCTCGACATTTAAATGAGGCGTAGTAGTCAGTCGTGGCTAGAAGTTGCAAGTGGTAAAAGGACAGTGTCTATGATCCCTATTGAAGAGTTATGCTAAAGGTAACGAGCTGTATAGATGGTTTGTAGAAAAAGAATCCATCAGTGCAAGGTGAAAGAGTACGAGATGGGTCTACGGCTCATCTGAAAGCTTATGACCCATAGAGATGAGTCGTAGACCCGATCCGAATTTTAGTCTCCCATGGTCTCCAAATCCATATTTATTTAGGAAAGTTAGTATATAAATACACTTCTTAGGTTCAGATGTTTGTATGTATGGTTTTGGGTTTGAGAATATGGCTTAAACTACTTTTGAGCTTTTATTATTGAATTTGGGTTTTTGTTATCGATATTTTACAGTTGGATTTTATTGAAGATTTTTGAGATTTCACACTTCTCATTGTAAATTTATAATTTCTTTTAACTTTAATGCTATTAAGTGTGAACACATAGTTATGAGTAGGTAATTCCACAAATAGGGTTGTGGGAACCATGAAGAATTAATGATGTAGAACTTAATAAAAAGTAATTCTTGAATAGTGTGCATGCATGTATTGTTTTTCCCTTCAGTTTGATTTCTTTTTAACGGTGGCCAATGTTAGAACTCTCCTTATCCTTACTTGCCGGATCAAGGAGCTAACGGATGGGAAAAGGGATTAAACAACAAGATTTGGGTCTAATCATCCTCGTCTAATTAGCTTGAACGGATCAAGGGATAGCTAAATCTGGGATCATTGGTAAGGATTAGTAAAGCATATACTCGTAGACGGATCAAGTTGCGTAGTGAAATTTTTCTATTTTCCGGATCAAGAACTTAGGTGAAATTAACTTATCAATTCTACATGTAACACACTAGGAAAGAATTACTAATAAAAAAGTCTACTTAGTTAAAGATTCATGGGGAACACATAAAACCCTAGTTTCACTTCTTATTGATTTAAACCACTTTAAACCATACTTTCGTTCGTTGACGTTTGCTATTTGATTTATTAATTAGTTTATAAAAAATCCCCCCCCCCCCATTTATTTTCTTTTTTTATGGAAATAACTTGATTGCTAAAGCAAATAATAAACAATTAATCGAACGTCTAAACCATATTCCTCGTGGGATCGACCCTAACCTTCGTTAGGTTCTATATTTGATTAACGATCGCTTTATTCTTCTTTAAGGAGGTGTAATTTAAGCATATAATTTTCCATTAACTAATACTGAGTACCAATTTGCAGACACCAATCTCCATACCATATCTATAATCACCTTTGAAAATCCAAACTTCTTTGCTTAAGAATATCCATAAGACCATGTCTTAGGCCTTTGCCATATCCAACTTTACCACCACATTAGTATCCTTGTTCCTTAAATGAATGACCCTGAAGATCTCCAGTTCTATCTGAACATTCTGAGTGATGCTTCTTTACTTTATAAATCCTCAGTGATTTGAAGAAATAATAAGAGGCAAAATCCCCACTTTTCTTTCATGAATTATTCTTGACACTACCTTATTAGTGAATGTGATTAGGCTTATTGGCCTCAAATATTTAAAATCCAAGTATTATACTTCTTAAGAATCGGAACAAGATTTGTACGTGTAAAAACCTTTGCAATTCCTGCCCACAAAAGAAGGACTTTATCAATCTTGGTAGAACCTCCCATATAATATCCCAATAACTCTGAAAAAACTGCCCTGAGAAACCGTCTAGTCGACTTGCACTATCACCATTAAGTTGAAATATCACCCCTTTCTCTTACTCCATGCTTGGCAATTTTATCATCTCCTCATTCTACTCCTCTATAATCATCTTTGGGATCTGCTGAAGCATTTCAAAGTCTTGATTCCTTTCATCCTAGAAAAATTGATTCTAAAAATATACTATAGTTGTGTTCCCTATCTTTTGATTAGTGTAGAACATATTCCCAATTCTATCTTTAATTTGTGATAAATGTAGCCTCTTCCTTCTCCCCCAAACATATGAGTGAAAGAACTTTGTGTTTCTATAACCACTTCATTCCTACTTTTTGCTTCCAGTATTCTTTCTTTATCATCATTATGAAATCCCATATTTTTTTGCATAATATACGTAGCATGGCGTTGTTATATAAGGTGTCTATGACTTGGTATAGTATATCAGGAGAATAATAATGCAACTATGTGGTAATATCAAAAAACTAAACTAAAGTTGTAAGTCAAAGAAATCTCTTAAACAAAGGTTCTTGGTTAAAGAAATGGCTCGGGTAGTACACCGCCCATTCGGAAGGTTTAAAATAACTTGCACCTTTAGGATAAGACTAAGAGTGTCTAATATGCTAAAAATTGTGTGTTATGAGGTACTATATTAGTACAATGGTCATATGTTACATTTTGAAGTCAAGCTAGTTGCAAAATAAAGGTCAGCAAAAGTTATCGTAAATTTCTCTTATAATTTTTTAAAACTTTGAGTCAAATGTCTTAGATCATTTATCCCAATATGTAAAGAGTTATGGGTCCCATGAAATATCAAATCAAAGTTCTACAAGTTTTGTTTGCAACCAAAAATATGGTACATCAAACCAATATCGGAGTAAAATGTTATGATAGTTTTACCGCAGACTTTTAAGCTGAAATCAGGTCGCAAACCGGGTAGGGTCAAAAATTTTGTTAAGTAAAAATTTGGATGTTTAAATCGATCAAAACATTTCATTTTATCTCATAAACAGTGAACAAGCTGAAGAAAAGGTTCCATGGTATTCTTGAGGGATTAAACTGTGTTTTAACGATTTCTAACGTTAAAGTTTGCCCTCATTCCTAGAACATGATCTCTATGCGTCACAATCATTTTCTCCTTTATTAGCTATGTTTGGAGATATTTTTGAAAGATAGGACTTTGTATTTTGTGGTGGTTTTTCAAGCTTTACACTTGTTTTGCTAAGTTAATCATCTCGGGACTCTTTTGTGATCATTTTTATCAAGTTCTACAGACGTTTCTACAAGTTATAATCCTATGAGAAATATACTTATTTAATCTCAATTATAAAATGTTTATAGGTGCATATAAGACTATGTATATATAGTATTTTTGAATCTTAGGACGTAAGGAACAATTTTCATGAAGGAACTATGGGCATTCAGGTGTTTGTTGGAAAGGTATGTTAAGGCTAAGCTTCATTCTTTCTTTAAGTACGAATTCTGAGAAATTGCTAAAACACCAAATGTGATATTTTACTATTCTTTTGCTAGAAAGACCTTATGTGAAAGGTATTAGGAACGCAGCTGAAATATTTTCATTATACTATTAGTTGATATTTAACTTGCTCAGTTAAATAGGGTGTTCAACATTTATATATGTCATTTTATCGGCTTTCTTGACCATATGTCCATATGTATGAATTTTTATTCGTCTTTGGGTGGTGTGACTTAAAAATATTATGAAAGATATTTAGTATTTTCGATTAGTCCTTCTTCCTTGTTAAAGTTTACTTTAGAAAACATTAAAGTAACACATCGATTTTCAAAAATCTCAAATATAATTTTTATGTTTAAACTACTAAAACACGTAGTTTTTCAAAATAATTTCTTTTACTAATTAACAAGGAACCAAGTATAAGAATTAAGTAAAGCACCTTAAGCTCCTTAGGAACATCTTCAGGGTTAATTTATCTTTCTAAAAACTCAAGTTAAGTTTTAGATCTTATTTGAAAAACATATGAGGTTCCACGAGATATTTGTATGTGATAGAAAAGTGATTACGAGATTATGAGAATAAGAGTACTAATGAGTCAAAATTGGCTAAGTTTTTGTTGTGGCCTAATATGTGCATTCAAAGTTTATATTGTACATGGCATAATTAAAGGTAAAGGGCCTATTTTCCCAAAATACTATATATATTGTACAAAGGGCCTTAGGTTGGTAATATGATGTCGATTAGCTACCGAAAGAGACCTCCATTGCTAGCATTTTGTTGGGTATGTCATCCGTTTGCATCTAAATATATGTATTCATTACATATGACCACACGAGCATACCATGCATATCTGATTACTAGGAAGTCAGAAGTCTTCCATGGAGGTTATTTGAGTTTCAGTTTCAAGTGTTATCTCTATTACCCTCTTTACATCAGCTATTTATGATTCTACTTTCTACCTTACATATAGATATATTTTTATTCGAACTGAGGTCTTATTGCCTAGGAACGCTATATTTTTGTTTTGTGTATGCAGGTCTAGGTAGGGATTCTGATCCACCCCTCCGCTAGGATTTGGGGTTGAGTTGGTAAGCTCCAACTCTTCCTGCAGCATTCATAAGATGTTTACTTTTGTTGTACAGATTGGGAATAGTTGGGCCCTTGTCCCAACAGTGCATATGACACTTTTAGAGACTATTATGGATACAGTATTCTGGATTGCCTTTTTGCAGCTTTTAGTCTCCAGTCTATAGGCTTGGAATGTATAAATATATGTGTGTGCATGTCTGTCTTCAGTTGCAGCCTCGTCGGCTAGCTAGTACTTTATCATTTTGGCTTATCTACCTTTGTGTATATGAATTATTGTTATTTAGGTCATGAACTTAACGGTCCAGGATTAATATTTCAAATATGGTGCTACCCGATCTTTTAGGGCTCTAGTTTAGTTAGCAAGTATGTTTAGTGGATAACTCGATCAAATACGCTAACGAGTTCCAGTCACGCCTCCCCTATTTTGGGGGTATGACAACCATATATCTTCTTAGATTAGCTTCTTCCTTTCTTAGCTCACTTCTATTGTTGGGGGATACTTGTATCTCCAAGTGCACTTCTTTCTCCTTTATCATGTCCTTTAAGGTAGCAATCTGATGAAATAGATTCCCAAATGTCTTTTTACTGCATCTGGAAAAAGCCTTCTTAATATTCCTAAGTTTATATTGATATACTATGAATAGGTTATCTTCAATCTATGTATTCCAGTGTTGTCTTACCACATCCTTGAACTCTTTATGTTTACACCAATAATTTAAAATTTTGAAAGATTTGATATGAGCTTCCTCTATATTGCTATATATCATATGTATTGGGGAATGATTTGAACCTTGTCTCACAAGGTGATGGACTTCACTTGATAGTCATAGATTTAAAAACTCTTGATTCACCAATATTTTGTCTAGCCTTGTACAGATACATTCTCTGTCAATTCTGCCATTACACCATGTGAACTTGCTTCCTATGAACTTTAATTCTGATAATGCACAATTATTAATATAAAGGGCAAAGTCTACTACTTCATTTTGAGTGAAGCTTGGACCTCCCAACTTCTCTTCCTCCTTTAGTATAACATTGAAGTCTCCTTCACCACCCAAGGATCTATTAAATCTTCAGCAATGTTTTTCATATCTTCCCACATCTTTAATGTTTTAAGGGCACTAAATCTAGCATATATTGCTGAAATTAACACAATTGTGTGGTTTTTGGTGAACTTCATAGTTAATTGTTGTGTTGCATCTGCTATCAAATGTCCTTCATACTCTTCATCCAAAAAAAATCCATATTTTAGCTAAACTATTTACTAAAGCATTCTTATGGCCCAACTTTCTACTATATTGTTATAGCTCACTAGAAACCTGGAAAGGTTCCATAATAGCTATGTATTCTTAATGATGTCTCCTAGTTAGGTCCATTAATCTCTCAAAAGAAATTTAAGTATTCACTGACCTAATATTTCAAAAGATTAGATTGCTAATCATTGATCAATAGTTAAGATCATATCCCTATTACTCCTTTTTATAACCTACGGAGGTATTACAGCTTTACTCTTCTTGATACCAATTTTTAGACTATCCATATGCCTAGGTAATAGGTCTCCTGATCTGCTGATATGTTGAATATTTTCCTCCAGTCCCTCATCTTTCTTTGTATCCTTTTTTTCTTGTATTTGTTCATCAGTAAGCTCCACTAACACTAGAGTTTCTTGAATTGGGTCTGTACTATTACTATATGTAACCTATCATTGCTCAAATTCTATACCTTACCTTCCTCTTGTTACTGCCTTGCCTCCCTTCTTTGAATATCCTAATCTTCTTCTTCCTGATGTCTTGATTTTGCCTCATATCCTTCTCTTGTGTGTATATTCCGCATATCTTCTGCATTCCCATTGTCCTCTTCCTTCTTGTTATTATCCATTAGTTTAGTATTAGTGGGTTTAGAAAAATCCCCATCCATCCATTGATTTGTATTGATCTTTTCATATATTTCCTCTCCTGTCTCGTTGTGCCCTTTGTCTGTCTCTTCCTTCTCCCCATTGATACTTTCCAGTGCTTCAAACTTGTTTGTGGTAATCAGATCCACTTTATTCTAGACCTAATTTATCTTATTCCTGCCTACTCCCTCATTATTCTGTCTCCTTTCCTGGAACCCATCATTTTTGTCTGCATCTTCCCCTTTTTGTTGTTGATTCCTTCCTTCCCTTTGGTGTTTTGTTCAATTTCTTGTTTCCTTTGTTAAGTCTCCTCATTTTACCCTCTCTTCTTTTCATTACCTCCCTCTACATCTGTCTGTGTGTACTTTTATTTTGCTGGGTGCAATTCAGGATGCTCTACATAGAATTGTTGTTCGTCATGTCTTTGTATCATGTATGTCTTACAGTACTTGGGAATATAGTCATATTTTATCTTGACCCACTTTTCTATTACTTCTACATTTGTTCTCTTCATTCCTATGTTGATTCTCTTTAGAATTTATTAAGTAGATCTACCTAATCCTTATCTCTAACACAACTATGTCTTGTCTGGTTTTTGGTCCCTGTAATGGCCTTCCCACCACTACAGTTAGTGAAAACATTATCTCTTATCCAAAAAGGGTTGGAGGTAGTGATGGAAAATAAATCTAAGCAATTGTTGTTGAAGTATCTTCCTCCGAATCAAACAATGGATCCCATTTCAAAGTCATCATTGGGTAAGACCAATTTCTATGAGTGATATAAAAGATCGACTTTAAAAGCAAGCTGTAATAGTCTTCCAAAAGAGTTGTCCTGATTAGGACATATCTGTTTTTTAAAGAGCCTATGTTACATTTCCCCTTCACTTCACATTATTTTGGTATTAATATCCTTTGATCTTGGATATTTGGCCATCCATATGAGAAATTCCCAATTACATTGTATTGAAGATTTTCATTAACAATCATTTGTTCTACTTCAGTTTGCTCCCAGATAACTTTAGGCTCTCCATGCAAATGCATAAGGTTTTAATGGCACTGGCTTCACTTCAGTTGTCGTAGGTTTAATCATACTAGCATATGTATTTTGTGATGACTAACCTGCCTCCACCATAGGCTGGCAAGTGATTATCGCGGACATGGTAGTCAAAATCTCTAGGCACTTTTAGGTGGTAGCGGTAGGTTTAGGTCTATGAGTGATTTTTTGAAAATAAAAATGCTAGATTGAGTTTTGTTGGTTGCATATGAAATTTTTGATAAATTATTATATATATAATTCTTAAAAGATTATTTTATACATAAAAGTATTTACTTTGATATAAATTATAAATATTCCTTATACTTTTTCATAGTTTTTATCTTTTAATATTTTTTTTCAAGTTTTAGACATAGAATTTTAAATGGTCCGATTAAGATTATAGTTCATAGATATTAGTAACTCTAATAAAGCTAAAATCAAAATCAAATCGATATTAATGCTAAAAAAAGTAATTCAGCACTAAGAATGACAATAATGTTGAATATTTATTCTTTAGTTAGCTCTTTTATATTATGATCATTTTCATTATGACTTATTAATTTGAAATATTTATTTTATGCGATATCACTATTATTTTTTTGTTGAATATTTAGTGTCATCACTTATCTCATATTTTCTATTATTTTTTAAAAATAATTTACCTTAGATAGTGATACACTTACACTCCAATTGAGAAGTATAAAGCAGTCGTTGTCAAATATAGAATCCAACTAGGTTGGGGTCGATCCCACAGGGAATGCAGAGGAAATAAGTCTACTAACTCTTATGTTCAGTTGTAGTCACTATTTCTCGAAAGTAAAAATGCATAAAGTAAATTGGGGTTTGTTGATTCAATTGAGTAATTAGTAACAATGTTCGCAATAGCAAAGTAAGACAGACTTAGAGTTTTAACATTATGAGAATGTAGTTAGGACTATGATCCCCATGACATGTAACTCAGTAGAAGTACATGTAAGTGTTGAAATTATATTGGATTGAAATCCATAAATTAATTTAGACTATATTAAATTTAAGAAAATAGTTCAAATAATGTGGCAATTCAAGTCAAATAAATGAGACAGTAAATCACACCACGTGTCAAAGTTATTTGGAAATTCAAATCAAATTAAATGAAATCACATCACGTGTCAAAGTTATATAGCAATCCAAGTAAAATTAAAAGAGCCACTAGAATCATGTAATGTGCCAAAGTTATGTGGCAATCCAAGTCAAATTAAATGATCACTACAATCATGATATATGTCAAAGTTATGTGGTAGAACAAGTAAAATTAAATGAGCCACTCTAATCAAGCCAACTGTATATGTGATATATTTTGGTCAATCAAATTAAAGCTTTTCACTAGAGGAATGTGATTGATCAGTTCAAACTGACCAATCAAATCACATAGGTATACCACTCCCTACAACTATAAATAGGTCCTCATTATTCTCAAAGGGGAGCAAGTTTTGAAGAACAATGAGCACGAAGAGAGCTCGTGGATCAAACGTTGCAAATTCTCTATAAGCTACAAGGTTAAGCATTCAAACACTCAAGACTCAAATTCAAGATACAACTCAAGATCAAGACCATCATATTCAAAAACAAGCTCAAAAGCCTTTGAATTTAAGTACAGGTTGAGATCAAACCCATCAAATTCACAAGTCAAGATCAAATTCACTAAATTCAAGATCGAGACCACCAAATTCAAGATCAAGCTTAAAGCCCTTGGATTCAAGTACAAATAAAAATCAAGTTCATCAAGATTCAAGATCAAGCAAAGTCCCTTGCATTCAAATACAAGTCAATATCAAGACCACCAAGTTCAAGATTAAGCTTTAAGCCCTTGGATTCAAGTACAAGTCAAAATTAAGTTTAGAAAGATTCAAGAACAAGCCCTAGAATAGTTCAAAAATTCAAGAAGTAATGAAATTTACGCGAAACTTACAAAGTTTTTAGGATGAGAAAGGGTTCCAAAATGTTCCTACAAAATCTTTAACGTATCGGAACGATAATGATCGAAAATGATCAAGATTTGATCCCAAAAATATGTTTTGATATGTTGTAAATGAGGAGAAAAGGGCTGGCAATGGGTCTTAAAATACCTCACTGCTAGGCCTCCCATCGGCCTTCGCAAACGCGGAGACAAGCTCCATGAACGCGGAGGTCAGCAAGTTGACTCTCCTTGAACGCTGAGGCTTATCCGCGAATGCAGAGAACATCCAATTAAACCTTCG
Organism: Solanum dulcamara; assembly: GCF_947179165.1. Lineage (NCBI taxonomy): Eukaryota > Viridiplantae > Streptophyta > Magnoliopsida > Solanales > Solanaceae > Solanum > Solanum dulcamara. The sequence continues at coordinate 12,875,274 of NC_077247.1, read as the reverse complement.
CGAACGTGACCTGAGACCCGTGAATATGGATAACAAAGCGCTTGACCTTTGCGAATGCGGCTAGAGGACCACAAATGCGGAGAGTAAATTTCATGTGCACCAGCAGCTATGCTGGTACATTTTCACTAAGGGAAACCAAATCCCTCAATGGGGCACGAAACTCGTTCGGAATCCCTTTGACACAAATGAACTATGCTTCCTAACTAAAAATGGTATTTTGGACTCAACGAAATTGACAGATTTTCCAACAGAGGTTATTTCAATAGAATGTTGAACAAAGTCAAAGAATTTCAAAGAAAATGCTTAAAATGCACAAATGGCCAAAAACTCGTTCTGATCCTCTTGGGACCCAAACCAAAGGTCATTCAAAGCCAAACTTGGCGTTCTTTAGCTAATTGCATTGACACATTTTCATCTGAGTGTATTAACTCATAATATTGACCAAAGTCAAACTTGGTCAAACGTTAAAGTTAAAATGACAAAACCACCTAAACTCAAAATGAAGACTCCAAAACCCAAACCAACCTTCCTTCTAGACCAAAATGGATCTTCCAGAGCTGATGTCACTGTCAGAATTTTCATACGATGTCCAAATCTCTAGATGTTGACTAAGGTCAATTCTTTCAAACCTTAAGTCTCAAAAATGGCCAAACCACCTCAAAACTCAACCAAACACCTCAGGAAGCATGCCACCCATATCAACATCATATATGAGCTATAAAAAAGCTATAAAAAGGGTTAAAATGGTAAAATCATGTAAAAGCATGAAAATGACCTTGAAGGTCATAACAGTAAAGAGTGAAATTCATCTACTAGGATCAGAGGACGTTTAGATGTCCATAACTAGCTAGATTTTACATGTGAAACATTGAAACAAGATCACTAATATGTATTGTAAACAATAAATTTCCCGAGCCAAGAAAAATAAATAATCTAGACAAGAAAATTGAGGTAACAAAATATAGTATTTGATTTTAAAAAAATATAGTAAGTGTTACAATCTTTATGAATCCTCTGATTCTTCTTTTTGAATATATATTCATTGGCCTTCGATCTTGATCTTGAATTTGATGGACTTGAGCTTGAATATGATGTACTTGATCTTTATTTGTGCTTGAATCCAAGGGCTTGAAGCTTAATCTTGGATCTTGATGAACTTGTTCTTGATTTGTACTTGAATTCAAGGGCCTTGAAGCTTGTTCTTGAATCTTTCTAAACTTAATTTTGACTTGTACTTGAATCCAAGGGCTTAAAGCTTAATCTTGAACTTGGTGGTCTTGATATTGACTTGTATTTGAATGCAAGGGACTTTGCTTGATCTTGAATCTTGATGAACTTGATTTTTATTTGTACTTGAATCCAAGGGCTTTAAGCTTGATCTTGAATTTGGTGGTCTCGATCTTGAATTTAGTGAATTTGATCTTGACTTGTGAATTTGATGGGTTTGATCTCAACCTGTACTTAAATTCAAAGGCTTTTGAGCTTGTTTTTGAATATGATGGTCTTGATCTTGAGTTGTATCTTGAATTTGAGTCTTGAGTGTTTGAATGCTTAACCTTGTAGCTTATAGAGAATTTGCAACGTTTGATCCACGAGCTCTCTTCGTGCTCATTGTTCTTCAAAACTTGCTCCCCTTTGAGAATAATGAGGACCTATTTATAGTTGTAGGGAGTGGTATACCTATGTGATTTGATTGGTCAGTTTGAACTGATCAATCACATTCCTCTAGTGAAAAGCTTTAATTTGATTGACCAAAATATATCACATATACAGTTGGCTTGATTAGAGTGGCTCATTTAATTTTACTTGTTCTACCACATAACTTTGACATATATCATGATTGTAGTGATCATTTAATTTGACTTGGATTACCACATAACTTTGCTGACCTCCGCGTTCATGGAGCTTGTCTCCGCGTTTGCGAAGGCCGATGGGAGGCCTAGCAGTGAGGTATTTTAAGACCCATTGCCAGCCCTTTTCTCCTCATTTACAACATATCAAAACATATTTTTGGGATCAAATCTTGATCATTTTCGATCATTATCGTTCCGATACGTTAAAGATTTTGTAGGAACATTTTGGAACCCTTTCTCATCCTAAAAACTTTGTAAGTTTCGCGTAAATTTCATTACTTCTTGAATTTTTGAACTATTCTAGGGCTTGAATTTGGTGGGATTATTTGCCTCTTTCGGTTCTCAGAATGTGCCCATTTTTGGGCACAAGTTCCTTGAGCTATTTGGGACCTTATGACAGAGTTGGTTTTTCAATTTCGTGTATAGGTCCCAATGTCAAATTTTGACCCAATTTTTATTTCGTTTGTAATTATAGCAATATGGATATCGATGGCCTTGTTTTTATGTGTTTTTTGATAATTTGATAGAGTTAAAATGTTTGGAGGCGACCTAGAAAGGAAAGACTAAAGTTTAGCGGTTTGGTCCAAGAGTTAAGAATAATAAGTTTTTCATTACCCAAAATTGAATACCCGCTTAGAATAATAAAACAGATGGTAGTTGTTGAAAAGTGCAAAATCGTATCCGAATTTGATTGATTGTCGAGGAGTAAAGGAATTTAAGCCAAAATACCAAATGAAAATAGATCAATTTTTTTTCATAACTAAAAAGAAATCCAGACCTCGAAGCATCATTCCTTTTTCCAATATACGAAATAGGGGATTTCACTAAGTTGATTCTTAGGAAAGAATTTAGTTCAGATGTAGGATACCTATCCAGAAGTTTTTGCAACTCACTCATAGATGATGGAATGTGGTTCCGACTTCGAGGTAGTTTATGGCTTACTCATGTTAGAACTGGCATTGATGGAATTAGTATATTTTAGGCGGTAACGTGTGATTAGGTTGGTGATTTAGGTGTTGATATCCTATTTAGCGATTTGGACCCGATGATCATCGTTAGGACTTGTCTAGTTTTTTTTGCCTTAGCTCCTTAGTCTAGGTGATATTGTGGCATATTTTCATCGCTAAGAATCCTTAGAACTCGCTCTAGTGATTTGGACTTAGGATGCCTTGGTTTGACTTGTTTGGTTTTGTTTGCCACTTGTTGGGAATTTTGGCTTATGCTTGTATCTTGATAGCCTTTGATATTGAAATGTTGGACCCGAGGTTGTGCTCATGGTACACTGGAGTCTCAGGTTAGTGATTTGGTTTCCTTGGCGGGATTTTTAATTGGCTTGATGGATATATATGATTTTAACATACTACTTGCATTGATTTGTCCCGCCAGAGTTGAAAACTCTTAAGAAAGAACAAAATGATGAGATGTAGTCTTTTGGTTGATGAATACATATGAGGGATTTTAGGAAAACTGGTGATATTTTATTTATGAAAATTCATAGTTGATGAGCTCGAGGTATGATTTTGGGTGGCCCTTTTATCGACTTTATACTACACTTTATTTCATTTAATAAGCTAGAGGTGTGAATTTTGGGTGCCCCATGATTCTTTTGAGGAGTATTAATTCATATCTACTACTTTTAATCATGTATTCCTCGGATAGTTTGGGTTGAGATTTTTAATGTGCTTATCTGCTTGGTTGGTTTTACTTGACTATTGTATGATATTCTCGTACCCTTCTTCCTGTAGTCTAGTTTTATGCTTTTCTCTTATTACTATTAGTATCATCGTACTACTTATTATATATTTATTCTTTCTGAGCTTGATCGGTCTATGATTCATACTAAGCACCCCATTTTTTTGTACTCATACTGCATTTCTATATCTTTTTGATGTAGCTCCTAGTTCGAGCCACCCCTAGCATGCGCCTGATCTTTATTGTATATATACATTGTCAGCTTTTGTACTTAGTAGATCCTATATAGGTGACACCAGGTTCGGAATTGGTCTAGTTTCAGTTCATCAATTTTTGTCACTATCAGACCTTTTGTATATTTTGCATCATATTTATATATTTATACCCTGGCCCGACTTTTCTTCTGTTATATTTTTCTTGCTTCCACATTCTTATGTTATTGAATATTTATTTAAATTGAGGTTTAACTTTCACTTGAATTGGTTTGGCTTGTCTACTTGGGGGTTATAGTAGATGCTATCATGGCCCGGATTTGGGTCGTGATCAAGTGGTATCAAAGCTTTGGTTCACCAGCCTCACAATTATAGGAGCAAGTATTTACTAAAGTCCCGCAGATCGGTACGATGACTCCGTATCCAATCTTCAAGAGTCTATAAGACATTGTTAGGAATTAATTCACTATTATTGTTTTTGATCATGCACTAATGATGATGAACACCTCTAAACCCTAGTTATTTTACTCTATCTCAGATAGAGAGGACAAGATCCACCCAAGGTAGACGAGGACCCCCTGTACCTACAAATAGAGCATGGCTCAGGGTACAGGTCAAGGAAGACATAGAGGATGGGGTAGAGATCAAGCCACAGCACCAATGCCGGAGCCAAACATTGAGGTTGAGCAGTTCTAGCCTCAGCCGGCGGAGGATCATCCAGCCCAGAACCTACCCGAATTCGTGGCCACACCACTGTTACAGGATACTCTGGCCAGGATCCTCATCTTCATGGAGGGGATATCTCGAGTAGGGACACTACCTAGCACTTCAGCTGGACCTTAGGTCCAAGAGAAGGAACAAACTTCAGGCCAGGCTGGGGCATAGTATGATCAGACCCCAGTTCTACAGCCCACTATTACCGCTTCTCGTCTAGTGATTCAACCTATTCCTATAGTAGTTCAGCACATGGCAACTAGGCTAGTTATGACGGTAGAGGAGCATAAGATATTAGGGAGATTTGTCAGATTGGCTCCTCCAAAGTTCTCAGGTGCCGCAGGCGAGGATGCCCATAAGTTCTTGGTTAGTTGCCAAAAGAGGTTACATAACCTCAGATTGGTGGAGTCCCATGGGGTCAACCATCGAAGCAATAGTGGAGATCATCTCTTATCTTCAAACCCCTAGGATCACCACTCATGTCATGGACTCAATTCTCCGAGGCCTTATTGGAGAAGTATGTACCCCGCAGCTTGAGCGAGGGGCTAAGAGATGAGTTCACAGCACTAGTATAGGTATCGATAATGGTCACAGACTATGAGTCTCGATTCCATGAACTCTCCAGGCACACTACCATGATCATGTTTACAAAGGAGGAATGGGTACGCCGGTTCATCAAAGGGTTATCTATTTCTTTGAGATTGTCTACTGAGCAGATGGTTGCATTGGGTTATTCATTCTTGTGGATAGTAGATCATGCCCATACTATTAAGGCTATATTTTGTAGGGCCTGCAGAGGCAGCAACAAGAGGCCTCGTTGCTATGGTAATTTCAATAGACACTAGTCACATGGTAGGGGTTCTTTTGGAAGAGGCCATTCATAATAGTATCCACCTAGTAGACCATCTTAGGCATCCTTACATCTTACCAATACTGGACCAGTAGGTGCCGGCAGTCAGGACAGCTAGGTTTCGGGTCAGTCTTCTTGGGGTCAGCCTTCTGGTTATTCAGGTTGTGGTGGCCATTCAAGTTCAGTTGGGATATCATAAGGGGGTTCATTCAGAGGTCCATGCTATGAGTATAGTATGATATGTCACTTTTACCAAAAGTGCCCTACTATTGATACCACAAACGTCAGATGCAATAGGGTCAGTAGTTTATGCCCCTAGGGCCCTAGTTTAGCCACCCAGAGAAAGTGTGCAGGGTGGTAGAGATGAGTCTCAGGGTACTAGAGGTGGTCCCCAGGTAGGCCAAATAGGTGGTATAGGTGGACGCAGTCACATGTATGCTTTTTTGGGTAGAGCGGAGGCGGAGACATCGGATGCCATCATCAAAAGTATGATCTCCATTTCTCATCAGCCTGTTTATAGTTTATTTGATATGAGGTCCACTTAATCATATGTGTCTGCTCATTATGCTACTCGATGGGATGTTTTATGTGAGCCATTGCATGTGTCTATGTGTGTAGCTACCCTTGTAGGTGATTCTTTAGTAGTGGATCGAGTGTATCGAACATGTCTGGTGACTATCATGGGGTATGACACTAGATAGGACCTGATTGTACTAGATATGGTAGACTTTGACTTGATTCTAGGCATGCATTGGTTGTCTACCCATCATGTGGTTTTGGATTACTTCTCTAAGACCATTACTTTGTGTGTACCTGGCATTCCTCTGGTTGTGTGGACAGGTACAGTTAGTCATGTACTGTGTGGTATGATATCCTTCCTCAGGGATCAGCGGTTAGTGGGGAAGGGGTGTCTAGCCTATCTTTCTTATGTCTGTGACAATAGTGCTGACACTCCTTCTATTGATTCTGTTCTGGTGGTCCAAGAGTTTCGTGATGTATTTCCCACTAATCTACCTGGTCTTCCTCCTAAATGTGATATTGATATCGATATAGATGTTGAATCGGGCACACATCCAGTCTCTATTCCACTATACCGGATGGCTCTAATTGAGTTAAGAGAGCTTAAGGTACAGCTCCATGACCTCTTAAGTAAGGGATTTATCAGGCCTAGTGTATCTTCTTGGGTTTCTCCTGTTCTTTTCATGAAAAAAAAGGATGGTACCTTGCGTATTGTGTTGATTAAAGGCAGCTGAATAAGGTGACCACTAAGAATAGGTACCCGATATCGCAGATTGATGACTTATTTGACCATTTCCAGGGTGAAGCAGTGTTCTCTAAGATAGATTTGAGGTTAGGGTATCACCAATTGAGGATTAGGAAGCCAGATATCTTTAAGACTGTTTTCAGGACTCGATACGGGCACTATGACTTCTTATTCATGTCTTTTGGGTTGACTAATGCCCCCGCAGCATTCATGGATTTGATGAACCATATTTTTAGTCCCTACTTGGACTCCTTTTTCATTGTATTCATTTATGACATTCTAGTCTACTCTGAGAGTAGAGAGCAGCATAAGCAACACCTGAGGATAGTACTTCAGACCTTGTAGGATCAGTAGTTATATGCCAAATTCACTAAGTGTGAATTTTAGCTTAATTCTGTGGCATTCCTAGGACACGTGGTGTCTATGGAATTATGGTAGACCCGGTGAAGATAGCATAAGTTCATGATTGGTCTAGGTCCACTTTTTCTACCGATGTCTGCAGTTTCGTCTAGTTGGCAGGGTATTACAAATGGTTTATGGAGGGGTTCTCTTCTATTGCAGCACCTTGGACCAGACTGACTCAGAATAATGTTCCTTTCCAGTGGTCTAACAAGTGTGAGGCAAGCTTTCTGAAGCTCAAGTCCTTGTTGACTTCAGCTCTAATTCTTACTTTTCCTATTAAGGGCTAGGGATTTACAGTGTATTATGATGCTTCAGGTGTTGGTTTCGATTACATTCGAATGTAGTAGGTTAGGGATATTGCATACGCTTCTAGGCAGCTGAAGGTATATGAGTGGAAATACCCCACACTTAATTAGAGTTGGTGGCAATAGTCTTCGCATTGAAGATATGGAGTCATTACTTGGATGGAGCCTATTTTTGAGATCTACACTGACCACCATAGTCTTCAGTACATATTCTGCTTGAAGGACCTTAATTTGAGATAGCGCAAGTGGTTAGAGTTGCTGAAGGACTATGATGTCACCATCATCTATCATCTAGGCAAGGCAAACCTAGTAGCAGATGCTTTGAGCCAAAAGGCAGTGAGTATGGGGAGTTTGGCATTCTTATCAGTTGAGGAGTGGCCTTTAGCTTTGTACATTCAGTCCTTAGCTAACTAGAAGGTTCGTCTTGATACTTCTGAGCCGAGCAGGGTACTTGCTTTTGTAGAGGCTAGGTCTTTCTTGATGGAGTAGATTCGGGCACAATAGTTTGAGGACCCACAGCTGAGGGTGATTCGTGATAAGGTACTCAGTGGCGAGGTTAGGAAGGCAACCTTAGATCCAGAGGGCATTTTGAGGATTGAGGGTCATATCTGTGTTCCTAAAGTTATAGATCTAGTCAGGCTCATCCTTGAGGAGGCCCATTATTCCAGATATTCCATTCATCCCAGTGCTGTGAAGATGTATTGCGACCTACGACAGTATTATTGGTGGTGTAGGATGAAGCAGAATATTGTAGATTTTATGGCTAGGTGCTTGAACTGTCGGGAGGTTAAGTTTGAGCATCAGAGGCCAGGTGGTTTGACCCAGCGACTACCCATTCCAGAGTGAAAGTGGAAGTGGATAGATATGAAATTTATAGTGGGTTTACCACGTACCTGCTGAGGTTTTAATTCTATTTAGGTCATTGTAGATCAATTGACCAACTCTGCTCACTTTTTACTGATTTGGACTACCTACACTTCACAGAAGTTGGCTCAGATTTACATCCGAGAGGTGGTCTGATTGCATGGGGTGCCAGTATCTATCATTTCAGACCGTGGTACTCAGTTTAGGTTGCATTTCTAGGGGTCTATACAGAAGGATTTGGGTACTCGAGTCGAGCTCAACAGAGCTTTCCACCCCTAGACTGATGGTCAGTTAGAGAGGATCATTCAGGTCTTAGAGGACATGCTACGAGGCCTATCTTATTGATTTTGGGGGTCAGTGGGATTAGTCCTTGTCTTTGGCAGAGTTTGCATATAATAATATCTACTATTTGAGCATCAAGATGGCACCTTTCGAGGCATTGTATGGTAGGAGATGTCATTCCCCAGTAGGATAGTTTAATGCTTTTGAGGTTAGGCCTTGGATCACCGATTTTCTGTGTGAATCGATGAATAGAGTTCGTATGATTCAGGATAGGCTCCGTACTTCCCATAGTAGGTAGAAGATTTATGCTGATCGGAGGGTGCGTTATTTGGAGTTTATGGTTGGAGATTGGATATTCCTGTGAGTGTATCCCATGAAGGTTAATCTTAGCCCCAAGTTCATTGGCCCTTTTGAGATCTTGAGATAGGTAAGGGAGGTAGCTTATAAGTTGGCCTTTCCCCCAATACTTTCATGTGTTTACCCTATGTTCCATGTTTCTATGGTGCGTCAGTACATTCCATATGAGTCTCACATGCTTCGATGGGATTCGGTTTAGTTTGATGAGTCCTTAGCCTTTGAGGAGGAGCCTGTAGCCATTTTGGACAAGTAGGTTAGGAAGTTGAGGTATAAGGAGATTCCATCGGTGAAAGTCCAATAGAAGCATCATCCGGTCGAGAAAGCTATTTGGGAGACTAAGCAGTATATACGGACCCGATATCCTCACCATTTTGAGCCATCAGGTAACTTTCTCCCTTGACTTTCAAGAAGGAAAGTCCTTTTAGTAGTGGATGTTGTAATGACCTCCAAAGTTATTTTCATGCTTTTACCATTTTACCCCTTTCCATAGCTTCTTTTTAGCTCATATGTAATGTTGGGATCGGTGGCATGCTTCCCGAGGTGTTTGGTTGAGTTTTAAGATAGTTTGGCCATTTTTGAGACTTAAGGTTTGAAAGAGTTGACCTTAGTCAATATTTAGAGATTCGGACATCGTATGAGAATTTCGACGATGCCATCAGCTCTAGAAGGTCCATTTTGGTCTAGAAGGAAGGTTGGTTTGGGTTTTGGAGTCTTCGCTTTGAGTTTAGGTGGTTTTTTTATTTTAACTTTAAGGTTTGGCCAAGTTTGACTTTGGTCAACATTTTGAGTTTACGCGCTCGGATGAAAATTTCATCAGTGTGGTTAGCTCCAAAAATCCAAGGTTGTTCTAAAATGACCTTTGATTCGGGTCCCAAGGGGATCGGAACGAGTTTTTGGTTGTTTGTGCATTTTAAGCATTTTCTTTGAAATTCTTTGACTTTGATCAACATTCCGTCAAAACGACCTCCATTGGGAAATCCATCAATTTCGTTCAGTCCAGAATGTCATTTCCAATTGGGTAGCATAGTTCATTCAACGGGATTTCAAACGAGTTTCGAGCCCCGTTGAGGGACTTGTTTTCCCTTAGTAAAAATGCACTAGTACAGCTGCTGGTGCACATGAAATTACTTTTGGCATTCGCGGAGGTCAAGCTCTTTGTTCTTCACATTCGTGAGCCTCAGGCTGAGTTTGCGGAGGTTTAATTGGTTGTTCTCCACATTCGCGGACGAGCCTCTGCATTCGCGGAGAGTCAACTTGCTGACCTCCGCATTTGCGGAGCTTGTCTCTGCATTCGTGTAGGCCAATAGGGGGCCTGGCAGTCAGTCTTTTAACACCCATTGTCAGCCCTTTTCTCCTCATTTCTAACATATCGAAACACATTTATAGGAGAAAATCTAGATCATTTTCAACCATTCTCGTTATGGTACTTTGGGGATTTTGTGGCAACATTCTGAAACCCTTTCTCATCCTAAGAGCTTTGTAAGTTACGCGTAAATGTCGTTCTTTCTTACATTTTTTTGAACTATTCTAGCGCTTGAATTTGGTGGGTTGTTTGAGCTCTTTCGGTGCTCGGAATATGCCCATTTTTGGGGCATAAGTTCCTTGAGCTATTTGGGACCTTGTGATGTAGTTGGTTTTTCGATTTTGTGCGTAGGTCCTAATGTTGAATTTTGACTCAATTTTTGTTCCGTTTGTAATTATAGAAATAGGGGTATCATTGGCCTTGTTTTGATGTGTTCTTGGATAATTTGATAGAGTGACATCATTTGGAGGCAACCCGAAAAGGAAAGACTAAAGTTTAGTAGTTCGGGTGCGGTTCCGACTTCTAGGTAGGCTATGTCTTACTCTTGTTAGACTTGGCTTGGTTGGAATTGGTAAATTTTAGGCGGTAACTTGTGATTAGGTTGGTGATTTAGGTTTTGATATCCTATTTAGCAATTTGGACCGATGATCATCGTTAAGACTAGTTTGGGTTTTTTCCTTGGAGCCTTAGTCTAGGTGATATTGTGGCATGTTTGCATCTCTTAGAATCCTTAGAACTCGCTCTAGGTGATTTGGACTTAGGATACCGTGGTTTGACTTGTTTGATTTCGTTTGCCACTTGTTGCGAATTTTGGCTTATGTTTGTCTCTTGATTGCCTTTGATATTGAAATGCTGGGTCCCAGGTCATGCTCTTGGTATACCGGAGTCTCAGGTTAGGGATTTGGCTTGAAGGATATATATGATTTTGGCATACTACTTGCATTGATTTGTCTCTCCGGTGTTGAAAACTCTTCTTTAAGAAAGAACAAAATAATGAGATTTAGGCTTTTGGTTGATGAATAAATAGGTGGGATTTATGGAAAACGGTGATATTTTATTTATGAAAATTCATAGTTGATGATCTTGAGGTATGATTTCGGGCAGCCCTGTTATCGACTTTGGGCTACACTTTATTTCATTTGATAAACTCGATGCGTGAATTACGGGCGACCCGTTGATACATCCCTCGGGTTATTGTTATTATTATTATTGAAAAGCTCTAGGTGTGAATTCCGAGAGTCCCATGATTCTTTTGAGGAGTATTAATTCATATCTACTACTTTTAATCATGTATTCCTCGGATAGTTTGGGTTGAGATTTTTAATGCGGCTATCCGCTTGGTTGGTTTTACTTGACTATCGTATGGTCTTCCCATACCCTTCTTCCCTATAGTCGTAGTTTTATACTTCTCTTTTATTACTAGTAGTATCATCGTGCTTCTTATTATATATTTATTTTTTCTGAGCTATGTTGGCTTATGATGCCTACTATGTACCCCATATTTTGGTACTTATGCTGCACTTCTGCATCTTTTTTATGCAACTCCTAGTTCGAATCATCCCAAGCGCGTGCCTGATTATCCGTAGCAGTGCCAAATTCAAATTGTGGTGAGCTCCCAACATTCAGAGACTTGCTACTTTCCCTCTTTTGTACTAACTTCCACTTGTCCTTTTGGATAGTCATATCTGTATTATATATATGCATTGTCATCTTTTGTACTTAGTAGATCAGTATAGGTGACACCAGGTCCGAGATTGGCCTAGTGTCAATTCTTTATTTTTGGTCACTATCGGACATTTTGTATATTTTGTATCGTATTTACATATATATACCCTGGCCTGACTTTTCTTCTATTATATTCTTCTAGCTTCCGCCTTCTTATGTTATTGATTATTTATTTAAATCGAGGTTTGCCTTCTGCTTGAATTGGGTTTGACTTATCTACTCAAGGGTTATAGTAGATGCCATCATGGCCTGGATTCGGATCGTGACATTTACCTCCCGTTCTCAGAATGTATTTCTACCTAACCCTTGCTTTTGACCTTAGAAAATTATTTCCTTCTGGGCTCAAGTTCTTAGAAGAAAGCTTGAAGCTTCGAATCTCCGTTGTATTTATCTTTTCCTAATCACTACCCCTCCCCGAGCAAGTAATGAATCCAGACAAGTTTCAATGTGTGCACTCATTAAAATAAAATCAAACGAAGATAACAACAATGCATGTTTAGTCATTGGTCGATAAACACCTATACGTTTGCCTACTTCATTATTCCGTCATGATTCCCACAATCTTATTATGGAGTTTAGCTACTCATATTCATAAGAAAAGCGTTAAGAATTTGTGTAGAATTCATGCCACGATAACTTATATTTAAGAAGTAGTTAATCTCAAGTCAATACATGAACAACGAATCAACAAGAGAACAAAAATGTGTATTCACGTTTGATCTCAAAAAGTTGTTCACAAAATACTCTTAGTATTCGATCAATACTCAAAAACTGGTTAAAGTGTGTAGCCTAAACATAAACCCTATGTAGACTATTTATAGAAAATAAAATTAAATCCCAACCAAAGTAGGAAAACTAAGTCAGCACTGGTTTACACTTAAGCTTCACGGCCTGTGGTGAAGTTCACGGATCGTGTGGTGTCCTCGTGGTCTTTGACTTGGCTTCAAGCTACTTATGAATCTACCACTCCATGGGCAAGCTTACGGACCGTACAGGACATAATGGTTTGCTCAGGGTCTCGTGCAGTTTGTCGTAGCCCTTTCTTGTGTCTTCTCAGCATCCGCTTTACGGGCAAGTATAACAGCCTGTCACACTCTACACAATCCGTGTTGAGGCTCGTGGGGATATACTTGAAACTTCTTGCAAACACTTTACAGCCTCACTTTCACGGTCAAGTTCCACGATCCATGGCAACTTCCACTGCCCGTGAAGGGTCTCGTGGTGATCCACTTTATGTAATTTTTTGTAACTTTTCTACAGCAACATGTTTAACGACCAGCTCTAGTGGTCGTATAAGCCTTCACGTTCCGTGGAAGGACTCATGAACCCTCAACTTTCAATGCATTTCAGCAATTTTCAACAGTCCATCCCACTCTCTTGCGCGACATAATTTTTTTACAGATCAAACACAAACGCACATCATATTTACAAAACACATGCTTAGAACTCATGCTAATCCACTGTTTTGAGCATCAAAATTGTCGTAAATACACGACACATCAGATATTTGTATTTTGGTAGGACTAAAGAAATATTTGAAACACAAGTAAATTATGTGTTTGTATGAATACTTTATCCGAAAGAACCCAAGGTTGAAAAATCTAAGTTTTATTAGTTTGATTTGGTTTATAGATTGAAAAATACAATACAAATAATTTAATTTGATATTTGAAAAATTCGAACCAACCCGGCCATCTACACCCCTATTTAAACTACATTAAATAAAATGTGACAAACCACTCAAATTTACCCGACTCTAGTAATTTTAGAATAGGGTAAATGGTGAAATATACTTGTATAGTTGTATTATTAGAAATAGTTCAAATCCCTTCATTATATTTTCAATTCAAATATACCCTTTTCATTATAATTTCGATTCAAATATATCTCACAGTATAATTTTAGACTAGTTTACCCTTATCTAATAGATGAACACATTGACGAGACAAAAACCAAATATCTTTTGAAAAGATCCTCCTATCATTAATCCCCAACTCTCTAAGTCTTTGCTTCATCTATTTCTGGATACTTTTCCGTTGAAACTAATGATCCACTTGTTAGATTTAGGAAAAAAACTTCCTCCATTTATATATGGTAATCTTCCTTAATTAGCTGATTATTTCAAGTAAGAATTATCAAAGAGTTCGGAAACAGCCGTCATACATTGGTAGGAGTCAGGTCTGCGTACACTCTACCCTCCCCAGACCCCACGATGTGGGATTTCACTGGGTTGTTGTTGTTGTTGTTGTGATTTTACCTCCAATTTAAAACACCTCAATCTAGTATAATTTCTATATTTTAAATTTTATTTATTTATTTATTTATTTATTTATTTATTATATTATATATAATATTAGAAGTAAATACCTTTTTATATTGAAGTTGTGACTTTTCTGAAGAGTTGTGGCATTTCAAAGAGTTGTGACTTTACCAATTAGTTGAAATATTTTTGAAGGGTTGGACTTTTCTGAAGGATTGTTACTTTTTTTATAAGATGCAATAAGCATTTGTTCAGACTACATTTGTTTGCTATAAATAGAGGTTTCCTTACATTTTTAAACTATAAATTTTCTAAGTTTTATATTCTTCTTTTTCAAACACTCAATTTAGTATATTTTCTATATTTTATATTGTACATATTTATTTATTTGTATTATTATATTAAAAGCTTACACATTTTCACATTGAATGATTGTGACTTTTTCGATGTGACTTTTCCGATGAATTGTGACTTTTTTGAAGGAATGTGACTTCTCTGAATAAGCAAATGTTCATACTACCATATGTTGGTTACATAAACAGATGAATTTGTCTCCAACAACAATGACAACATATTGATGGATCCTATGGCTCGCTCCACCGCTTACCATAAGATGGTATCACTTTGTTCGAATATCAGAACTGAAGTTTGCACAGACATTTTTAAACTTCGAATTTTTCATGTTTCTATTCTTCTTCTTCTTTTTAAAAAATTAAAGTGTGATTTGCAGCTTATACTTTATTATTATTCATAGGAACTTATACTTTAAGATTTCATTTTTAATCATTTACTTATATTTTTGGTTTAAGAATATGAACTCCCTAACTTGAATGATAAATTACTATAATAACCCCCTCCCCCTACCCCTACCCCCCCCCCCCCCCAAAAAAAAACTAAAAAACACTCAATTTAGTATATCTTATATATTTTAAATTATATTTATTTATTTATATTATATTATATTAACAGCAGACACATTTTTACATTGAAGGATTGTGACTTTTTCAATTAGTTGTGGCTTTTTCAAAGAGTTGTAACATTTTCGAAGGGTTGTGACTTGTTTGAAGGGTTGTGGTTTTTCTGATAAGGCACAATAAATACATGTTCATACTATCCTTTCTTGGCTATAAATAGAGGGGTTTCCTCACATTTTTAAACTACGAATTTTCTAAGTTGTCTATATTTCTTCTTTTTAAAATATCCAATTTAGTATATCTTCTATATTTTATATCTTATTTATTTAGTTAGTTATATTATATTAAAAGCAAATACGTTTACACGCTGAAGTGTTATGACTTTTTCAAAGGATTGTGACTTTTTCAAAGAATTGTGACTTTTTTTATGAGTCATGGCATTTTCGGAGGGTTGTGACATTTCTGAAAGATTATGACTTTTATGATAACTCACAATAAACACATGTTCATATTACCCTTTGTTGGCTATAAATAAAGGGATTCCTTCTCATTTTGAAATTATGATCTTTTTAAATTTTTTATTCTTCTTCTTCTTAAAACACTCAATTTAGTATATCTTCTATATTTTATAATATTATATTTATTTAAATTATATTATAATATATTAAAAGAAAATATCTTTTCACATTAAAGGGTTTTGACTTTTTTGAAAGGTTATGACTTGTTCATACTACCCTTTGTTGGTTATATATAGAGGAGTTTCCTCACATTTTTAAATCATAAATTTTCTAAGTTTTAATTTTATTCTTCTTCTTCTTAAAACACTCAATTTAGTATATCTTTTCTATATATTATATTATATTATTATATATTATATTAAAAGTAGACATTTTTTTATATTTAAGGATTGTGACTTTTTCGATGAGTTGTGACATTTTCGAAGGGTTGTGACTTTTCTGATAAGGCATAATAAACACATGTTCATAATGTTATTTGTTGGTTATAAATGGAGGAGTTTTCTCACATTTTTAAACTATGATTTTTCTAAGTTCAATAGAATTTGAACACCCCCTAATTTAAATGTTAAATTACTATAATACCCCAACTAAAACCACTAAAAGTAGCATATCTTCTATATTTATTTATTTATTTTTATATGATATTAAAAATAGGAACTCTAACAATATAACAATAACTAAGTAATGAATTATAGGGGAAGGAGAAGGAGGTATATTTAAGATGTGTAATTAAGAGATTGTAAGAGTTATTTTTTTATTTTTACATATCACAATAAATTTTAAAAAGAAAAAAAAAGGTCAAAAAAGGAGAAAAAAGATAAATGTAATTGGAGGAAATAGAGAAATGTCACATAACCTTATCTATATCTAGCTTTATATTATAAATAGATATAGATAGTTTCGAATATTGATTTCACAACTTACAGTATGCACATAGTAATTAATCAAAAGAAAATTTATATCCACTATTTATAGAAACTTATACTTTATTATTCCATTTATAATCATTTACTCAAATTTTTGTTTTAATAAGATTGACCATTTTAAAAAATAGTTTACCACATGATTCGGCATTCACCAACACATATATATATATATATATATATATATAACTTGAAGTTGATGGGCAGAAAGAAAATGATTTTCTTCCGTATCGAAACTCCAAAAAATCCGTGCAAGTTTATCTACTGTGAGGCCAAGGAAAGAACAGTAAGGTTTATACTTAAGATGACAGTGCCTTTTATAGGTTATGAAACTATTACCAGTACGTAACAATATGTGTATTATTTTTGTATGTATCGAGGAAATTGTGGAGGCCCGAGGGTATGGATCAGGATGGATTAAATGGGTGGATTTGTAAAGTGAATTGGATATTATAAATTTGCAGATGAGTTATTTTTTTCTAAGCTTGTCAATATATTTCTAAAGTAAAGGTAAATCAGCATAAAAGCATAGTGAGAGGAAATATAACGACAAATATATATAAACTATTTCTAATAATCCCTTTAGAATTAACTACAAAACACTATTAAGTTTACTCGTCCACCATAGATAAAAAGTGTTCATTACGGAACTCCAACCAAAATAGGAGACTACTTTGAGCGATAACAGTACTAGGAAAAGTGCATGACCAAAACTACAACAAAAATAAAAATAAGGACTTACCTATGACAAGACATTAATGTACAAAGTATTTTACATTTTTATAAACTGGAGACGATCAATTCTAGTAGAATACAACAGGGGCATGGGATTGGCCTTCAATTTTCTGTTTCCAAAGAACGCCCTAGCGAACATGGCATTTTATGATTAACAGGGGAGAATGAGTATGGAGGGATCCTACATCAATTCCCAACATCCAATTCTCGCCCTCAGAAATTCTGGAGGGCAAACCAGAAAATGCAAAAACAGAAAAAAAAAATGAAAGCCAATAGATCAAAAATGATATTGGTTTGAATCTCATGCCAGAACACGGCGCGCCTAACCAAGCAGAAGAGACGATAATATCTCACCCATAGATTTTGCATCACCTTCATTCTCAATTTGGGCACCAGACTCGAGTATAGCTGCATCCAATGTAAGTTTTCGCTTCGCGATCTCATATACATTCTCATCAACAGTATTCCTAGTCACCAGCCTTCATGGATTTAGCCAAAAGGGAAATGTGTGAACTACAAGAATTTCAACGTGGAAGCGAAAGAAAATAAAACCAAGATTATGGAGTCAACACACACCTGTATACTGTAACTGGTTTGTTTTGGCCTATACGGTGACAGCGATCTTCAGCTTGCCGATCTATCTGTGGATTAAAATCCATGTCATGTATGATAACAGTATCAGCTCCTGTCAAGTTTAAACCCTGTCCTCCGGCCCTTGTGGAGAGTAAGCATGCAAATATGGAAGTGTCCTTATTGAAGGTGTCAACAATTGTCTGTCTCTCTGTCACCTGAGTACTGAAATGATGAACTTTATCAAGACACCATGTATAGGAAGATACTAAGAATTCCTCCCTCAACTCTATTACTGAAACACTTCTCATGAAACAAGTAACCAAGAAATAAAAATGATTGCTTGACTAGCAACCAAAAAAAAAAAAAAAATTCCATCATCATCCAGAGCATGATCAAATTATTAGAAGTGTATTAAACTAGGATATCAATGTATGGTGTGCAGATCTAGAACTGACTAACGTGGACCAGTAATTCTTCATTATAATTTTTCGAACATAATATAGTCATGTGCTATCGTACCTCAACCAAAGATATTTAAATCATGATTTCTTCGACATGCAAAAGATATTTAAATCGTTCCACGACATGCAAAATGATAGAAAATCTATTTAAATCATGATTTCTTCAGTATAAAACTTCATCAAATGAAAAAGGGGAAATTAGCATGCTATAATGAACATGGAACCCATAAATATTACAATCAAGTGCATCGTATCACTGATTTACACCCTTTTTATTCCTCTCTACACTTTCGCGCTTGGCATATGCAACGTCTCCATGGAACCGTCTTGCCTATATCTTGAGAAAGCAAGGTCAATGCAATAACGGAAGCAAGGGACTTGGAAACCATGACTATGGATGAGATCAGGGGAATCTTAAGGACCTACGAGATGAAGAAGTTTCAATATCAAAAAGATGTGCACCATGAAGGGATGGTGGACCTCCAACCCGTGCATTTGGAACATCAAGTTGATTCCCCAGCTAGGGCAAATCAGTCTACCCAAGGAATTTCCAAGAATCCAAGCTATGTGTGTCTACTCTAGATGGTTCTTCAATGATTTACCACTGCAAAATCGCCATGAAAGGAATTCTGTGAAATCAAGAACGGTAACTCACAATGGCATGCCTGCAATTATCTTCAAAGCAAAGGACTACTATGGAGTCATGGCTGAGGATTGCAGGATGACAATTCTGGGTAAAAATTCCTGATGGGACGAATGAAAATCGACAGAATTAGAGCTGCATTTGCTGAGAAGGTGCCCACTGAAAGGTTAAAGTAGACTAAATTCTAGGGTGTTCAACTTCAGCCATGTATTTGTGACTTAAATAGTGAAAGAGGACTATAGTTTAGTCTACTTTAACCGAATAATAGAGATAGCATTTGATCCTGGTCGTGATAATCATGCTGTGAGAAAACAGATCTCTGAATTGGTAGACAAGGGAGGACTTTGGCCAAAAGGCACCCCTAACCAAGGGAGGACTTTACAAGCTTGTGTTGGGTAGTAAGATTCTCACTCGGGGATAACCTTGTAAAGAAAGGAACAATCCTATTCTAAGGTAACAAATATTTCTACATATTCCTACACTATAATTTGGAAGAAACTACTAGTCACTTTGTCCCAATTTATGTGGCACACTCCTATAGTCCTACTAAGCCAGTCCAAAAAAGCATGTCACCTTTTTATAATTAGAAACAACTTAACTTCAAAACTCACAACCCTTAGGGCTTATTTGGAAAGTCACCCTAGTAATTGGATTTAGTGTAATTGGATGTAATTACATTGTCTGGCATGTTTGGTTGACCATGTAATTACTTGGTCAGCAGGTAATTGGGTGTAATTGGCAGGGGGTAATTGCACTCTACAATTCCCAGGGGGAGGCTGTGAATTGGTGTAATTACAAGTTGATTACTTTTTAATTTCTTCCGTTTATTTCTATTTTTATTTTTTTCGTTTTAATTTATTTTTTATTAATATTTTTAAAATTCTTATTATTTTGATTATTTTAATATTTCCTAAAATATATTTTTTATCATTTAAATTTTATTTTATTCTTACTCTCAACCTTTACTTTATGTGATTCCATGCAATTTTTCGTATTTTTTTTTATTCTATGTTTATTATTTTAATTAGCATAATTCTGCTAGTATTCGAATTTTTAAATTAAAGTAGAAGTCATTGTTGAATAAAGTTGTAGATTTACGTTTTTTTTTCTTTTAAATTATATTTATGTACGTTATGTTAAAAATTGACATAAAAGTAGTATTGTGTTTAAAATTTAATTTTAAATTTAGAACTTATGTTATAATTTCAGTTTTATTTATTTTAGTAGTATTGTGATATTTCACATTGCAAGTCATTTATTTTTTCGTTAGATTTGATAGATCATCTTTTTGTCAAATGATTTAACAATTTTATGACATTATTTATAATATTAATATTTTTGTCAAACATGCATTTCATGATGTTCAAGGAAATCTTATTTTTTAGTTTCTATGATTAATTAATTAAAATATACTAATTTTAGAAATATATATCAATTATTTTTTATAATATTAGTAAGAACGTATGTTTATTAATTAATATATTTTCAAAAGACAATATATATATATATATATATATATATATATATATATTAAAAATTCAATTTAATATCATTTATAAAGGTCCTGGTTTTCCTAATATAAATTTTAAGTTTAGATAATTAACTTTTATTTTTAAAATTTAATATAACCTTGTAATTACACTTGTGCAACCAAACAGTACAATTGTAATTACACTGTAATTACATGGTGGCAAACAAACAGATCATTGTAATTACTAAGTTGTGTAATTACTAGGCTGGTAATTACTACCCTAATAATTACACCAATTCAAATTACTAGGTTGTTTTCCAAACAGACCCTTAATGAAATGATTTACAGTCACACAAATGTCCAAAGTTTGTTTTTGACCACAAATTTCAGAAGTCTTCTTTTCTTTCTTAAACTTTGTGCCTAGTTAAACGATGCTACATAAATTGGGTAGAAGGAGTACTATATTTATCACTATATACACGAGTATTTATACCTTAATGATGACTCATTACCATAAATGGTTCATGCCAACTTCCCCTCCTCTCTCAAGGTGGAGCATATATATCACACATTCCCAACTTGACAAGAGAGTAACAAAAGATCCTTCTTGAAACTTCTTAGGTCAAAATGTCAAAAGACATTTTTGGTTACCTTTCGTATCACGACAACTAAGACTCGGCTAGATTACTTACTCTTAAGGAAGGGTGATCGAGGCCTCTGTAAGGATTGCAAGGTTATCCCGAGTGAGAATCTTACTACCCAACACAAGCTTTTGGTGATGGACTTGGAGATTAAGAGGGATAGGGAGGAAGACCTTAAATGACCGATCAAGGATTAAATGGGGTGGCTTGACCCTTGCCCTTTCTCGAGAGATAGGGGAGAAGTTGATTGGTATGAGAGCATAGAGTAATAGCGGGGATGTGAACACCATGTGGAATACGATAGCTAGTTGCATTAGAAAAGCAGCTACGGAGGTGTTAGGGATATCGAGGAATAACTTCGGTGGTCATCAAAGAGATTGGTGGTGGAATGGAATGTCCAAGGCAAAGTGGAAGCAAAGAAGGGTGCATATACAAAGTTGGTGGAGTGTGTAGACGAGGAAGAGAAGCGGACAATTAAGGAAATATATAAGACGACGAAGACAGAAGCTAAGTCAGCAGTTATGGCGTCTAAGACGGCAGTTTTCGAATGCTTGTATGTCGAGCTAGGGGGTGGGCATAAGAAATTGTATAGGCTCGCAAAAGAGAGAGAAAGATCGCGACTTGGATCAAGTGAGGTGCATCAAGGATGTGGAAGGCAAGGTGTTGGTGAAAGAGACCGCCATTAAGCAAAGATGGCAAGCATACTTCCACAAACTCTTAAACAAAATAGGGCATAGACATTATGTTGGGTGATTAGGCGCACTCTAAAGACTTCGGGACTTCGAGTATTGTAGGTGTTTTAGGTTTGAGGAGGTTAAACATGCTATTAGTAGGTTGAGTAGAGGAAGAGCAACCAGACCCGACGAGATTCCGATGGACTAGAAGAACACATACAAGGCAGGTATGGACTGGTTGACTGGCTTGTTTAATGATATTTTTAAGACAACAAAAATGCCTGACGAATGGAGATGTAGTACAATGGTTCCATTGTATAAGAGCAAGAGTGATATCCAAAACTGTAACAATTACAAAGGTATCAAATTGCTAAGCTACACCATGAAGGTATGGGAGAGTAGTGGAGATGAGGGTGAGGAGAGGGTGTTTATTTCCGAGAATCCATTTGGATTCATGCCGAGATGGTCAACCACTGAAGCCATCCATTTGTGCGGAGACTGGTGGAGAAATATACAAAAGGGAAGAGGAACCTATATATAGTGTTTCATTGACTTTGAAAAGGCCTATGACAAAGTTCAAAGGGATGTCCTCTAGAGGTGCTTGGAGGCTAGAGGTGCCCTGGTTTACATTAGGGAGATAAAAGACATGTATATTAGAGCCAAGACTTAGGTTAGAACAGTGAGAGGAGACTCGGAGCACTTCCCAGTTGAGATGGGGCTGCAATAGAGATTAGTTCTTAGCCCTTTCTCATTTGCCTTGGTGATGGATGAGTTGACCAGTATCTTCAGGAGGAGGTTGCATGGTGTATGTTATTTGCGAACAACATAGTACTGATTGATGAAAATCGGGATAGAAGTAACGCTAGGTTGGAGACACACTTTGGAGTCCAAAGGGTTCAAGTTGAGCAAGACCAAAACAAAATATTTGGAGTGCAAATTCAGTGGCGTTGGATGAAGCGGACGTGGAAGTAAGGCTTGCCACACAGACTTCTCCCAAGAGAGAAAGTTTTAAGTATTTTGAGTCCGTAATCCAAGATAGCAAGGACATTGACAATGATGTCACAGATCACATTGGGGCGGCATGGATGAAATGGAGGCTTGCCTCTGGAATCTTGTGTGATAAGAAAGTACCACCTAAATTATGTTACCTTTCTCAAAACAAAAATTAAAGGTAAATTCTCGAGAGTGGCGATTAGACCTTGTTGTATGGGGTGAAGTGTTGGCTAGTCAAGAACTCACATGTTCAGAAGATGCATATTGCGGAGATAAGGATGTTGAGATGGATGTGTAGGCACACTAAGAGCGACAAAATTAGGAATGGTGTTATCCGGGAGAAGGTGTACTGAGTGCCCTCTGTGGCGGGCAAAATGAGGGAAGCAATACTAAGATGGTTTGGACATGTGAAAAAAAAGGTTCGTTGACGCCCCAGTGAGGAGGTGAGAGGCTGGCGGTAAGGGGTACGCAAAAGGGTAGAGGTAGGCCGAAAAAGTATTGGACAGATGTGATTAGACAGGACATGGTGCAGTTTTATATTATCGAGTACATGATTCTAGATAGGAATGAGTGGAGGTCGCGTATTAGGGTAGAAGTTTTAATAGGGGTAGAGTGTTGTCTTGCCTTGCGAAGATTGGTGTGTGGTACTAGTCGTACCCTTGTAATTCTTGTCATATGTTGTTTATTATGTTTCAATTATCACACTATATAAATAACCAAAATAACAATAGCAATAAAATATTTCAAGCAAAAACTAAAAGTAGATAGTAGATTATAGTCTAGAACTTGAATGGACTCAATATCTTTCTTTTTGCTAGCATCCCCTGTCATTGAAATTTCTGAAAATGGATAAAGCTATAGTATTAATAAGTATATAAAACAGAGAAACTAACAAAGTTTAATAAGTATATAAAACAAAAAGGCAGAAACAAAAAAAACAGAGCTTAACAGTGTTACAGTGAAAAAAAGAGAGCTTTAACAGTGAAGAAGAAAAAACAGAGCTTTAACTGAAGAAGTAGAAGAAGAAAGAAATAAAATTTAGAAGAGAGAGAAGAAGAAATATCTGCCAGTGGTCGGAGATGGCTGGTTGGAGGCGAAGATGACTGAGAAGTCGCCTAATAAATATATATGGTCACAGCAGCTCGAAGGTGAAAGTTAAAAATAGAAATGAAACCCTAAATTTTGTTTATATCCCTAAACTGTCACCAAAATTTTAAAAAACAAATTGAATAGGTGTCACCTTTCATGCTAGATTGCCATTGTCACCTTTCTCTCGCCTTTTCAAAATCGCCACACCACAGCCTACATAGGCGACGCAGCGTCACCTTGCTTCGCCTCTGGCCAAAGGAGAGAAGGCAATCGCCTTTCAGAACACTGGATGTTATTGTTCTTTCTAGTAGACTTTACACTGCTTTTCTTATTAACTGTTATGTTTCTTAATTATTTTCTTCTTCTTGTACTTGGGTTTGATGCACTTGAGCCGAGGGTCTTTCGAAAGCAGTCTCTCTACCTCCACAAGGTGATGGTAAGGTCTGCGTACACTCAACCCTCCTCAGACCCCACTTAGTGGGATTTCACTGGGTGTGTTGTTTTTGTTGAACTTCAACTAATTGAAATTATGATCAATCTCCATATGTTTAATCTAATCATATTGTACCGGATTTCTGCAATCTTAATAGCACTTATTCTAACAATATAATTTCATAGCACCTTCATGAGGGAAACCAAGTTACCGCGGAAGCCGTTTCAACCATAATAGCTCCTGAATTGCTCTAACCAATAATCTATATTCAGCTTATGCACTAGATAAGAAATCAGCCATCTGTTTTTAACACTTTCAAGTAACTATCACCTTAGACAAAGGTAAAGTACTGATGAGTCAGGAATTTGGACTCATTTTTAGCTCAAAACGCAAGAAATTAGTATCCTCGTTGCCTTTGTTGTGTCCAAAACTGACTTCAAAGTGATTATTTGCAGGTGAAAGGTGTTGAGGATCAATAATGAGTTAAACATCGAAGAAAAGAAGTTAAAAAAAAGGACAAAATTGGGTGAAATGGAAGTTGAAGCTCGCAAAGAGCTCTTTGCGAGTCGCCAAGGCCTCACTAGCTCGCTCATCTCATCAGAAATCAAGGCCTAAAGCTTGAACACTTTGGCGAGAGAAATGAAAAATCGGCGATCTGCCGAATCGATTTGGGAGAGTTGCATCGCAATCGCCTAATGTCATTGGAAGAAAGGGTTCGAGAGGTGAATCAACTCGGCGACTCGCGGATGGTGAAGACGAGCAAGTCTAACCTCACCTAAAACAACAGAGCCTCAAGGAAAGAAAGCGACTGAAGATCCATGTGATAGGCGAAAATGGCGACTCGCCGAACTTGTCAGCGAGAGAGATCGAGCTCACCTAACCAGAGATCGTAGAATGAAGGAGAAAAGCTCCAATAGGCTAGGCAACGATCAAGTCGGCGATACGCCGACCACTTCAGCGAGCCCGACTAACGTTGCCGAAGTGGTTCTAAGTGACAATTTTGCCTAACGTTTTGCACTCGTATAAATAGAATTTCCAAAATCAAATGAGAGGTGTTTTTTGACTACTAAGACTCAAAGACAAGAACCTTGAAGCTATCTTGGGGTTTTGAATTTGTTTTAGAGATCTTAGCTTTGGGCTTTGCATTTTGGATTTTGGATTTCAAACTTTGCTGAATCAAATGAATAATAATTACTTTGGTATAATTCCTTTAATTTCTGTAATGTGTGGCTAAATCCCCAACTTCTACGAGGGCGCTAATGAGTTAGATTGTTGTTCTACATTTGGGTTTTTGTTGCAGCTTATCAACTGTTAATTTAAAATGAGTTTTGTTAATTTGGTGTGGAATCAATTATGAAATATGGTTGCAAACATATTTCTATGTTAGATCTTCTTTATTAGCTAGAAATAGTGATGTGAAGTGACCAAATTATCAAATAGCCGTTCATTTATGTTTATCAATTGTAATCTCGAGAGAGAGAGGAGGTTTTGTTTAGGATCGGTTAGTTTTGCGAGATTGCATGTTTAGGCTCGAAAGTGCTGGCATGTAGAAACAAATAGCAATCGACAGATGCTTTTTCGTGCGATTGATTAACCTTTGCCTATCCATTGAGAATTAATGATGTTGAGTTGTACATTTATCCTTATTAGAACCTTAATTTTACTTTGCACCTCCCCTAGAAGCCTTTGTTAACTTGTTACAAATCAAATTGTTGAAATCGTTCTAATATCGATTCTTGATAACTCTTAGAATTTTGATAATGAAATTTACAAATTTAATTTATGTTGCAATTTACTTGTTTTTATGCTAAAAAAGTCTAGAGCACGTTCTTACTTCGTAATTGTAGTCTACTCTTAACAGTTCCTTGTGGGATTCGACCCCGACCTTACACGTTAGGTTTATATTGCTAGCGATCGCCTACACTCTGAATCGTAAGAAGTGTAGCTTCAACGTTATCAAAAATGGCGTTGTTGCCAGGGAACGGTGATTAGATTTCTTTTAGCGAAGTGGTTTGTGATCTAGTTATTTGTAGTAGGACTATTTGACTATCGTTTGTTTGTTTTTCTCTTTGATAGGTGAAGAAATGAGTGTTAATGGAAGTAATGTTGCAGACATGAATGAAGACATTGGAAATTTGCACGATGTGAATGTTGATCAAATGGGTAGCGTTGGAGCTATAAGATTACCCCCTCTACTGTGGGTAACGCTATCTTTCATGTCACTGGTACTATGTTGCATCTGTTGAAATGAAAGGGTTCTTTGGAGGCCTCGCTCACGAGGATCCTCATGATCATATCAGGAATTTTATGGATGTATGCAGCCCCTTTTCATTCAAAATCATATCATAGGAGTCTATCCGATTATGGTTGTTCCCTCTTTCTCTTGTGGGAGAGGCAACCAAATGGCTAGCGGAATAACCATGGGATTCGATTACCTCATGGGATGAGCTCACTGCAGCATTCTATGAGCGGTTCTTCCCACCATCCAAGATGTTGAAGCTTAGGGACAGTATTCAGAACTTCAAAAGGATTGATGGAGAACCACTACATGAAACATGGCTCAGATTTCAAAAGTTGTTGCTGCAATGTCCAACACACGGGCTGCCTGACAATGTGCTATTACAGTACTTTTACCATAGTCTTGATACGGTAAACAAGGGGGTAGCAGATCAGCTTTTTAGGGGCGGTCTTATGCGCCAACCTTTTACCATTGCTGCAGCTCTGCTTGACGAAATGACAAAGATTAATCGTGCTTGGAATATCTGAGAAGATAATGTATCTCCTCTCCATGTTGGGATGACTAAAGAGCAACTTGAGAAGGATCATGCAAGGGACGAAAACATGGCTAAAATGATGACCCAACTAGATTTGCTATCAAAACATATAATGGGGGGAGGTTACAAAGCGGTGAATGCGGTGGATGCAAATGTTGGAGCAAACCCGAAAAATGTCAAATTCGATGCCATGTATAATGAAGAGGTGCAATATTTAGCAAATCAGCCGGGAACCTAAGGTTGGAACAAAGAGCGCGACAGTGGTTGGAGAGACAGGGACTGGCGCGATAGAGGAAATACTTGGAGAGATGGTCATGGTGATCGTGAGAGATATGTTTCTCCTCATCAAAAGCCTAAGGAGGCGAGTGCAGACCGAGAGTTTTTGTACGGAAGACGTGCTTGCTAGAATTTTGAACAAAGTCGAAGGGTCGAATAAGGTGTTGAAAGAGATGAAATCTGATTTCTCTTCTTTAAATCAGACGGTCACCTCGCATTCAGTGTCAATTAAGCAAATGAAAGCTCAAATGGGTCAAATCTCAGCTCATCTTAACCCAAGACCAAAGGGAGGTCTCCCAAGTGATACCATTGCCAATCCTAAGAATGACAACGCGCAATGCATGGCTATTTTGACAAGAAGCGGCAAAGTGGTTGGTGAGGATGTGCCAACTAACGAAGCTACAAGTTCAGCCAAAGGGAAGACCAAAGTGTTCGAAAGTGATGAGCTAACTAAAGAGCTCAATAATGATCATTCCAACCAATCAAGTGAAGGATGCACTGACGGAGATTGATTCCGGTGCATCTCCTAAGTCCAATGTGGGTGTTGTCCCACTGATGGTTCCTACAAATCCGCTTCCAAAAGCGAAACCTCCTTTCCCTCAACATTTGAAAAGGAAAGACGAGGATATCAAGTTTCAAAAGTTCCTCTCGGTGTTCAAGACTCTCTCAATAAATTTACCCTTTATTGGAGATGCCCAGGTATGCAAAGTTCATGAAGGAGCTTGTGACGAAAAAGCATAATATGGACTTTGAAACTATCGAAGTGTCTCACAGCTGTAGTGTAATTATGTCAAAGCAATATCATGGTGAAAAAGGAGATCCCGGAGCGTTCACAATTCCATGCACTATAGGGATGTACCAATTCGCCAAGGCACTTTGTGATTTGGGTGCAAGCATAAATTTGATGCCCTATGCCATTTTCAAGCAGCTTGGGTTAGGTGAACCTAAACCAACGACAATGCGGTTACTCATGGCTCACCGAACAATTAAGCGTCCCATTGGTATACTCTATGATATCTTGGTAAAGGTTGACAAATTCATCTTCCTCGAGGATTTTATGATTCTTGATTGTGAAATTGATGTGGGGGTGCCCATTATTCTTGGTAGGCCATTCTTGGCTACAGCACGAGCTTTGGTTGATGTAGAGACTGGTGAATTTAAATTTCAGGTAAATGGTGAAGAAGTCACTTTTAATGTTTGTAAGTCGATGAAACAACCTAGTGATCTTTATGTCATCTCAGTGATCGATGTTGTGGATGAAGTTGTGGCAATTGTGCAAGAAGTTTCTAATGTTGGGGAGTCGTTAGCGGCGGTGTTGCTGAACTATGACCCGACTATGATGAAGTGGTAGCAACACTTACGGGTTTTGGTTCTTACCCCAAAAACCCTATGCAGTTAGAGATTGATCTGAAAAATAAGGACTCACCATCCGCCAAGCATTCGATAGATGAACCACCCAAGCTTGAGCTTAAGGTACTTCCATCTCATCTTAAGTATGTGTTCTTGGGGCAAATTCCACTTTGCCCGTTATAATAGCAAATTTAGTCGAGGAACAAGTGCATGCCTTAGTGAGTGTGTTACGGAAATTTATCAAAGTTATTAGGTGGACAATTGCCGACATTGTAGGCATTCCTCCTGGTGTGTGTACGCATAAGATTCAGCTGGCCACCGATAGCAAGCCTAGCATCGAGCACCAAAGGAGACTAAACCCTCCAATGCAAGAAGTGGTGAAGAAAGAAATAATCAAGTGGCTTGATGCGGGTGTTGTGTATTCCATTGCCGATAGTAAATGGGTGAGCCCGGTGCAATGTGTTCCTAAGAATGGTGGTATGACTGTCATGCCGAATGAAAAGAATGAGTTGAATGCTTGCACGGAGAAAGACCATTTCCCTATGTCGTTCATGGACCAAATGTTGTATCGTCTTGTAGGTAGAGGTTGGTATTGCTTTTTAGATGGATACTCCGGTATAATCAGATTTCTATTGCCCCTGAGTATCAAGAGAAGACAACTTTCACGTGCCCGTATGGTACTTTTGCTTTTAGGCGAATGCCTTTCGGATTATGCAATACCTCCGCACTTTTCAAAGGTGTATGTTGTCCATTTTTGCTAACATGGTAGAAGATACCATGGAAGTTTTTATGGATGATTTCTCGGTGGTGGGGGACACATTTGATGCATGCCTTGAACATCTTAGTCAAGTGTTGAAAAGATGTGTTGAAACTAACCTCGTGTTGAATTAGGAGAAGTGCCACTTTATGATAAAAGTAGGTATCGCATTGGGCCACAAAATTTCAGGACATGGTATTCTAGTAGACCAAGCGAAAGTGGAAGTGATTGCACGTCTGCCTCCTCCTATATCGGTAAAGGGTGTTCGGAGCTTTTTGGGACATTTTAGGTTCTATCGAAGGTTCATTAAGGATTTCTCTAAAGTGGCTTATCCATTGTGCAAATTGCTTGAGAAAGATAGTGTGTTCGAGTTTGATGACGCTTGCATCAAGGTCTTCTTGTGCTTGAAAGAGAAGCTTATTTCAGCTCCTATTATTGTGGTTCCGGATTGGAGTATTCCTTTCGAACTTATGTGTGATGCAAGTGGTGTAGCATTGGGGTTGTTCTTGGCAAGTGAAAGGCAAATTTATTTCACACCGTCTACTATGCTAGCAAGACGTTGAATATAGCCCAAAAGAACTACACTGTTACTGAGCAAGAGTTGTTAGCGGTCGTTTATACATTCGAAAAGTTTCGTGCTTATCTCTTGGGTACGAAGGTAGTGGTTCATACCGATCATGCTGCAATCCATTATTTAATAGCAAAGAAAGATGCTAAACCTCGGTTGATCCGTTGGTGTTGTTGCAAGAATTCGACTTCGAGGTGAAAGATCGTAAAGAGTGTGAAAATCAGGTAGCCGACCATTTGTCAAGACTCGAATCGGAAGTGATTGTGTCCGAAGACCAAGAGATCGAGGAAGCCTTTCCGGATGAATCGGTAACGAGGATTTCCCATACTTCACTCCCATGGTATGCAGATTTTGCCAATTTCGTTACGTGTGGGATCATCCCAAATAATTTGAGTTCTCACCAACAAAAACGGTTCCTGTTCGATGCAAAGAAATACTATTGGGATGAACCTTATTTGTTCAGAGAATGTGCAGATCACATGATCCGGAGATGTATTCCGGAGGTGGAAAGTGAAGCGATCCTTAATGCCTGTCATTCGTCACTAGTTGGTGGTCACCATAGTGGGATCAGGACTGTCGCTAAGGTCTTGCAAAGTGGATACTATTAGCCTTTCTTGTATCATGACGCCAATGTGTTTGTGAAAAATTGTGATCAGTGTCAAAGGCAAGGCAACGTGTCTAGACAGCATGAGTTGCCTCTTAACCCAATTTTGGAAGTCGAATTGTTCGATGTGTGGGGTATCAACTTTATGGGCCCTTTTGTGAGTTCGTATGGGAACAAGTATATTCTCGTGGCTGTTGATTATGTGTCAAAGTAGGTAGAGACGTTGGCCTTACCTAACAATGAGGGTTGAAGCGTGGTTCAATTTCTCAAGAGATACATCTTCACAACTTTTGGTACTCCCCGTGCTATCATTAGTGATGGGGGATCTCATTTTTGCAATCGCATGTTCGCTTCCCTATTGAGCAAGTATGGTGTCATTCACAAGGTTGCCACAGCCTACCATCCGCAAACAAATGGGCAAGTTGAATCATCTAATCGAGAGATTAAAGCGATCTTGGCCAAGACGGTGAATAGCAATAGATCGGATAGGTCCCGGAAGTTAGAGGATGCCTTATGGAGGCCTATTGAACTGCTTACAAGACACTGATTGGCATGTCATCATACCAATTGGTGTTTAGAAAAGCATGTCACTTGCCGATTGAACTAGAACATAAAGCTCTATGGCCTTGAAAAGTATGAACTTGAACTGGGAGTCAGCATCCAAAGATCAAGTGGACCAACTTCACGCTCTAGAGGAGTTCAGGCTCCGAGCTTATGAAAGTTCAGCTATCTACAAGGCAAGGATGAAGAAATGGCATGATTCTCACATCTTGAAACGGGATTTTAGAGTTGGTGATTTTGTATTGCTTTTCAACTCTCGTCTCCGATTATTTCCTAGGAAGTTGAAGTCAAAATGGTTCGAGCCCTTTAAAGTCGTTCGTGTGTTTGAAAATGGTTCTATTAATGTGGAAGACAAAGACGGTCGACGTTCAAAGTTAATGGGCAGTGTCTTAAGTTGTATCTTGGTGACGGCCCTAGTCTCGAAATGATTGAAGTGGTGTATTTGGACGATGCTTGAATGCATGTCCACGTCGTGCCCCGATGTTAACTAAGGTGCTTCTTGGGAGGCAACCCAAGTTTTAGTGTTTTCAATAATTATGTGTTCATTGTGTAGGTTGAAGTTGGACTCCATCGAAGTGTCTCAGTTGGCGAGTAATGGAGCCTAATTGGCGAGCCGCCGAACCTAGTAGGCCAGCCTGTTGGGGATCTCTTTTTAGGCGTCAAAATGGAAAACTTATCCCTAGAGATTTTGAACATTTAGGCGAGCCATAGTTCGATTTGGCGACTGGTCGACCAAATAAAGCAAGCCCGCTTTAGCTCGCCTTTCTTCTTTCCAGATGACCTTAAAAGTCCCAGGTGTTCTGGAACTATAGGCGAACTGATACACCATTCGGCGACCCACCTACTCGTTTTGAGGGCTCTATCGTCCTCGCCAACTCACTCAACTAGGAACCTAAGTGGCTCGACACACTTAGTGAGCACAGGTTTGATTGGTGACTCGCCGATAAGTTTGGCGACGTTAGTTACTGACTTGCTTCTCGCCGACCTGAATGGCCACATGGAATTAAAAGGGCCCTCTTTTATTTGAACTTCCAACTCTTCAAATTTCGCTCCTTAATCTTCCTACACTATTCACCTCCCTATTTCCCTTATTTTAGTAGAATTTCTTTCGTTTGATTGTCAATCTTTTGTGCATCTGTGTGGATTAAACTTGTGTTCTCAACCGCCTTTATCTTATTCCTCATTTTAGCAATTTTCCAGGTGTGTTTCCTTAGTTCATATTGTTTATTGGTTTTATTATTGTGTTAATACTTTGAATGGCTTAGATGTTCCTAACTGTATGTTGATTGGGCATGTGGATATGAGGTTGTTGTTGCCATGATTGTTCAAAATTTGAAATTGCTTATTGGTTGAGAATCATGTTGGTACCTTTAGCCTGAATTGCATATGGGGATCTTGCAAGGTTAAATGCTAGGGCATTGGTTTAATAGTCTGTTCGGGGGTGAAGTCTTAGTAACCCCGACTCCATGAGTTCCTGAGTTTGCCCAATGATAGATGGGTGACATCTTTCTTAAGGGAAAACTTTGTCAAATTCATGGTGCAATGCTTAGTTTCGAAGGGAATTGGAGTTAGTATGTTGTTGGGTAATGGAGGGATTACTCAGCCCCATTACAAGCCTGAAAAGTCCTTTTTGATCTTACATGATATGATTACTTGATTGATTGGAAAATAAAGGCAAGTCTATGGGTGGAATTATGCATGTTTTTGTCGT
This sequence comes from Solanum dulcamara, assembly GCF_947179165.1. Lineage (NCBI taxonomy): Eukaryota > Viridiplantae > Streptophyta > Magnoliopsida > Solanales > Solanaceae > Solanum > Solanum dulcamara. Next base: position 12,842,522 of record NC_077247.1, on the reverse strand, counting down.
TTTGAGTGCGAGAGTAGTGCGTAAATCCTATGCTATAACATGTGATTGTCATATTGACATATTGAGAGTGTGGAATGGAATCATTTCTTTGACGTGAGGGCATTCCAATTTGAGCATTGGACATAATTTTGCAGTTGGGAGTGAACAATTGAAAAGCATGAACTTGCATTGGGAATTGATTAGTCATCATTTGAAGCCTTGAGTGCACGATTAAACATTGCAGGCTAATTTGAACCTCATGTGCACTTCTTATGTTGAGTCTAATTTAGCACTATTTGTAGTCCTTGGTTTTGAACTGATTGGCTTCTTGATTTACTTGAGGACGAGCAAAAATTTAAGTTGGGGTGTTGATGAGTCGGGAATTTGGACTCATTTATAGCTCAAAACGCAAGAAATTAGTGTCCTCTTTGCCTTTGTTGTGTCCAAAACTGACTTCAAAGTGATTATTTGTAGGTTAAAGGTGTTGAGGATCAATCATGAGTTAAACATCGAAGAAAAGAAGTAAAGAATGAACAAAAATGGCCGAAATGGAAGCTGAAGCTCGCAAAGAGCTCTTTGCGAGTCGCCAAAGGCCTCACTAGCTCGCTCATCTCATCAGAAATCAAGGCCTAAAGCTTGAACACTTTGGCGAGAGAAACGAAAATTCGGCGATCCACCGAATAGATTTGGGCGAGTTGCAACGCAATCGCCTAATGTCATTGGAAGAAAGGGTTCGAGAGAATCACAGAAAGGCGAGAGGCGAATCAACTCGGCGACTTGCGGATGGTGAAGGCGAGCAAGTCTAAGATTGCCTGAAACAACAGACCCTCAGGGAAAGAAAGCGACTGAAAACCCATGTGAGAGGCAAAAACGATGACTCGCCGAACTTATCGGTGAGAGAGATCGAGCCCAACAAACCAGAGATCGTGGACTGAAGGAGAAACGCTCCAATAGGCTAGGCAATGATCAAGTCGGCGATACGCCAACCACTTCAACGAGCCCGACTAACGTTGCCGAAGTGGTTCTAAGTGACAATTTTGCCTAACATTTTGCACTCGTATAAATAGAATTTCCAAAATCAAATGAGAGGTGTTATATGACTACTAAGACTCAAAGACAAGAACCTTGAAGCTATCTTGGGGTTTTGAATTTGTTTTAGAGATCTTAGCTTTGGGCTTTGCATTTTGGATTTTGGATTTCAAACTTTGCTGAATCAAATGAATAATAATTATTTTGGTATAATTCCTTTAATTTCTGTAATGTGTGGCTAAATCCCCTACTTCTAGGAGGGCGATAATGAGTTAGATTGTTGTTCTACATTTGGGTTTTTGTTGCAGCTTATCAACTGTTAATTTGAAATGGGTTTTGTTAATTTGGTGTGGAATCAATTATGAAATATGGTTGCAAACATATTTCTATGTTAGATCTTCTTTATTAGCTAGAAATAGTGATGTGAAGTGACCAAATTATCAAATAGCCGTTGATTTATGTATATCAATTGTAATCTCGAGAGAGAGAGGAGGTTTTGTTTAGGATCGGGTTAGTTTTGAGAGATTGCATTTTTAGGCTCGAAAGTGCTGGCATGTAGAAACAAATAGCGATCAACAGATGTTTTTTCGTGCGATTGATTAACCTTTGCCTATCCATTGAGAATTAATGATGTTGAGTTGTACATTTGTCCTTATTGGAACCTCAATTTTAACTTTGCACCTCCCCTAGAAGCCTTTGTTAACTTGTTACAAATCAAATTGTTGAAATCGTTCTACTATCGATTCTTGATAACTCTCAGAATTTTGATAATGAAATTTACAGATTTAATTTATGTTGCAATTTACTTGTTTTTATGCTACAAAAGTCTAGAGCACGTTCTTACTTCGTAATTGAAGTCTACTCGTAGCAGTTCCTTGTGGGATTCGACCCCGAACTCACACGTTGGGTTTATATTGCTAGCGATCGCATACACTTTGAATCGTAAGAAGTGTAGCTTGAGCGTTATCAAGTACCCAGTTGATGAGTGTCATCTCTCTCCTAGAGCAACTCAATCCAAGTCATAATAACCAGTTACACTTGTACTATGATTCCTAAACATAGTTCCTTTCCCTAGTGGACTTCAGATACCTTAATATCCTTACGGCATAATTCGTATGCACTTCCCTTGGATTATGCATAAAACAACTTACCACACTAACTGCATAAGCAATATTTGGTCAAGTGCGTGATTAATAACTCAAGCGTTTAATCACCCTTTAATATCTCTCTTTATCAGTAAGGACTTGATTAGAAAGTTCCTGGGAGGCAATGATATTGCTCAGTAGGAGTTTCAACACTGGCACTCAAGCATACAATCTCCTTCCAGTCTCCTTCAATAAATTGAAATGATGGATATTGATTATATAAGCAACTCATTTACCGGTCTTACGTGGGGGTTATCCACGTTATACCAAGCGGTGTCACGTAACACCGCTTCGTCCGAAATTTTAATAAATGGGTAGATAAATAATACACAAAACATAAGTATATATAATGAATGATGACCCTGCCTGCCATAAAAGCTTCCAGTTCTATTGGTCAAGTGCCTGATTGTCCTTCTTGAGGATTTTTGTTCGATCCTCTACTGCATCAACTTTTTGGGGCAAATTTTGGAGCCTTTTTCGTTTGAAAGTGCGGAGATTGTAACGGATTGAATCCTCGGAAATAAAAATTCAATTAAACCGTGAGTCAAAGCCCGTTCCAACAAACTAAAGGGAGATGGTATTATATTAATTAGCTTATTTGTTTTCTTCTTTAAATATGGACACTGCTAGAAAAAATATCGTGCACACCACTGAGTCCATTATAAGTTCTTTGTTCCTCACGATAAACAACTGACATGCCATTGAAGATTAGATAGCTGTGAAACAGCATGAGCTAGAACTTAGAAGAATCACTAAAAAGGCTTGGCACCAAAGAAGGATCCGTTAAGAGAACAGTGTAGTCAAAGGCACGCTTAAGTCCTGAAGCGAGGCTCAAAACATGTTGAGCGCTTCGCCTCACTTTACGTGCACTTTAGTGTCGTCATCAAAGTTCTAAGGCAAACTTTTCCTTGCCAATGAGCCTCTTCTAAGAAGTGACAATAAACAATTGATATTTCACTTTATCATAGTTTTTTTTTTCAATTTCTTTGGTCATATATTTGTCATTCACATTTATAATTATTAGTCTTGGACTAAACATATATAGTTGTATTTTTTTGTCCATTTGAGTCTTTTTTCATTAAAGCCCACGCTATATTTGCAATTTGCGCTTAAAGCCCCAACAAACCTTAGAGCTTTTTTGCGCTTTTCGCCTTTGATAACACTGTAAGAGAAAGCAACATGTTAATACCTTCCATCCAGGCGCCTGTATGTAACACCAATAACATCTAGGGTCCACTCCAGGATATCAAGCATTGATGTCCACTGGCTAAAAATAAGCACTCGATGACCAGAAAGCTTCAATGAAGGGAGAAGTTTGGCTAATTCCTGCACATGGAGCACTTGAACTATTTTGAGCAAATATAGTAGAACTTAAAAATGACTACAAGAAATCAGAAGGCCTGTGAAATTAACCTGGCATTTAGCTGAAATCATAACACGTTCATCTGACAGCACTCCCTTATTATTATCGCCATAATAAAGTAAAAGCTGCAAGTAACAGGAAAACATAAATCCAAGTGATTGTCCAGAATAACTAAGGAATAAAGAGCTCAATAGTTGTAAAGCCCCATACTTTCGGGCTAATGTTTGAACCGTTCGACGTATGTAATTGGACCCGAACCCAGGAAATTTGGTTGTGCCCAGGTGTAAAGGTCAAGGTTTAAGTGTATCACATATTTAAGAACACAAGCTTTAAAAGTCCTCATTTCTTTCTTAAACTTCATGTTGAGTCAAACTATGACAAACAAAGTGGAACAGGGGAGTATGTCATGTGGAAGAAGTGCATAATTAAACTACTGCATGCAAGCAGATAAGTTTGTAAGAAGAAAAACGAGTGAAATAAAAGAAAGTATACTTTGTGGATAGAGAAGTCATTATAGCTCTTCAGCTCTTCAATTACTCTGTCCACTGTACATTCAAAACCAAAGACACCTTTGGGATGCATAACTCTAGCAATTCGAACAACATCATCATCGGTATAAATAAGCCTCACAAGCAAAGGATGGTTTGCAATCTGAAGAAACCATAGCATCATTGGTCAAAAATCTGGAGTTTTGACATTAATAATTCGGGTGGATCAAGAAGCTTCAGCACCTTGCGGAATTCAAGAAAATAATTGGAAATTTGTCGTCTAGAAAAGACACCAGCAGCATTATTCAAACTAATGACAGGTTGCTTTGAAACACGAGCTAGAGATGCAGCACGGTAGCTTTCAATCGCTTCTTTATATGCATCTTCTTGTTGTTTCTCCATGCCTACGTAACGAACCTGCAGCAGAAAGTTCTTTTCTCTCATACACTAAATGTACCATGTAAAAGCTGTAGTGATTACAGGCAATCCCATGAATAGTGAGGTCTAAACATCAATAGACCAAAGATAGAAACAGCTACCATAAAGGGATAAAAAGAAAACAAGAAACAAATAAAATACATACCATCTGTATTTTTGGTACCAGTTGTTTCATCACATCCGATTTTAATCTTCTCAATATGAAAGGTCCAAGAATGGACTTTATTCGAGCAATTAACTCTTTATCTTCTGCATTCAATAGTTTTTTCAAGTCAACATCTCCTGTTTCAAATAGATCAGGCATCATAAACTCCAAAATTGACCAAAGTTCCTGCAATAAAAAACCACTAACTGAACAACGCAAAATCAAACATAAAGATAAGCACTAATTGTGAAAACAGCGGCAAAAGCAGCAGATTTTACACAAAAGAAACATTACAAATAAATAACTAAGAGAAGATATTATTTTTTAAAAAAAAAAATTATATATGCAACGTTACTTGTACTTACTGAGAAATGTACAGCAAACACAGGAAATTTTACTTACTGAGAAGCCATGCAATAAAAATACTTACTTGTACTTATTGAGAAGCCATGCAATAAAAAGACTTACTTGCACAACTGAAAAGCCATGTAATAAAAATATCGGGTTACCCAACAATCGAAATTAAAAGATGTTTGAGAAGCCAAGTAATCTGAGTTTCAACTATGTGGTTCATAAAAACTTCAAAACCCTAGATTCAGAATGACATATCCTACTTTCCAGGAAAAAGAGAGTAGAGAATGAGCACTCATCACCAACAGAATCTGCTCAGGAAATCAAGTGTAATAGAGCTAAAATGTCCCGCCAGACTTAAATATCAACAAAGTTCTTTCATCACATCCAAACAGGTCAAAAAGAGAAAAAGATGGGGAAGATATTGTTGAGAGCATTCATCTGGAGCAGTTATAGAATCAGCAGACTTATTACATCTGATATAAGCTCGTACGTGCTCAGTCCAAGGCAAAAAACCTCAAACTGCCCTTGCAAGGATTGGCTATATATCACGGAAGTTCTGACAACATAGTCACTTAAATCACACAGCAATGAGCAAGCTGCTTTATAAAGAGACATTTCTCTACACTATTGTCCAGGGTTATTGAGGCTATATATATAGGAAGTTCTGACAACGGAGTCACTTACATCACCCAGCAATGAGCAAGCTGCTTTGAAAAGAGACGTTTCTCTACACTATTATCCAGGGTCGTTGAGGCTAAATATCACAGGAAGTTCTGACAACTGAGTCACTTACATCATACAGCAAAGAGCAAGCTGCTTTAAAAAGAGATATTTTTCTAACTATAATCCAGGTCATTGAAGCTAAAATACATCACTATTCATTCAGGAATACTCCCTTTGTTTCATTTTAGGCCCATGTTGACTTGGCACAACCCTTAAGAAAACTTGATTAGGGGTGTATTTAGTAAACTACCTTATTAATGATGTTTTGGAACTCTAAATTTGACTACTATTACTTTATGTAGTTATTTAAACTAAGGTAGTAGGGGGGAAAGTATTAGAACTATCTTGATTTGCTAAAATGGATAAGTAAAATAGAAAATTCTACTTCAGTATAGGGGGCAAGTAAAATGAAACAGAGGGAGTATCAGGGAAAGCTTTTCTTACTCTTTACGGAAATAATCCTAACAAATATCTTTGCATTTCATTAGCAATTTGTTTATCTAGGATAAGTTATGCAACAAGATTGGCATTGGACAATGTTAATTGTCTACTTTGAAGTGCCATTTTTAGTTGTTATCACCTTGAAATTTACTTAGAATACCACCTGTAAGCAATAAAAAATATTTTTTGTGCAGAACAAAAATAACTATCTCACATTAAAGAACATTCCTAACAAACATTAATTCTGACATAAAATAACATACATACAAGAGGTACACATGCATTACAAACGACAAATCCTTTAGCAGCTTAAGACAAAAGAGTTGATGGTTGCTGACATAAAATAACATACATATAAGAGGTACACATGCATTACAAACGACAAATCCTTTAGCAGCTTAGGACAAAAGAGTTGATGGTTATCTTACATGCAAATCATTTTGTAGTGGTGTGCCAGTGAGCATTAATCGCTGGTTGGCATTACGAGCAATAGACATTAAGTTTTTCCACCTATAGCTGCCTTTATCCTTCAAAGCATGAGCCTCATCCATTAGCACACAGCTCCAACGCCAGCGCTTCAGAATTTTGCGGTCATCTTTCTGCTGTGCACTGCAAGAGGCACAGGTATAAGACTCGATGACAAAGATTTGTACGAACTAGCTACACTTCATTCAAAACAACAACAACAAACCCAGTGTAAGCCCACAAGTGGGATTAGGAGAAGATAGGATGTACGCAGACCTTACCCTTACCTTTGTGGGGTAGAGAGGTTGTTTCCGCTAGACCCTTGGCTCAAAAGAAAAGCTCTCAAAGCAGGGCTAGGCTTCATTCAAAACATGAATGTTTAAAGACTTCTTTTCAATAAATATGAACGTTTAAAGACTTTTTTTCTATATTAAGAAACCTTTTTCAAGTTTGAACCACTTAGAAAGCAAATTCCGTCTTCTTCACCTTTTTCAAGTTTGAACCACTTAGAAAGCAAATTCCGTCTTCTTCAGCAAAGATAAAAATCAAACATATACTAGAAAATAAGAAAACAAAAAAGATTGAATAGGAAACTTTTGAATAGATTAACATCTCAATTAAGTCTAAAGTGCAAGTATAAACAGGGAAACCAAAAAGTGAGCTCATACACACTAAGACTAGATATCGGAGCCCAAGCACTGGCCCAAAAAATGTTAATTAATATATTTCTATGCAATTATAAGAATATTTCAACATATTTTATGAAACTTTTTATAATGCTACATGTGAAAAGATAGAAGTTTTGACAGCAGGGGACAGGGGTTCAACAACTTGTGTTATAGTGTATCTTTTTTGTTTCAGATTTATGTGACCTTACTTTTTTTTTTTTGAGAAGGTAACATATGTGTATATTGACAAGTCAGTAAATGGGTTGCACTGAAACCATAATTACAGCAAAATCAGAAAGACATATAGCTGACTCAAGTTCTAACAAGATCTTAGGATGTCTATAATTGAGTCAATGTCCTCTAAGTATATTTTTTTACACCAGAAACAAAAAAGTCTAATGCAATTTAGTTTGATCATCTATAGATCACAATTTTTGCTCTCAAAACATCTTGAATTCCTTTCCTTCCATATTGTCCACCAGATACAAGCTGGGACAATCCTCCATCTGTCTCTGTCTGCAGCTCCTACTCCTGCTTCCTCCCAACTATATAGCAAATGAGTTATTTTGTTAGGCATGACCCAACTAATACCCCTAAGGCTAACAAAAATTCTCCACAGCTGTGTAGCTATCCTGCACTGCAGAAACAGATGGCTAACTGTCTCAACCTCTTCACCACAAAGGTAACATCTAGAACATAAGGAGAATTTCCTCTTCTTGAGGTTCTCTTGCTTTACTTTTTTTTAAAAGAAATATGTTAATAGTCATTTTTTAAATGCTAAACAAACCTTAACTAACATTTCAAAACAAATTTAACTTTAATTACTTTTAAAAAACTGAAAACATCATCTAAACTGTCATACCCCTAGATTAAAACGTGAAAATCTTAATAACTTCACATATATCCATAACTTGAAATATAGATAGACTCCAGAAATGTTCCTAGAGTTGGTATTAACATGGTACATACTCCAAAAAATATTTTTAAAGTTTGAAATATGCAGCTCAAACTCTAGGAATATATTATAAATCATAATGTCTCACATACATGGTAACTATATGTGTCTATTGTGTCATATAACATGGATAGATGTGGTATAAAATACTCTCTCTGTCCTTATTGTACTTGAAATATAATAATTAAATATGTACTATAAAATCATTTTGGCTATATAGATGTTTCAAATTAACAACTTAATACATAGAAAAATGTTTTTTTATTAATATAGAGCCCGTTTGGATTGGCTTTAAGTTGGTCAAAACCAACTTAAAGCCCCTTTTTAGCTTTTGGACGTGTTTGCCTAATGCTGACTTTAAGCCATAAAGTTCTTAAAGTCAGTCAGAAATGAAATGTTAGGATTTCTAACTTTTTTTTCCAAAGTGTTTAAAGTCATTTTCTTTGACCATGGAAATTACTTTTATATTCTTTATATTTTAACTAAATTCTCAAACTACCTTTTTTTATTCTTTTAACCCTAAAATTCACATCATAAGCACTTTTATCCAAACACTCAACTGCTTATTTATAAAAATAACTTCCAGCACTTCAAAGTTCTAAAAGCACTTTATACATAAAAGTTACTTTTTTTAAGTCTATCCAAACGGGCTCATAATACTTATCTTAGTTTCCTTTTAGAAATTAAACATTACAATTTAAAGATCATGTGTTATTTATTTCATCAATTGTAAGCATATTTAATCAGTTTGACCACAAAATTGCAATTAGTGACGTTACTTAATTATACTTGTATCTTAAGATATTATTCCTTATTTATCACAAAATTTAATCAATTGTAACTTTTAAAAAAATTAAGCTTGATGATAAAATATTGATTTCAAACTAAAAAAATAATTTCGAAGAAAAAAGGATCCTAACCAATGTTTCTCTTCTAGTAAACATTAACAACAGAGACACGTAGAAGCTACTATGTAGGATATACTACTAAAAAAACAAGGAGAGAGAGATAAGAAAAAGCTGCAACTGCCACATAAAAGTTTAAAAGGGATCCCACTTTTTTGATGAATCATTTAAAAAGTCTGCAAATGAAGCGCGTACATAGAAATCAAAGTGAGAAAGTACACACATAAAACAACTGAGTATAACTTCTTTAAACCAAAAAAAAAATCCAAAATACCAAATTACCCCTGCATCAGCAAGCAGGCATGTCACCTGCTTCTAGCCTCTTATATATAGTAGTACAATACAATGAAATAGTCATCTTTAGCCTTATGATAATTCAACATGCAACAATATCATTCTTCTGTTGCCTCAATTTTCATAAAAAAAATTCTCCAAGAAATGGCAAAGACTTGCTTTTTCCCATTGCCTCATTTTTCACCTTAGACGGTGAAATTCAAAGTTGAGAGCTACAATGGAAAGAACAGAAGTAGAGTATCTTCGGGAATATGAGATTTAATATTCACCGAACAAAACAGAGGCTCTTAACAATGGATTTTCTTGTGACCTCCACTGAGTAAAATTGAGATGCATAGACCATGAATCCAACTAACCTTTGCAAGTTTAGCAGCTTGGGAATAATAAAATCTAATTGTCAATCACTGATGGTTTTAAGTCCTTAAGTAAGCAAAATATTCTGGGGCTACTGAATGCACTTCTTCTAGCATTCTTTCAGAGGCATACCAGAGGTTTCATACTGAGGAAGAAATATGAAATCTAAAACACCTTACAGTGATAAATGACTAGAAAATACACAACCACGGACAGTTGGATGGTACATTCCACTTCGATGCAAACTGAAGGTCATAAAAATGATGTCCAACCTGTGCCGTTCAAAAAGCGAGTAGCACACTAGGATAACATTAAATGGAGGTGGCAGTCCAGTCCTAGCCAGAGAACTCAAGTCTTTTGAGTAAGCTGATCGTCCAGCACCATGATATTGGATCACAGTAAATGCCGGACACCACTTTTTTAGCTCTCTTTCCCAGTTCTCCAAAACAGAGGCAGGACAAACAATTAAATGAGGACCAGGATCATCTTCCAAATGCTTCAGCAATGTTAAGTATGTGATTGCCTAATAAGAAGGATAAATCCATCATTACCTATCACTTAAAGTCAAAATAAAAGAAATACTATGCATCAATCAGAGAAAATAAAAAGTTAGAACTGCGGCATACCTGAATGGTCTTACCAAGACCCATTTCATCAGCCAGTATAGCTGCACAAACCAGCCCCAAAAAGTTTCAATTTGAGGTACAAGAGCACACAACAGAGATGCATGTATGTACATTTGTCAAGCTATAATTTGGTAGCATATCTTGGTCAGAAACATTAGGCTTTATTTCTATATGTATAGGCAAACAAAATGCTGGTCGTGCTTATTTGCTATATGCTAGAAACATGTTCATGCAAAATATAAAGGCTATTTAGGTGATATGAATTTCACTTGCGAACCAGAATAGGAAACGAGTAATTTTCCTGTAAACCTTTGGGAAGTACTTTTAATGCATATAAAACAGATCGGACAACAACATACCCAGTGAAATCACACAAGTGAGGTCTGGGGAGGGTAAAATGTACGCAGACCTTACCACTAGAGGCTATTTCCAAAACAGACCTTACCAAACAGATCAGACTCAGTATAAAAAACATGGAGTATTAACAGTCTCGACATTTTGTATGAATAACTTAAAACTGAATGGAATAATTTAATTTAAGCTTTAACTAATTCCTTAGATATTGAGGAACACTTTCGATCTCGGTTCATTGACCAATTATGCAGAGATTAAAATACATGGATCACTTATGTGGTGAATAATAGTGAGAGGATTGTTATGAACTGAATAATAATTTAGGGATTGCCATATGGTGAGAAATAATACAGAGGTTGTTGTGCAGAGATTGCCTGCTTTTGTTTTTTTTTTGATAACTAAGAAATTACAGAGGGCTAGTTGGTGACGGTTTGAAACTTGATGGATAGTGGACCCACATATCACGTACTACCCTTCTACCAGTATTATCAAAGGCGCACTTAAGCTCTGAAGCTAGGTTCAAAACATGTAGAGTGGTTCGCCTCGCTTAATGTGCGCTTCAATGTCGTCATCAAGGTTCTAAGGCATATTTTTCCTTGCCAATAAGCCTGTTCTGAAGAGGCAAAACTAAACAATTGATATTTCAATTTACCGTAATTTTTTATCAATTTCTTTGTTCATATATTTGTCATTCATGCTTATAATTATTAGTCTTAAACTACACATATATTTATATTTTTTCTCCCATTGCGCCTTTTATTATTAAAGCTCACAATTTATTTGCTCTTTGCACATAAATCCCCAACGGATCTTAGAGCTTGTTTGCGCTTTACTTTTGATTAACATTGCCTCTTACCACATGACCAAAGCTCTGAGCTTGCTAATGGACTACTACTATCCCATTCTTGCATGAGTTGGAGCGCAAACATCTTATGTACTGAACTAGCTAGAAGCTATCACTTCAAGTAGAGGGCTGCATAGATTGCCTACATTAAGGGCTTTTTTGCCTTTAAATACTCTTATTCATGTATTGATAATACCCTTCTTACTCTATATTATATTCCGCATAATATAACATGTGTTCTGATATGACTTGTCCAGGCATTAGAAATAGTGAGTTTAATACAACCAACAGAAAATTACATTAGCTATGTGAAGTTTAATACCATCAATAGAACACTACATTAGTTATTACTAGACTAACCAAATATTGTACTCCCTACGTTCCAATTTATATGAGGCAGTTTGACTTGGCACGGAGTTTAAAAATGAAAGAAAGACTTTTGAAACTTGTGATCTAAAATAAGTAATAGATATTTGTGTGGCTATAATCATTTGATTAAGGGTAAGATGCACATTTAAAGTTAAATTGTTACTAAATATAAAAAAAAGTGTCGTTCTTTTTGGGACTTACTAAAAAGGAAACTGTGTTATATAAATTGGGACAGAGGGAGTATTACTTATGCAGAATTTCATCTAGAATTATTTTTGTTCTTGCAGCCATTCAAACAGTCCCTTTGTAAATACCAAGTTGGAAGGAAAATTGATCTCAATAATGGTACATTGTCTAAAGATAATAAAAAGACATGTAGCATCTCAGCTACTTTGTACGAGCAATTCCAGGACACTAAAAAAATGGAAGTATTTGAACCTTTCTTCAGTACTTCATACCATCCTCTATTAGCCAGGTCAACTGAACATAGAAGCAATGACCAAAAATTAGTTGATTTTTCTCTTTTTTTCCTGAGGTAGGAGGTAGGAGGTAGGACTCATGGAGGAGCACAATCTTCACCGATCTCAAGGTTATCAACAAGACAAGCCCAAATAAAGAGGGAAGAGACACCTTTCTGATATATAATGTCCATACAGTTACTAAACTTGTGGTTAATAATATCAAAGTTACTCTTGTTTATTTTCAATCAACATAGACACCAATATCACCCCAAAGTCATTCATGCCTATAATTATTAGTCTTGGACTAACCGTATATATATTTGTATTTTTTTTCTCCCATTGCACCTTTATCCATTAAATCTCACGCTTTATTTGCTCTTTGAGCTTAAATTCCAATGGATCGACTTGTTTGCACTTTGCTTTTGATAACATTGCCTCTTAACACTAGACCAAAGCTCTGAGCTTGCCAATGGACCACTACTGTCCCATTCTTGCATGAGTTGGAGCACAGCCATCTTATCCACTGAACTAGCTAGAAGTTATCACTTCAGGTAGAGGGTTGCATAGATTGCCTACTTTAAGGGCTTTTTTGCCTTTAAATACTATTATTCACGTATCGCTAGTACACTTCCTACTCTATATTTTATCCCGCATAATGTAACATGTGTTCACATATAACTTGTCCCGACATTAGAAACAATAATTGCATCAGCTATGTGAAGTTTAATACCATCAAGCAAACACTACATTAGTTATTACTAGACTAACCAAATATCGTATTATTTCGGCGGAATTTTATCAAGAATAATTTTTGTTTTTTGCGGCCTATCAAACAATCCCTTTGTAAATACAAGAGGAAATTTGATCTCAGTAATGGTACATTGTCTAAACATAATAAAAAGACATGTAGCATCTCAGCTTTATCACTTTGTACGACCAATTCCTAGACACTAAGAGAATGAATTATTTGAACCTTACTTCAGTACTTCATACCATCCTCTATTAGCTAGGTCAATTGAAATTAGAAGCAATGACCAAAAATTCAATTATTTTTTTCTTTTTTCCCTGAGGTAGGTGGTGGGCCCCATGGGGGGAAGGGCGAAGAGGCACCTTTCTGATATATATACGAGACAAGTATGATGTCCATACTGTTACTAAACACTTGGTTAGTACTATCAGTGATACTCTTGTTTATTTTCAATCAAGAGAGACACCAATATTACTCCAAAAAATTTGAGGTTCCCAAGCTTTAAGAACTGAATGGGAACTGTTAAAGAATATCAATGATGACCGCAATTAAATAGATTCTATGTATTTTGATCATGAGAATATTGGTTCATGAGAGGACCAAGCACATTAAGATTGATAGAGAAAAGATATTGTCAGGAAATATTGTTACAAAATTTGTGAAGTTGAATGATCAACTTGCATATGTCTTCACCAAGTCCCTCACCGGTCTTCTTATTAATTACATCTGTAACAAGCTAGATACATATGACTTACATGCACTAGCTTGAGGGGGAGTGTTAGAATAAGAATAGGAACAAGAATAGTATATACAATCCCACTTACAATAGGAATAGGAATAGTATATACAATCCTACTTGAAAAAAGGATTGTAATGTAGTATCCTAGTTGGAAAAGGAGTCTAATGTGGTGTCTATAAATAGGGTCTCAATGTAATAATATACATACACTATTCAATAATATTCTTCTCCAATACTTCCTTACAATAACTATTAGTCTTGAACAAACATATATATTTATATTTTATTTCTCCCTTTGCACCTATTTTCATTAAAGCTCACGCTTTACTTGCGCTTTGTGCTTAAATCCCCAATGGATCTTGGAGCTTGTTTGCACTTACTTTTGAAATCATTGTTTCTTACCACTAGACCAAAGCTTTGAGCTTGTCAATGAACCACTACTGTCCCATTCTTGCATGAGTTGGAGAGCAACCATCTTATCCACTTAACTAGGTAGAAGCTATCACTTTAGGTAGAAGGTTGCATAGATTGCCTACATTAAGGGCTTTTTTGCCTTTATATACTCTTTAGTCATGTATTGCTAATACACTTCTTACTCTATTTCATTCTGCATAATATAACGTGTGTTCGGATATAACTTGTACAGGTATAGTAGCCCTTCATCGTTATTGAAACATAGGTCCTTGGCAGGCGGGAACAAAAAGAGAAAGAAAAAGATAGAAAAGTTCGGTCCCAGTTGGTCTCGTCTATGGATTTTAATACTATCAACACAATATTACATTAGCTATGTGAAGTTTAATACCATCAACCAAACACGACATTAGTTATTACTAGACTAACCAAATATTGTACTTCCCTCCCTCCCAATTTATATGAGGCAATTCGACTAGGCACGAAATTAAAAAAATGAAAGAAAGACTTTTGAAACTTGTGGTCTAAAATATATAATAGATGTTTGTATGGCTATAAATCATCTAATTAAGGGTTTAAGTTGAGTAGGACAAAGACAGAGTACTTAGAGTGCAAGTTCAGTGAGACACCTCAGGAGGTTGGCGTTGAAGTTAGGCTTGGTGCTCAGGCCATCCAAAAGAGAAGTAGTTGCAAGTATCTTGGGTCTATCATGCAAGGCAGCGGGGAGATTGACGATGATGTCACACATCGTATTGGGGTAGGGTGGATGAAATGGAGGCTCGCTTCCGGAGTGCTATGTTACAAGAATGTGCCACCAAAACTTAAGGGCAAGTTCTACAAAGTGGTGGTTAGACCGGCTATGCTGTATGGGGCGGAGTGTTGGCCAGTTAAGACTTCTCACATTCAAAAGATGAAAGTTGCTGAGATGAGAATGCTGAGATGGATGTGTGAGCACACCAGGAGCGACAGAATTAGAAATGAGGCTATTCGGGACAAGGTAGGAGTGGCCTCGGTAGAAGACAAGATGCGGGAAATGCGACTGAGATGGTATGGACATGTGAAGAGGAGAGACATAGATGCCCCAGTGCGGAGGTGTGAGAGACTGGTCATGGATGGTTACAGAAGAGGTAGGGGTAGGCCGAAAAAGTATTGGGGAGAGGTGATTAGACAGGACATGGCGCAGTTACAGCTTACGGAGGACATGACCTTAGATAGGAGGGTGTGGAGGACCCACATTAGGGTAGAAGACTAGTTCATAGTCTCGTTATTCTTCTCTATTCATAGGCGTAGTAGTGCATTACGATCTCTTGCGCTTTGACTTCTGATTTCTGTTATTTCTGTTATTATTTATTACTTTCTATGCTTTGATTACTCTATTTTACCTGTGACGCTTTCATTATTTATTTAATCGTTATTTGTTATTTGTATTTATTTATTTGTATTTATTTGTTATCTATTCGTTATTTATTTGTTGTTTTTCTAATAAAGCTTTTAAGTTCCTATTCTTATCTAACATTTTTTTTTATGCATTTATGCTTTTACTGAGCCGAAGGTCTTCAGGAAACAACCGTCCTACCTTGGTAAGAGTAAGGTCCGCGTACATTCTACCCTCCCCAGACCCCATGTTGTGGGATTTCACTGGGTTGTTGTTGTTGTTGTTGTTGTTGTAGTTAATAATATCAAAGTTATTGTTGTTTATTTTCAGTAAACATAGACATTTATATCACCCCAAAGTCATTCATTCTTATAATTATTAGTCTTGGACTAAATTATATATTTGTATTTTTTCTCCCTTTGCGCCTTTTTTCATTAAAACTCACAGTTTATTTGCACTTGGGACTTAAATCCCCAACGGATCTTAGATCTTGTTTGCACTTTGCTTTTGATAACATTGCTCTTACCACTAGACCAAAGCTCTGAGCTTGCCAATGGACCACTACCATCCCATTCATGCATGAATTGGAGTGCAACTATCTTATCCACTGAACTAGCTAGAAGCTATCACTTCAGGTAGAGGGTTGCACAGATTGCGTGCTTTAAGAGTCTTTTTGCCTTTAAATACTCTTATTCATGTATTGCTAATACACTTCCTACTCGATATTTTATCCTGCATAAGGTAACATGTGTTTAGGAGCCTGTTTGGATGGGCTTTAAGTCGGTCAAAACCAACTTAAAGCCCCTTTTTAGCTTTTGGACGTGTTTGCCTAATGCTGACTTTAAGCCATAAAGTTCTTAAAGTCAGTCAAAAATGAAAAGTTAGGATTCCTAACTTTTTTTTTCCAAAGTGCTTAAAGTCATTTTCTTTGACCATGAAAATTACTTTTATATCCCTTATATTTTAACTAAATTCTCAAACTACCTTTTTTCATTCTTTTAACCCTAAAATTCACATCATAAGCACTTTTATCCAAACACTCAACTACTTATTTATAAAAATAACTTTCAGCACTTCAAAGTTCTAAAAGCACTTCATACATAAAAGTTACTTTTTTTAAGCCCATCCAAACGGGCTCTAGATATAACTTGTCCAGGTATTAGAAACAGTGAGTTTAATACAACTAACAAAATATTGCATTAGCTATGTGAAGTTTAATACCATCAACCAAACACTACACTAGTTATTACTAGAATAACCAAATATTGTATTACTTATGCGGAATTTTATCTAGAATTATTTTTGTTTTTGCGGCCAATCAACCAATCCCTTTATAAATACAAGTTGGAAGGAAATTTGATCTCAATAATGGTACATTGTCTAAAGATAATAAAAAGACATGTAGCATCTCAGCTTCAGCACTTTGTACGACCAATTCCAAGACACTAAAAGAATGAGGTACTTGCACCTTTCTTTAGTACTTCATATTTTATACCATCCTCTATTAGCCAGGTCAATTGAACTTAGTAGCAATGACCAAAAATTCAGTGATTTTTTCTCTTTTTTCCCTGAGGTAGGTGGTAGGCCCCACATGGAAAAAGGGGAAGAGACACCTTTCTGATATATATAGTAGACAAGTATGATGTCCATACAGTTACTAGTCGTTGATAATATCAGTGTTACTCTTGTTTATTTTCAATCAACGTAGACACCAATATCACCCCAAAATTTTGAGGTTCCCAAGCTTTAAGAACTGAATGGGAACTGTTAAAGACTATCAATGATTACCTCAATTAAATAGATTGTATGTATTTTGATCATAAGACTATTGGTTCAATAACAGGAAAAGGTTAACTTGAGGTTGAAAGCTAATTGTGTAATTATCAATTATTCAAGGAACTGACACAAACATTTGGCAATAACCTGCCACCAAAAAACACAATGACCATGCGCTTAGTCAGAAAAACCATTAAAAGTTTAACCTCAGTAACACCTAAAAAATTGACAGAGAAATCATCACAAACTCACACTACAGTTCCATGCTACAAATATACCGAACAAAAAATTAAAATAAAAAAGTACCTCCCCCGATTTTCTTCCTATACAACAAAAGGAGGAAATTGACTCCAACGAGCTGGTAAGGTTTAAGTATTGGTCTAAAATCCGAATCTCCTTCTCCACATGCCAGGTCTATATCATCCTTGAATGAAAAAGGTTTCAGTCACAGAAAAAAATACAGCATTTTACAACAGTAAAGCGCAAAACTAGAAATGTTATGCACTAGTTCAAATATCATACCTGAGTCACGATTCTCAGTGACGAAGCCTCCTCCACTTCAACAAAGGAATCGCATTTTGCAGCTGCAGTACCAAAAAGCTCTCTCTTAAGCTCCATAGATATTTTCCCACACTTTTGCAATGCCTTTCCTACAACATCATCATCCTCTTCACTCTCCTCGTTCTCGAAAAGCTCAATCTCCTCCTCCTCCTCCTCCTCCTCCTCCTCTTCTTCATTTGAGTTCAATCCTTCTTCTTCATCATCCACCACAAATCTTCGGCGGCCACGGCTGTTGGTCTGGTTCATAGTGGAGTCAATTTCAGCATCATCGTCCTCCAAATTCTCGGTGGTGTTTCCAACTCCAATTTCTTCGGAGGAACTATCTAACAGTTGGATGAAATTGGAGGATTTTGATGTATTTTGATTGGTGGTGTTGGAGTATGCGAAGGACCCGATAGGAGGAGGTGGAACAGAAGGCTTGAGTTTGAGGACGCGAGAAGGGTTGAAGGAATTGTGTTCCGGCCATTCATCGTCGGAAATCTCGTAATAGTCGCGCTTCATGGCAAGAAAAACCCTAGAGGCTGGAGTTGGAGGAGGGAATTTTGAAAATTTACTCACCAAAGCGAATTGCAGAGGAGTGGGGAATGAAATCGATTGCTATGCGAGGAGAGCGTGCTCTTTTCCATTTCCCGCAGACAGAGCTACTGACGGTCTATTTCACCGGGTCAAAATTATTTACAAAACTTTCCTTCCGCTTTGAATAACACACATTTTCTCCTAGTTTCTAATCTTCGGCTTTATTTACAAAAAAGTTATATATAAACATAGGCTCGTTTGGTTTCAGGATAAGAACTAAAATTATTCATGTATAAAATTTTATATAAGCTTTACATTGTTTGGTAGTATTTTTCTGTCATGTATAAAATTTAACACACATATTATCATGTTTGGTTAGCAAATTAGAATGATCCATAATTAATACATGTATAAGTTATAAGTCAATTTATATATTATTTTATGCGGGATAGAATGTGGTGTTGACACCCAATTTTGATCTGCCACAAAGCAAATTAATTATCGAGTTTCTTCAATTTTCAAACAATTTGAAATAATTAGTTTTTTAAAAAAACAAAATTCAAAAAAAAATCAAGTTATTTTTATGTAATTTGTCATGTTTATAATTTTTTGAATGATATATATATATATATATATAATTATTAGATTTTATAAATATTCAAAAATAACCTCAAAAAAAATTATTTATTTCGTAAATTAGTAGTTGATACTTTCAAATTAGTTAGAGTATAATTAGATTAATTAATTATTTTGTTAGAATTAAGAAGCTCTTTAATTAAATAATATAAATTCATCTTAGCCGAAATAATTAAATCAATTTGGCTTATCTCTTTTAAGCTAATTGACTATGATTGAAATATAAGTGGTCAAATTCCCCAAACTAATTCTTTATCGAGAAACTTACATAAATATACAATATTAAGAAAATATTTATCATCTATAGCAATAAAAAAAAATTACTGAATATTTATAATACATTTATAATACAGTTTTAATACATATTGCAGAGAACTATTTATAAAACATATATAATACAAGTTTTATAGATGGATAATACATTTATCACATATTTTAATAGACTTATAATACATTATGTTAGTTTCTTACTACACAAACATAATATATATTTTAAAACACTTATAATACATTTATATTGTATGCATAATTCACTTTTAATACAAGTGTAGATTTATCATAGTATTGTTATATATTGCTATAAATGATAATAAATAAAAAATATCACTAAAATCAATAATTATTTTTTAAAAAACAATCAATTAAATAATTTTTCCTTCTTTATTCCCACAACCTTACATAAATATTCTCACTACTACCTACAAGTGCCCCAACCCATATACCCTTACAGCAACTCCAACATACACCTAACGTATACTTATAATTGACACCACAATTCCCACGTGGCAACACTACAACACCCACATATAATATATTTCTTCCAATTCTAATTTCTAGCACACCATAGACCAACCAACCCCAATTGTTATACCCATTTCCCAAATTCAATTCCTAATCTCACTTTACTCGTACAGAACCCAACAAACATACATTTCCCTTACACCTCATACATATACAATATTCTTTTCCACCGACCCAATTTGCCAATTACATATAACAACATTCACTACAACAGCATACCCAATTCACGATACAGTACACTACGCGTACACACATGCCCAAAGACAAACACAGCAAGCTTTTCCTACAAAATCCCTCAAAATCCGTAAGATTTGAAGTTCATCCATCTCCCTCAAGTCAATTTGAGAGCAGGTAACTCCACCCCTTTGTTAACTTTTTCTTCCTGTTTTTTTTTCCAAATAAGATCTTAGAGAAGATTTCTCTCCTCTCAAACGTTTCTTTTTGAAATTTAAATATTTTTTTTGGCTATAAATATCGCACTTGTTTTCACGGGGAGAGGGGGGAAACTGGTAGAGAGAACTTGGAGAATATTAGAGTTTCCATACTCTTTCTTTCACTAATTTACTATTGTTCTTTCCTCTGTTTTGATTTCCAACGTAATCACGCAGTTCTTATTTTTTTTGCACTCTAAATTGATGTCGATCATCCTCGAGCTCGTTGTTCCGATTCGCTGTCCAGAACCAGGTAGTCTTCCATCTCTTCCTTATTATTTTTTTTAGCTTTCAATTAGTTTGTAAATTTGTTTTATGGCTATGCTTAAGATTTTTAGCTTTATGCATTTTTCCTCTTTTGGTTAGATTAGATTAGCTTGTCTGTTTAAATTTGTTCCATTTCTACAAAAATCATGTTGAAATTTTCGATATGGGTTATATTATATTTTCTCTCATTTTGCTTGTCTTAAGCATCTTCTATTAGTTTCTATTTTTTTTGTGGTGAGTGTGATCATAAGAGGTTAAAATCCTCAGCTATTTGATTTCAGTTGTAGTGTCTTGTTAATGGTGACCAGTACTTTGCTTGGAAATTAGTTGAATAATCCTTTTACAGTTTAAGTTTAAGCTATCTGAATAATTAGCAATATTTTCAGGCTTCTCCTGTTTCTTTCCAAGTGTTTAATTTTCTCTTATAAACAAAACTCTAATAACAACAACAACAACAACAACAACAACCCAGTGAAATCCCACATCGTGGGGTCTGGGGAGGGTAGAGTGTACGCAGACCTGACTCCTACCAATGTAGGACGGCTGTTTCCGAAAGACCCTCGGCTCAAAAAAAGCATAGAAAAAGGTCAGACAGGAATATTAGAGTAAATAAGTAGATAAGTAGATGACGAAAACGGTCCAAACAATAGTATAATCAAAGCACAAAAAACAGTAGATATTATTACTGGATAATAACATAAATACCATAAATAACATACATCAGAGTACAAGAAATCATAGTGCGTTAATACGCCTACGAATGAGGGAGAATAAAATCACTATGTACTAGACTTCTACCCTAATTTGTGTCCTCCACACCCTCCTATCTAGGGTCATGTCCTCGGTAAGTCGTAAATGCGTCATGTCCTGTCTGATCACCTCTCCCCAATATTTCTTTGGCCTACCCCTACCTCTTCTGAAACCATCCATGACCAGCCTCTCGCATCTCCGCACTGGTGCATCTGGGACTCTCCTCTTCACATGTCCAAACCATCTCAGTCGCGTTTCCCGCATCTTGTCCTCCACCGAGGCCACTCCTACCTTTTCTCGAATAGCCTCATTTCTAATCTAGTCACTCTTGGTATGCCCACACATCCATCTCAACATTCTCATCTCGGCAACCTTCATCTTTTGCACGTGGGAGACCTTAACTGGCCAACACTCCGCCCCATATAACATAGCTGGTCTAACGACCACTTTGTAGAACTTGCCCTTAAGTTGTGGTGGCACCTTCTTGTCACATAACACACCGGAGGCGAGCCTCCATTTCATCTATCCTGCCCCAATACGGTGTGTGACATCCTCGTCGATCTCTCCGCTGTCTTGCATGATAGAATCAAGGTACTTAAAACTACTTCTCTTTTGGATGGCTTGTTCCCCGAGCCTAACTTCCGCGCCAACCTCTTGAGGTGTCTCACTGAACTTGCACTCTAGGTACTCTGTCTTGGTCCTACTCAGCTTAAACCCCTTAGACTCCAAGGTGCGTCTCCAATCTTCCAGCTTAGCGTTAACTCCGCTACGAGTCTCATCGATGAGGACTATGTCGTCCGCAAAAAGCATACACCATGGCACCTCACCTTGAATTTGTCGCGTCAATCCATCCATCACCAAGGCAAATATTTTGTAACTCTTTTCTATTCATTAGCTTGAGTTTTTTGAATATTGACTCAACTTAAGAATATGTTTACTTTTCCTTTTCTGCACAAAAGGCCAAAACTTGTGATCTTAGATTTAATTATGTAGAAATCATTTGTTTGAAGTGTTTTCTAGTTCACTGTTTGCACATTAAGGTCATATAATGGTTTCTCTCTTCTTTTCTTTTTCAATGATATATAAGGTCCTCATGCAGCTTAAAATTTGAAAGTTGAATCTGTTTCTATGACATTAGTGTGTCATCAGAATCTTTGTGATTAATATATTATACTCCTTTCACTAGTTATTACTAATCATTCTATTTCCCTGGTTTATAAGCATTAGCGTGTCAAAACATCTCCTCGAGAAAATAATTTATGTAACACTACAACAACAACAACAACAACAACCCAGTGAAATCCCACAACATGGGGTCTGGGGAGGGTAGAATGTACGCAGACCTTACTCCTACCAAGGTAGGACGGCTGTTTCCTGGAGACCCTCGGCTCAGTAAAAGCATAAATGCATAAAAAATGTTAGATAAGAATAGAAAATTAAAAGCTTTATGAGAAAAACAACAAACAAATAACAAATAGATAACAAATAAATACAAATAAATAAAGACTAATAACAAATAACGATTAAATAAATAATGAAAGCGTCACAGGTAAAATTGAGTAATCAAAGCATAGAAAGTAATAAATAATAACAGAAATAACAGAAATCAGAAGTCAAAGCGCAAGAGATCGTAATGCACTACTACACCTATGAATAGAGAAGAATAACGAGACTATGAACTAGACTTCTACCCTAATGTGGGTCCTCCACACCCTCCTATCTAAGGTCATGTCCTCCGTAAGCTGTAACTGCGCTTTGACTGTGAGTCATATATTACCGGTAGACTTCTACCCTAATTTATGTAACACTGTGAGTCATATATTACCGGTAGGATCGGTGATTTTTCTTCATGGCTTTAATTTATTATATGTTGTATAAAGTTCGATGCTTTAGCTCTTTATGGACAAGTTGGTATTAAATTAGTTAACAGGGAATGGATTACTATTGGAATATCAAATGGTTGACCAATTTGCTGCATTTAGTTTGTTTTATTCCTGCTGCTTGTTTCCGATCAAAATGGATATAGACGGGTCATATAGTCGTTTATTTTAAATGTGTAACCTGTTGAAATCTGTCCTGTAGTTGCATTTGAGGGTTCATGTTAATGTAATGTTACTGCTTGTCTTCTAAAATAAGCCTTTCGTAGCTTCTGTCTTGTTTGGTCTAGAAATGATCCTCGAGCTTTAATTTCTTAGCGTATTAGACTGATGTTATTTGGTTTGAGTTCACCCTTTTTTTTTTTTACCTATAGTCAATGAATTTGAGTTCATTTAAATTTTGAACTTGATAATGCTTCAATTTTTCTCTTCATTGTTCTGTTCAGTGGAGTTGTTCGGCTTCTTTTCTCTATTGTATTCACAGTCTGTTGTAGCAATTTCTATCAGTTTATAATAGCCACTGCTTACTGCTGGAAAGTTTAGATATGATTCTTGTTTGATCTGTGAGTTCCTATTACAAAAAGATCATGTTTATTCTCACTTACTATGTGCTAAAATACTTCAAAATGATTAAGTCTCTGTTTTGCTTGAGCATTAAGCATTGGGTTTGTAATAATGAGTTTAATCCATTTTCTCCTTACTTTGGGGTAGATTTGACTTACATTACCTAAATGATGTTTGTGTGCTGAATTAATGCCAGTTACTTTTTTGATTACTTATTAATCCTTATCTTTTCTTTCTATTGCGTGAACTATCTCGTTTGAGTCCATTTGGACTCCCCATCTCTTGCATACTCTTTTTCTTGAGTCAACTTCTACCGAACCGTTTGAAAGGGAAGCTAATATCATCTGGATAAAGCCCAAAGCGGTAGTGAGCAGCAGCAGCCAAAAGAGGCTAAAAGGAAGTTGGACTCTTAAGAGTTCGAGAATAACTCTACAACAGCAGGGACAGAAATTCTGGACCCAAAGTCCAGATTCTTTTGAATTGAATTTTTCCATATCTTATGTGTTATTATATGTTATATTATTTGTTGATTACTAACTTTGTTAACTTAGATGAATCCTCAACGTTTTGGGTTTTAAATGGTTATTTCACTTTTTCATTTACTCATGTTGGTTTATGTAGTCATTTCTAATGTAAGTTTTTTTCTGAAAAACTAATTTAGTTTGTCTTTTAGCCAAACTTTGGAACTTTATAAGAATGACTTAAGGATTTTCTATATCCTTTCATAGTTGTTAAATAAAGGTTCTTTTAATTTATGTTTACGAGTTTGAACTAATTGTTTAGTTCAAAAGCTTAACTATGGATTAGTGCAAATATCGAGATTTTTAGTCATTTCGAAATAGATAATTATTTTTATAAGTACTTTAAAAATTTTTTAGCCAAATAATTTAATTTGTCGCGTGTGTTAGCGGATTCTTTAAGTACATAAAATCTTTCTTAGAGGATTGCTTGAACCCTTATCCGACTTTGATTTCTTTTCAAAGTTTTTTTTTAAATGGTTTTCTTAATTTTTCTAAAAATAAGTGGCGACTCTCTTTTCTTTATTTTCAAAATAATAAATAGCCAAGTTATGAGATATTTTTTAACTAAGTTTAAAAATGGATCGTAACAGGTGGAATAACTTATACCTGAATAACTAACACATGAATAAAAAAGTTAAAATGACCAAATTACCCTTTGTCACTCCCAATTAAATATAATTCTTTTCTAAAGTTAAAATCAAATCCACTCTTTGAGCAGAGAGAAGAGCTCATCATCTAACGAGCGTCAAGAAGAATTCGGTGAATTGAAGTTGAAGAAAATACCATCACATGATGATGAAAATCCTCCCTCTGAAAATTTTTTGTATATAAAAGAAATTGAAGAGTTTTTGCCGAGTTGCTAAACGATTTCGAAAAGTAAAACTTCCACTTTGGAACGCATTTGACTTTGTTTTCTTTTACGGAGAGAAAAGATGCAATATAAAGTTCTTACATGTGGTTCACTCAGAAAATGATTTAGCTTTGTTTGTTTTTTAGAGCGTCTTTGGCTTTGTGTGTTTTTAAAATAGCTTCTTTGTTCTTTTTTGTGTAGAACTTTGTATTCTTTTTTATTTATCAATAAAATGGGTCTAGATTCACCCAAAATTTGTTTTTAAAAAAATAAAATTACTAGCTATCAAATAAAAATAAAAAACTTCCTCATATATATATATATACTCGTTGGTTAAACTATATGAGGAAGTTGAAAAATGTGGCATTCAATTTTTTGTCAAAAACTTTGCCTAAACAATATGCCAAAAGTATAAAAAAATAAAGGTAACAAAAATCAAGGGTATTATGATAAATAAATAATTTATTTTTAAGAAGTATATGAGTTTATTAATTTTTAATATAACAAATCAATATCCAAAGAAATTATTAAATTCCGTACAACTATACCCTGCATAACTAATACATGCATAACTAAATCTTACATGACTAAATTCTGCATTACTAATGCCTGCATAACTAATACATGTATTATTAATACTTGCATAACTCTAACTGCATCCAAACGACAACATAATATTGTTGTAAAATTAAATTAAAAGAGTAAGACTATCTATATCTATGTATAATTAAAAGGAAGCAAGTTTAGAGTAGGATCATGTCAATTGACAGTGTAGGATAAAGACATGTGTTAGTTTTAGGACAAATTAGTTAAGTTAGATAATAATAACTAACTTTTAAAATTTTACAGTTTTTTACATAAATTCATGTGTTAATAGTTATTTTTCTTTACATTTTTCAAAGTTATTTTTATTGTTGTTACGTTTATTTTAGTAGGTTATTTAAAAAAAAATTATTTGCTTTCATAAGTTGTACATTTTGACAGTTTTCTAATCATGATAACGGTTATTTGTTTAATTTAATTTGACTTTTTATTTACGAGAGAATTTTTAAATCTTATAGTACATAATCTGCATAAACCATTTTAAAATTTATTTAATCATTTAGATTTAAAATTAAATTATTTTAAATTAAAATTTTAAAAATTATTACATATATAAATTTTAAAATGTCTATATTCTATAATGTAGTCTATTTTCAATTGAGAAATTATATGTCCTTATATAACTCTTCTTTTTAAATTTTAGTTGTTGATATTTTTTTTAAGATAACAACAACAACAATCCAGTGAAATCCCACATCGTGGGGTCTAGGAAGGGTAAAGTGTACGCAGACCTGACTTCTACCAATGTAGGACGGCTGTTTCCGAAAGACTCTCGGCTCAATAGAAGCATAGAAAAAGGTCAGACAAGAATATTAAAGTAGATAAGTAGATAACAAAAATGGTACAAATAATAGTATAATCAAAGCACAAAAAACAGTAGATATTATTAGATAATAACATAAATACCATAAATACCATAAATAACATAAATCAGAGTACAAGAAATCATAGTGCGTTAATACGCCTACGAATAAGGGGGAATGAAGTCACTATGTACTAGCCTTCTACCCTAATGTGTGTCCTCCACACCCTCCTATCTAAGGTCATGTCCTCGGTAAGTCGTAAATGCGCCATGTCCTGTCTGATCACCTCTCCCCAATATTTTTTCGGCCTACCCCTATCTTTTCTGAAACCATCCATGGCCAACCTCTCACATCTCCGCACTGGTGCATCTGGGACTCTCCTCTTCATATGTCCAAATCATCTCAGTCGCATTTCCCGCATCTTGTCTTCCACCAAGGCCACTCCTACCTTGTCTCGAATAGCCTCATTTCTAATCATGTCGCTCCTGGTATGCCCACACATCCATCTCAACATTCTCATCTTGGCAACCTTCATCTTTTGCACGTTGGAGACCTTAACTGGCCAACACTCCACCCCATAAACATAGCTGGTCTAACCACCACTTTGTAGAACTTGCCCTTCTTATCACATAACACACCGGAGGCGAGCCTCCATTTCATCCATCCTGCCTTAATACGATGTGTGACATCCTCGTCGATCTCCCCGCTGCCTTGCATGATAGAACCAAGGTACTTAAAACTACTTTTCTTTTGGATGGCTTGGTCCCCGAGCCTAACTTCCGCGCCAACCTCTTGAGGTGTCTCACTGAACGTGCACTCTAGGTACTTTGTCTTGGTCCTACTTAGCTTAAACCCTTTAGACTCCAAGGTGCGTCTCCAATCTTCCAGCTTAGCGTTAACTCCGCTATGAGTCTCATCAATGAGGACTATGTCGTCCGCAAAAAGCATACACCATGGCACCTCACCTTGAATTTGTCGCGTCAATCCATCCATCACTAAGGCAAATAGGAACGGGCTAAGAGTTGATCCTTGATGCAACCCCATCACAACTGGGAAGTGTTCTGAGTCCCCTCCTACTGTCCTTACCCTGGTTTTGGCACCCTCGTACATGTCCTTGATCACCCTTATGTACGCTATAGGTACACCTTTAGCCTCCAAACATCTCTATAGTATATCTCATGGGACTTTATCGTAAGCCTTTTCTAAGTCGATGAATACCATATGCAAGTCTCTCTTCCTCTCCCTATATTGCTCCATTAGTCTCCTCATAAGGTGGATGGCTTCTGTAGTTGAGCGTCCTGGCATAAATCCGAACTGGTTCTCTGAAATAGACACGCCTCTCCTCACTCTCATCTCCACCACTCTTTCCTACACTTTCATAGTATGGCTTAGAAGCTTGATACCTCTATAGTTGTCGCAGCTCTGGCTATCCTCCTTGTTTTTGTATAGAGGGATCATGATGCTCGATCTCCATTCTACAGGCATCGTTGCCGTTATAAAGATGACATTAAATAACCTAGTCAGCCATTCCAAACCTACCGAGCCCGCACTCTTCCAAAATTCTCCAGTAATCTCGTCAGGTCCGGTCGCTCTTCCCCAACGCATCCTACGAACAACATCTTTAACCTCATCGACCGTAATACTCCTACAACCCCCAAAATCGTGACTCATTTCTGTATGTTCCAAATATCCCAACACAATTTCTCTGTCCCCTTTGTCATTCAAAAGTTTATGGAAGTATGACTGCCATCTTTGTTTGATAAGGGTCTCCTCTACCAATACTTTTTCGTGCTCGTCTTTAATGCACTTCACTTTATCCACATCGCGTGCCTTTCTCTCCCGGGCCCTGGCTAGCCTGAATAATTTCCTGTCCCCACCTTTCTCTTCCAGTTTAGCATAAAGACGTTCAAAAGCTGCCATTTTTGCCGTTGCAACCGCCGACTTCGCCTCCTTCCTTGCTATCTTATACAGTTCTCCATTCACCCACTTCTCCACCTCATCCTTGCTCTCCATCAACTTAGCATACGCCACCTTCTTTGCTTCCACTTTCCTTTGCACTTCTCCATTCCACCACCAGTCCCCTCGATGCCGACTACGACTACCTGTCGAGACTCCTAGCACTTCCCTTGCTACAGCCCTAATACAACTAGTTGTCCTATCCCACATACCGTTCGCATCCCCACTACTATCTCAGACCCCCATATCCTTCAATTTCTCTCCCATCTCTAGGGCACTAACCGTTGTCAAACTCCCCCATCTGATCCTAGGTGGTTCTTCCCCGACCCTCCTCGTCCTCGTCATCTTGATCCCTAAATCCATCACTAAGAGCTTATGTCGGGTTGTAAGGTTGTCGATCGGGATGACCTTACAGTCTTTGCACAAACCTTTATCATCCTTCCTAAGGAGTAAAAAATCTATCTGAGTTTTAGCCACTGAACTACGGAAGGTTACCAAGTGGTCCTCCTTCTTTGGGAAACTCGAGTTGGCTATCACCAACCCGAAAGCTCTTGCGAAATCCAAAAGTGAGATTCCTCCTCCATTTCTGTCCCCGAAGCCAAAGCCCCCATGCACATCATCATACCCTCACGAAATAGACCCGATGTGCCCATTGAAATCCCCTCCCACGACAAGCTTCTCAGTAGGTGGTATGCCTCCCACTAACTCGTCCAACTCCTCCCAAAAGCGCCTCTTATCCTCCTCGCGTAAGCCCGCTTGCGGCGCATAAGTGTTTAAAATTTAAAATTTTAATTTTAAATTAACAATTTTGGAGATGGTTACAACTTTTTCATTTTATCCCACTTTATTATAATTGCAGAAGTTTTCAATACCAACTACACCCACTTTCCCCTTTTGCTCCTCACGATCACACACTTTCACTTTCAGTTTTTGTTCTCATTTCCTCTCTCCAGAGGCATCACTAGGTTTGTGCACTCATAGCACCTGTGATGTCTAGCATTTGCATATGTGTATCGGTGTGTGCGCGGACAGATTAAGATTTAGATTTACTATAGTATATTTATATACATTAACACTGCTGTTTTTAAATTTTTCACTTTTTAATTGTTTGGAGAGGTGATTTTTGGGGTCATAATTTTTTTTTTGTCATTCAAGTCTTCGAATTTTTGTCTAAGCATCTCATTTATTTTTAACTTTTCCTTTCTTTTTGGTTCTTTAACAGGACACTATTTAACAATGAGTCCAATTGATCAAAACAACATAATATTCTTATATTCATTTTTAGGATTACACAGTTATGTTGCAGCTATATTATCTTCAGTTCTTCTCTATTGATGATGTGTTCAGATCTTTATAGGAAATACCAATTGGGTTCTACAAATTAAAGCAGCGTAATGTACTAAAGATGTTATCTTTTGATAGTTGGAGGAGCGTAAGATGTCTTAAGAATATTTAGACTTCGACTGTGGCATTTGTAGAAGGTTGAATTCAAGATACCTCCGATCCGATGATTCTAGCTGCATATGTCTTGAAGAATTTTCTGATAATGATCATTCGGCAATTTTCTATTTATAAACATCAAAATCAAGTATGATGTGTCTTTATATTTGTTTCATATTATGTAGTGTTGTAACATTTGCTTTCATATTTCATATATTTTTGTTTCTTACAGAATCTCTTTGAGTGAGCGTAATGTGATTTAAAATTAGGATGACTATGACTTTGTTGGACCTTATGCTCTCGGGAAAAATAATATTTTATAGGGCATATGAAGGAATGCGATTCTTTATTATAATTTTGCACTCACTCCTCCTTGTGAGGTTAGATTCATTTCTATTCTTAATTTTTAAAAACCTTCTTATGGCTAGAAGATGATTTACCATATCAATTTGGTAAAGGAGTAGTGTAGTAATTTGTATGTTGATAGCTGACGTTTTTTCTTTCAACCAACGAGGTAAACAGTGGTTGAACACTTTTCATGGTTTTTCATTTTTTGCACTTGCATGCATTTATGAAGTCTGATATAATATTGCATTTGTACTTTTTGAAACTAATCTGCCAGAAAAATTAAAGTAGTTCTTTGATGAATTGTTGTGATTTCCAAAGATTATTTTATGTTAAGTTAATTTTTTTTGTGTTTTTTAATTTATTTTTTATCTTTGGTATACTAACTTGTACGGCTATTATAATTGCATATATGTCTTTTTCTTATATATACACATATATAAATGAGCATATAAAAAAAATTGTATCCTAAATTAATAAATAATAAATAAAATAAAAAGAAAGAAGTTTAGATACAATTGAATATATTTGATCTAAAATTATAATTAAGTTTCTTTCATCATTTTCTTTCCAAATAACAACAATATCAAGTGATTTTATTTTTCTCCACTTAAGAAAAATATCTTTTTTAATAAAATAGGTGAATAAAATCTTTAAATAGCAGTTCAAAATGTTTCTATTATTTAAAACTAAAATTTGCAGATTCTCCCTACAAAATGGTTTGTGTTTAACAATATTTTCTGATATATCCAAAAGCACCAAATAAGTCGTGAGGTTATATGCAAACTAATAAAAAATTATATCACAATATAAACATTAAATGACATAAAAAAGATTATTATGAAATAAAGGAGGAAAATATATTGAATTATAAAATTTTATTTTAATTCAAGAAGAGATCCAAGAAAAAAAATATGAAAAAAGTCATGTTGTGGGATACCACGTAACCAATAGCTCATAATAAATTGAGTCACAATGAAATAAATTCAAGAAACATAACATAAATTTTGAAAATACGTAAATACATCTTTTATATAATATATTTTAATAAGTAAACTTGAAAGTCATAGTTTAATATAAAATTAGTTAATTAAGTAATAACCAGTTATTAATTGTTTTTAATATTTACTATTTGAAAAATACAAATTTAATAGTTAATTTAATTTGAAAATTTTTTATAAAAAAATTCAAATGGTAAATAATCTTTTTTGAACTTTAAAAATAAATAAGTTATATTATTTTTGAATTTGAATTCAAAAATCATGACCAAAGAAATTAAAAGAGAATAATGAACAATAATGTTAAGACAAGTGAAAACTTTATAAAAAATCATTAGCAACATAATATACTAAATTTTGGATATTTTAATAAATAAATAAAAAAAGTAAGATATATAATTGACGGCCATAAATTTACTTTTTTTTTTAATTTTTGAAAAATTAATATTTTATGATATTGTATGTATATTTGTTGAAAAGATCACGAATGTAAAGAATGATTTTGTCTTTACGGTGATGTGAATAATCATATGTCAAGACATAACGAAATTTGATAATCATTATGGTGCAACAATGGAGGGTTTTAAAATGAAATGATCATGCATATGATACCTATTTTCTTATGTTAAAGTAATATTGAAAAGTATGAAGTAAATCACGCACAATGAATTAAAAAGGTGATTATTTTGCTGTAAAATATTTTTACAAATGAAAAGACATGAAAAACTTCTATATATCATATTCAATTCATTACTTGGGGATATACAACATTAAAAGCTATGAAAAACTCTATTAATATACCTGTATTTTTCTAATCATATTTATATAAAATTAATTTTTCATGCACTTAAATACTTAAGAAAGCATAAACCGTCCCAACAAAAAATATATTAATTTTTGCATAGCCAAAAGTTCTATCTTAGTATCAACGATATATGTAAATTATTTTTTTGAATAATAAGAAAAAACTAATTAAAATAAGAATCTTGTGTCTTTACTATTTTTATGCATAATATTTTTTAAGTTCCATCTTAGTATCAGTGATATATGTAAATTATTCTTCCGAATAATAAGAAAAAACTAATTAAAATAAGAATCTTATGTCTTATTTTTATGCATATTATATTTTATGGTTTAATTTTTAAATATTATTCGCCCATATTCTTATTATGATATTGGCCCTGCCTCTAAATTATAAAAGTTTGTATATTGCTTGAAGAAATAGACAATAATAAAGTAATAACAATTACATATATCATATAAAATGTTACCCTGCAATAAGAACTATCCAAAATAATGAAAACAAATATCTAATATATCACACATGGTTCATATACATATGTTTCTATTTTTTTCTTTAACTTTTTTCTTTGAATCGCGCGGACACATAAGTTAGTAAAGTAAGAAAATAGACAAGAAATTAGAGAGACGAAATGAGTGCTTTCTTATTTTTTCAATTGTTCAAGTGTATACAACGTGAACTCTAATGCCTCTATTTATAGAGCTATATTGGGGCATACAAGAGGTTAGTCATAAACATGATATTAACCATGAAAGTTATGAAGGAGGATCAAGGGGAGGTTATGGAGGTGTGGGATTTACTATATATAACGGTTTAGTTACACCTTGAAATTATGGAGGTTATGGAGGTGCAGGAGTTACTAAATAAAATGATGTAGTTACACCTTGAAGTAATGGATATTGACATAAATATAATGTATTTGTCACCCTTTGCTTCTACATTTATGTAGGATCTGAGCCTGGCACCTCTTGCTTTTAGTACCCCTTGATCAGGCCGAGCTTCTGGACGCTTGAGAGGTAGCAGCTTGTCATCTTCGGCAGACGCTCATCGTCCATTTACTTTATGTTTTGTTCTACTTGGGAACTGAGACATATATACTTGTATATTTTCCATTTCTGTTGAAATAGTGGCTTGTACATGTGACACAAAGTCTTGGATAGTTTAGAATCTATTTTTCGCTTATCCCCTTATCTATATCATTTTAGACTTTATATTTCCGCTTTCATTTTTATTTATTTTAAATTGTTCAGACTTTTAGGCTGACTCGTCTTAGTGGATTAGGCGAGTGCTATCACACCCGAATCTGGATTGCGACATTACGCTTGTATTTCGTGATTGTTTTTGAAACGTATGAAAGGTGAATATGAACCCGTTCACCTGCCATGTGGACCGTTTACTATTATATAATTTAATAGATGCGTCTATTGTATGATCACATGTGCTCTTGTTATCAACTTGCAATTTGATTTTGTAATATTATTTGCCCGAATTGTAAAATTAAGAGCACGGTTCTAAAATGTAAAATTATGTTGATAATGTTGGTTGGTTTAATAGAAATTGCATGCCTCTAATATAGCTAAATCATTTGTTATGAGAACAAAACTCTCTAATAAAATTTGGTATGAAATGAGTTTATTTAACATGTAGCAGCAGGTCAGAAACCAAATAATTTTCATCTAAAAATTTGAATGTGCAGTATTTAATTTTATTGTTCCACCATGCACAAAGATGGATCCCCAAATGAGGTTGTGGTGAAGTTAGATTACCTAAAATTAGGGGGAAGATATGATTAGCAGCTAAAAATTATGTGTTGGATGAATTATCTAGACCCTCGTCAAAAAATGTGAACTTGAAGTTCAAAAGATACTTCATTTGCAAAATGTTGCTTTGCTGATTCTATAAATTATTTAAGCTGCAAATGCTCCGGTAAATGATCCCTGAAGGATAGAATCTATGCCACGCTAGAAACATGATAGATCAATCGGTTCCAAATGTAAAACTCCTTGAGGAAGGAGATGAGCAAATTATCAGAATGGTCATGAAAGGCAAGTGTTTTAAAAGAGCACTATGACATAATACTTCATTATATGACAATGTTGCTTGGATAACTCAAGTAAAAGAAGAATATATTGAAGGAAACAAAATATGTATATTTTGCTGAAGTTCTTTTCAAGCATAGTCTTCAATGGAATTTACATAAGATTGATATGCGTCATCTCCGAAATGTTAAGTAATGTTTTCCTCAAGGGGAATAAATACGCACTGTACTCTTTTTTTCTAAGCTTAGATTTTGTTCCAAAGGATTTTCTAGGCAAGATTTTTGACGAAGCAGTAAACAATGCTTATTACAAAATATGTGTACTCTTTTCTTTCACTAAAGATTTTTTCTATTAAGGTTTTAATAATGCATATATCGTACATCACACAACTACACACCTACACTCAGACAACCCAATCTATATTATTTATATCACAATTGCACTAGAATACTAGACAGTCCACAAATAGAAAGTACAAGTACGTTCTCACCACTATACTCAGACAAATATAGGAAATCTCAAATCATAATCAATTATAGATGGAGTTGATCCTGGACGAGGTAAATGGATTTAGAAATTCATGTCGGATGAAATAGATGCAAATGCAATGTCAACTATCATGATACATGTCTGTCTTATGATACATATCCACTGATTAACTCAGAGCAGAACATATAGGGGACTCACATAGACCATGTATCCGCCGGAAACAACCTCAGACAATATCTACAGGAAGAGACCTCGGCCATAATATCCACCGAAAAAGACCTCAGCCGTCGGAAGAAACTTCGACAAATCACCTCGACCAGTAAAAACCTCAATTTCAATATCTAGTACCTTCACTCATATCATTTCTCAACCATTAAAGATATAATATATGCATAAGTAATAAGTGAAATAGGATAGATATTCACATAAGATACCATATAATTCACAATCACATTATAGACCAATGTCCCGTAGTTCACAACACTTAGACAATTAACCCTATCCGCATTTCCACTATCACCCTTCAACTCATATAATTCAATCCAATCTAATGAGACAACACACCCTAATCCCTTCACATAGGAAAATACAAGGTTCAGCATACTTAACAAGGGTTAAAATTCCACTTGCCTTAACCAAAAAAGTCACGAATAATCCGAAATCACCCCTTTTCCTCTCCGACGATACTCCAAATTACCACAAATCAAATATAGACTCACAATCATATTTTGAATTTATTGACACTAAAATAAAGAAATTCGGGTGAAAAGGGTAAAAGGGTCAAAAATCTCATATCAAAAATTGAACTCAAAATCTGATTATTTTTAGATGAAGATATTCATCGAGTAATCAGAAACCTAGTGGTGGAATAGTTTCATGTCTCAAAATCCAAATAAGTAATGGGTAATCAAGATATTAGGTTAGAATAGTTTACCCAATATTTTTCCTGCAAGAAACCCCTTCCAAATCGCCTCTCCAAAGCTTGAAAAATCATAAATAGTGAAAAATGGCTTAAGCCCCGACTAAACACTGTTTAGGCCATATTTTTTCTTTGCGAACGCAGATCACTTACTCCGCGATTGTGGAGATAGTGGAGATATCTCTCCGCAAACGCTAATCACCCTCCGCGAACGTAGAGAAGGGATTTAGTACACTATGAGAACGTGGACTGTCCTCCATGAACACGGAGAAGGAAATATCAGGCACTAAATAGCAGATCTTTGGCAAGTTTCAAAGTCACGGAATAGACCCTCAGAATTCGTTCGGAATCCCGTGCACACAAAGTATATATGTCATCCTGATAAATTCAATGTTCTGGACTCAATGGAATCATCGGAATTCGAATTTAAGGCATCCTTGACCTAGAATCCAATTAGTCGCAACTAAACTAGTTTTGGCACTTGAAATACTCAAAATACCCTCGGGACCTCTAAAAATTATAATGAAGCCATTTCTAGCATTAGAATCCCCTTCCAAAACCATTGGAGCCATCAGAAATCTAATCCGAGTATCCGAACGTCAAATATTTATCAAAGTCAAACTTGGATCAAACTTTAATTCAATTTCCAACTTCGGACCTAAAATCTCCGTTTTAACTCTAAATATGATTCCGACAACTCTCCTAGATAAATTTACGCATTTTGGAGCTGATGAAATTGATAAAATTTTATTTCGAGACTCGAAACTCTGAATAACTCCAAAATTCAAATTTTGACAACTTAAGCCTTTAGAACCCATTTGTCAAGCAAAACCTCAACTTTTCACAAGATTTTCAAAAACTAATTTTCAAACCCCTAAAAAAGTAACTCGGTAAAACTAACGAGAGGGGTAAAATGGTAATTTTATCAAAAATGCCAAAAATAACCTTCAGGGTCATTACATCATCCACTACTAAAAACTATGTTTTTCCTCAAACATAAAGCAAGGGACATACCTGGAGTCTCAAAATGATGGGGTTAACGGGCCTGCATGTCTGACTCTAGCTCCCAAGTAGCCTCCCCCATAGACCGATGCCTCGACTGGATCTTCACTGAAGCTATTTCCTCAGTTCTCAACTTCCTGAGCTGCCTGTCCAAAATAACCACAGGCTCCTCCTCATATGTCAAATCTGGGCTCAAATCCACCGAATCATGGGAAATCACATGAGACTCATTGGAATGTAGTGCCGTAGCATCGAGACATAACTAGATGTAAGAGGATAGACTAGGTGGTAAGACAAGTCTATAGGCCACCTCTTCCACTCGATCTAAGATCTCAAAAGGGCCAATAAACCTAGGGTTGAGCTTACCTTTCTTCCCGAACCTCATGACACCCTTCAAGGGCGAGACCCTCAACCATACCTGGTCACTAACCATGAATACCAAAGGTTTAACCCAACTGTCAGCATAGCTTTTCTGGTGACTCTGAGTTATCAACAACCTATCCTGAATCAGCCAAACCCGCTTCATGACATCTCGAAGCAAATCGGTGTCTAGGTTATCCACTGCCACAAAATCAAATAATCCAATGGGCGATCTACATCTCCGTCTATACAAGGCCTCAAAATGACCCATCTAGATGCTGGAATGATAATTGTTATTGTAAGCGAACTTCGCTAAGGGCAAGTGCTGATCCCACCGAGCACCGAAATCAATCACACATACCCATAGCATATCCTCAAGCACCTGTATGTCCTCTCATACTATTGTCCATCTGAGGATGAAATGTGGTACTCAGATCTAATCAGGTACCCAATCCACGCTGCACGGCCTCCCAGAAGTGAGATGTGAACAATGAGCCACAATTCGATATAATAGAAATAGGGATCCCATGAAACCTAACAATTTGACAAATATAGAGCCAATCCAACCTATCTGACATGAAACTAACCTTAACTGGAATGAAATGATCCGATTTTGTCAATCGGTCGACCATAACCCAAATAGAATCAAAACCTCCCACGGTAGTGGGAAAACCTACCATAAAATCCATCGTGATCCTCTCCCACTTCCAAGTGG
This sequence comes from Solanum dulcamara, assembly GCF_947179165.1. NCBI lineage: Eukaryota > Viridiplantae > Streptophyta > Magnoliopsida > Solanales > Solanaceae > Solanum > Solanum dulcamara. The sequence goes on along the minus strand of NC_077247.1, from coordinate 12,804,828 downwards.
GAATGAGCATCCTCTGAAACTCACCCCAGGCCTCTGGTGCTCACACTTAACTTGTTAACATGTCAAAAACTTAGACAAAAAACTCGGCGATGTCCTTCTTCATACCACACCACCAATAATGTTGACTTAAGTCATGATACATCTTTACTGCCCTCGGATGAATAGAATATCGAGTGTAATGGTCCTCCTCAAGTATCAATCTAACCAACTCACCCATCTTAGGCACATAAATGTGACTCCCAATCCTCAAAATACCCTTGAAATCAAGCACTATTTCCTTAGCTTCACCTTTCGTCACCTTATCTCGAATGAGGCACAACTTCTTATCCTCAAACTGTCTCTCTCAGATCTGATCCATCAAAGAAGAGCGGGCCTTTACAAAACCAAGCACTCTTCCCTCATCAGAAAGCTGTAATCTAACCAACCCATTGGCCAATTGCTAAATATCTCTAGCCAAGGGTCGCTCCTTAGCTTGAATAGCTGCAAGACTTCCTATGCTAGAACTCTTCCTACTCAATGTATCGGCCACTATATTGGCCTTCCCGAGGTGATATAGAATAGTCAAGTCATAATCCTTCAAAAGATCAACCCACCTCCTTTGCCTCAAATTCAAGTCCCGCTGGCTGAAGATGTAGTGTAGATTTTGGTGATCGGTGAATATCTCATAATGTACTCCATACAAATAATGCCGCCATAACTTCAAAACAAAGATGATTATTGTCTACTCTAAATCCTGGGTGGGATAGTTCTTTTTATGAGTCTTTAATTACCTCAAAGCATAGACAATCACCTTCCCCTTTTGCATCAACACTTCACCTAAGCCTACTCTCAATGAATCATAATACACGGTGTAGCCAACACCCTCCTCAGGTAGGGTTAACATAGGCGCAATAGTCAATAATACCTTGAGCTTTTGGAAGCTCTCCTCACACTTATCCCACTAATGAAATATCACATTCTTTTGAGTGAGCCTGGTCAGTGGAGCTGCTATCGTAGAGAAGCCCTGAACAAAACAATGATAATACCTTACCAAACCCATGAAACTACGAATCTCTATAGCTGAGGTGGGCCCAGTCCATCCTTGGACCACCTTGATCTTAGTTGGATCGACTCTAATGCTCTCATTAGACACTAAATTCCCTAAGAACGCCACCGAGCTCAACCAAAACTTACACTTAGAGAACTTGGCATAAAACTTCTCCTCTCTAAGCCTCTGGAGCACAATCCTCAAGTGTTGCACATGATCTACCTCAGTCTTGGAGCAAACCAAGATATCATCAATGAAGACAATCACAAATGAGTCCAGATACAGATGAAACACCCCATTCATCAACTCCATAAATACTTCTGGGGCGTTAGTCAGCCCGAAATACATAACAAGAAACTCATAGTGGCCATATCTAGTCCGCAAGGCTGTCTTAGGAATATCTGAAGGCGGAGTCCTCAACTGATGATACCCAAATCTCAAATCGATCTTAGAGACTGAGGCCGCTCCTTGGAGCTGATCAAATAAATCATCTATACGGGGAAGAGGGTACTTGTTCTTGACTGTTACCTTATTCAACTATTTATAGTTGATACATATCCTCATAGACCGATCCTTCTTCTTCACAAATAACATCGGTGCACCCCAAGGAAAAACACTAGGGTGAATAAACCCCTTACTTACTCAATAGATCTTGAAGTTGCTTTTTTAGCTCCTTCAACTCAACTGGAGCCATACGATAAGGAGAAATAGAAATGGGCTTGGTTCCCGGCTTGAGGTAAATAGCAAAGTCAATATCCCTGTCAAGTGGAACCCTTAGAAGATTAGTGAGGAATGCATCCATAAACTATCAAACCACAGGAATAGACTCCATAGAAGGTGGCTCAACATTAGTATAAAAAATATGCCAAATACGCCAAACAACCCCTATCGATTAATCACTGGGCTCTAATATAAGAAATAACCCTACTAGGATAGAAACCACTCGAACCCTTCCACACTATCCATGGCCTACCAGGCATAGCTAATGTCACCGTCTTGGCATAACAATCAAGAATAACATGATACGAAGGATAGCCAATCCATACCTAAAATGACGTTGAAGTCTACCATATCAAGGATAATCATATCCACCCACATCTCATAACCCACTAAAGACACAATAAGGATTGGTACACCTGATCCACTACTAAGGGCTTTCCTACTAGGGTAGAAATATGCACAGACATGGGCATATGATCACATAGTTTGTCAAACCCAGAAAAGAAATATAATGAGTAGATTTAGGATTAAATAACACAGATGCAGGGTGATGACAAACTGGAACAATACCTGTGATAACTGCATCGGAGGCCTCAGCCTCGGGTCTACCTGGAAAAGCATAATAGTGAGCTCCCCGCCTGCCACCTGTCTAGGAAACTCCTCTATGACCCTGCTGTGCTAAGGCATCACCCTCTCTCCTACCTCTAGTACGACACCTCTATCGAGATGACCCCTACCACGACCCTGGGTTTGTGGGGCTAAACCTCTGGCTGGTGGCGCCGGACCCCTGATTGGAGCTGCTATGTAAGTATGGTGTGGACCAACATGAGTCTGCATGGGGAACTATCAAACCATATGGTTTGAGGATCTACACCCAAAACACGACCTCGGAACAAACGTCTGATGCGGAGAAATAAGAAGAATACTATAACCACCTCGACCCGCAGGCCTATGGTGTGAATCGGATGAACCCTGAACCGAACTGTATGAACCACAATAACCTTGTCCTCCCTCAGATGTTGGCATAGAGGCATGAACGATCCCTCTACACTGAAAGGAGCCACCTCCTCTATAAGAACCTCTACTTCTAGATGAGGCACCCGAAAACTATCCAGAAGCACGGGCCCTCTTGGGTTCCCTAAACTCTTCCTTCTCCATCAACTCCACTTCTTTGGCGGTACTAACTACCAACTGAAAGGAGGCTATATCTCTAGATACCCAGAATATCGACTTCTGATAAAATAAGTCAAACCTCTCACAAAATGGTGAACTCACTTGGTTTCATCAGGGATGATAGCGGTGGCATATATGGCGAGCTGACAAAAGCAAACCTTGTTGTTACATTCCGTATTTTTGCATTTTGGATTATTCGTAAGCTAACGATTATAAATTCAAGGACTTTTAATTTTGAATTTTAAAATGACATGATTCGTTGTAGATGCCAAGTTATATGAATAATTTATGTGTAGTAAAATACATCTCAAGAAGGACCCTTAAGCCAAATCAAAATAGAAGCCATCAAATATGTTTTTCTTAAAGTCACGTTTCGGGTAAGCTGACTTCGGGAGGCCATAACCGCTTTATAATTTGAGAATTTGGGAAAACGCTCAACATGAAAGTTGTAGATAATTGAAATATCTTTCCAACCATAGGTCGTGGGACGAAATGTGATATCGGAGTAATAAGATATAGACGTTTTAAGTCTGACAGGCCAAACTAAATAGTGAATTCGGCCCAACCCAATTCTAATTCGGGTCAGGCCCAATACCTACGAAATTAGATCTGATTTTTTGTAACTATTCCTTCAAACTTTAGACCAACATAATTCTGGAAATTTCCAGAGAGAGAGAGAAAGGGAGTTCTTGAGAGAAATCCCAAATCCGACCAAAATTCAAGTCCCGAAATCCGAAGCTCATGAAGAGAAAATTGTTGTACGTCGCGTTGGCTTCAATTTGAGCTAGAAATCAGCCAATAAGGAGAAGATTTTATGTGGTGCTGCAAATTTAAGGTAATATTAAAGTCTCCTTTTCATTGTTAACAAGTTTAGTTAGAGTTTTAACGAATTAGAACGGAGAAAATAGTGTTATAAACTAGTTTGGTGATTTGTTGAGAGTTATGGGTTAAAGGGTTGTTTTAGGTAGATTAAATAGATGGAATTATCTTAGTGATGATGTATAATAATGGTTGATATTGTTTTGATGTTGTTGATGAGTTGTTGTTCTTGAATTTGGAGGAAAAAGGTGTATGAAGATTGTGAATGTTCAAACCCGTTTTTGGAATTGAGTAGCTGGTAGTAATTCTGGAATATCTCATTGTGTAGACCTTCGATTTTAGATATTAAACATGTTTTGGAAAGCTAATACACGTACCTACAACTCTTATGTTTATGTCTTAGTCTATATCTGCTGTTATTATGTCGAAAACTGAGCATGAATCATAAGACAAATTCTGTCCAGATTCTGGATTGAAAATTCCTTCATGTATAGCTGTTCGTATTTTGATGATATCTCTTTGTAGAAAATGAATTTTGAGTTGATTTCTTTTGCATTGGAAACTTAAGACAGAGATATAAATGTTTCATGAAGGTTATAAAGTCCAGTTTTGCCGTTTTCATTTTCACAATTTAGATACAACGTGAGGTACTTGACTTTCCGAATTTACTGCTTTGGTAACATGAATAATAAATCTTATTTTGTGTCAATATTTTGGATTGCTAATGTTGGTTGATGATTATATGGCTGGTTTGAAAGTGGGAAAAGTGAGCGGTATAGGGGAGGTGCTGTCCAATTTTTTTTAGAAATAACCTACTAACGATAGACTACGTTTTATTCTTGTCCATAGCTTAATCATAGTGCTTAACGTTTTAATATAGGTTGAGACAATATTGGACAACATATACGTATAAACGCTAAAGGTATGTAAAGTTAACATCTTCTTCTTTTGGCATGATCCATATGAAACGAACGAATGACGTATGCTTAAATTCCAAAGAAACTCGTATTCGTAGATATACTCGGATGGCTACCGTTCTTGATTTTCAAAATTTATATTGTTATGTCTTGACTCATGTGTATAATTCCAGCCATCCTAGTTGGTATAACTCATGTTGTGGTATAATTCATATTTTAGTATAATCCATAATTAGTGTGATTTATAATGACTATTGTCTTGGTTTTCAAATGATGGTCTGTTTTGCTTATTCTATTAAGTCTCCGATAATGATTAAATTTCACAAGGTTGCTAATGATATCTTATTCGTGCATGCTGTTATGGTATTATTCACCGAGTCCTACGATAGGCCGGGTATGTTATCATGTATGAATTCCACTACATTATTCACCGAGTCCCTTACTAGAGGGCCGGGTACGTGATATGATAATATGATATTATAATGATATGACGATATGATTATGGCACCGAGTCCCATAATGGGTCGGGTACGGTATCAGTGTACACTACTCTATTCACCGAGTCCCTTGCTAGAGGGCCGGGTATGGTATATATATACATATGACGATATATTGATATAATTGTGACACCGAGTCCCATAACGGGCTAGGTACGATATATGATGATATGCATGTCTTCATTTTATAAGACACAGGTACAGTGATTTATTGATTATGATACTTGACTCCTGAATCTTTATTTCAGATGTGATCTCCTTTACGGTATTTTATGCTTTATATACTCAGTACATAGTTCGTACTGACCCCCTTTTGTTCGGGGGGCTGCATTTCATGCCTGCAGGTACAAATACTCATTTTGGAGAGCCGCCAACTTAGGATTCTACTCAACGAGTTTGAAGTGCTCCATTGTCTCGGAGCCCAAACTTTGGGTACTAATCCTTATAATGTATATATTTGTGTATTTAGGGGTACGACGGGGCCCTGTCCCGTCATATGCTATTGTTAATTCTCTTAGAGGTCTGTAGACATATGAGTGGGTTGTATATAGATGTTGTCCGGTGTACTAGTATGACTTATGTTTTTGGACGTTTACATTCAGAATGGAAGCCTTGTCGGCTTACATATTATGTTATCTTATTTTTGACAATTAAGACTCCCCAAGAAATAGGTGATTTTAGTATATATATAAGTAACAATTTGAGACAACGTGCTACCCATATAAATCCTTTATCATGCTTAATTGCCGATTGACTATAGATAATATGTGTGTATACGAGGGTCCAATTTGGACACTAGTCACGGGGCTAGGTCGTGACAAAAGTGGTATCAGAGCAGTTCATCCTCGGAGTGTCTACAGACCGTGTCTAGTAGAGTCTTGTTTATCGGTGTGTTGTGCACCACATCTATAAACAGGAGGCTACAGGACATTTAGGACGTTGCCTTTCTTTCATATCTAAGATCGTGCGATAGAGCCCAGCCGTAGGACATGAAATTCTTTTTTTCTATCTTTTGATTTCAGCTGAAGAACGACATCGATAGAAGAAAACGATTGATGATATTGGAAGCTACACAATATACGGGTAAGTAATGATGCGAAAGAGGTATGGTGGATAAGGTAAGCATATTGAAGTATGATTGAAATGTAAAGTTGAAAATTGAAAGAAAAAGTAGACATGAAAGTGTAACAGGTGCAGTTCGAGTCGGACATAAGAGGTAAGTCCATCATTTTCATACTGTTGTTGATATTGGGTGCCCTGTGTGGCTGCGATATGATATGAATATATATATGTTGAACCTGTGAGGCATTGTTGGTATTTTCTGCGTGCAGATTTTGAGATAGTAAGAAATACAGAGGAAACTCTGCCTATTTTTTTTTTCAGAAAAAAAAAAGAAGAGAAAGTGGGACATAAGTTCATAATATATTTTGAAGGTTGATAACCATGAGGTAAATTTATTGTGTTGTAGTAAAGAGTTAAGAAATACCCCAATGTCATCATTAAGGGACACCATTTTTATTTGGGAAATTTTATTTCGGAAAAAGCCTATTTAGAATTGATTTAAACGAACCAAGATAACTTCCAATCGCATGTTTTCCTTAAAAGAAGCTTTTGTTGAAGGAAAAAAAAATACGTCTCATAATTAAGTTTTACTTCCATTGAGAAGTACAAGGCACTCAACAATTAGTTTGTGAATTAAATAATTCATTCAAAATTTAAGAATAACCTTGGAGGTAAACCAGGTGCATCAAGCACTAAGAGGTCCGGTGGTGCTCGTTGGATTCTAGCTTCCTTTTGGTGGTGGTTGAAGAATGCCTTATGATAACATTTTATTAGTCCTTAACCAATTAATTGGAGATGGAACTGGTGAATGGAAAACATAAACTTGTGGAATATTCAGGATCATGTATTTCATGTGTTGTTCATGAAATGCTAGGATGATTCGAAAGGGGTTTTGATACTAAGGGATAATTTACAAAAAGGTTAAGTACGCTTACTCCACCGAGTATAATTGACCCTTAGTAAGAATCGTGAATAAGGTTAAAAAGTGTTACACTATGGGATTGAGTAAGAACAGAATATAATGTGAGTATGATGAGAATCGTTATGAAAATAAGTAAAGTCTAGCGGAAAAGTGGCTAATGGATATGATTTTGAGTAAGATTAAAAGTTAGTATTGGGTACACGACAAGGGTGAAAGCGTATAAGGCATAAAGGAGTATTGTGTATATGTGACTTCACCTCGAAAAATAGTGAAATCCTTAAATGATAGGAAATGTAGATTTGCAAAAATAACGGATGTATTGTGAGTTTACTAGAGGAACATGTGATATCTATTGAGATAAAGATAGCGTTATAAGAAAGCTTGGAACACTGATCACTAGAATATAAGTGCTACCGAATAGAGAATTTAAAACGATTATAAACACTAGCTAATTACTGATTAGAATAAATGGAATGTGGCTTTGAATGAATTGCTACATTAATTATATCATTTGAGTACCATTTATCAGACGAGATTTTGTACTATATATCGGGAATTCTCATCACCTTGTGATTGTGTTAATGTTTCGTACATGGGTAATCTAAGTTATTGATGATATAAAGAAAGACAGAGATAATGTATTGGAAAAGAATCGCATGAATTTGAAAATTTGAAATGGGGACATAGAGTAGAATATAAATAGATAATGATATGAGTACACCCTAAAGGGGGGAAGTGGATGAGAAAAATATAACTGTAAGATGAAATTAACTGACACTGCAACACGTTAAGGTGAACACCTAAACTTCATATGAGATCCCATGCTGGAACAAGTTAGAAAAATTTGAAAGTCAGCAATAAATGGAAAAATAAAACCAAGATGATATTTGAGACGGTGCTCAGAATTATTGGTAAAGATCTTGGATAGTGTGACATCAAAAGATGGATGCTTATAAAAAGGACAAATACAACATGAGAATAGTAACAAGTAGCTCGAAGATATTATAAATGATAGCAAGGTTATACTGGATTAGAGGTTGAGATGTTGACAACGTAATTATCGGCTAATAAGATTGGAATATACAAGTAGCAAAGGAGAGAAATCTCTCATATGGTAGAATATGAGAAAACTTAATAGTAAGTAAAGGAAGGGATGCAAGTATGACAAAATAGACAGCAAGTGAGTGTTAGTACAATAAGAAATTTATAGCAGAATAAGCCAAGAGAAGGAAAGACTATGATTAGAATTGAATACACGTTGTACAAATTCTACAAGATTGGTTATGCAGCCTATGAATATTGGTATGCTAAGGGTGATATCAAGTGATTACTTGATAAGCAGAATAAGAATTTAGTAACCACAATGCGATTGCAATATTCCGGATACATCAAAGAAAAGTATAAGATGGTTTGAGGAAAAACTATAGAGATATAATTAGTATTGGGGGCAAAAGCCATAGGTGAGTCCTGATATCAACTGAAAGAGGTAAGAGAAAATATAGGGACTGCATAAAGACTAACGTGGAGACATTTAGGTATTTTCTGGGCTGATTTAAGCACCTACACATATTCGTATAAAGATTGCAATAGTATGTGTGGTAAGAGAAGTAAGAGAAAATTAGAGTAAAGGGGCAATAGAAAAGTTTGAGTCAAAAATAGAGAAATGACTCAAGATATTATGCCTAAAATATTGCCAGTTAGGGTAAAGGAAATTATGAAATGACTTAACCGAGACAATCAGAATAGGCGGGTTACTGGTTACTGGATGACGGTAAGGTTATAAGATGAAGGAACCTTAACACTAATTGATAACCAACCCAAAAGATCAAGATCAAGAGGTAAAAACAAATGATAGTTAAAGACCTTCAAGTCAAAGTCAGAAAGTTACACATGATGCCGAGGATTCCAGAATACGGATTGTCATAGTAGGGTAAAGAAAGAATATTGGAGTACCAAAATATTACCCTGGTGAAATTTCGATTTACTAGTAGAACTTGGAGTGCGTTATAATGAACTAAAGCGAGTCGACAAACGGAGGAGGTCTATGAACGGCATAATTAACTAAGAGAACACTTGAGAAAATATTGGGAAGCAATTAATGTGATTTTTTTTACAGGCTTACCTAGCACTCCACAGAAGTATGATTCCATATGGGTGATTGTAGATAGGCTGACAAAATCAACCCACTTTCTTTCAGTTAGAACTACATATTCAATAGAGGACTATGCGAGGTTATTTATCAAAGAGATAGTAAGACTTCATGGGATTCCCATATCTATTATCTTAGACAGAGGGACTTAATTTATAGCTAGCTTCTGGAGATCATTTCAGAAGGGATTGGGAACACAAATAAATCTTAGTACAACATTTCACCCTCAGACTAATGGGCAAGCTGAACGCACTATTCAGACGCTAGAAAATATGTTACAGGCCTGTATTATTGACTTTAGAGGTACTTGGGATGACCATTTGCCACTTATTGAGTTTGCCTATAATAACAGCTACCATTCTAGCATTCAGATGGCACCGTATGAGGCTTTATATGGCAGGAAGTGCAGGTCACCTATTGGTTGGTTTGATGTTGGTAAGGTTAAGTTAATCGGACCTGATATGATTCAACAAGCTGTTGATAAGGTCAAGCTTATTCGGGAAAGGTTATTAGCAGCCCAGAGTCGACAGAAATCATATGCAGATAATCGACGTCGACCCTTAGAGTTTCAGGTTAGTGATTGGGTGTTTATGAAGGTGTCACCCATGAAGGGGGTAATGAGATTCGGTAAGAAAGGAAAGCTTAGCCCGCGCTACATTGGCCCTTATCAGGTTACTCGTAGAATAGGCAAGGTTGCATATGAGTTGGACCTACCATCTGATTTGGAAGCAGTGCACCCTTTTTTTCATGTGTCGATGCTTCGCAAATGCATTGGTGATCCTTCTAAAGTATTCCCCATGGATGATATCCAGGTGACGGAGGAGCTTTCTTATGAGGAAAACCCTATAGCTATACTTGATCGCCAAGTTAGAAGGTTACGTACTAAGGATGTGGCTTCCGTCAAAGTATTATGGCAAAATAACAATAGAGAAGAGATGACCTGGGAAGCCGAGGAAGAGATGAAGGATAAGTATCCTCACTTGTTTTCTACGCCTACAGGTAATCTAAACCTCTCGATTAATTATATTGATTGACATATGAAACTATTTGTTGTTGCAAAAAAAAAAGAAAAAAAAAGACTATTCCCCCAAATCTCTTATAAGACTTTATGAGGCGGGTTTAACATTCGAGGACGAATGTTCTAAAGGGGGGAAGAATGTTACATTCCGTATTTTTGCATTTTGGATTATTCGTAAGCTAACGATTATAAATTCAAGGACTTTTAATTTTGAATTTTAAAATGACATGATTCGTTGTAGATGCCAAGTTATATGAATAATTTATGTGTAGTAAAATACATCTCAAGAAGGACCCTTAAGCCAAATCAAAATAGAAGCCATCAAATATGTTTTTCTTAAAGTCACGTTTCGGGTAAGCTGACTTCGGGAGGCCATAACCGCTTTATAATTTGAGAATTTGGGAAAACGCTCAACATGAAAGTTGTAGATAATTGAAATATCTTTCCAACCATAGGTCGTGGGACGAAATGTGATATCGGAGTAATAAGATATAGACGTTTTAAGTCTGACAGGCCAAACTAAATAGTGAATTCGGCCCAACCCAATTCTAATTCGGGTCAGGCCCAATACCTACGAAATTAGATCTGATTTTTTGTAACTATTCCTTCAAACTTTAGACCAACATAATTCTGGAAATTTCCAGAGAGAGAGAGAAAGGGAGTTCTTGAGAGAAATCCCAAATCCGACCAAAATTCAAGTCCCGAAATCCGAAGCTCATGAAGAGAAAATTGTTGTACGTCGCGTTGGCTTCAATTTGAGCTAGAAATCAGCCAATAAGGAGAAGATTTTATGTGGTGCTGCAAATTTAAGGTAATATTAAAGTCTCCTTTTCATTGTTAACAAGTTTAGTTAGAGTTTTAACGAATTAGAACGGAGAAAATAGTGTTATAAACTAGTTTGGTGATTTGTTGAGAGTTATGGGTTAAAGGGTTGTTTTAGGTAGATTAAATAGATGGAATTATCTTAGTGATGATGTATAATAATGGTTGATATTGTTTTGATGTTGTTGATGAGTTGTTGTTCTTGAATTTGGAGGAAAAAGGTGTATGAAGATTGTGAATGTTCAAACCCGTTTTTGGAATTGAGTAGCTGGTAGTAATTCTGGAATATCTCATTGTGTAGACCTTCGATTTTAGATATTAAACATGTTTTGGAAAGCTAATACACGTACCTACAACTCTTATGTTTATGTCTTAGTCTATATCTGCTGTTATTATGTCGAAAACTGAGCATGAATCATAAGACAAATTCTGTCCAGATTCTGGATTGAAAATTCCTTCATGTATAGCTGTTCGTATTTTGATGATATCTCTTTGTAGAAAATGAATTTTGAGTTGATTTCTTTTGCATTGGAAACTTAAGACAGAGATATAAATGTTTCATGAAGGTTATAAAGTCCAGTTTTGCCGTTTTCATTTTCACAATTTAGATACAACGTGAGGTACTTGACTTTCCGAATTTACTGCTTTGGTAACATGAATAATAAATCTTATTTTGTGTCAATATTTTGGATTGCTAATGTTGGTTGATGATTATATGGCTGGTTTGAAAGTGGGAAAAGTGAGCGGTATAGGGGAGGTGCTGTCCAATTTTTTTTAGAAATAACCTACTAACGATAGACTACGTTTTATTCTTGTCCATAGCTTAATCATAGTGCTTAACGTTTTAATATAGGTTGAGACAATATTGGACAACATATACGTATAAACGCTAAAGGTATGTAAAGTTAACATCTTCTTCTTTTGGCATGATCCATATGAAACGAACGAATGACGTATGCTTAAATTCCAAAGAAACTCGTATTCGTAGATATACTCGGATGGCTACCGTTCTTGATTTTCAAAATTTATATTGTTATGTCTTGACTCATGTGTATAATTCCAGCCATCCTAGTTGGTATAACTCATGTTGTGGTATAATTCATATTTTAGTATAATCCATAATTAGTGTGATTTATAATGACTATTGTCTTGGTTTTCAAATGATGGTCTGTTTTGCTTATTCTATTAAGTCTCCGATAATGATTAAATTTCACAAGGTTGCTAATGATATCTTATTCGTGCATGCTGTTATGGTATTATTCACCGAGTCCTACGATAGGCCGGGTATGTTATCATGTATGAATTCCACTACATTATTCACCGAGTCCCTTACTAGAGGGCCGGGTACGTGATATGATAATATGATATTATAATGATATGACGATATGATTATGGCACCGAGTCCCATAATGGGTCGGGTACGGTATCAGTGTACACTACTCTATTCACCGAGTCCCTTGCTAGAGGGCCGGGTATGGTATATATATACATATGACGATATATTGATATAATTGTGACACCGAGTCCCATAACGGGCTAGGTACGATATATGATGATATGCATGTCTTCATTTTATAAGACACAGGTACAGTGATTTATTGATTATGATACTTGACTCCTGAATCTTTATTTCAGATGTGATCTCCTTTACGGTATTTTATGCTTTATATACTCAGTACATAGTTCGTACTGACCCCCTTTTGTTCGGGGGGCTGCATTTCATGCCTGCAGGTACAAATACTCATTTTGGAGAGCCGCCAACTTAGGATTCTACTCAACGAGTTTGAAGTGCTCCATTGTCTCGGAGCCCAAACTTTGGGTACTAATCCTTATAATGTATATATTTGTGTATTTAGGGGTACGACGGGGCCCTGTCCCGTCATATGCTATTGTTAATTCTCTTAGAGGTCTGTAGACATATGAGTGGGTTGTATATAGATGTTGTCCGGTGTACTAGTATGACTTATGTTTTTGGACGTTTACATTCAGAATGGAAGCCTTGTCGGCTTACATATTATGTTATCTTATTTTTGACAATTAAGACTCCCCAAGAAATAGGTGATTTTAGTATATATATAAGTAACAATTTGAGACAACGTGCTACCCATATAAATCCTTTATCATGCTTAATTGCCGATTGACTATAGATAATATGTGTGTATACGAGGGTCCAATTTGGACACTAGTCACGGGGCTAGGTCGTGACACTTGTACTCAGAAACAAACATCCTATCCTGCCTCAGGCTCTCAAACCTAAGGCGACTCTCCTCTCTTACACTCCAAGGGACAAAACGGTCATAAAATGCACTGGTGAACGACTCCCAAGTTACCAAAGGGGATCCAACTGGTAAAGATCCAGAATATGTCCTCCACCACTCTCTAGCTGGCCCACTTCTTTGTTTTTGATGAAAAAAAAATCTCCATCTCCGAAAGTGAAGTTGAAGAGTAACATATCGAACACCATGGGACTCAGCCAAACCAATTATCTCAAGCAACTCCCTGTAAGTGGTTAAGAACTCATATGCATCCTCAGTCTTCCCACCCTGGAACTGAGGTGGGTCTATCTTCCTAAACTTCTCATAACGACGCTGCTCATCCTCAGTCAATGCAGCTACTGGTGCGTCCTGAACCTCGACTACTGAAGTTGGAAGAACCTCATCTATAGGGACTACTAGCTGCTGTCCCACCTATCTCTAAGCCTCAGAAGCCTGCTTTTGGTCTAGGACCTGGACCCTCACTCGAGTTTGTGATGTACCGGGTGTGCCCACTGTACAGTCAGTTTGTGCCATAGTCTCAAGCATACCCAACACACTCAATAAAGTGTCGTGTAGTAATGGTGATGCCGCATACTCAGGAGGAACCTGCTCCGCTCCGGCCTATGTCGTCGGCTCAGGGGAAATGCCTCTCTCATGATCCTTGGCTAGTGCGCTCCTCGGCCATGACAAATATAATAAATGCACAAGTAATGAGTGAAACATGATAAATATTCACATAAGATATCATATAATTCACAATCACACAATAGACTAATGTCCCGTAGTTTACAACACTTAGACAATTAACCCTATCCGCATTTCCACTATCACCCTTCAACTCATATAATTCAATCCATTCTAATGACCCAACACACCCTAATCCCCTGACATAGGAAAATAAAAGGTTCAACATACTTAACAAGGGTTAGAATTCCACTTGCTTTAGCCAAAAATTCATGAACAATCCAAAATCACCGCCTTTTCTCTCTGATGACACTCCAAATAGACATAATCTAATCAAATATAGACTCACAATCATATTTTGAATTTATTAACACTAAAATCAAGAAATTTAGATGAAAAGGGTAAAAAATCTCATATAAAAAATTGAACTCGGAATTTGATTATTTTTAGATGAAGATGTTCATCAAGTAATTAGGAATCTAATGGTGAATTTTTTTTGAAAAATGGGGTTAAAATGAGTTGAAAACCCTTAGAAAACCAAACTTACATTGTTCTTGAAAACCCCCAATTCCTCCAACTCAAAATCATCAATTTCATATCTAAAAATCCAAATAAGTAATGGGTAATCAATAAATTAGGTTAGAATATCTTACCCAATATTTTCCCCGCATGAATCCCCATGAAAATCGCCTTTCCAAAGCTTCGAAACTCAAAAATGGTGGAAAATGTCTTAAAGCATGACTAAACACTATTCAAGCCACATTTGTTCTTCGCGAACGCAGATAACTTACTCAGTGAACGCAGAGACAACTGAGATATCTCTCCGCGATCGCGGATCACCCCCCTGAATGCGGAGAAAGGATTCAGTACATTCCGCAAACACGTCCTGCCCTCCTTAAACGCGAAAAAGGGATTTTGTACATTCTGCGAACTCGGCCTGCCCTCCGCGAATGTGGAGAAGGGACGCAGTAAGCTGCGCGATTGCGGCATCTCCTCCCCGAATGCGGAGAAGGAAATATTAGGCACCAGATAGCAGATCTTTGGCAAGTCTCAATGTCATGGAATAGACGCTCAGAATTTATTCAAAATCCTGTGCACACAAACTATATATGCAACCCTACTAAATTCGACATTCCTAACTCAAAGAATTCATTGAAATTTGAATTTAAGGCCTCTTTTATCCGAAATCCGATAAGTCGCAACTAAACTAGTTTCGGCACTTAAAATACCCAAAATACCGTCGGGACCTCTAAAATTATTACGAAGCCAATTCTAGCATTAAAATCACCTTTCGAAATCATTAGAACCATCAAAAATCTAATCCGAGCACCCGAACCTCTAATGTTTTCCAAAGTTAAACTTGGATCAAACTTTACTTCAATTTTTAACCTCGGACCTAAAATCCCTGTTTTAACTCTAAATCTAATTCTGACAACTCTCGTAGACCAATTTCCATATTCCGGAGCTGATTGAATCGACGAAATTCCATTCTGAGACTCGAAACTTTGAATGACTCCGAAACTCAATTTTTGACAACTTAAGCCTTTAGAACCCATTTCTCAAGCAAAACCTCAACTTTTTACAAGATTTCCAAAAACTAACTTTCAAACCCAAACAAAAGTTACTCAAAAAAACTAACGGAAGGGATAAAATAGTAATATTATTAAAAATGCCAAAAATGACCTTCAGGGTCATTAAACTTAATCTTAGATGGTGTGATCAATTTATCATGAGAATGAGCAACACAAGAGAATTCATGAAGACTTTTCTATTTTATCAATGTATAACCACATGAAATCTCAATTAGTTTCACATCAAATTTGAACCAGGATAGTCAACCGATCATGCCAACTAATATTTTCTTTATTAAATATCTAGTTTAGTTTTCGCATGTGACTCCATCATCATGCCCATATTTATGTATAACAAATAACACGAAAGAAGGGTATTTATATAGATATTTATAACCCGCTTTGATTATAGTAATATGAAGATATAAAACTTTTCCATAATTTATAGTCTCAATATAGTTTTTCTTGTCATTTCTTTGAAATTTAAAAAGTTTCTTTTGAGACTTAATACAATTTCAATATTATGAACAGTTTCATTCCTTCGAATGGTAATCCATTAGCTCTTTCAAAGTCCTCAATTATTTTATGCATTATCACATATTTCGACAACACCATCAATATGGTGAACATCTCCTGCATGGAGAAAATTATATTACTATTAGAATGGTCAAAATCTTTAATAGCAAGATATGTTTCTTGTTTTACTTTTATCGTACCATAGGTACACAACCAATGATAAATTTTGTATTGCCACACAATAATATTATTTTGGTCATGGCCTCAACCTTTGTAGGCAATAATATTTTTGGATAGTTCATAGTAAAATATATCACAATATTTGTGACGTACTAAAAGTACACAACCAATGACCATTTTGCCAAAATAAAATTTATTTATTTCTCTCAAACCTTCCATAGAGGCGAGTTGTGGCATTTATCCGACCATATACTATTTCTCTTAAATCTCATGTAGAGGTGAGTTGTTGGGTAAACCGTTAACCCATTAATACAATAGTAATTTATACTTTACCCTTCATAAATATTAAATATTAAATATTTAATACTAATAATTAACCTAACTAGACACTGTATGTCTATATCACTACTTTACACAATCTACCTATTTTACAGTACATACCGCTTTCGTCTTTACTCTTTTTTCAAAACCTAAAAATTAGTTTGTAATTGTAACTTTTACAAGTTTGAAAACATCTGTAATTTAATTAACATCAGAAATTCCATATTATGTTTTGGATGTAACATGTAATTGAGTAGCCTTCATACTACATCTGCTGTTATTGATACAATTTCTCATTATCTTTCTTGTTACTATATCAAAGCATTTATAATTAATTTGCTTGTTTCACTGCATCGCACCAAATTGTTAGACAAATGAGAAGTCATATATCTATTTTATGACCATTTTCTTATTGGGTAAACCAAAAATCGAACTGTTAATGACTAAAAACCGATAAATCAAAATCGATAAAAAATATCTCATTGGTTTGTTATTGGTTTAGCATATTCAAAAATCGAAAACTAATAAACCAAACCGATAATACATAAAATCGAATCGAATCGACCGATGCACACCCCTAGTATCACCACTTTATCTTCCTTTTTTTGATGGAGGATTTATAAAATTATCAAATTATTAGGTCGCACAACAACCAGGTGTTCAATGACCTTTTTTTTTTATCATTTTGATGATAAAATTACTTTCACATTTGAAGGACTATTAGGAAAACCCATAATTTTCTTCATTTTTACCACAATTATGACTTTTATTATTTTGTCCTTTGTCATGCCTATGTACATTTATACAACCTCTATAATTGTTGTCATCTTTCAGACTAATCATGTAGTGCTACCACATTCAGTTAAGGGAATGAGCAAGTCAAGTGGCACATGGTTCATGATTTTTCATCAAATAATTTTTTTCATAGTCATCGTTATATCATCAATATAGTGTGTTGGGCCTTGAACCCAACGTCCTATCCATAAGAAGGCTTGGTAGGCCATAATTTGGTGGGACTTAAACCTAACATTATATTATCATATTGCATCCAAACTTAAATGCGACGTCTTACCCTCTTGATGTGATGAGACTTAAATCAATCGTCTTACATTCAATCAATAACATCAAGTCCAAACTTTAATAGGACTCACCATGAGCCTTTAAAAATATTATGAATTATAGTGGTCATGAATTATTTTAATTATGAAACATAATTTAAAGGAAATCATAATTATATTCAACTAATGAGCATATGTTAGTCAAGAGAAAACATAGATATCAAAAATCATTTTTATTGTAAGTAAAACAAATGTAAAATTTTGTCAGTTGTTGACAACCTATTCATTTGAGTATGCGCAAGCTTTACAATTACCTAGTAGAAGATTTTCACTTTCCTGTATATGTCAATTAATTATAATGAACACTCCCAGACAAACAATTATCAGTATATACATGAATATTTGCCCTTACAATGATTTTAAAATTCTTTTTTTATGTAGAACATTATCTATATTTGTCACGATCCGATTCCTCGAGTCATTATGACGCTTACTATAATCCTCCAATAGGCAAGTCAACTCGTATCCTGAAACTACAAGTAATGGAATTAAGGGCAGAAAAACTAAACTCACTAAACAATAACATAAATAACGGAATCATATAATAAGAAGTGGAAGCAAGCCAAAACTATATATAATTAAAAGTTCCCTCCCAGACCTGGAAGTCACATATACAGAGCTGTTAACAAAATAGTACAAGTCCTAAAAGTGGACCATAGAAACAAGACTGTCTCAAAAAGCAAAATACAAGTCAATATATATATATACAAAAGGAGATGGTAAATCTCGAATGTTGTTTGCTCACCCTCGCCTCCAAATATGACTGCATCTTACTTGAGATCAACGCTGATAGCTGATTCTTGGACCTGCATCATAAAAAAAGATGTAATGTATAGTATGAGTACCAAAACAGCAGGTACCCAATAGGAATCATAGGCTGACTTAGCAAGAAAAGCAAAAGTAATATTAAATGCAAGAATCTAAAACACCACTAGAAGCAAGTCTGAGAAATCTAATAGGTATGCACACGAGCGTACTACACACAAAGAAATGAGAGTAGTTAACTAAATTTGACCGGGCTCCCATAAACCTGACGGGTACGCTCGTGCACAGGTTAGAAGCAAAACCCACTCGATAGGTGCAAGGAAGAGTTGAAGTGTAATAAGAGAATCTGATGAAGTTCCAACAATGCCACGACTTCCCACGAACTTGAGCCGAACCATTCCATGAGCCTGAAGTTTTAACCAAAATTGGAAAGAGTTAAGGACTTGAACCTAATGAAAATAAAAGAATGAAGGACTTGAACCAAGATTTGGAGTAGCCAAGGACAAGAACCAAGGCTAAGGATAATCGTGGACTTGAACCACGTATAAGTCTGACCAAGGAGGTGAAAGTAGCTATGGACTTGAACCATGCTGAAAGTAGTTATAGACATGAACCAAGGTTAAAGGTAACTATGGAATTGAACCATGATTGCAAATGGCGGTGGACTTGAACCAGTGCTGAAGAAAGCCAGAGACTTTAACCGAGCCGACGATACCAAGACAAGGACTTGAACCACACCCAGTGGAGTGAGTTCTTGAACCACAAATAAAAGCGAATCGACTAGAAATTGGATCAGAGGCCAACCGAGCATCATAGGGTGTACCCCTTACCCGAGTGCCATCAATAAATCACTCCATCTCGAACCATATCCAACCAGAATCGACGAGTAGATTCCAAACCAATAATCAAGTAATCCCAAATTGAAGGAATAAGGCATTATGGATAAGAGGTTCCAAAACTGGTGTTACTGCATAGCTAAGGCCCAGACTATCAGACTCAAGTATACTTGGCCAAGCATGCTTCCAACAACAACAATAAGTCATACAAGGGCACATCACAAGGTATAAATAATCATCAAATACTATAGATATGCTTCAACCGCTCGAAATATCCAAACTATAGCCTAAGACATGGATTTTGGAAATTTAACATAATCAACCACCAACACACCCAAAACCACACAATTCAACATACAACTGCTTAATCATGCTCAGTATAAGGAGAGGGAAGTCGTAGCCTACTTGTAGGTCGATCACGCTCGGTTAAAATCATTTAACCAGAGTTTTTTTCTTCTACACGGCCTTGGAATGGTGCCATGCTATCAAAAATAAAATTATAATGTTATTTGGTCGTTCTAACACTAGAATTATTAAAATCAGAGATGGGGCAATTTTGGAGTTAAAAATGAGAATGTGGGATCTGCTCTAGTAATTTTGGAATTGATCCGTGAAATGATCGTAAATACCTCCCTGAACTTGTGATCCAAAATGGAACACCATTCAGGGCTCGTAATAGCCCAAACAAGCACATGCAATATTTCAGAATTTAAGGTCAAAGATTCAACAAGGACATCAGGTTGTAGCATGATTATACCTTGAACGAATGTTCCCAAAAACTTTCCAAAGCCCTCGACACCTTATCCTAGAAATTACAAATATTTAAGCCTTTGAATCACCAAAATCTACCAAGAAATGAGAGAGAAAAGAGAGTTTAAAGTTGGAGAATTAAAATTGAAATTGGGACTTATAATAAATTCCAAACATCGCAAAAGAGACTTCGAAGGTCACTTAAGTGATCCCCATAAAGAGGCGGGTCTTGCTAAAGCGAGACCCATGTCTCTAAAGTGACATTAGCTAAGGCACTATCACTTAAGCAAGAACCGCCTAGGGCTAACCATCGCTTTAGCGACACCATGGTCACTTTACCGACCAAGGGCCACTTTAGCGATGACACTAGAGTCAGCTACATCACCTGTGTTTTGGAAATGGCTAAGTCTCTGATGGGGTGCTCGAGATTTGTTCGGAGCTCCGTGCACGCAGATGAGATATGCTACCAAACCAAAGTTGACATTTCGAACACAATGGTGCAATTAAATTATTCATACGAGACCATTTTTATAAAAGGCGGGTTCCACATCCAAGTGCCATATTTATCTAAATTCCACGATGATCCTTAAAATTTGATCAAAAGCCTTGGGAAGCGCACAAAGAGTCATTCTAGACCAAACTCGACATTCTAGAACTATCCGCACTAATGAAATTTTCATCTGAGTGCATTTTTCAAGAATATTGACCAAAGTCAACCTTTGGCCAAATTTAGAAGGCTAAAGCGCCAAATGGCCCCAAACTCATACTGAAAGCCTCGATATTCATGCCGACCATGCTATAAGCCTTATTTGGCTATTTTGAAGCTTATGGATCCGTTAAAATTCCATTCTGAGGTTGTTTACCTACAGTTATGGCCGAAATCAACTTTTCAAGTTTCAAAAGCTCCAAAATAGGAAAATGGGCATAAAACCCAAAAGAACGTCCAGGCGACCTAACATTTAGTGCCAGCAAGTCATAATGACTTGGGGTCTTTATAGAATGCTTAAAATAACAAATGAATGCATTAACCCAAAAATGATTTGGAAGGTCATTACAACATCCACTACTAAAAGAACTTTCATGCACGAAAGCAAGAGTCAAGAAGTACTTGAAGGATCAAATAAGTTGAGGATCTACTCCTGCATCTTATACTAGGTCTCCTAGGTAGCCTCCTCGACTGGACGGTGTCTCCAATGAACCTTAACCACATGAATGGATATGAATTGAAACTACCTCACATATTTGTCTAAGATAGATATTAGCTCCTCAATATAAGTTAGGAGATCACCCAACTCGACTACATCATACTATAGCATATGAGACTTATCTAGAACATACTAACGTAGCATCAAAACATGGAAAACTGGATGGATAGCTGAGAAGGATGGGGGTAAAGTTAACTTAAATGCAAGTTAACCATCTATCTTCAAAATATCAAAAGAGCCAATTTATCTAGGGATAAGTTTGCCCCGCCTCCTAAATCTCATCACGCATATCATGGGCGATACACGGAGGAATACCCTATCACCAATGGCAAATCTCAATGGCCGACACCTATGATTTGAATAACTACGGTGTCTTCTCTGAGCTGTACTAAGACTATTATAAATTACCCTCACATGATCTAAGGCCTCTTGTATCAATGTGGCTTGGGCTCCATAGGCTTAAACCAACCAATCGAAAAGCGGCAACGCCTACCATATAAGGCCTCAAATAGGGATATAATAGTAGAGTGGTAGATGTTGTTATACGCAAACTTAGCCAAAGGCAAAAATTGGTCCTACTAACCTCTAAAATTCATAACACAATCCCACAATATATCCTCAAGAACCTAAATAGTGCTCTTCGATAGACCATGAGTCTGCAGATAAAAAGTTGTGCTAAGGTCGACATAGGTGCCCAACTCTTTCTGGAAAGTCCTCCAAAAGTTGGAGGTGTCATATGATCCCCAGTCTGAAATGATAGAAACTGGCATACCATGAAGATGAACTACATCCCAAATATAGATACGGGCCAACCTCTCGACATTGTAGGAAGTTTGAATAGGGAGGAAGTATGCTGACTAGGTCAATTGATCAATGATGACCAAAACATTATCAATACCTCTAGAAGTGCGAGGCAATCCCACAATGAAGTCCATGGTGCTACGTTCCCATTTCCACTAAAAAAGGTGTAACCTCTGAAACTCACAATCAGGCCTTAAATGCTCGTCCTTCACCTACTGAAAACTTAGAAAATAAGATATATAATCTTCAATGTCTCTCCTTATGGTGCTCTACCAGTAATGCTGCCTCAAGTATGATACATATTTGAGGTGCTCAGATGGATAGAGTATCTGGAATCATGGGCCTTTCTAAGGATCAACTAGGTTAAACCCCCAACTCTTGGAACACATAGACGACCATAAAACCTCAATACCCTGTCTATATATAAGGTGGCCTGATTGGTGCCACCTCCTAAAACCTTATCCTAAAGAGCAACCAAATCCTCATCCTTGAACTTACGATTGCGGATTCTATCTAATAGGATGATTGAACTCCCACATAAGCTAGCACACACCTAGGATCAGAAATATCAAGCCGAATCATCTTATTGGCTAAGGAATGGATGTCCAAAGCCAAAGGTCGCTTCATAATATAAAAAGGCTAGATTACCCATACTTACTACCTTTCTACTCAAGGCATCCTCTACAAATTTCTCCTTGTCTGATGGTAGAAAATATAGAGATCGTAGTCCTTTAGAAGCTCAATCCAATGATGGTGCTTCGAATTAAGATCTCATTGAGTCATAACGTACTAAAGGCTCTTGTGATTAGTGTAAATCTCACATCGAACTCTATACAGGTAGTGCCTCCAAATCTTATGCGTAAAAACTACCACCGTCAACTCTAAGTCATGAGTGGGGTAGTTATGCTCATACAAGTTAAGCTACCTTAGCGCATAAGCAATAACCCAGCCTCGCTGCATCAGTACACAACTCAAACCAATATCTAATGCATCACAGTAAACCATGAAGCCCCTGTCCTTAACTAGAAGAGTCAATATAGGAGTGGTGGTAAGCAACTTCTTGAGCTCAAAAAGTTCCTCTCACACTCCTCCGTTGACATAGGTATAGAAGGTGAGATAGGGCATGAAAGCAGGGTAGTGCTAACTCTGCATCATTGTCTACGAAATAGAGAGACCTCATCTTGCTTGCTTATAGTGAAGCAGTTCCTAGGAAAGATTATGGGTCTCGGGTATCCAATAAGTTTCCACTTGCTCTTGCAAGTCTATAGTCTATACTTATTTCTTTGATGGAAAACAACACTCAAAGGGAACATCCTGGCGAGTCAACCGAGTTAAAAGTGCCGCGATAGTAGAAAAGCCCTCAAAAAAATGCTTGTACTACCCTGCCAATTCGACGAAGCTATAAATTGCAGTCACAATAGTGGGACTAGCCCAATCATGAATAGCTTCAAACTTGCTTGATCCACCATAATGCCATCCTTGGACACCACATGCCCTAAAAAAGCTACAGAGTCAATCTGAAACTCACACTTTGAGAACTCAACATAAAGCTACTAATCTCTCAAAGTCTGAAGCACTATCCTCAAATTCTGCTCATACTCACTCCGGCTTCGCGATTATATGAATTTATCATTGATGAAGACTATGACAAAAGAGTCTAGATACATCCTAAATATGCGAGTCATCAAGTCCATGAAGGTAGCACAGGCATTAGTCAACCCAAAAGACATCACTAGGAACTCATAATGGTCGTAACGAGTCCTAAATGCAGTCTTAGGGATGTCCTCTTCCCTAATCCTTAAATGGTGGTAATCGAATCTTAGATCATTCTTAGAAAACATTACAATACTGTGAAAATGGTCAAATAAATCATCAAAATAAGGCATGGGGTAATAGTTCTTCACCGTCACATTGTTCAACTACTTGTAATCAATACATATCCGCATAGTACTATGCTTCATCTTCACAAACAAAACAGGGGCACCCCAAGACGATACACTAGGCCAAATGAATCCCTTAACTAAGAGATCCTAAAATTGAACCCCGAGCTCCTTGAGCTCTAAGGGGGCCATATAATATGACGAGATGGAAATATGGTGAGTACTGGCTCTAATTCAATAGCAAAGTCTATATTACAATTTGGGAAAGGCCAGGTAGGTCAGCAGGAAACACATCTGCATACTCTCGGACTATAGGCACTAAATCAACTATAGGGCCCTCCCTACTAATATCTCTAACATAAGCCACGTAAGCAAAATATCTGCTAGCTACTAATCTCCAAGCCTAAATAAAGAAAATCACCCTAATCGACGTGCGACTATAGGATCCCTACCACACCACCAGTAGGATACTAGGCATAACTAAGGTAACAGTCTTGGCATAGCAATCCAAGACTGCTCGGTGAGGGTATAACTAGTCCATGCCTAGAATCATGTCAAAATCTAACATATTAAGTAAAATAAGATCTGTCTGATGTGCCGTCCTTGAATAGTCACCACATAGGATTTGAAAACCTGATCTACTACTAAAGAATCACCTATTGAGGTTAAAACATAAAATGAATCTACTAAGGGCCCTGGACTCATACTTAATCGAGGGGCATAATACAAAGATTCATAAGGATAAGTGGAGCTTGGATCAAATAAAGCTGAGGTAGGCTGATGGCATAAAAGAATCATGCTTGTAATCACGTCGTCCGATGCCTCAACCTCTTTTTTAGCTTAAGCTGCATAGAAGTGGACTTGTGCAACTCTATCTCATGCATCAACTCTAGCTCCTGTCTTGCCTCCTAGAAGACCTCCCCATGCACCCTAGTGACTACCCCTACGGTCCCAACCCTGTCCTTCACCTCTGACTAGAGGTGATGCTACTGGTGCGGGTCTAGCTGCTTGTGGAGATGGTGCAACTGATCTACAAAGAGGGCACTCTCTAGAATAATGATCTAGTTGCTCATAGTC
Organism: Solanum dulcamara; assembly: GCF_947179165.1. Taxonomy (NCBI): domain Eukaryota; kingdom Viridiplantae; phylum Streptophyta; class Magnoliopsida; order Solanales; family Solanaceae; genus Solanum; species Solanum dulcamara. The sequence goes on along the minus strand of NC_077247.1, from coordinate 12,779,743 downwards.
ATAATACCCTTATGGCGATTTGCTTGCAATTAAAGGCCGAAAACCCTGGTCTAAAGAACCCATTTGAATACCATCTTGGCCCTGACTCAGACTGGCACTAGAACCACCTTGACAGTGTCAGTCATCCTTTATAGCATACAACAAAGCTTAGAATGGGAGATTAGACTGACTTTGTTGGAACCTCAGGTTGGGCCTATCATATAAGTCTCTAGGACTAAAATAGGACCATAATGGCTATCATCCCGTCTGGATCTCTTGTCGCTTCCCCCTCGAGCCTCGTGATGGAGCTGCTTAAGTGTGAAAGAGTGGTTCACCAGATACATCAAGTAGTGGCTCACAGAGACTAGAGACTAAGTCTCAATCCGTAACTGTAGTCTCAAGCCTCGAACAAAGTACCAAACTCTCTCCTCCTCATTAGGTAAAATCATAGTGACATACCGGGAGAGCTTATGAAATCTAGACTCATACTATGACAAGATCATTGACCCCTGCTCCAATCGTGAGAACTAATCTCTGATGCTCCTAGGGATGAACCTAGCCAAAAAGGCCTCAGAAAACTCTGCCCATGACACCGGTGGAGATCTAGTTGGCCTGGCCTCTAAGTAGGAATGCCACTACTATATAGTAGGACCATCTAGCTGATAATCGGTGAAGTCGACTCCTCGCGACTCCACCAATCCCAAAGTCTGAAGCCACTCGTGGAAAGTAAGAAGGAACTCGTGGGCATCCTCCCTAATAACCCTAAAAAACCTTAGTGGTGATAATATGAGAAACACCCCAAGCATCTTCTGCTCGTGCAATGGCATGATGCCCTCTAAATTATCTGGTTGGATGGCAGTAGGTGCCGATTATGACTAAACTACTAGTGCCACTGGTGCAGGCTGACCCTATAGTGTTGGAGTAGCTGGAGTTGGGGCATGCTGTATACCCCCTATCGCAGCCAATATCTGAGCAAGCCTACAGGTCTGGAGCTGTGACTAGTGCGGGCGGTGTCCTAGATTGTCCCGGGGCATATTGGCTAGTGATATCCTAGAGCTACCTGTGTCTGCTTCTCTGGCTCCAGAGTCTGCTCTGTATCATGGGCTGGGGTTGCAACCTTGGCACGACCTCGGGGTAAACCTCTACTCATGGTTGGGTATCTATCCACGTGCCTAGGTGCATCACGAGCGTACTAACACACAAAGAAAAAGAGAGTAGGTATGCATACCAGCATAATATTATACAAAGAAAAAGAGAGTAGTTAACTAAATCTAATTGGGCTCCCATAAACCCCACAAGTATGCTCGTGCACAAGTTAAAAGCAAAGCTCGAGCAAACTCTCATAAGCCCGACAGGTGAAAGGAAGAGTTGAAGTATAATAAGAGAATATGATGAAGTTCCAACAATGCCATAACTTCCCGCGGACTTGAATCGAACCATTCTGTCAGCCTGAACCTTTAACCAAAAATTGAAAGAGTTAAGGACTTGAACCGGATGAAAATGAATGAACGAAGGAATTGAACTGAGATTTTGAGTAGCCAAGAACTAGAACCACGTATAAGTTTGACCAAGGACTTGAACCGAGTTGAAAGTATCTTCGGACTTGACCCAATATTAAAGTAGCGATGGATTTGAACCAAGGGTAAAGGTAGATATGGACTTAAACCACGGCTAAAGGCATCTATGGAATTGAACCATGAATGCAAATGCCGGTGCACTTCAACCACTACCGAAGAAATCTAGGGACTTGAATTGAGGCGATAATACCAAGGCAAGGACTTGAACCACGCCCAGTAGAGGTAGATAGGGAATTGAACCATGAATAGAGGCAAATCGGCTAAAAATAGGATTAGCGGCCAACCCAACATCATGAGGTGTACCCCTAATCCGAATGCCATCAATTAATAACTCCAGCTCGAATGTTATCCAATAGGAATCAACGACTTGCTTCCAAATCAACAATCAAGTAATCCAAAACTAACAAAATAGGGAATTATGGATATAAGGTTCCAAAACCGGTGTTACTTCCTAGCTAAGGTCTGACTATCTGACTCAAGTCTGCTATATCATTCTACATGGAGTTAAGCCATCCAAAGTGACGTCAGAGAAATTTCAAGGCTTAATGGCTCAAAAAATACACAAATCTATGGCAATGACTAGTCTAAGCTTAGACTAAGGCCAAACATGCTTCCAAAAACAACAATAAGTCATGTAAGGGTACACCACAAGGTATGAATGATCAAAAAATATGATAGACATGCTTCAACCGCCCAAAATACCTGAAATATAGCCTAAGGCATGGATTCTGGGAAGTTAACATGATAAACCACCAACACCCCAAAACCAGACAAATCAACTAACAAATGTTTAATCATGCTCAGTCTAAGGAGAAGGAAGTCGTAGCCTACTTGTAGGTCGATCGCGTGTGCTCTAAATAATGTAACCAGAGCTTTTCCCTTCTGTAGGGCCTCAGAACACTACCACGCTATCAAAAATATAATCAAAATATATTAAGGTCATTTAAGACTTAGATTATCAAAATTTAGAGACAGACCAATTTTGGAGTAAAAAAATAGAATGTGGAACCCGATAAGGTAATTCCATAATTGACTCTATAAAAAGGTCCAAAATACCTCCCCAAACTTGTGTTCCAAAATGAAACACAATTCGAGGCTCGGAATAGCCCAAACAAGAACATGCAATATTTCACAATTTAAGTTTAAAAATTCAACAAAGACAGTAGGTTGTAGCACGATTTTACCTCAAATGAAGATTCCTAACAACTTTCACCTTCTCCTAGCAATTACCCACACTTTAGCCTTTGAATCACCAAAATATGCCAAGAAATAAGAGAGAACCTAGTCGCTTTAGCCATGGACGACTGTCGCTTAAGCGACAATACCTTTGCTAAAGCGACCTGTCGCTTTAGCAACATGGGTCTTGCTTTAGAGAGGCCCGCCTCTTGGTGGTGGTCACTCAAGTGAACTTTGAGGTCGCTTAACCAACCTTCGAGATTTCTTAACCGACCTTCGAGGTCACTTTAGCGATGACACCATACTAAGCTACATTAGTTGAGTTTTGGAAATGGCTAAGTCTTTGACAGGGTGCTCGAGGTTCTTTCAGATTTCCGTGGGTGCAAATAAGTTATGCTACTCCATCAAATTTGATATTTCAGACTTAATAAAGCAGTCAAAATTTCTATACGAGGTCATATTTACAAAAGTGGTCCCACACCCAAGTGCCATATCTAACCAAATTGCACAACATGCCTCGAGATTTGACCAAAACCCTCGAGAAGCATACGAAGGGTCATTCTAAACTAAACTTGATATTTTAGAACTAACCATGCTGAAGGAATTTTTATCCGAGTGTATTTTCCTAGAATGTTGACCAAAGGTAATCTTAGGCCAAATTTTAAAGATTAAGCGCCAAATGGCCCCAAACTCATAGAGGAAGCTTTGATACTCGTTCTTACCATGCTACTAGTATAATTTGGCCAATCCAGAGCTGATGGAACCATCACAATTCCATTTTAAGGTAGTTTATCTGAAGTTATACCCAAAATCAACATATCAAGTTTCAAAAGCTCCAAAACAAGAAAATGGGCACTAAACTTGGAATGACCAGGCGATCGAACATTTAGTGCTAGCAAGTCATAAGTGACTTGGACTCGCTATAGGATTTATCTACGTAAAAAAATGAATGCATTAACCCAAAAATGACCTGGAGGGTCATTACAACATTTTAATAAAACAAGACCATAAAAAACAATTCCTTTACAAATTATTAACTTACAAAACTCTCTCTACTTTTTAAATATATAGGTGACCAAAAAAAAGTCTGCTCAAAGTAAAAGTACTTGTTGGAATCATATGATTTTGAGATGGTAAGCAAACTAATGATGCATAATCATAATTAAAATATAAAATTGATTCCATAGTAGTTTACCATGTTCTTGAGAGAAAAATAAACATATTGGTTTTTACCTTCTTTTAATTTACTTTGCCTCAATTCTGTAATGGTAGAACTATCGTGTTGATAACGTGTTGTAAAATTAAGTTAAAATAGTAAATATAAAGTAAGAAAGTAGACAAGATATTAGAGAGAGGAGATGAGAGCTTCCTTATTCCAATTGTTATAGTGTATATAATATGAACTCTAATTTCTCTATTTATAGGGCTACATAGAGGCATATTAAAGGTTAGTCATAAATATGATATTAACCATAGAAGATATGGAGGCATTAACCATGAAAGTCATGGAGGAGGATCAAAGGGGGATGTTATGGTGGTGTGGGAGTTACTACATATAATGGTTTAGTTACACCTGAAGTTATGGAGGTTATGGAGGTGTGGGAGTTACTGCATTTAATGGTGTAGTTACACTTTGAAATTACGGACATCTACATAAATATAATGTATTTACAAAACTCTCCCTTTGTCATGAAACGATATCATGAGTCATAATGGCACCTACTATAACCCACTAGTAGGTATGTCAACCTGTATTCTAAAACTATGAGTAGTGGAATTAAGGGTAGAAACCAAACAGAAATACAACAATAACTGGAATAACATAAATAAGCGGAAGCACATCAAATAAATATATACAATAAAATATATAGACCCCTTCTAGAACTCGGAAGTTACAAGTACAAAGCTACTATAAAAAACTGATACAAGGCCCAAAAGTGGACCACGCAGACAAAGACTGGTCTCAAAAAGAAAAAAACTAGTCAACTATGTATAGATGGAGGCAGGAAGATCCAAAAAACGCCAAGAGCTCACCATGCCTCCAAAGTAGACTAAAACTGGCCCGAATCAGCGCTGGTAACTGGTGCTTGGACCTGCATCACGGAAAATAGATGCAAAGTCTAGTATGAGTACCAAAACAATAGGTCCTTAGTACATATCAAAGGCCGTTAAGCTTGAAAAGAAAAAACAATAAGAAAAGATAGAATATACAGAATTAACAAAAAGTAAAGGTAATGCACACTAGTGTAAGGAACTAAAAGGACTAAGTATAACTAACTAGACCTAATTGGGCCCCCATAAACCTAGAAGTTACACTTGTGTGCAAGGTTAAGTAAAAACCCGAGCAGACCCCCATAAGCCCGATGGGTACAAAGAATTGCTAAAACTACAAAGAATATAAAATGGTGAGTCCAGAGTAGGAAAAATATAGCCTGAACCTCGAACTGCGTATAGTCTTCAAGGAACCAATAGTAATAGCCTAGCTAAGAAGTCTAGCGCTCGGACCTCGAATCGCGAATGTGTATCAAAGGGGAAATTTAATAGTAGTCTCCAAATGATCAAGTAAGTGAAACCTAACTAAGAAGTCCAGTGCCCGGACCTTGAATCGCTGATGCTTCTCAAAGGGGCAATAGTCTGTAGCTAGGGGAATCATCTCTGTAGAGGATAAGAGGGCATTATGACCAAACTGTGAATTTGTGATGATAGTGGCTGCCAAATGATACCATGTCATCCCATTATCGTAAAACCACCATAGAGCGGCATCCACTTTCAGTTAATCAACCAAATACTCCAAGCTGAACTGAACCCAATCCCAAAAGCTCAAATCATCTACGCACAAACCATAAAAAGAGGGAGAAGGGTAGAATTTCATCAAAGTTGATGCAATGCCTAATCTAAGGCTCAAAATACTAGACCCAAGTCTGCTATTCTAGTCTAGAGGGAGCTAAGCTGTCCAAATTAACGTCAGAGTAAAAACAAGGTCTAAAAGCTCCGATTATTGCAAGTCAATGGAAAAGACTAGTCTAAGCATAGATTAAGGCCAACATGCTCAATATCGATAAATAATATTAATACTCAAATCCACAAGGTATGGATGATCATATTAGAAATAACAAAATGCTCACAAGTACCTGGTACCACCTGAAAATAGCCTAAAATAAGATTTCTACACTAATAGGCATGATCAAACACCTAACCAACCCAAATTCTAATCCTCATCCTTTCACATAAACAAGCTCAATCTAAGAAGAGTGAAGTTGAAGCCTGCTTATAGGCCGATCAGAACACTACCACACTATCAAAAGTAGGTTCACAATGTTAATACATTCATTTAGACATTAAAATTACTAAAAACAAAGGTGGACCAATTTTGAAATATAAAAATGGAAAATGTGGAATCCGCTTTGATAATTCTAAAATTGACTTTATGAAAAAGCTTAATTTACCTCCCCAAACTTGTATTCCAAAATGGAACACAATTTAGGGCGTGGAACAACCCAAACATGAGTCCTTCATAAAATCACCAAATTAAGCTCAAAACTTAACCATGGAAGCAACTATGTTACTGAAATTGCCTCTACCAAAGCCTTCCCGACACCTTCCGACTGATCACCCATATAGCCACAAAGTTTCCAAACCCATGGGACTTGAAATAACTAAATTCAAAGCTATATCGAGAGAGAAATCAACTTCTAAAGTTTTGAGAATGGGCTGGTCACGTCTAGTCTTAAATTAAAGGCTGAACCCATTGATGGCCTCGTAAAGTTGGCACCAACTTTCACTTAGACACCTCAATTAGACTTTGTTCATTTTAGAAACCTCATGTCACACCCGCTGTGTTATTTTGACACATTTTGTTGATGTAGCAAAGTGAGTGTGATACACTCCTTAATGACACGTGTGAGGCTTATTTAGCTTATTTTATTTTATTTTATTTTTTCTCTTCTTCTTCCTTATTTTTCAGCCATTACTCTTCTTACATTTTCTCTCTCAAGAATTATTTTTTGGATTAAATTCCCTTCTACAACGTAAGTCTTTTGAGTTTTTCAGTTAGACTTTCTTAGATTTGTATCAGTCAACTCTTTTGAATTTTTTTGGTTTGACTGTCATTTGTTAAATTGATACTTTTTTGGCTAAGACAACGATGACGATATTGGTGATGATGCAATGATAGAAGAAAGAAAAAATAAAGGAGAATATAGAAAAGGAGTGTGGGGTGTGAAAGGGGATGGTGGCGAAAGGATCCAGCTGGTGAGGTAAACAAAGAATTAAGGTGGTATGAAATTAGGAAAGAGGAAACTGTTGGCTTGACTTTTTTCATTTAATTTATTTGACATTTAATTTTTTCTCTTTAAAATGAAATGACATGACCTAATTGGACTTTTAATCCACGTGGACACATTTGGTCAACACGCGCATAGGGTCAATAGAAGATTGTGCAAAAAGTATCAAAATGACACAGAGGAGCGTGTATGGGGTGTCTAAAATGAACAAAGCATAGTTGAGGTGTCTAAGTGAAAGTTGGTGCCAAATTTAGGAGGCCACCAATGAGTTCTCCCTAAATTAAAAGACTAGACAAACTTGTACATTGCGATCGCAAAGACTAGTTGTGACACCCAACAAAAATAACCATCGCGATCGCTGTGGATAAACTTCGCGATCGCGATGCCTAAGCTGAGTGCTCCTCCGCGATCGTGGATGATTTATCATGATAGCGATGAGTAAAATCACTTGCACCAGCATCTGCTGCAAATAGTAAGTGCCAGCAAGTCATAAATAACTTGGGGTCGCTTTAGGAATACTGTAAATGGAGAAATGAATGCATTAATAAAAAAATGATTTGAAGGGCCATTATACCCTGGATGTCCGATAATATTTCTCATTAAAACCTTACTAGGAAAAACCCTATGAAAAAAATCTCAGTGAAGAAAAAAGAGCACCTATCTTGTAATACGCGTTGTTTGCTGCCTCGTTAAATAACTTGCCTCAAAAACCCATTGGGATAAAAACTAAGCCAAGAAAAAAAGAGTGCAGCGCGTATTTACTCCCCCTTATGAAAATATTACTTAACATTTAGGACATGACACATATCAATCTTGTATAAATTTTATTGAAAGTTGTGCTTGAAAAGAACTTCGGCAAAATGCACATATTTTGTTTCCTTCGTTATATTCTTCTTTTACTTGAGTTATCCAAGCAAATTGTCATATAATATTGAAATCTCCTCTTCAAGAAAAACACACATCTCTTATGTGTTAAGCCACTTGCTTTATAAGTTGTTAGTATCTTGGTCAAACTTGGATTGTCTTGTAGAATGTGATAATATAACTATACCCTCATATGCAAATAGAGAAGAAAAGACTTTATGTAATACCTTACATTTATACAACCAATAGAACCTTGCCAATATTGGTTAGAAATAACAAATAAATACCAATTTGAAACCAATCAAATATCTCAAAGTGAATTATCTTTTGTCTGCATATTAATAAAAATATTATCTCATTTGGTAATAATATCAATAGAAATAAGTGCATCAATTACACTAAGATATAATATGTTGAAACCATTTTTATATTTTCAAAATTAATCTTTCTTTATATTAAGTGATCTCACAATCATTGGGGTACTTAATGAAATCACTTTAAGACCTTTTAAATCCTTGAAGGATTTTCGTTTAATCTTCACCGTCTATCTAGACATGCCAACATTTTATTACACGTATTTAATTATTTCATCTATTGCTAAATTGAAAGAAACCTCACTGTATCCACCATAGAAGAACATATCTCCGTACAATAATGTTAGGTCTTTTGCGAAATAATTTTATGCCGCAAGGCACAAGTAATACTTTAAATTTTATGGTTATACTTTCGTACAATAATCCATTTGTACCCCGATGAAAATATATCTTAAGCTATGTACTATAAGTTCAAAATATCACTTTTCAAGTGAAATAAGTATACTTGAATTGCATATTTTATTTGCCAATTATTTATCTTTCCACATTATTTGACAGGTTTAAAATTATGATCCTCATTATCATTTATAATGTTGAGCTCCACATTATATCAAAGATACTGTCAAAGGTCACTTTGATATCGATTCTAATACGACATATTCATTGAGATCTCTTCATTTTCATCATTTTAGTCAAATACCTGAACCTTTGCCAAGATTTAATGAAGTATTATGTCGTAGTGCCAAACATACTTTCCTCATTATGATAATTTGCTCCTCTCCTTCCTCAAAAAGTTTTACATTTTGAACGGATAGGTCTATGACGTTTCTAGCGTGGCATAGACTCTGATTCTCAAGGGCCATTTAATGGAGCATTTGCAACTTAAGTAATTTATAGGATCACTAAAGCAACATTTCAAAAATGAATTATCTCTTGAATTCAAGTTCACATTTTTTTAAATGAGGATCTAGATAATTCATCTGACAAATAATTTTTTAGCTGCTAATCATATCTTCCCCTAATGTTAGGTAATCTAACACTCACCACCACCTCATTTGGGTATCCATCTTTATGCATGGTGGAACAATAAAATCAGATGCCGCACATTCAAATTTTTAGATGAAAATTATTTAGTTCCTAACCTTGAACCAATTATGATGGGGAACCTTGTTGGCTTGAGGCATACATGTGCTGCTACATGTTAAATAAACTCATCTCATACCAAATTTTATGTGAGAGTTTTGCTCTTTTTATCAATGATTTAGATATTTAGAGACATGCAATTTCTGCTAAATCAACCAACATTATCAAGATAATATTATATTTTAGAACCGTGCTTTTAATTTTATAATTTGAGCAAATAGCGTTGCAAAAATCAAATAAGTTGATAACAAGCGCACATGTGACCAAACAATAGATGCACATATTAAATCATTAAATAGTAAATGGTCCACATGATAGGTGAACAGGTCCATTATTCACCTTTTTGTACGTTTCAAAAAAATCCAAAATACAATCTTAATCTTAGTTGGTGTGATCAATTTATAACAAGAATGAACAACACAAGATAATTCGTAAAGATTTTCTATTTCATCAATATATAACCACATGAAATCTCAATTATTTTCACATCAAATTTGAACCACGATGGTCAACCGGTAATGTCAATTGATATTTTCTTTTGTAAACATCTAGTTTACTTTTCGTATCTGACTCCATCATCATGTCCATATTTATGTAGAACAAACAACACGAAAGACGGGTATTCACATATATATATTTATAACCCGCTTTGATTGTAGTAATATAAGATATAAAATCTTTCCATAATTTATAGTCTCAACATAATTTTTCTTGTCAATTCCTTCGAAACTTAGAATTTTTTTGAGACTTTAATACAATTTCAATATTATGAACAATTTTATTCCTTTGGGAAGTAATCCATTAGCTCTTCCAAAACCCTTAATTATTTTATGCATTATCACATATTTCGACAACACCATCAATATGATGAACATCTCATTCAAGGAGAAAATTATATTACTATTAGGATGGTCAAAATCTTTAAAGACAAGACATGTTTCTTGCTTTACTTTTGTCGTACCATAGGTACACAACCAATGATAAATTTTATATTGCCATACAATAATATTATTTAGAAGGGGAGCCTTGGAGTAACTGGTAAAGTTGCTGCCATGTGACCAGGAGGTCACGGGTTCAAGCCTTGGAAATAGCCTCTGACAGAAGTGCAAGGTAAGGCTGCGCATAGCGGGAGCTTTAGTGAACCGGGCTGCCCTTTTTATACAATAATATTATTTGGTCATGGCCACAACCTTTATAGGAAAGAATTGTTTTTGTTTCGGTAGTTCTTATTAAAATATATCATAATATTTATGAAGTACTAAAAGTACATACCTAATGATCATTTATGCCAAAATAAAATTTATTTATTTCTCTCAAACCTCCCATAGAGGTGAGTTGTGCATTTATCCGACCATACAATATTTCTCTCAAATCTTATGTAGAGGCCAGTTATGAAATTTTTCCAACCATGAGCACGTATTTCTCCGTATTTTTATCATATTTTGAAACATGCTAGATAAGTTTTCATGAGAATCTCATTGTCATACCTTTATATTTGATATATTTAGATGACCCACCTTAACATCACTTTGAAGGTCAAGTGTATCACCACTTTATCTTCCTTTCTTTTGATGGAGGATTTATAAACTGATCATATTATTAGGTCGCACAATAACCATGTGTTCAATGACCTTTTATATCATTTTGATGATAAAAATTACCTTCACATTTGAAGGACTATTTGGAGAACCCATAGTGTTCTTCATTTTTACCACAATTATGACTATTTTTATTTTGTCTTTTGTCATGCACATGTACATTTGTACAACCACAATAATTGTTGTCATCTTTCTGACTAATCATGTACTGCTACCTCATTTACTTAAGGGAATGGAGCAAGTCAAATGGCACATGCTATATGATTTTTCATCCAATAAATTATTTTTTCTTAGTCATCATTATATCATCAATATAGTGCGTTGGGACTTGAACCCAACGTCTTACACATAAGAGGGATTTTAGGCCATAATTCGGTGGGACTTGAACCCAACATTATATTATCATACTGCATCATAACTTAAATCTGGCATCTTACCCTCTTAGTGTGATGAGACTTAAATCCACCGCCTTACATTCAATCAATAACATCACAATCCTAACTTTAATAGGAAAACTTAAGTCTGGCGTCTTACCCTCTTGGTTTGATGAGACTTAAATCCACCGCCTTACATTCAATCAATAACATCAGAATCCTTACTTTAATAGGACTCACCTATGAGCATTCAAAAATATTACGAACTAGAGTGGCCATCAATTTTTTTTATTATGATACATAATTTAAAGGAAATCATTATTATATTCAACTGATGAGCATATGTTAATCAAGAGAAAACATAGATATCAAAAGTCATTTTTATTGTAAGTAAAAAAAATGTAAAATTTTGTCAGTTGTTGACAACCTATTCATTTGAGTATGCACAAACTTTATAATTACCTAACCGAAGATTTTCACTTTTCTGTACATGTCAATTAATTATAAGGAACACTCTCAGATAAATAATTGTCAGTATATACATGAATATTTGCCTCTATAATGATTTAAATTTTTTTTATGTCGAACATGATTTACATTTTAATAAACAAAACCATAAAAAACATTTCATTTATAAATTATTAACTTACAAAACTATTTTTACTTTTTAAATATATAAGTGATCAAATTAAAAATCTGCTCAAAGTAAAAGCACTTGCTGAACTCATATGATTTTGAGATGGTAAGCAAACTAATGATGCATAATCACAAGTAAAATATAAAATAGATTCCATAGTAATTTACTTTGTTCTTTAGAGAAAATTAAATGTAATTATTTTTACCTTCTTTGTATTTACTTTGCTTCAATCCTGCATTGGTAGAGTTATTGTGCTGATAACGTGTTATAAAATAACGTTACAAGAGTAACAATATAAAGTAAGAAAGTAGACAAGAAATTAGAGAGACGGGATGAAAGCTTTCTTATTCTTCCAATTGTTCAAGTGTATACAATATGAACTATAATGCCTCTATTTATAGAGCTACATAGAGGCATACAAAAGGTTAGTCATAAACATGACAATAACCATGAAAGTTATGGAGGCATTAACTATGAAAGTTATGGAGGAGGATCAAGGGGGAGGTTATGGAGGTGTGGGAGTTACTATATATAATGGTGTAGTTACACCTTGAAGTTATGAACATCCACATAAATATAATAAATTTACAACATTCCCCCTTAGATGTCCGATAATATGCCTCATTAAAACCTTACTAGGAAAAACTCTATGGGAAAAATCCTTAGTGAAGGAAAAAGAGTATACATATATTCTAATACACATTGTTTGTTGCTTCTTTAAAAACTTGTCTAGAAAACTGTTATGACCTGATCCCTCGAGACATGATGGCACCAGCATAACCCATGTAACACCCCGACTTTTTAAAATGTCTAGTTAACCCGTGTATTCATGATTACATAAAAAATGATTAATAAATTAAGATTTTTGTGCTATGTCACCTTTTAAGTGTTCAAGGTTCGTATTTTAAGTTTTGAAGTTTAGCAGATTGAAAAATAAAAGTTGGCGAATATTATCGTGAGTTCCTTTATAAAGATTTCTCTGAAATTTGGGTCAGATGTCATGGAGATTTTCTTCCAATATATAAAGATTTGTGGGGCTCACAACCTATCAAATCAAAGGTCTACGAGTCTAGTTTCCAACATATCAAACCGTTTATCAATATGACTGTAGAGTAGGAAGATACTCACGTTTTTGTAAGACTGTACAAGCAAGCACGTGAGGTGGGACCCTAGGTCGGTTGAGCTTTATAAAAGTGTATCTTCTTCATATTTTCTCATTTTTAGTTTGTGAAAACCCCCAAAATTAGAGAAATTACTCCCTAAATCATCCCTATAATGTGGTAATCTCATCTTGGATCCTGAATAAAAATTGCTCTACATCGCGAGCTCGTCACTTTGGCATAGTTTGCCCCAACAATTTCATGGCGTAGTTTCTTGGGTGTTGTGGCAGTGGGGTACTGCCCATATAAAGTGTTATTTGTTCTATTAAGAGGGTGTATATCAAGGTAAGAAATTCTTTTATTGGTTTATGGTTACTTTAGACCTCAGATAGTAGTTCCCTTGGTGAAAATCTATATCTTTTGCCGGATAATCATGTCACCTTATGTTTTTGTATACTAATTCAATAGTTAGTATTACGTGGGTGTAGTCAGAAGTTAATTTACCACTTAAAAGTGTCCAAAAAGTATGTTAAGTCTATTTCCTTGTTCCGGCATGTTTCCTTAAAGCTTAGAAGCTACAAGAAGGTTGTTGTTATATTTTAGCCAAGATTGTCGATTGTTGGCTTCTCGAGTTGTTGTAATACTCCCTTGTCAGGATTCATATTTTGTTAGTAGCAGACTTAGTTGGTCATGGCATAGAGGTTGTTCGTATAGGTTGCTTATAGCTAAATTGCTTGCCTTTAGCCTATTGAATTGTTATTGTTTCCCTTGGGGCTATTGTGGTTAGATGCAGGAATGTGATCGTGCCTAAGAAGGCTATGTGTTGTCTAAGGGGATATATTGGTTCCTAAAGAGAATATGTTCTACCTACAGAGCTATGGTGTTCCCTAAGAGGACTATGAGTTGCCTACGAGGCTATATTGATGCCTGAGAAGCTTATGTGTTCCCTATGGGGCATATTATTGCCAAGAGGGCTATGAATTGACATTGAGATTACATTGATGCCTAAAAGGACTATGTACTGCCTGTAGAGCTATATTATTTCCTAAGAGGGCTATGTGACTGCCTATGGGACTACCGATAGGGGTATATAGACAAAATTTGCACTTTCTTTGCTTATGGGGGCCTAGACAGGTGGTCTTGTTTGTTCTTTGTACCTGCCGAGCTTATGGGGGCTTGGTTAGGTGTTTATTTTATTATTTTTGATGTGTTTATATTTAGAAGCAGGTCAGTATGCTTATCTTAGTCTTGATTCATTTATCTGATTACTCTTAGTATATTATGATACGTGCTCATAGTCTATCGCCTTTCATACTCTATATATTATTTCATACTGATTCTTCGCTGGTTGAGGGAACTGAATTCATGGCAGTAGGTCCGGACAGATGACCATATAGACCTCCTCAGCAGCAGGGTTGACTTCTCTCAGGTTGTCTAGCCTATTTCTTCCGGATCTGCTAGATTTCGGAGGTTTGTTAGCTTTTATTGTATATATTCTTTTTGGTAGGCTGGGGCCTTGTAACACCAAGATTTACTACTCATAGAGACTCACAGAATAGTGTGTGGGTTGTACAACTACGTTATGGCCAGGTTGGCCTAGTTTGTTGGGTTGCTGGGCTTGATAGCTATTTGATTCATTGTCTTGTACATACATGCTTTCTGCTTCTGTATAGAGATCATGATGGCCTCGATAACCCAATAGGACATGTGTGCTAATTGGCTATTTCTATATATGAAATATTGGGAGTAACTATTTTGTTTATAGGGTTGTTGACAGGGGCCTTGCCGGCCGATGGCTTAATTTTAAGTCAAGATATACCTATTTATTTTCTTGATTGCAGTGGTTGCCATGATCTATTTGAGACAATCTATGATGCAAGCCTACGACCCGTATTTCCCATTACGGTTCTTAGCTTGCCTATTTCGCGGATAATATAACTGTCCGACCCATATAAGCTAAAGGCATAAAATAAAAAAATTTGAAACGTTAAAATCTATCATCAAAAAACCATGTTCCTCTTCTCTTCCAAATAAACCTCATTAAATTACATCATCAATACACACAATTTGAAGCTCAAAATAGTCAAAAATCTGAAAACCCTAACTCTTTGAGCATCTAGAAATATCATGCCCAAGTTTGGTCTCAGTTTAAAATTCAGAGGATTTATTTCTCCCCTGTGGTTAGTTGATATTTCAATGATACATTTCACACTTACCTTGCTTATATGGTTTAATAAGGCTAAACAATTAGTTCAAAATGAAACTAGGTTTTTTTGAGATTGCAAAGACAAAAACAATTTGAGTTAATGCGTGAATTGGAGTTCTGAGTGGTAATGAATTTTATGTTTAATTGACTTAATAGGGGTTATTGAATTTTTCTATTGTGTTACCTATGTAAGTTCACCTTCTGAACTTGAAAATTTCTTAGGTGGGGGGTTTTCTGCGAGTCGTAGATAACTCTACGAGACGTAGTTACCCCTCGTCCAAGGAGATTTAAAGTCCAGTTGGGATCCTTCACAAGTAAGGAATAGTACGAGCCTACTTACGACTCATATACTCCTCTACGCCTCATCCGTATGACTCATTAATAGAATAGGCACACTGCTAGAGCATGGGTGTTTTGTGACTTTGGGTTTTTGATTTGTTGAAATATGCATTGGGAGCACTAGATTTTGTTGAATCATGCTTATAATTCAATAACACAAAACAAGTACGAAATTTTATTTTGAAATGTATTTGTACATATAATCATTGAATCTTGCATGGTTTAAACAAGGGTTTTTACGATTTGTAGATCATTCTATGGATCGAATTTACCCCTTGTAAATGACACCTCCAGACAAGTGGTTAAGTCTTCACATTCACCAAGGGCCACGAGTGTAATTGTGGGTCGTAGAGTATTCTATGGCTCATGCATTAGACTCATCTAAACAAAATGATAAAATTCCAGTAGCATAGCACTGAGTCTACGAATTGACCTTACGGTCTATATAAAATTCTATGGGTTGTAAGGTCCTCTCATAGACAAACTTCAGAGACTACAACCTGCAGGTCTAAGTTTACGACTAAAACTTACGATCCGTAAGAACTTCTACGGGTTGTAAGGTACTCTTGTAGATGAACTTCAAAGACTCAACACCTGCAGGTCTGCATCTTTGAGTTGAGTCTACGGGCCATTTACTCTTTTATGACTCATAGATTTACCCTCGTAGGACCAAAAAACTGTGACTATCTAGTTATTTTCTTTTATTTCTGTACTTGTTTTTCTTGTTGTGTTTGTATCCTAACTCTCCCTTCACAGGTCCAATGTCTCCAAAAAAATTATCGAAGAAGGGTAGTGGGAAGAACAAGCCATCCAAGAAGGAAGCCATGGAAAACTTAAGATGATGCCTCAAAGATGTGCCCATAGATACAAAACTTAGTACTTCCGAGGAGGATTCCTCTCATGACATTGTGGCACCATTGGTGAGGAAATACAAATCACAGCACTCCAACCAAGTCGTCTCTTCTCCGGAGCCACATGGAGACTCCCCCCTTCCCCACACATCTGCAGCACCCTCACTCTCCCACTCTGAAGAGGGAGATTCAGCAGAGGCTGAGGAGAGATAATGATTCCGTACCACCATCTACTTCAGGATCCGAATCCTCTATGGGGAATACAATGCCTAAACGTCCCTCTATACCAATCCTTATAGAAGGTCAACCGAGGTGGTGGTGCATGCTCGGGCTTCTAGATTTCTATAAAATAGGGCAAGAGAGAAATAATCATCAGAATCTGAGGAGACCCATTACTGAGGAGCTGCATGTGATCACAACCGGGCTAAAAGCAGTTCTTGAGATTCGTGACTTGTTCCATCGCCACACACTAGATTGGATGGCTGAGCACCCTGGGGAGCTACTGCATTTACATAGTCCATGAGTTCTATGCTTCATACGTGACCATAATCAAGCAGTTGGCTCCTTCCAAAGCAAAGGAACTAGAGCAGCCAGTCCTATTGACCACGTTGGTATGGGAGATCCCGGTTAGTCTATTCGAGGAGACTGTCCAATGTATCATCTATAACCTTAACTTTTTACCGACAGCCCCAACAACGGAGTTTGATCAGAAAATAAAGGTGGTTAGTGATAAAAATTCCTGTAGGATTAGTGTAACATGGGGAGATACTTAGATGGGTAGTGGGTTATATAGTAGAGCATGGCATCGCAGTAGATTGGGTGTCACACCCAACCCCGATCAAGAAGGCGTTACTGAACTTTACGGCTACGCTTTGGTAGTCTATTATTTGACACCGGCTCTGCCCGACTAATGTGGACAACTATTTGAATTTGGATTAGGCTGTGCTCATAGCATACCTGATGGCTGGTTATGAGGTAGATGTAGTGGGGATCATTATTTCAAAGATTCATGATAGGGCAATTCGGCGGAACACCATGATCCTTTTCCCGTGTCTTATGGTTTTACTGTTTAGGGATGCTGTAGTTCCATTAATTGCCAGGGTCGATCCACTAATTAGAGGGAACAGAACTATAGACTGAGGCTCATTAAATATTATACAAACCTGGTCGGACAACAACGTGCTCTCTTTCCAGAGTGCAACTACCGGAGCTTGTGCATATTCCGTCGCCTACTCAAAATGATGCAGTAGCTACTCCAAACCAGTAGAAACCATCCATAAAGACATTTGAGACTGTCCTGGCTATTTTGGCAGTCTTTTCTACCAGCATGCTGCGACCTCATCACATAGGCTTGGGTCGCCATCTCAGCCGAGGCTCTATATACTATGATACAGCGGCAAGCACAAACCGAGGTCCAATTGAGCCAGTTGATTCTACAGCTCAAGCCATGGGTCCGTAAAGCCATTACCAAATCAGAGAAATGCGTGGCAATAAAGTTTGAAGCTGCCTTGGCTGATCGAGAGCGACAGGTTCTGGTGCGTATTGATGAATTTGAGCTGAGGGTGAATACGAGGTTGCAGGCCTCGTCCAGTGATGACATTACTGCCATTTAGACTAAGATAGGAGCATTCTGTGCAGAGATCACATCTATGGATACACTAACCCCTATGCCATTTGCTTTGTCTATTGTTCAACCACCACAGTTATCTGATTTGTTTGCGGATGATGAGTCTTAGGTGGTCCGAGACAAAAGACCCCATACTGAGGATGCCACTTTAGACAAGGATGAGGTAAGGAAGAGATAAAGAGGGGAGCACTAGGATGTTGAAGAGGCCACTCGGGCATCTATAGTAACCAAGGAGATACAGTAAGAGGAGGAGAGACAGCTTGCTATTGTCACTTCGATCTCCCTTGTTGACATTCATAATGATGGACATACTACCATGGCACCATATGCTGCTACACCAGGGTCCACACCGATGGACTCGGATGCTACCATATAGACTTCGGCGCTTGGATGCCACAAGTTCTTTTTCCTTTCCACTCTTATTATTTTTACTATTTGTTATATTGAATTAAGGATAATGCCAGGATTTTCAAGTGGGGGTGAGGTGGTTATAAATGAATGCACGAGTATCTAGGCAAAGTCTAAGTACCCTAGACACTCGACTAAATCTTGAGGTTTTCTTGCTTATGTTATTTTTCCCCATAGGATCTTTTTAATTTATGTTTAACCGGCATGTTTAGGACATAAATATAAAATAAGAGTAGGGATCTATACATGAAGGCTAGATTTTAAATGAAAACAAATAGACCCCCTCCAAAATTTACTTGAATTATTGTGACTGTTTCTTTGATAGATTGAGTATGTAGGATCTTTGTGTGATATGATGTAAACTAGTATGAAAACACATGACTTAGACTAAAATATGAACCAAAGATTGATGATTGACAATAAAACTTATTGCCAAGTGTGTGTGAGCTATTGGTGTGTTTGAACTGTTCGTGCTAATCTAGAACTTTCTCCGTTGGTCTACTGTGATGATTGAATTGTTGACTAGGAAAGGATCATAGGCCATTTTTGACTTAGTTCACTTAGCCTTAAAACAACCAACCAAATATTGTTTTACCCTTTGAACCAAAGGTATAAACTTTTAAAAGACCCTTTTTCATCAAATAAACACGTGTTTCAAATGTCCTTAATCCAAATTATAATCCCTTGTTTTAGCCCTAGTACCTACTAGGATAACGTGTACCTCAACTCTGTACAAAAGCCTAAGTTGAGGGTGGCTACTATGAGAGGAAAGCGAGAAGAGAAGGGGTGTGAGAAGAGAAAAATAAAAGAAGGAAAAGGTTTGAAAAAATGATGTGTGAAAAGGAGGAAAAAGGTGGTTGGCTAAGATGAATAAATGGTGTTGAAAGAGTTAGAAAAGAGAAGTACAAAGCATAAAAAAATAAAATAAAGAACTTGTAAAACCAACAAACAAAAGCCACAGCTAAGGCAAAAACAACAAGCAAAGAAAAAGAGTGAAACAAAGTGTGGGTTGTAAAAGGTGGACTCAAAGTTGATGTAGTGTTTGAGGAGGGCCAAAAGTCTCTAAAATCTAAATGCACCACATCTGCTCCAGAACCTATGTTACAAGCCGCAAAAGTCCTAGTGATCCTAGTTCAACGGTTCATGAGTCTAAGTATTGAAAATAAGGGCCAACCTATGGTATTGTGCATGAAAGTATAAATTTCTTTTGTGAGCGTGAGTGTTTTCCCACATCCCTGAAGTTTAAAGAATAAATGCAATTCATGAGTGAAAAAGGCACTTTTTTTTAGTGAGGGCACAAGTGGCATTGTCTAAATAGTCATGAAAATAATGAATGTTGTTTTTCGCATGTTAATTGTCTAGTGGTGTTGAAGTGTCTAGCATTGATCCACATAAGTTAGTTTGATTTGAAATAAGGGTTGAAATAATATCATGAATGGAAATTGGAAAGGGTAGGGAGTTAATAGCCTATGATTGCTGAACATTCTTAATCTCATTTTGCATGGGGTCATTGTAGTATACTAGTGTCGTTTGAGGACAAAAAACTATTTTAAGTTGAGGGTGGTTATGTACCATAGATTTACAAAACTTTTAATGCTTTAAAACTTAAGAATGTGCATGTCTTTTAAGCATGTGTTAGCATATTTGATGGTGGTTGTGATTATTTTGCAGGAAACTAAGCCGGAGAGTTGGTTGATAAATCACAACATTGAAGGAAAGTGTTTTTGGTACTTATATGGGCTCATCCTATGACTCATCATTAATTATACGGGTCATAGGTGTTAGTCATCAAAAGGCAGAAGAGAAAATAAAAGTTGAACTGAAGACTACGAGTAAAGGGAATGACTCATTCTAATATGTAGGGGTCGTCCAAGCAAGTCATCAAGGCAAAATGGAATAAACGAGTGTCATCTATGACTCATCTACATTCATACAATTCGTAGGACTCAGTCGTAGCTAGAAGTTACAACTGGTGCAGAAAAGACAGTGTCTACGACACCATTTTGACGAGTTGTCTTCATAGTTATGAGCCGTAGAGGTTGGCCGTGAAGAAGAAGAATTCCTCAGTGCAATGTGAAAGATTACGAGTTGGGTATATGACTCGTTTGAATTGTTACGACCCGTATAAATGAACCGTAGACCCAAACCGACTTTTAGTTTCCTATGGTTTCCAAATCCATATTTATTTAGGAAAGTTTGTCTATAAATACACTTCTTAGGTTCAGATTATTAAACAAACATTTTTGGGTTTGAGAATATAGCTTAAATTACTTCTGGGCTTTTATTCTTGAATTCGTGTTTTTGTTATTGATATTTTACGTTCGGATTTTATTGAAGATATCAACCGTGTCAAAGATGCTTATATGGTAGAAAATCCCTCAACAAAGCCCCTATAGTACCCTGCCAATCTGATGAAGCTACGAATCTCAGTCATAGAGGTGGGCCTGGCCCAATCATGAATAGCATCAATCTTCATCGGATCTACCATAATACTAACCTTGGATAACACATGCCCCAGGAATGCTACGAAATCAAGCTAAAACTCGCACTTTGAGAACTTAGCATAAAGACACTGATCTCTCAAAGTCTGGAGCACTACCCTCAAATGCTGCTCATGCTCATCTCATCTCCATGAGTATATCAAAAAATCATCGATGAAAACTATGACAAATGAGTTCAAGTACGGCCTGAATATCCAAGTTTTCAAGTCCATAAATGTGGCAGGGCATTAATCAACCCAAAAGAAATCACTAGGAACTACAGTTGCCGTAACGGGTCCTAAATGCGGTCTTAGGGGTGTCCGCTACCCTAATCTTCAACTGGTGGTAGCAGGATCTAAAATCAATCTTAGAAAATACTGCAGCACCTAAAGTTGGTCAAATAGATCATCAATCCTAGGCATGGGGTAACAGTTTGTAACACCCCCTAAAATTTTTCCCTAAGATTAAGACCTTTCTTGTATTCGAGTAGGGTCGAAATCTATTATTGTGAAGTATATGCATGATTTAAGATGAATCCCTGAGTAATTGAAGTGTGTTGGAGGTGATGTGGGGTCATAAAGGACCCCTAGGACCAAGCTAAGTCCAAAAGGTTCATCATGGCTAAGTTTTAGGATGAGTTCGGTTAAGGGGTCAACTTCTAATGACCCTATATTTTGAAAGACGACAATATGGGTGTCCTACGACCTACCAAATTAAAGTTCATCGAGTCTTCTTTCCAATGCCACTAAGAATGTAATTTTTGGAGTTCGGAGTCAAAAGATATGATGATCCTAAGACGAACTAGCACGGCAGGAATTTCAGGCCTAGGTTGAAACTGCTGGAAATCTGGGCTTGGCGCCATAGTGGCACGATGTGCCACTATCGCTCCAGAAATAAGCCTCAGTAGTTTGGCCCCTGGCGCGGCGCGCCACTATGAGGTGTGCAGGGTTTTCAAGCCTATTTTCCCAGAACCCAGAAAACTTGGGCTTGGCGCTGTAAGGGCGCGACGCACCACTATCGCGCTAGGAACAAGCCTCAGTAGTTTGGTCCTTGGTGCGATGTGCCACTAAAATATGTACAAGTTTTTAGCCTATTCGACTTGGCACTGCAGTGGCATGACGCGCCACTATCGCGCCAAGAGTGTTTTTGGCCTATTTTCCAGATTTTGGAGAAAGGGCAGTTTGAGAATTTTCCCAAATTATATATACACAAGCCTTGAACGTTTTTGGACTATATTTTCAGCCTCTCTCTCTCTCTCTCTCTAAAAGCCCTAGAAAATTTCCCTCTCTTCTTCTTCTTCTCCAAATCCTTCTCCAACAAGAAGTGCCTCCAAGAGCTTCAAGATTCAAGCTTTCCGTTTAAGACCCAACATCAAGGTTTTCTTCAAGTCTTCTCTAAGGTATGTAAGGCTACTCAAAACATGAGTTGAGTCCACCCATGTGCCCTACACTTTCTTTGAGGTTAAATGTTTATAAGAATGGAGTTTTCTTGATAGGCTTATGTCCAAATGAGTCTTGTCATCTATTAATTTGATTCTTGTTGTGTTGATGTTGTTGAGCTAAGGAATTCCTAAAATCTTCTTATTAGCATAAGTCGATGGAGATGGGTTGTTAAACATGCTTTATTGATGTTATTAACTATGTGGATTATGACAAAAATGCTAATTTCCTTAAATTTGTTGTTTATCTTGAATTGTTGATTTAAAACCTTGGAGTTGTGGTGAGTCCCAAAAGATTTGTTAAGCGAATAGAGGAATGATTGGATAGATTTGTATGTTGTTATAAATGCATATTTAATCTACTCTTGAAAAATATGATTGGGATCGATTGGATTGTATGATTGGGAGAGGTTTGATTGTAATAGAGTTGATGAGTTGACAAGGTTGTAATAAGACTTGTCGATATGATTTGATTGAGTTGATTGGATGGAGTTTTATGAGCATTGAGTTTTAGGAGGAGTATCGAGAACCGAATTGGGTAAGAGTATAGTCCATACTCGAACCCAATAACTACGTCGCCAAACGTAGGAGGGGATTGAATCGTTAAAGTCGAATGCTTCCCCAAAATTATTGTCCTGACATTATAGGACTTGGTTGGATTGGATCTATGATTGGTTGATTCGTTCATACCCTCGCAAAGTATGAATGGACACAGCAACAATGTTGGTTTGTTGTACTTTCACTGGCTCATAAGTGATGGTAGTCGGATAAGAGAAACTCCCACATAGGTCTTGGTAGTACTCCGAGTTGGATTGAGTTGATTTGCATATGATTTGGTCCCGTCTAAACTATATTCTTGCTTAGACTTAGGGCGCTTGTTGAGTTGTGTTTCTTTCTGAGTTGAGATTCCCGAGTTGATTTGGTTCCTTCTGATGTTCTTTCATTCGGCTATTTTACATACTCGTACATTCCATGTACTGACGCCATTTGGCCTGCATCATTTCATGATGCAGAGACAGGTACTAGAGATCATCAACCGGTGCACCGTTGAAGATCCACACACTCCCAGTTAGTTGGTGAGTCCTCCTAGTTTCCAGAGGATGTTGAGTTTCTTATATAGTTTTGTATTGTTTCCTTTATTTTGATTGTTGGTAGCAGGGGCTTGTCATTGGCACCTCCCAGATTGTTGATAGAGGCTTCATAGACCAGAGTGTAGAAATATTGGATTGTTCTTTTGAGTAGTTCTTCTATAACTATTTGTTGATTTGATAGTTATTTGGCCTTTGGCCCTAAATTATGAATAGTACTTCATTGAATGAGTCTTCCACTTAGAAAATATGTTTGAATGAATGTGTGACTGGACTAGGTGGTTCGCTTGGAAGCCAAAAATGACTTTCGAGTGCCGGCCACGCCTAGGGTACCTCCCAGGGCGTGAAAAACATGGTATCAGAGCACAGAGTTCAAGATTCCTAGGGAGTCTATGAAGCCGTGTCTATTAGAGTCTTGCTTATGGTATGTTGTGCACCACACTTATAATCAGGAGGCTATAAGACATTAAGAATTGTTTCACTTCTTTCATACTCTGAATTCATGCGATAGAGTTAAACTCTATAAACTTCCTTTCTAATTCGTGCGTTTATATGGTGCAGACAATGCCTCCTAAACGTACTGCTAGCCAGAGGAATGCTGATAATGCAGGGATGCCACAGTCAGAGGTACGCCCATCGAGGGCTAGAGGCCGACCGGCGAGGTATGCGGAGGCACCTCAAATGCCTACTATTCCACCTGCACCAACTTCGGAAGCAGACTTTAGAGGAGCAATTGCCATGCTCACTCAATTAGTGGCTGCCCAAAATGGTAACCAGAGTTTGCCAACTCTTAGCTCTATTTCCCAAGAGCCGTCTGCTGCTACCAGAATTAGAGACTTTCTAAGAATGAATCCGCCGGCATTCACGGGTTCTAAGGTTGGTGAAGACCCCTAAAATTTTATTGATGAGATGTGGAAAATCCTAAAAACTATGCATGCTATGGAGATTGAGGGGGTTGAGTTGGTGTCCTATCAATTCAAAGATGTGGCAAACATTGTTATAACCAATGGGAACAAGGTAGAGGTGAGGATGCTGAACTTGCTATGTGGGATGAATTTGAGGGAGCCTTTCTTGACCACTTTTTTCCCCAAGAATTGAGAGAAGCGAAAGTGGAGGAGTTTGTAAATCTGAAACAAAAAGGTATGACTGTCAAGGAGTACAGCTTGAAGTTCATCCAGCTATCCAGGTATGCTCCATAGATGATCCCAGATGTGAGGTCGAAGATGAGGAAATTTGTCTCTGGTTTGGAAAGACATGTGAAGAAGGAGTGTAAAGCGGTATTGTTAATATCCGATATGGATATTTCAAGACTAATGGTGTACGCTCAACAGGTGGAGGATGAGAAGAGAAAATACAGAGAGGAGCATCTGAGCAAGAAGGCAAGATCAGTTGGGCATGAGAACGAACAGAGGCAAAATAGGGGCAATAGGTCCTTCTTCCAGAAGAGGCCTTCCAACTATGCCTCATCTACCGCCAGTATACCTATACCGCAGAACAGGTATGATCGGCAGGGACAGAGTCGCTAGAATTTCAGACCCCAGGGTTCTTAATCCCAAGCTAGTGTTGGTCAAGGTTCGCAAGAGAAGCTACCATGCGTCAGGTATGGTAAGCTCCACTTGGGAGAGTGCAGAGCAGGAAGGGTTGGTTGTTATAAATGCGGCCAAATAGACCATTTTAAGAAGGAGTGTCCGACATGGGGGAACAGAGCCCACTATTCTACCACCGCACCACCAGCTAGAGGTAATCAGAGGGGCACTGCTTCAAGTACGAGCAGAGTTACTAACCGACTATATGCCATGGGTAGTCATCAAGATCAGGAGAACTCTCCAAACGTCGTGACGGGTATGATTCGAGTCTCTTCTCTTGACTGTTATGTTTTGATGGATCCGGGTGTCACCCTATCTTTTGTGACTCCTTACATAGCAAGTAAGTTCAATAAAATTCCTGAATGTCTCCTTGAGCCTTTTAGTGTAGCTACTCCTGTCGGTGATTCTGTCTTAGCTGAGAGAGTCTATAGAGATTGCCTTGTGTCAATTCATCACAAGGATACCTTGGCTGACTTAGTTGAGTTGGACATGGTTGATTTTGATGTGATCCTTGGCATGGACTGGCTTTATGTCTGTTATGCTTCTATTGATTGTAGAACTTAGATTGTTAAGTTCAAATTCTCGAACGAGGCTATCATAGAGTGAAAGGGTAGTCCTATCGTGCCTAAGGGTAAGTTTATTTCATACCTTAGGGCCAGGAAGCTAATCTCAAAAGGGTGTATTTATCACCTTGTCTGAGTGAAAGATGACAGTATTGAGTCTCCATCCCTTGAGTCGGTTCTGATTATCAATGAGTTTCCTGATGTCTTTCCTGAAGATCTGCCTAGAGTCCCTCCTGATAGGGAGATCGACTTTGGGATTGATGTCCTTTCTAATACCCAACCTATCTCAATCCCTCCATATATAATGGCTCCACCTGAGTTGAAAGAACAGTTGAAAGACTTGTTAGATAAGGGATTTATTAGGCCGAGTGTCTCACCATGGGGTGCTCCGGTCCTATTTGTGGAAAGAAAGATGGGTCCCTTAGAATGTGTATTGACTACAGGCAGCTGAACAAGGTCACAATAAAGAACAAATACCCTCTCCCCAGAATAGACGACTTATTTGATCAACTTCAGGGTACCACTTGTTTCTCAAAGATAGACCTAAGATCGGGCTACCATCAGTTGAAGGTGAGGGAGTGTGATATCCTAAAGACAACTTTTTGGACCCGCTATGGCCACTTTGAGTTCTTGGTGATGTCCTTCGGGTTGACTAATGCCCCCGCAACTTTTATGGATCTCATGAACCGAGTATTTAAACCGTACCTTGATATATTTGTGAATGTATTCATAGATGATATTTTGGTTTACTTCAAAAATAAGGAGGAGCATGCCCATCATCTTAGATTCATCTTGCAAACTCTGAAGGACCAGGTATTGTATGCAAAGTTCTCAAAATGTGAATTTTGGCTTGCATCAGTGGCTTTTCTAGGCCACATTATATCTAGAGATGGTAATCAGGTTGATGCTCAGAAGATTGAGGCAGTGAAGAATTGGCCCAGACCCACATCCCCGACAGAGATAAGAAGATTCTTAGGTTTGGCTGGCTATTATCGAAGGTTTGTAGAGGGATTCTCATCCATATCATCGCCATTGACCAAGCTGACCTAAAAGAAGGCTAAGTTTTAATGGTTCGATGCTTGTGAGGAGAGTTTCTAGAAATTGAAGACCAAGCTAACCACTACTCCTGTTCTAACCTTGCTTGATGGAACAGAAGGTTTTGTGATCTATTGTGATGCATCTAGAGTTGGTTTGGGCTGTGTGCTGATGCAGAAGGGGAAGGTGATAACTTATGCTTCAAGACAGCTTAAGGTTCATGAGAGGAATTACCCAACTCATGACCTTGAACTGGCAGCTGTGGTATTTGCCCTTAAAATTTGGCGCCACTACTTGTATGGAGTGCATGTTGATATGTTCACCGATCACAAGAGTTTACAATACGTCTTTAGCCAGAAGGAACTTAACTTGAGGCAAAGGAGATGGCTCAAACTACTCAAAGACTACGATATGAGCATCCTCTATCATCTTGGTAAAGCTAATGTTGTTGCTGATGCTCTTAGCAGGTTATCTATGGGTAGCACTGCCCATGTGGAGGAGGGAAGGAGAGAATTGGCGAAGGAGGTACATAGATTAGCCCGCTTGGGAGTTCGTCTTGAAGAGAAAAATGAAGGCGGAGTTACAGTTTAGGATGGGTCTACATCCTCACTTGCAGCAGAAGTGAAGGAAAAGCAAGACCAAGATCCCGCCCTTCTCCAATTGAAGGGAGTAGTACACAAACAAGAGGTAATGGTTTTTACCCAAAGGGGAGATGGTGTATTGCGGTACCAAAATAGATTGTGTGTGCCGGATGTTGATGATGTTCGAGAGAGGATTATGGCCGAAGTGCATAGTTCTAGATACTCTATTCATCCGGGTTCCACAAAAATGTACCATGACTTGAGGGAGATCTATTGGTGGAGTGGGATGAAGAGGGATATTGTGGAATTCGTTTCCAAATGCCCGAATTGTCAACAAGTGAAGGTTGAGCATCAAAGACCCTGTGGTCTAGCCCAAAACATAGAAATCCCAGAATGGAAGTGGGAGATGATTAATATTGACTTTATCACAGGTTTACCGAGGTCCCGAAAGCAACATGATTCGATTTAGGTGATTGTGGATAGAATGACAAAATTAGCCTACTTCTTGGCAGTTAAGACCACTGACACCGCAGGAGATTATACAAAGTTATACATTTAGGAGATCGTCAAATTGCATGGGGTTCCCTTGTCTATCATCTCAGACCGAGGAGCTCAATTCACTTCCCAATTCTGGAGATCCTTTCAGAAGGGACGGGGTTCAAAGGTGAACCTTAGTACGACCTTTCATCCCCAGACAGATGGCCAAATGGAGCGCACCATTCAGACATTGGAGGATATGTTGAGAGCTTATGTGCTTGACTTCAAAGGAAATTAGAATGATCAGTTACCTCTCATAGAGTTTGCACATAATAATAGCTATCATGCAAGCATTCAAATGGCTCCTTATAAAGCTTTGTATGGGAGGAGGTGTAGATCACCAATTGGGTGGTTTGAAGTTGGTGAAGTTGAGTTGATTGGGCCTGATTTTGTTCACCAAGCTATGGAGAAGGTAAGAGTTATTCAAGACAGGCTAAAGACAGCCCAAAGCCGCCAAAAATCTTACACCGATGTGAGGAGGAGATACTTAGAGTTTGAGGTGGATGATTGGGTATATTTGAAAGTATCACCCATGAAGGGTGTCATGAGGTTTGGAAGGAAGGGGAAGCTTAGTCCTCAATACATTGGTCCTTACCAGATTGTGAGGCGAATTAGGAGTGTCACCTATGAGTTGGAGTTACCCCCAGAGCTCACCTCTATTCATCTGGTATTTCACATTTCGATGTTGAAGAAGTGCTTAGGCGATCCCTCGTTGGTATTCCCCATTGATAGTATTGGAGTTAAGGATAGCTTATCCTATGAAGAGGTTCCGGTCCAAATTCTTGATCGCCAAATTCGCAAATTAAGGAACAAAGAGATCGCCTCAGTCAAAGTCCTGTGGAGAAATCTATTTATTGAGGAAGCCATGTGGGAAGCGGAGGAAGATATGAAATCTAAATATCCCCATCTATTCGTGCCTACCAATGAGAATGTTGGAAGTAATACCTACTTTCTTGACTTGAATTCGTTTGTACATTTTGAGTTTGGATAGTAAGTTAATTGAGAATTTGATTGGTTGATTGACCGAATTCTGATTGTGATTTGTGCCCTGAGTCCATTCTTGGTTTACTCGTCATTCGAGGCCGAATGATCCCAAAAGGGAGATACTATAACACACCCCAAAATTTTTCCCTAAGATTCAGACCTTTGTTGTATTTGGGTAGGGTCGAACTCTATTATTGTGAAGTATATGCATGAGTTAAGATGAGTCCCTAAGTAATTGAAGAGTGTTGGAGGTGATGTGGGGTCACAAAGGACCCCTAGGACCAAGCTAAGTCCAAAAGGTTCGTCGTGGCTAAGTTTTAGGATGAGTTTGTTTAAGGGGTCGACTTCTAACGACCCTATCTTTTGAAAGATGACAATATGGGTGGCCCACGACCTACCAAATTAAAGGTCATTGAGTATTCTTTCCAATGCCACCAAGAATGTAATTTTTAGAGTTCAGAGTCAAAAGATATGACGATCATAAGACGAACTAGCACGGCAGGAATTTCAGGCCTGGGTTGAAACTGCCGGAAATCTGGGCTTGGCACCGCAGTGGCGCGATGCGCCACTATCGCGCCAGGAACAAGCCTCAGTAGTTTAGCCCCTGACGCAGTGCGCCACTATGAGGTGTGCAGGGTTTTCAAGCCTATTTTCCTAGAACCCAGAAAACTTGGGCTTGGCGCTGTGAGGGCGCGATGCGCCACTATCGCGCTAGGAACTAGCCTCAGTAGTTTGGTCCTTGGCGCGATGCGCCACTAAAAGATGTATAGGTTTTTAGCCTATTTGACTTGGCGCTGCAGTGGTGCGACGCGCCACTATCACGCCAAGAGTGTTTTTGGCCTATTTTCCAGATTTTGGAGAAAGGGTAGTTTGGGAATTTTCCCAAATTATATATACACAAGCCTTGAATGTTTTTGGACCATATTTCAGCCCCTCTCTCTCTCTCTAAAAGCCCTAGAAAATTTCCCTCTCTTCTTCTTCTTCTCCAAATCCTTCTCCAACAAGAAGTGCCTCCAAGAGCTTCAAGATTCAAGCTTTCCGTTTAAGACCCAACATCAAGGTTTTCTTCAAGTCTTCTCTAAGGTATGTAAGGCTATTCAAAACATGGGTTGAATCCACCCATGTGCCCTACACTTTCTTTGAGGTTAAATGTTTATAAGAATGGAGTTTCTTGACAGGCTTATGTCCAAATGAGTCTTATCATCTATTAATTTGATTCTTGTTGTGTTGATGTTGTTGAGCTAAGGAATTCCTAAAATCTTCTTATTAGCATGAGTCGATGGAGATGGGTTGTTAAACATGCTTTATTGATGTTATTAACTATGTGGATTATGACAAAAATGCTAATTTCCTTAAATTTGTTGTTTATCTTGAATTGTTGATTTAAAACCTTGGAGTTGTGGTGAGTCCCAAAAGATTTGTTAAGCGAATAGAGGAATGATTGGATAGATTTGTATGTTGTTATAAATGCATATTTAATCTACTCTTGAAAAATATGATTGGGATCGATCGGATTGTATGATTGGGAGAGGTTTGATTGTGATAGAGTTGATGAGTTGACAAGGTTGTAATAAGACTTGTCGATATGATTTGATTGAGTTGATTGGATGGAGTTTTATGAGCATTGAGTTTTGGGAGGAGTATCGAGCACCGAATTGGGTAAGAGTATAGTCCATACTCGAACCCAATAACTACGTCGCCAAACGTAGGAGGGGATTGAATCGTTAAAGTCGGATGCTTCCCCAAAATTATTGTCTTGACATTATAGGACTTGGTTGGATTGGATCTATGATTGGTTAATTCGTTCATACCCTGGCAAAGTATGAACAGACGCAGCAACAACGTCGGTTTGTTGTACTTTCACTGGCTCATAAGTGATGGTTGTCGGATAAGAAAAACTCCCACATAGGTCTTGGTAGTACTCCGAGTCAGATTGAATTGATTTGTATATGTTTTGGTCCCGTCTAAACTATATTCTTGCTTAGACTTAGGGCGCTTGTTGAGTTGTGTTTCTTTCTGAGTTGAGATTCCCGAGTTGATTTGGTTCCTTATGATGTTTCATTCGGCCATTTTACATACTTGTACATTCCATGTACTGACGCCATTTGGCCTGCATCATTTCATGATGCAGAGACAGGTACTAGAGATCATCAACCGGCTCACCGTTGAAGATCCACACACTCCCAGTTAGTTGGTGAGTCCTCCTAGTTTTCGGAGTATGTTGAGTTTCTTGTATAGTTTTGTGTTGTTTCCTTTATTTTGATTGTTGGTAGCCAGGGGCTTGTCATTGGCACCTCCCAGATTATTGATAGAGGCTTCATAGACCGAAGTGTAGAAATGTTGGATTGTTCTTTTGAGTAGTTCTTCTATAACTGTTTGTTGATTTGATAGTTATTTGGTTTTTGGCTCTAAATTATGAATAGTATTTCATTGAATGAGTCTTCCGCTGAGAGAATGTGTTTGAATAAATGTGTGACTGGACTAGGTGGTTCACTTGGAAGACAGAAATGGCTTTCGAGTGCCGGCCACGCCTAGGGTACCCTCCCGGAGCATGACACGGTTCTTCACCGGTCACCTTATTCAACTATCTATAATCAATGCACATCCACATAGTACCATCTTTATTTTTAACAAACAATACTTGGGTACCCCAAGGCGATACACTAGGCCGAATGAATCCCTTATCCAAGAGATCCTAAAGCTGAACACTGAGATCCTTGAGTTCTGCAGGGGCTATATGGTATGGTGGGGTTGAAATAGTCCGAGTACCCAACTCTAAATCAATGGCGATGTCAATGTTGCAATCCTGAGGAAGGCCATGAAGGTTGGCAAGAAACATATCTGCAAACTCTCGGACTATAGGAACTGAATCAACCATAGGGCCCTACCTGCTAACCTCTCTAATACAAGCCAAATATGTCAAACACCTGCTAGAAACTAATCTCCGAGCCCGAATAAAAAAAATCACTCCGACTAGCGTGTCACTACAAGAGCCCTGCCACATCACCGATGGAATACCAGGCATGGTTAATATAACGGTCTTGACATAACAATCCAAGACTGTGTGGTGAGGGTATAACCAGTCCATGCCCAAAATAAAATCAAAATACACCATATCATGTAAAATGAGGTCAGCCCTAGTGGGTCAGCCCTGAATAGTCACCACACAGTATCCAAATATTTGATCCATTACTAAAGAATCACCTACCGGGGTCGAAACACGCAATGACTCAGCTAAGGGATCTAGACTCATACTCAATCGAGGGGCCGAATATATAGATATATAAGAATAAGTGAAGCTGGGGATCAAACTGATGCTAGATGATTATATAATAGAAATATAGCTGTGATCACTTCATCCGAGGCCTCAACCTCTACTCTAGCTAAAGCTACATAAAAGTAGGACTGGGATCCTCTACCTCGTACATCAACTCGACCCCTGTATTTCCTCCATGAGGACCTCCCCGTGCACCCTTATGACCACCCCCATAATCGTATGCTTGGCCTTTGCCTCTAACTAGAGGTGCTGATACTGGCATATGTCTAGCTGTCTGTGAAGTCGGTGCGTCTGACCTATGGAGATGGCACTCGCGAGACAAATCATCTAAACCCTCTCAATTAAATCACCCTTGTGGCTGTCAGCTCAGAAATGGAGATCAGCCACTTTGGCCAAAAGAACCGTCTGAGAACTATCTCGGCCTTGAGTCGGACCGGTACTAGAGCCACCCTAAGGGTACTGCTCACTCTCTGAGGTATGTAGTGAGGCTTGGAATAGACGACTAGAATGGAGCTGTAGGAATCTCTAATGGGATCGGTCATATGACTCCCTAGGCCTAAAGCGGTACCCACTCTGACTATCCTCCTACCTAGCTCTCTTGCCGCTACCTCCTTGGGCCACATAATAGATGTGCTCAAGTGTGCAGGCATGGTATACTACATCTAGAAATATGCGGCCTGCTGAGACTGAGTCTCAATCCGTAGCTGAAGCCTCAACTCCCTGACGAAGCACCAAACTCTCTCCTCCTCAATAGGTAAGATCATGGTAGAATATTTGGAGAGCTCATGGAATCAGGCCTCGTACTCCGATACGATCATAGAGCCCCACTCCAATAGCAAAAATTGATCTCAAAGCTGATCTCTAATGCTCCTAGGGATAAAACGAGCCAAGAAGGCCTTTGAAAACTCATCCCACGATATCGATGGAGACCCAGGTGGCATGGTCTCTAAATATGAACGCCACCACTGTCAGGCAGGACCATCTAGTTGATAAGCAGTAAAGTCAGCTCCTCTAGAATCCACTAAACCCAAAGTCTGCAACCACTAACGACAAGAAAGAAGAAACTCATGGCCATTTTCATGCACAACCCCAGAAAACCTCAGCGGTGATAGTCTAAGGAAAACCCCGAGCATCTTTTACTTTCGAAGTGACATGACGTCCTTTAAAACATCAGACTGAATGGAAGGTACCGGTATATGCTGAATGATTGGTGCCTCTGGCATAGGTTGGCCCTGCGGTGATGGAACAGTAGGAGTTGGTGCCTGCTGCACACCTCTAATAGTTGCTAATATCTAGGAGAACATCACCTGTAGGTCTGGAGCTGCAACTGGCGCGGGTGGTGGCTGGGCTGGTCCTAGCCCTACCGGCTGCTAATGTACTAGAGCTACTGGTGGCTCTATCTCTAGCTTTGAAGTCTGATCTCTATCCTGGACTAGAGATATAGCCTTGACCTAACCTCAAGTTCAGCCTCTACCCCGATCTGGGGTCCTACCACACATGTGAGCCATCTTGTAAAAGAGTGGATCAAGTGAGATTTCTAGAAAACGATAAGACATACCATGCACGGTACGACAGTGATACAAAAGAGACAAGTTCCTAAAGTCATCATGTAGCCTCTCGAAGATAAGTCACATACATCTTCGCACCAATGCACGGGACTCTACTAGATGTTAGATCTGTATATGTGAGATCGGTGAACCTAGGATCTGATACCAATTTGTCACGGCTCGATTTATCAGGTCATAGTGGCACCTACTATATAACCCACCAGTAGGCAAACTGACCATATCCAGAACTGTGAGTAATGAGATGATAGGATAGAAGACCAACAATATATCTAAAACAATAATGAAATACAAGATCACAAGAGAACGACATAAGCAAACTATAATATACACAAGCCAAAGATCCCTCCCTGAACCTGGAAGTCACATGTACAGAGCTACTATAAAATGAGTACAAGTCCAAAATGTAGATCACAAAAACAAAGTTGTCTGAAAAAGAAAAAAATAGGCAAAATATATGTATAGAGGGAGACAGGTAAATCCAGAATGCTAATTGCTCACCCTTGCCTCCGATCAAGACTGTAGCTAGCCCGAATCAACGCCGATAACTAGTACTCAGACCTGCATCATATAAAAAGATACATAGTATAGTATGAGTACCAAAACAATAGGTACCCAGTAAGCATCATAGGCCGATTGAGCAAGATAAGTAAAAGTAAACTGAAATGCAAGAAACTAATCACAACCAAGGATAAAATAAGAAGTCAGGGTAGGTATTTACACAAGCGTACTCAATACACAAAGAGAAGTAGAGTAGCTAACTAAATCCACCAGGCTCCCATAAACTAGATGGGCACGCTCGTGCACAAATCTAAGAGTAACAACCTGAACAAACTCTCATAAGCCGGACATGATCAAAGATAGTTAAAGTAAAATGAGAGAATCCAATGAAGTTCCAACAATACCACAACCTCCCACGGACTTGAACCAAATCATTTTGTAATCTTGATATTTAACTAAAGATGAACATGGTTAAGTACTTTAACTAAAGATTTATCAGAGGATCAGGGACTCGAACCGAGATTTGAAGGTAACCAAGAACTTGAACCAAGGTGATAGATAATTGTGCACTTGAACCACGAACCAAAAGAGACTAAGGAATCGAACCTCGGTAATAGATAATTGTGGACTTGAACCACATGCGAAAGAGACCACAAACTTGAATTGAGTAATAAATAACCGTGGACTTAAACCATGTGCATGAGAGACCAAAGACTTAAACCGGGTAATGGATAATCATGGACTTGAACCATGTGTAAGAGAGACCACAGACTTGAACCGGGTAATGGTAGCTAAGGACTCAAACCAAAGCTTGTGAGTAGCGATAGACTTGAACCAAGACTGATAAATGAGATGGACTCGAACCACTACGAAGTAAGGCTAGGGACTTGAACCGAGGAAATAATACCAAGGCAAGGACTTGAACCACGACAGAGGTGAATCAATAAGAATTAGGATCAGCGGCCAATCAAGCGTCATGAGGAGTACCCCCAATCTGAGTGCCATTAATAAGTCACTCCAGCCCAAAACACATCCAACCAAAATCGGTGAATTATCTTCTAAAATTAAGAACCAAGTGATGCGGAATCGATAGGAGAATAGAAAATTATGGAGGTAAGGTTCCCAACTGTGTTACTACCTAGATAAACCTCAGGCTATAAGAGTCAAGACTGTTATATTAGTCTACCGGGAGCTAAGCTGTTCGAATTAATGTCGGAGAAGTTCTAAGGCCCAACAGCACCAAAATCGCGCAAGTCTAAGGTAACACTAGTCTAAGACTAGACTAAGGTCAAACATTCTTCCAAAGACATCAACCAAAGGCACAACACATTTCACAAGTATGGATGATCAACAATAACAGGAAAGAGGCTTTAACAGTCCAAAAATTCCCCAAAAATAACACCTAGGGAATGAATTCTAGAAATTTAGCATGCTCGACACCCTAACCCCTCCAAGATAATACAATTCAATATATAAATGCCTAAATATGCTCAGTCTAAATAGGAGAAAATTGTAGCCTCCCTGTAGGCTGATCGGGCACACTCCAACTCACGGAATCAAAGCTTTTCCCTTCTGAATGATCTTCAAACATTGGAACGCTACCAACAATGAAATAACAATGTCAATATAATCATTATGACACAAAATTCACAATTTTTAGAGATGGACCAGTTTTGGGATCCAAAATAGGAATTGTGGGACCCAAATTTGGAATTTTAGAATTGACCCCAAAAGTTGGTCCCAAACAGCACCCCAAGTTCATGGAATAATTTAAAATATAAGATGGAGTCAAAAAACATGAAGAAATGATCATGCAACAAGAATTTCAAATTTTAAACTAAGCACATTAAGGGGACAACTACTTTGAACAGAAAATTTACCAAAACGAAATCTTGAATTCCAAAACTAATCACATCACGATGTTCCTTGCATAAAAACCCATAATTTAGCCTCAAGAATCACTGGAACCAGACCCAAAACACTCAAAATATCAAATCTCAAAATTTACCAAAAATCTAATCCGAAAGTGGAAGGGCTCAGTTATAACACGAATCTTACTTCAAACAAAGCTTTCAATTAAATTTCCGATATTACCACCATGTTCCGCTTGAAGATTTCTTCAATTTCAATCTTTGAATCACCAAAATCAGACTATATAGACTAAGAAATTAATTTTCAATGTTCTTCAAAAATTCACTATGAAAATACCTAGTGCAACAACTAAAATCAAGATTCTACCTCAATCGAATGCCCCAAATGAGTTTTCGAGCTCACCAAAGCGTTCTCCTTGACAAAAATCACAAGTTTGCCTTTTGAACCACCCAATTTGGAGCTCTATTACTCAAGTATGGGGTTTTGAAGTTGGAGAGAATACCTAAAAAGGGACACCAACAGTGCTGGTGCAACCCTATTTTTGGCACAATCCAAAAATCTCTGACAGGGTGCTTGGGATTCATTCGAAATCCCGTGTGTGAAATGAGAAATGATACCCCACTAAATTCGACGGTACAAACACAATGGCATATTTGAAATTCCCATATGAGGTCATTTTAACCAAAAAGTGGGTCTCACACCCAAGTATCATTTTTAGCCAAATTTTACAATGGGCCTCGAGATTAGACCGAAAGCCTCAAAAAGTGAACGAAGGGTCGTTTTAGATCAAAGTCAATATTCCAAAACTAACTGCGCTCTCAAAATTTTCATCCAAGGATATTTTCCCATAATTCTAACCAAAGTCAACCATATTCTAACTTTCAAAGGCAAAAGCGCCAAATGACCCCAAACTCATACTGATTGCCTCGATTCTCATGCCGACCATGCTATCAACCTAATTTGGTCATTCCTATTACAAGGTTGTTTACCTAAAGTTTTGGCCAAAGTCACTTTTTAAGTTATAAAAGCTCCAAAATAAGGAAACGGGCCTAAAACCCAAACGAATGACCAGACGACCGAACAATCAATGCTAAAAAGTTATAAATTACTTGAGATCTCTACAAGAACACTCTAAATGATGAAATGAATTCTTTATTTCAAAAATGACCTAGAGGGTCATTACAGGGCTCACACATACCTTTTATACTTTCATAATTTAGGGGATTTAATGCCAATATTAGTTGATCCAATCAATTTATCACGAGAACAAGAAGCATAAAATAATTCTTGAAGAATACTCTACTTCTTCAATATATGTCTATTACTCAGTATGCACATCTTCGGGATGGCCAATTCATTCATGTCAATTATCTGCACTGGTATACTCCAAGTTTACCATGACATGTGTTATTTTCTTGAGTAAATTTCATATTTACTACTTCAAAAGTAAATTTCAGATGTATTTTTTCTCAATTACTCTACTTCTTCTAAAGGTGAGTCGTGATCTCATCGTGAAAAATGCGCACCCATATTAATAAGTTTCATTTTTGTACTATCATATTCACTTCCATATTGGGTTTATTTCATCCCAATCGATAGGCAATTATCTAAACAACCCACTATGTGGATGAATAGGTCCACAAATATCCCATGTATACATTCCAAGAACACAGTG
The DNA here is from genome assembly GCF_947179165.1 of Solanum dulcamara. Taxonomy (NCBI): domain Eukaryota; kingdom Viridiplantae; phylum Streptophyta; class Magnoliopsida; order Solanales; family Solanaceae; genus Solanum; species Solanum dulcamara. The sequence continues at coordinate 12,742,085 of NC_077247.1, read as the reverse complement.
GACTCAATGTCAACTTTCATTGGTGATGGTCTCACAATTAACTTGCCTTGCTAAAAAGCAGTACAAGATAAATTCACCATTTAGAAGAATTTTTAGGTCCTTTAATGGACGTCCATTTGAATTTTCTATAGTTCTTCTCATTATTATCAAAAGTTCTCATTCTTCATGAATGGAACAGAATCATCTAAATATATCAAATTATGATAACTTAGTATCTCATTCCACATTCATGTGCATTATTAAATCACTTGTCTTCTTTAAGATATATTATGCAATTCTACCACATTCACTTAGAGAATGAATCTGTATTTGTAGCATTTATCAAAAATTCTCATTATTCATGAATGAAACACAATCGTCTTAACATATCAAATTATGATAGCTTAGTACCTCAACCCACATTCATGTGCATTATTCAACTATTTGTCTTCTTTCAGAAATATCATGCACTGCTATCACATTCACGTCAAGGAATGAAGCAAATTCAATGGAACAAATTTCATGATATTTTACCAAAAGCACATTATTTTGCTTTAATCATCATTATATCATCACTATGGTATAAATCGATGGGACTTGAACCCAACTTCTTTCATCAAGGTGCACCAAGACTCAAACCTGATGTCTTGCCCTCTTGGTTCGATTGGATATTTATCCATCGTCTTACCTTCTTGATGTTATTGAACATGAATCCATCATCTTATTCATATAAATATGTTTTAGGCCATAAATCAATAAAATTAATTTTATAACTTTTCAATTCCATATTAACTGATGCAGTATATACAACATTAAAAGAAATTAACATTGAATAAAGCACAAACCTTGAGGAAAGTTTGAAAGAAACAGATTGGTACCCATATCCGAATTGGGCATTTGTAAAACTGACCCATATACCTTATTATCATCCTTCATTAATTGATCTCTTCTCCGGATGCTTGGCCTTCAAGCTTTTTAAGCATAATTTTGATAACTTAAATATTACTTATTGCAAACTAACCTTCTTTGATATCCAATAATTAAATCTTCATAATTAACAAAAATAGAGAAAATCTAAGTATCACATGTAATTTTAAACTATCAGCATTGTTATCCAAAGATAAGAACCAGACACATAATAAAAGGGATTCGCACATCGAGGATAAATCTAAGACTTTGCCAATAAAATATATGCATAATATATCATTATAAAAACAAGGTCAGAATGCACATTAATAAGATAAAGCATGTGTTCGTGCTAATTCAAGCATATGGTCTATTTAGAGAAAGATTCGTGCCGATAACGTGTAATAAAACTATATAAAATAATAATAAGAATAAAGTAGGGAGAAGAAAGAAGACGTCTTGTTACTCTTGAGGGATATTTAAGTGTTAATTACAATGAAAAAAACCCATTTATTTATAGGGGAAAAGTGTCTTGGTCCCTAAGTAGGATTTCTAAGTTTTCTCCAAAGAAATCTACATAATAGACATTCACTATAATACAAATATGTTTATAACACTTACCATATATTTTAGGCCTTTTTAATTTTTTCTTCAAAATATTTTAGAAGTATATGCTAAATCAAAAATCAATTCCAAATTACATGTAAGAGATGAAACATAAATTGTTAGCAGAAATATATGCTAGATCAAAAGACAATATTACAAATCAGATGTAAAATCAAAACTCGAAACTTTATAAGAAATATATATCTGGTAAATCCTCACTAAATTAATAATCGGTAAATTAATAATCTCTAAGATAATATTTTCCTCCTGCCCCACTTGGGCCAACGGAAAAAATCACCTATTTCGATAAGGTAATATATTTTCAAAAGACTCGTATATAAATATACGGTCCCATTAATATTATAAATTAATAATTCTTTAAAAGTATAAATATATCTAAGACAATTTAGTGATATATGATTCTATTGTGTTATATTTTTTGTTAAAATTTAAATCTAGATGAAGCTTATCTCTAACTTTTTTAATTGCATCCAAAAGTTCTGGTGTTGCCACGACAACAAATCTTTTTGGGTACATGTGGAATGATCTCTTTTTACTCACATAATGGTTTACATATTTGATCTATCATTGTTGATTTTGTGACACCTTATAAATGAGAAGCAAATTTTGGATATGGTTTCAAAAAGTTTCCTATGTTGCTTATATAGTTTTTTCTGTCACCACCATACATTGAATGTTTTAAATAAATATATAGTGGATAATTGTAATGACCCTCAACGTTATTTTTGCGTTAATGCCTTATTTTTGTCATTTAGAGCATTTCTGTAGTGACCCCAAGACATTTATAACTGTTGGCACTAACTATTCAATCGTCTGGTCATTCGTTTGGGTTTTAAGCCTGTTTTCCTATTTTGGAGCTTTTATAAAATTGAAAAGTTGACTTCGATCATAACATCAAGTAAATGACTTCAAAATTTTGATGGTTTCATCATCTTGAAAATGGTCAAATTAGGCTAGTACCATGGTCGACATGAGTATCGAGGAAATCAGTGAGAGTTTGAGGCCATTTGGCGCTTTGACCTTTGAATTTTGGCCGAAGGTTGACTTTGGTTAGCATTCTTAGAAAAGGAAGTAGAGTTAAAATTTTCTCAGCGCAGTTAGTTATAGAATGTTGAGTTTGATTTAGAACGACCCTTCATTCGCTTTCCGAGGCTTTTGGTCTAATCCCAAGACCCATTTTGGAATTTGATTTAAAATAATATTTGGGCGTGGGACCTACTTTTCATTAAAATGACCTCGTATGGAAATTTTGAATGTTCCATTGAGTCCAAACTGTTGAATTTGGTGGGGTAGAATATCTCGTTTATGTGCATGGGGTTCCAAACAAATCTCGAGCACCCCATCGAAGACCTGGACATGCCAAAACTCATTTTGTACCAGTTGTTTCTGGTGCCGTCGCTAAAGTGACAAGGGAGTCACTAAAGAGACTAGGCCACCATGAGCGGGGGTCAATAATGCGACTGGCCCCTTGCTTAAGCGACTGGTCGCTTAAGTGACCTGATGTTGCTAATGAAAAACTCGCCTCTTGGTGGAGGTTGCTTAAGAAATCTTCAGGTTGATTTTGCGATACCTAAGAGTCATTTTATGACTCGAATTTTCAGTTATTTCCCTTATTTTCAAACATCAATACCTCTCTCATTTTAAGCCGATTTTGGGTGATTCAAAGGCCAAATTGTGGGCAATTGCTAGGAGAAGATGTCGGGGACTTCAGAAATGGTTTAGGAGTTTTGTTGGATATAAACGTTAATACGATTTTTTAGACCCTAAAATCACTTAAAATAGAGATGAACCAATTTTGGAGTGTAATATAGAAATGTTGGATCCGCTCCAAAAATTCTAAAATTAACCTAATGAAAAGATCCCATTCACCTCCCTGAACTTGTTCCTCAAAACGAAATACAATTTGGGGCATCAAAACAGCCCGAAACCCAACATGCACGAAAATACCACTAAAGGTAAAATGAAGAGACTGTAGCATAAGGTTTAAACTCCAATTTACCTTTAACAAATGTTCCCCGATACATCTCGACTACTTACCCACATAGCCACGAACCTTCTGAATGCCCAGGAGTTTGAATAACAAAAGTTGGAGCTGTAACGAGGGATAAATCGCGTTTCAAAATTTTGCTAATTTAGTTGACCACATCTGGTGTTAAATTGATAGAATAGAGACAGTCTTCATTGTGATCGTGGGGGCGAGGGTCAAGAACTCAAGATCATGACCCCCAATATTAAAGACCATCAGGATCCCAAAGGTCAGGCCTCGCGATAGTGATGGCCAATAGTTAGTGGTCAACCCCTAGTCAACCCCACTTCACTAGGACTCAACTTCACAGCTAAAATTCGCATCAGAGGTCATCAAGACAAAAAGTGGGTCCCACATCCAAGTTTTATTTTTAGCAAAAATCCACCAGAGGCCTCAGAATTAGACTAGGAGCCTCAAAAAATGCACAAAAGATCATTCTATACCAAACTCGATATTTCAAAATTAACCGCACTTATATGATTTTCAATCGAGCATGGTTTCTAAGAATGTTGACCAAGGTCAACCTTAGGGAAAACCTCACATGTTAAAATACCTAATGACTCAAATTTGCATTGAAAGTCTTGGAACTCGATTCAACCATGCTACTACCCTAAAATGACCACTTCAGAGCTGATGAAACCATTAGAACTCCGTTCTGAGATTGTTTACCTATCATTTTCACCAAAGTCAACTATTTAATTTTTAGAAGGTCCAAATATAGGGAAACGAACATAAAACTCAAACAAACAACCAGGCGACCAAATAGACAATGCCAGCAAGTCATAAATGACTTGGGGTCTCTATACAAAAGCTCTAAACGGCGAAAAGAATACATTTACACATAAATGACCTAGAGGGTCATACATGATTTTTTTACTCTCTTTGCACTTTTCTATTTTTTATTATTATAAATGCTAGACCAGATATATTAAGTTGATTGAACCCATTGTTGCCCCCCTAAAGGTTGCACAAACTTTACTTAGACACCTTAACTAGGCTTTATTCATTTTAGATACCTCATGTCATGTCTTGATGTGTTGTTTTTACATTTTTGCTGAGTTGGCAGAGTGCATGTGCTCCACTGATTTTTAGCGCGTGTAAAAAGCTTTAAAGATGCACCACCACATCAAACCACCACCACATTAATTTGGAAAAAATTATAAAAATATAAAGAAGCACTGATTTTGAACAAATTAAAAAAAATCATACACTGATTTTGAATTTTTTTGCAAGAACATAAAAGAATAAAACACGAATAAACTTCATTTGAAAATTACTACCGATAAATAATCCAAACCAAATCTACAACTCGATGGTAGAGATGGAGATCCACCATTGATAAGCTGGTTATATTTTATACTTGCACATAATATTATATATATATATATATATATATATATATATATATATATATATATATATATATATGGTTAATGATTTAAAATTTCAAACTCAAATTTGTTTAATTCTTTTTAAATATCTCTCATTTTTGTATCTTGAAAATAAAAAATCTTTTCTTTTATAGGTAAACATTATTCTCCCTATGATAAACTTTCCCTTTTTTTCCACTCCTTCTATTATCTTAAGATCCCATAAAATACTCCTACAAAGGCAAAAGTATATTTTTTTCTCTCTATGAAAATATCACTCTATCCTTGATTGACTCTTTTCCAAATTACTCTCTCAAAAAGAGATTATACACTGTCAAAAGTGTGGACTCCCTAACATCATTGTTTCCCTTTATATAGATACTTGTTTCTGAATTAAGGATGTAAGGCTACAAAAAGAAGCAGGGAGTTTTTTTATAGATATTTTCTAATTACTTAGATATAGACAAAGAGGAAGAGAATCCCCTCTGATTATATTTTTCATGCTTATGCAAAAGTAGTGATCTTCTACAACATGATGCTACCTCCATACATGTTCATACAATTTTTATTGGGATTCTACTACCGGAAGAGAACAGTCATTAGTAGTAATTAAGGATAGTAGCCGTAACATTCTTCCTCTTCACTCGCCTTCCATCATATCCTGAAACCCCATGCCATCCACTTTGATTATCCCCACTCAGTTTCCAGGCACTAGATGGACACAATTTATGATCACAACAAGAAAGAGTCCAGTTAAACCACATTCATGTTTTCTTTTATGTCACGATTAATTGGTTCAAATTTTATATCAAAATGAGTAAACTATATAGTTCATCTATTTTTATTCTTTATTTTCATTTTTAGTAACTCAATTTTCATGATCTAATAACTCGAGTCATGATGTCACTACTATAACCTACCAATAGGTAAGTCAACCTATATCTCAAAAATGTGAGTAATGGGACTTAAGGGTAGAAACTAAACAATAATAACACAATAGCAAGAATAACATGAATAGGCGGAATTACATCAAATAAATATATACAACAAAACCATAAGATCCCTCCCAGAACCTAGAAGTCAAGTACAGACCTACTAGAAAAATAGATACAAGTCCCAAAAGTGGATCATAGAAATAAACACTTGTCTCAAACAACAAAATACTAGTCAACTATGTATAGATGGAGACAAGAAGATCCCAAAATGTCAAGTTCTCACCCAAGCTTCCGAAGTAGACTACAACTAGCCCAAATCTGCATTTGTAATTGGTACTCGGACCTGCATCATAAAAATAGATGCAGAGTATAGTATGTGTACCAAAATAACATGTACCCAATAGGCATCATAGAACGATTGAGCTTGAAAAGTAAAGGAAATATGAAAGATAGATCCTAGGAAAACAACAGAATTGACAGAAAGTAAAGAAGATGCACATGAGTGTAAGGAACTAAAAGAATGAAGTACAGCTAATACACCTCCTTGGGCCCCCATAAGACCAGAAGGTCCACTCATACGCAAGCTTAAGTAAAAACTCAAGTAGACCACCACACGTACAATGGATGCATAAATTACCTAAAACTCCTAGAAATGTGAAACACTCCTGAGCTGGAAAAGCGTAGTCCAAACCTCAAACCATAGATAGCCTCCAAGTAACCAATAGTAACATCCCAGCTAAGAATCCTAGCGCCCTGTCACGACCCGAGTCTATAACCTAGCTGAGACACAATACTTAAAACCACGAATAGTCCCAAGATAACCCTTGGCATAATACAAAAAATTATATCATAATAAAATGATGCGGAAGATGGAACATATACATAAAAGGTCTTATTAGAAAGATAACATATCCATGAATACTAAAAACTAATGTCTGAAATAAGCCTATAACATCTGAACTAAAAGAAATAAGTTTGTGGGAAATGGACCCCGACTACCATTGCGTAATAAAAGAACTAACAAAAACTACTCCATGAAGTCCCCTAATCAGGAAGACTCACCAACTGCTGACTGCGAACTGATGCAACCTCTCTAGCCATGTTTACCATAAGATTCCTCCCAGAACCTAGAAGTCAAGTACAGACCTACTAGAAAAATAGATACAAGTCCCAAAAGTGGACCATAGAAATAAACACTTGTCTCAAACAACAAAATACTAGTCAACTATGTATAGATGGAGACAAGAAGATCCCAAAATGTCAAGTTCTCACCAAAGCTTCCTAAGTAGACTTCAACTAGCCCAAATTTGCATTTGTAATTGGTACTCGGACCTGCATCATGAAAATAGATGCAGAGTATAGTATGTGTACCAAAATAACATGTACCCAATAGGCATCATAGAACGATTGAGCTTGAAAAGTAAAGGAAATATGAAAGATAGATCTTAGGAAAACAACAGAATTGACAGAAAGTAAAGAAGATGCACATGAGTGTAAGGAACTAAAAGAATGAAGTACAGCTAATACACCTCCTTGGGCCCCCATAAGACCAGAAGGTCCACTTATGCACAAGCTTAAGTAAAAACTCAAGTAGACCACCACACGTACAATGGATGTATAAATTACTTAAAACTTCTAGAAATATGAAACACTCCTGAGCTGGAAAAGCGCAGTCCAAACCTCAAACCATAGATAGCCTCCAAGTAACCAATAGTAACATCCCAACTAAGAAGCCTAGCGCCCTGTCATGACCCGAGTCTATACCCTAGCTGAGAAACAATACTTAGAACCATGAATAGTCCCAAGATAATGTCATGACCCAACTCCATAGGCCGTGACTGGTGCCCTATTTGGGCACCCATACGTACCCTTAGCCCCACTGAGTATGTTAGCAGAACAAACAAATTAGGAAATCAAAAGAGATCGCTAGAGAGAGCACGAAAATAGATGTAGCACACGAATGCCGTTAAGGCCATCACTGAACACAGGCCCAAAACACATATATAAAACCCACAACACAAGTCTACAGACCTCTACAGAACGGTAGCATAATCATATGACGGGACAGGGCCCCTGTCGTACCCTTAACCAATATGTACAAATGTACAAAAAAAAATTAGTACCAAAATAGGGCTCCGGATAAAGGAGCACTACCAACCAACATGATGGATGTCCTAGTCGAGCGGATCGGCAAACCGGGCATCTGTACCTGCGGGCATGTAACACAGCCCCCCCGAAAAAGGGGGTCAGTATGATATATGTACTGAGTATATAAAGAATGGACTGTAATAAATAAAGCCATTACCAGAACAGAAGGTGCAAAAATGAGCAAAATATCCAGAATATCAAAATGTTTTTCATAATCACAGATAATGTATGCGGAAAAACATATGCCATATCCGGCCCCATTATAGGACTCAGTGAACAAATACAAAATGTGGTCGCCGCCCCATCACTAGCGCCACAGCACATCATAACTCCAGAGTAGGGAATATCTCCGTAACAGATCATATCATATCAGATGGTCATATCAAATCATATCATATCATAAGTGTACATGGCACATCATAACTCCACAAATCAAACCCATGTACAGGTCGTAACTGCCCCCTCACATCGGGGCACAGCGAATAATGCAGAGAAGTACGCACGATAACAAAACCTGGCCCGGGCTCGGTGAAGAAAACATTGATGCATCTACGAGTGGAGTAGTAAGAAACTATATGCAATTTAAATCATATTTGAGACTCGACAGAATAATCAAAATGAGCTTTCCTTCAAAATCGAGACAAAAGTCATATCAAGTAACTTTTGAAAGTCACTATGGACTATATCAAAATAGAACTTCTGGGAATCATATGGAAATCATATACTTGTTTCGTAAAAACCATACCAAAAAGGGAGATTAGATTTATATACTTATGTCAAATTATGCTAAGAGAAGGAATAAGATTTACATACTTATGCCAAAGAAATACTAAAATAAAGTATAAGCCTTACATACATATGCCAAAACATGCCAAAAGAAGGAAACGTTAACTTTACATACTTATACCAAAACATGCCAAAAGAAGGAATAGCTTTACATACCTGTTACGGGTTACTTGTTATCCCGTTCGTCTCGTCGTCCTTTAAACCTAAGTAACATAAAAGAAATACAAGTATTAACAATCCTTGGATTTCCAGCACCTTAGGCTACACACGAGTATTTGTAGAACTCATCTCCTTGCTTGCCTTCTCGACTAGTTCCCTAACTAGTTAAAGCGTTAACGAAAATCGGGCAGCATTTCCCCTATAATGTGCCCTATCCGAATTTCCAATTAGGTCCCTAAGACCTACAGACAACCAACAATAACAACCTACAGCAATTCACACCAACAATATACAACATAAACTCCAAACGACTTATTCAAAAATACGGTAGCACAATAGGGCGTCTAGCCTTTATTTTGTAACGCCCTTCATTATACGCAACGAGGGGTCGTGTGGATTCAACCAAAAGCACCCTAACCCACATTAGGACATATTCAGGCCCTGAAACAACAAGCCACATCCCTGCAGCAGCAACTCACAAGAACGACACTTTATTTCGATGACAATTCACTTCTAGCGACTCCAATTTAGTTTATTTCGAACGCCGAACTTTTCAAACATTTTACCCAACTTCCAGCAGCTCCTAAGGTGTTTAATACACCATAGTTTAACATCATAAACTTCAAATTAGAGGGGAAGAACTTACCTTTCCCGAAATTGGCTAGAACTCGCCAAAATCGCGCCTCGGAACTCTTTTTCAGCGTGCTGTAACGTCGTGGCAGCTTGGTGTCCGTTTTTGCTGCACCAAACTCTAATTTTATACTACTAATACTTCCATATCATCGTGGTATATGCTATATAATTAATTTACGGAACGAAATCGGGACTTACCTTATTTTTCTCCCAAGCCGTCGCAATTTTCTCCTTAGCTCTTAGGGTTTTCTTTTCTCACGTTGCTGCTGGAAATTTGTGAATGAACTGAAGCTTTTTGGATACATATCAACTTATATAGGTGTTCCCAAGGTGTGAGCCATGATTGGCCACCGTGTCATGCTGCCAATTAGGGGCTACCACGTGGCAGCGGGGTCCACCTCCCCCAAGCAGCTGCATCACCTACTTGACCCTAAGTAGGTGCATCACCTGCTTGCTTGAGGTGCTGCCACGTGTCGCTCCTCCATTGGCTGCCACGCGTCGTCTTTTTCCCTTCCTCGCGGGTTCGTAATCTCGTCTTACTTTAAGAGCTCATGTAATCCGCACTACGTAAGATTGGTATATCCTTAAGCAACTTAAGTGTATAAGACTCTTAACTTAGTGTCTTACGTAGGTAAATCGAGTCCTACGACTCATTTCTTAGCCTCCAACTCTTTCTGGACTCTTATGACTCTATCTCCAACCTCCCTTCTCGCGAGGTATCACAATCTTCTTTCCTTAGAGTTATTTTATAGTGTCGTAGCTTATCCGGCTCACATGATAGTGTCTAAGGAACTTAAGAAGACGTTCCGAGCTCAAGAGTGCGGGGTGTAACAGATAACCCTTGGCATAATACAAAAAATTATATCATAATAAAATGATGCGGAAGATGGAACATATACATAAAAGGTCTTATTAGAAAGATAACATATCCATGAATACTAAAAACTAATGTCTGAAATAAGTCTATAACATCTGAACTAAAAGAAATAAGTTTGTGGGAAATGGACCCCGACTACCATTGCGTAATAAAAGAACTAACAAAAACTACTCCATGAAGTCCCCGAATCAGGAAGACTCACCAACTGCTGACTACGAACTGATGCAACCTCTCTTGCCATGAGTTTGAGAATAAGTGTCGGAATCTACATCATAAAAGGATACAACGCATAGAAAGTATGTGTTAATACGTGGAATGTAGAGTGTACATAAGGGAACGCTATCATAATCATATAAATAACATATGGAGAAACAGTGAAATAGGAATTTTAAAATTATAATCATAATAAAGGAATTGAAAGAAATAGTTGGAGTCCATGCATAAAAATCAATTTAAAAGGACATTCTTTCAAAAGCATATACATTAAGGTGAGTCTTAATTAGTAGCCTTGCATAATCATATTCATAATATAGCATACTTAAAATGAACCATTAAGGTTAAGAACAATAGTAGAAAGATGCATAAACTAGGGAGTTTCTTATTACCACATACACCATGTGAGCTCATGATGTCCAACAGCTAACCCAGTTGGGCGTGCTTCCCTATACCTTGCCATGGTACAAGACTATATCATATCTAGGTGGATCCACTAGTGTGTGCCTCTCAGGTCCATATGGAGTTTTCCAACAAAGCAGTACACTCGAGTCTTACGGTGGCACATAGTTATGGGACTTAGGTATTAATACTAAAGGTCCATGGATGCTAACGGAAATCTTCACCCCTAAAGTCCGCTCAGTGCTAAATAGTCCTCCCAAAATAACATAAATACATATTAATTCTCATAAGTATAATAACTAGCCATATTCATATGTGAGACTAAACTCAAAAGTCATATCTTAAATCATACGTAAGACTAAGATCAAGATTCATATCTTGAATCATAAGTGTTGTGAGGTAGTGCTCAAATATCCCTTTATAACCATGTCTTTACTTCTATGTATAGGACTTTAAACATGAGAAAACTTACATGAAATCATGCATAACCTGTAAATACTCAAAAGTACATTTCATAACTTCATAAATAATTTTGACACATGCTTGGAGAATCATAATCATATAATAAAACATATAAATCATAGTAATTCAGAGAGATGTATAAGAAATCTTTCATAAAAACACTAACTTTACATAAAAATCATAGCTTGAAGAAGATAGATTTAAATATAATTCATCATATAACTAAAATACTTTAGGTATGAGAGTGGAAAAAATACTCTCATTGAAGCCTTACATACCTGAGAAAATGAAGCTTGAAAGAAGAACTTGCTTGGAAACCTTGAAACTCTAGCTTTTGCTTCTCTTGAGGTAGTTTCTGAGTTGAGGGAATTGAGAGCATAGAAATTTAGGAGTGAATGTGAGGTTTTTAATAATGAAAACTGATTTTCTACATATTTAGGGCTATTTAGATAACTCTCCAATAGTTTTTAGGACAAAAATACCCTCAAAAAGATAAAATAATAGATGAAATTCAGATGTCTGACGTCGTTAGGGTGATGGACCATCACTTGGGTGACGGACCATCACTCAGACCATCAAAAATGGACCTAAAACAGGCCTTTCTGCCTAAGTATGACTGCCAAGTCTGATAGGCCATCACAGATTTGACAGCTTGCATCATCTCTGGTAAATTCATGATAACTTTTTTACTCCGAACTCAGATTGATGCAAACTTGGTGGCGTTGGAAAGAAGACTCAAGGAACTTTAATTTAATAGGTCATGAGACACCAAATTCTTTAAATTCTAAGAGATATGATTGTTAGAAGTTGACCCTTATGTGAATTTATGCAAAAACTTAGTCGACAGGAAAGCTTTACACTTGGCTTGGTAGGTTTCTTATGATTATAAATCACATCAAATACTTCAAATACATAGTAATTGACCTTAACATACATATTAAGCTTAGAAATCAACAAGTTTGGGCCTATAGGCATACGAAGGAAGGTTTGAATCTTTCCTTAAAAGTTGTGGGCGTTACACACCCGGACCTCGAACCATGGATGAGTCTCAAAGGGTAAAATCAATAGTAGTCTCCAAATGATCAAGTAAGGAAAGTCCAGCTAAGAATTCCACTCTTAGTTAATCAACCAAGAACTCCAAGATAAAACCGAACCCGAACTTGAATCACCGTGTGCAACCCAAAGGCCCAAATCATCCACATACAGGCCGTAAGAAGAGGGAGAAGGGTAGAAGGTAATAAAAGCTCGGGAAACACCTAATCTAAGGCTCAAACTACCATACCAAAGTCTACTATTCTAGTCTACTGGGGGCTAAGTGTAATGACCCATTAGGTCATTTTGAGAATGAGTCCTCCTCCTTTCATAGAAGACACTTTTCGTAAATTTAAGTTGAAAATTTTGGACCTTTCGATAACTTTGGTTAATTAGTTATGGGATAATTTTAGAGAATTAATTTAACTGATGGGCTAAAGTATTAGTTTATTTAATACTTATACCACTTTTCTTATATTTAATAAAATAGGTTTGTAGGATTTGTAAATTTTAATACATAATCAATTTGGAAAAGGAAAAAAAAATATAATAAAAGAAAAGAACAAAAATAATTATATATAGATACATAATATGATGGCTTAATTAATGCCATCAGATGTACGCGATGCGAGAAAACGAGAAATAGAAACGGGAAAAAAAAATACAGAGGAAGAAAGAAAAGAAAGGGAAAAAGAAAAATAAAGGAGAAGAGAAAAATAGGGATTTTCATTCCAAAGCGTCAAGATAATTATTCTCATCCTTTCCATTAAATTTTCATGTGATTATGAACATATTTTTAGGGTATATTGGTGGAGAAACAATGTTGAAATAAGAAAATATGACCCTAGGTTTTTTTTATATAAAATCTTCATTTGGGGGTCGAATAACGATCCGTTTTAGCTGAAATTTGACATGTGAGTTTATTTTATCACGAGTGAATATAATCGGAAAGAAAATTTTAGATTTGAGTTCAATGACATAGAATGAGTTAGTTCCTGAATTTTGATATGTTGAGATAGATAATTAAATATTCGGTATATTATATTTTATGAATTCCATTAAATTTATGATATTGGGAAAATTAGAACCTAACCCTAGGCTTGAAATTCAGAAAATATGGGAGTTGACATGTTAAGTGGCATCAAGATTAGGAACGTGATTATAGATTTGTATGAGTTTTTGGGTCTAGGCTAGACATATGGTAATAAAGGTGTTGTTAGTTTCTAAAATCTTATTGTGATTATTTATTTGACTAGATTACGTTGATTTGGAGGCCCAACGAAAAGGGAAGGCTCAAGTCCCGGAGTGACTGCTTGATTAATTAAGGCAAGTGAATTTCTAAACCTCAGTTTAAGTTTGTAGATGTTTGTATTTCCGTGTTATGTGTACTAAGGAGTAATGAGAATTAGACTGGGTTATTGACTATATGATTGGCCTTAAAATGGAGATGAGGGGTATAAAATGGTGATCTAATGACATGTATTGGTGGAATTTATATGTTGTGATTGTGGATTTATTTTGGACATGTGAAATGACTATGTTGATGTGAGATAGGAAAAAATATTGTTATTGTCATGTTATTATCGTGAATTATATGAATATGAATTGATTGTATTGGTTCTGACATATTGTGTTGAGACTGAAAATGATATGAAACAAAGGGGTCGGGCCACATGCTCCGTGGCAGGTATTATGAAATAAAGGGGTCGGGCCACACGCTCCGTGGCAAGATATATATATTGAGGGGATGAGCCACATGTTCCGTGGCAGGTTACATGGACAGAAATGTCCCCCATGGGTTCTGGACTGTAATTCAGCGGATGTGTACCGATAGGACAGACATGCATCATCTCATTGTATTGCATCGTATTTGTTGATATTTGTGAATTCGTGTTTACCCCTCTATTGCTCTGTATATGCTGAACTTGACTTGATATGATTTATTGATGAGACTATTGATGAGTATTCATGAACTGTATTACTGTTATTAATGTACAAGTGGACTGTTGGGCTGATTTTATGCAGGTTGTAGTTACGGAGGTTCGGTTGGGAGGATAGGATTACTTGTATTTATTGAGCTTTGCTTAGTTTTAGTTATCCACTTGCTGAGTACCGTGTTGTTTGGTACTCACCCCTTGCTTCCACACTTGTGTAGGTTGTGAGCCCGGACCTGCTTGATCTCCTACTATTTTCTACTACATCAGAGGCTATCATTCCGAGTGTTGAGGTAGCTGTTACAACCATCTAGCGGACACTTCTTACTCTTTTATTATGTTTTAGTCCTATTCTAGAGACAAAAGACATTGTGTCTATATTTACTTTTGTACTTCGGTAATATATTAGTGGCTTGTACATGTGATAACCAATCTTGGGGGATTTTGAGGTTGTTTTAGGTGTTTTCGGTTAAGTGAAATTTTGATTTATGTCTTTTTCTTTCGCATCTACTTTTCGTTGGGTATTAGGCTGACTTGTCTCGGTGGGTTGAGATGAGTACCATCACACTCGGATTCGGGTCGTGACACTAAGCCATCTGAATCAACGTCGGAGTAAAAACAAGGCCTAAAGGCTCCAATTATCACAAGTGTATGGAAAACATTAGTCTAAGCCTAGACTAAGGCAAAAATGCTCAATATCAACAAAAAATATTAATATACCAAGCGACAAGGTATAGATGATCACATTAAAAATGATAGCATGCTCACAAGTACCCGGTACTACCTGAAAATGGCCTAAAATAGGATCTCTATGCTACTAGGCATGATCAAGCACCTAAAGAACCTAATTTCTAAGTATTATTCATTCTTTCACATAAAAAATCTAAATATAAAAAGAGGAAAGTCGTAGCCTACCTGTAGGTCAATCATGTGTGCTCTAAACTCAAGGTACCAGAGCTTTTCCTTTTTGAATGGCCTACGAAAGCTTCCATGCTATCAAAAATAGGTTCACAATGTCAATATGATTGTTTAGACACTAAAATTACTAAAAATGGAGGCGGGCCAATGCCTGAATCAAAATGGGAATGTTGGAACGCTTCGATAATTCTGGAATTGACTTTGTGAAAATGTCCAATTCACCTCCCAGATCTTGTGTTCCAAAAGAAAATATAATTCGGGGCTCGGAACAATCCAACAACCCAACATGCAATTTTTCACCATTAAAGCTATAGAAATCAACTATTGCAGAAGCTAAATGTGGAAAATCACCTCCACAAAAGCTTCCCCGACAATCCTAGACTGATTACCCACATAGCCACGAAGTTTTCGGATGCCCGAGACTTTAAATGACCTAAATCGGAGCTCCCTAGCTTGATTATGGAGGTTTGAAATTCCACATAAGAGGTGAATCACGCCTGTCTCCTATTTAAGAGACCAGATAAAAATGATCTCCTCGAATATGACAAGTGGCCCGCGAATGCGCAGTTCAGGATCACTAACCACCACAAACATGAAACCAAGGCTGCAAACATGCAGAAAGGGGGCAATCCCCGCAAACGCAAAGAAGAAGAGGGCAAAAATTCATGAACGCGTCCTAAGATCCCGCGACCACAAAGAGAAAAATGCCCTTGCACCAACAACTGCTGCAACACAAGTTTTGGAATTGTCCAAGTCTCTGACAAAATGCCCAAGATTTATTCAGAATCCCGTATGCACAAATGAGATATGCTACCCCATCAAATTATACTTTTTGGATTGAAAGACATATTCAAGATTTTCATATAAGGTCATTTTGACAAAAAGTGGGTCCCACACCAAACTGTCATTTTAGCCAATTCCATAAAGGGTTTTGGGAATAGAATGAAAGTCTTAAGAAGGACATAAAAGGTCGTTGTAGACAAAACACAACATTCCAGAGCGAACCAAGCTGACAAAATTTTCATCCGAGTGTTTTCCATGAATGTTGACCAATTCAAAATTAGGCCAAATTTCCAAGGCTAAAATGCCTAATGGTCCAAACTCGTACCAAAAACCTCGGGACTTGTGCCGACCATTCGACCATCCTAAAATGAACATTCTGGTAATTGATGGAACCATTAGAATTTTATTCTGGAGTTGATAGAACCATTAAAATTCCATTCTGAGGTCTTTAACGAGATATTTTACCCGAAATCAAATTTTCAAGTTCCAAAAGCTCCAAAATAGTGAAACGGGTATAAAACCTAACCGAACAACTGGGCAATCAAACAGTCAGATCTAATAAGTCATAAACGACTTGGGATCGCTATAGGAACGCTGTAATTGATGAAAAGAATACATTATCATAAAAATTACCTAGAGGATCATTACATTAAGAAGTCTACATAGTTAATTACATGATTGCGCAGAGGTGTATGTGTTAATGTCACAATTGCTTAACTAATTTCTTCCTAATACAACTACTTTTCATCAATCTTTCAACTTTTTGATAGAAAATGCATAATGGTCTGATGTTCATATTATTATTAGATAAATTTTAGAAACCATCATCATTTTTCTTAGTCTAATATGCATTACCCTGCTCGATTCACAATATGGCATGAGTCTATTTGAAGTTAGTTTGTTTTTCCCATTCCTCATTGCTTGCTCTGTGACTTTGTATGTAACTGGAAATGCTTTGTTTTGGCTAATTTAGGCAACTTTGAATTATTCATGAATTAATATGAGTCACTCAAACATGGTCTTGAATGAAAATTTTGATATTTTTACTTGTTGGGAAAGTAGAAATAATACAGGGATGAACATGTTAAGATGGAAACTTTATTATTAAATATTAGTAATTAATTAATTAACTAATTGGGGGGCTACAATGATTCAAAAATTTTGTCAATTATTTTTTCTTATGTGGCTACTCTAAATCCTTTAGTGGAAATATGATTACATCTTCTTCAACTCATTTTAGTTTAGGCATAGAAATATTTTCCATGTCTGTTTGAAGAAACACATTTTACCATGATTAAACCCATCAACTTTTGAATTAATGGGTTTATGTTAGCAATTGATTTTTCATATTTCAACAATTATTTTCTCATTTTACATGAGAGTGTTTCACGCCTTGTGTCTACACCCTGGACGTGGCCGGAAATTAGAAATCATTGTTGGTCGCAAGCATACCATTTGGCCTAGCTAACTCACTCATCGAAAGATACAAACTCAATAAAGGAGTAACATCAAGTGGGCAACTCATACATTCTCATAAAACTTTAAAATAACTTAAAGTGCGCATTTAAAATATAAGTCAAATATCATAACTTGAATAGTAAAAGTCATAATTTTAAGACATAATCTGAAAGACTCAGCATGACTCTACTCTACTCAGTCTATGAAGCCTCTACAAACTATTAAAAAGGAGTCGAGACAAGTCCACGACTACCTTACAAGAACTATCATAGTGAAAGAAAACATAAAGTGAAGGAGCTTCTCTGAATGCAAAGAGGTCTCACCAAAAACTATGGAAGATAGATCCTCAATGGTCCGCCTATTGATGATCTCTAACACATGTATTGGCATCATAAAATGATGCAGGTCGAATTACGTCAGTACATAAAATGTACGAGTATGTAAGATAGTTGAAAGACAACTTACACAAGATAGTCAACTCTGAAAAATAACTCAACTCAATAAAGCATGCAATGTAATAAAATAGTACTCTAAAAGATGGTATGCAATAATAAATGCAACTCAGTATATAAAAATATAATACTTTATTTCTTAGGGAGTTTTTCTAACTAGAAACCATCACTTATGAGCTAGTGATGATACAACGAAGCGATGTCTTTCCCACATCCATCAAATACTTTTTCAGGATAAGGGACGTCACGTCGTCTCTATATACATATAAAATTCCTCTTTCAAGAAAATGAGGAGTCGCCCGAATGAATAGCACGATCCTATCTTACGGTGGCTACGTAGTTTATGAGGATTGAGTTATTTAAATGCTTGCCCACTTCGGTACTCAATATTACTCTCAAAAATACATTATTATGCTCATATACATATACATCAAGTGAGTGAAACACTCAAAATATATCTCATCTAGTCTTATTGGACTTTGACATAAATTTACATCATATTTTCACATCAGCATCTCTTCTCTTAATTATAGGTAAAATCTCATCTCAATCATGCTTTTAAATCATGCATAAACTTCTCTAAATATGACATTCAAAATGTATTATAAATAATGCTTGAAAATAGACAAAAAAAAGACTCTTTCAACTCAACATCATGCCTATTCCTAACAACTTGTAAAATCAGAAATCAATAAAGCATTTAAAAGCATACTTGAACGTGTGAACTCAATCTCAAAAATAGATGTTTAAGTGTATCAAAACTCAACTCATTTATACTCAAATACTCATGCTCAAAATAATAAATAAGATACTTCTCAATCTGAACTTAGTTTGTGCTCAAACTCTTTCTCAATTATATGATGAAATAATAATTCTTTAACTCAAAACAATGCATAAAATATTTAATGCAAATCTCAACTAGGGCTCATGTGAATGCAAACATGAATCCATAATCTCAAAAATAAACTCATAAAAATCATCAAAGTATATTTAAATATATACAATAACTCAATAGAATTTGTATAGATAACTCAATAATTTACTTTATTGGAATTGGCCGGAATGTCAAACTCAAAACTCAACTTGACTTTATGAACATGTAGGGAAATAGGATGAACTTGTTCCAACGTTGTGATAGCTTTACATAAATAGAAGAAAAATGTTCTTAACCAAACTCGAAGAATTAGACTAAAACTCATGAAACCCTAGCTTTTCTCCTCTTGAAACTTCGCTCTAAGACTTGGAAGTAATTATGAGAAGGGAATGGTCGAATGACACTAATAAAGGACTTAATTTAAGCCTAAAACATCAAGGCTTAGATAGGGAAAAGGGTGGGAAAATACCTAAATACCCTTTATTAAAAACTAATTTTGACCGTATACTGATCGACCTTTGGATCACAGGAACTCCTACGGGCTATAGAAGATCGGTCGTAGGAATCTGGTCTCAATTTGGTGCTCACTTGAAATTCCCATGTATGGGTCGACGGGTCATAGAATCTACTCATGGAATTGGGTCTACAAGAATACCTTACGGGTCGTAAGTCATTTGATGTCTGGTATAGGGCATCATGAAGGTTACACTTGAATGGGGATAGTCAATGTTGAGTCTACGGGACCCTTACACGGGTCATGAACTTGGCTTGTGAAATTGTGTCTTTGGGGATCTCCTTTATAGTTGATCTCAAGGGGTCGTACAACCGAAATTGGCTAAGGATAGAAGGGTCCAACGAGGCCCTTCTATAGCTCGTAGGACACTCTATGGGCCGTAGAGTGGGTCATAGACCTCACTGCTAGGTCAGTTCCTCAAGTTTTGTCTAGTTTCTCTTTGTCCTTGAACTTGATCTAGGCTAGGTTAGTATAGGGTGTTAAAATATCTCCCCCTTGGGATCATTCATCCTTGAATAATGGCCAAGCTTAGTTTTTTCTCAAAGAATAAATACAATACAAGAACTTAGAATATCAAAACAAATAACTCAATTTCATCAAACTCAAGATGGCACTAATGCTACAAAGGAATAAGAACATTACCTTAAACATCGACACTAGGAGGAACCAATAGTTACTGAACCTGAATGAGATAAGAGATAAAATCTCAAATGTTTTCATCATGATCTTCAAAATTTTTTGGAAAAGGAAATAAGGGCATGGAATAAGGATAGTTTTACTTGCATTCAGTGATACAACTGATAGCTTTTAAGCCTATATATACTTCTTGATTACACTCTTCCTTCCTCATGCGACACTCTATTGGTTCCAACTCCTAGCTCCCACAAGAATACATAACACTACTTCCACCAAAGTCTAAGACTCCATGTCTAATGGCATGCTCTTACTATGTTCAAAACTACTGCTAAGTCATAGGGTACTACACATAGGATGATTATGTTAACTAAACCACAAGATTCATTCTCAATACATAAGGGAGTTTCATCCCAAGAGTACTACTCCTTACCATCATATTCAACCAACCTTGGTTCCAATTCAAGAAGCACCTAATACTTCGTGCATTCATCCACATGCCATCAACACCATATTCAATCCTAGTACTTTTACTATTCCAATACACTTACTTGAAATCCTTAACAAGAGGACATCAATAGCTTTCTACAATCACTCACATAACGACAACCACTCGTTTAAGCCTATTATTCCAATCACTTTATGGCTTCTTTGAAGTCAATATTTCTTAAGAATTTTTATCTCAACCTTAGCATCTCCACACCCACAATTTCTACTAAGAGGTACACCAATTATACTCTTACCTATTTCTTGCACATGAGAAAATCTCATCTCGCTCCTCTCCTATAGTTATAACCTTAAATGGAATAAGCATACTACAATTATCATAATAATGAACACTCACTCTCTCTCTTCTTCCATAACTCAACTACTATCATCAACATCGCTATCAAGACTAAAAATAAAGGATCACTGGAAAAGGGCTTAGAGCAAACGATCATAAGCACTGTTCATCCAATATTTCTCATATGAGAACATTCGTGAAGTAATATTACTTTGCAAGCCATTGAGGGTAAATAACGTATCCTTAATATTGAATGTACTATAAAGCCTGAGTTATTATATTAGTAGATTCATATCCCGAGGTTGATATTAGAAACTTTATGAAGTAAGATTTGAGATCAATCGGCTAGAGTCTTTGTCTCTTGCTCGGGGAACTAGGCAATGATGTCAATCTATCTGAAGTTCATGAGCATAGGTCATGGACATATAATTTTTATGTGGGACATAAATAGGTGGTTATAATGATTGAAATTAGAGTGATGCGCTAGATTAGGGATTGACTGATATGTCATAAAAAATTCCTTTTTGAATACATCACTATCTGATTCTCATCACTTGACTTGGTTTCTCAATCATCATCGCCCCCTTAGGTCTGAAGCTGACACTCTAAGGTTGTGGAACTATGCCACATTCTCTAAACTATACTACATTCACTTTACTCTAACACTCAAAAAAGAGGTCAATCTCATGCTTATAGAACCCTATGAGGGCATGTACTAGGATTCCTTCTATGGCTTCTTTCTGAGATGCTTCTCCTAACTTCATCCTGATTCTATAGAGGTTTATCTATAAGCATCACCCGTGTCACCTTTAAAGCCACATTACTCAACTCTTAATAGTTTGACTTCTCCTCCATAGTCCGCTAATACTGCTCGTCTAAGTTCATATATTCTTTACTGAAGGATGCTTGAACTATATATAAGAGGCGCACCATAGTCAAAATATAATGTCTTAAACCAAACTATTAAGGGTAATAAAGAATACTTACATCAACTTACTCCATGTTGACAACACACATATATTATTTAGGCACACATAGAAAATCATAGACTTAATTAGAATCCTCATCTGACTATGTACGATCCTCGGTATACCTCTTAACGCTCTTACTTATCTAATGATTTTGCCTCACTTCACAGCTCTCATCTACAGGTCATAATTCCATAATTGTATGATTCACATTATTGCAAGCTAAATCTTAATCTCTCGTATATGCTATGTTAAGCCTACTAAAGTAAATCTCCAAACAAATACTATCACTCTCACAATGCTATCCCCCTTTTCACAATGCTTCTCTAAAATTAAAGCTTTAGGTCTAGTACTAAATATGTACATCACTCACTTCTTGCATACCATACTAACTCACAACTACTAGATGAAATTAAGAAACACTCACCTACTAAGACCTCATGACATATAATTGATCTGTACCTTATAGTCTGGCTATGTATAATCTATCATCACATTTACATTCACAACCTAAGTACTATATACCCACTCATTATACCTCACTGCACAGTTATACTCAAAGATCTAGGAATATCCTAGGGCTCTCCCTCAAAATCATAAGCCTAGCTTAGTTCTAACAAGTCACGACTACTTTGTCCTTCTGTTCAACACCTATACTTGGTCTTTACTAATATAATGACACCTCAACATAAAACTCCTCTCTTTATTTGATTGTCCTATTACTAATCCCAAGTAGGAACTTCTCCTCTGCCTTTTATTATGAGTCTAGATGATACTTACTATATATTTAGTCAAAACCAAAAGGGATTTCACTTATGACCCTCATTACTCACCTTATAGACACAGTAACTAAGGTTACATGCCTCAATCAATCACCATTCTCGCTATTTGGTTTCTACTCCTCTAATTCCATCTTTCTAGCTTTGAGATCATTCCACTAATTATCTAATCACAATCTCTTGAGTGGTATGGTAAAACTAAGCATTTATAGACATAACTTTCCTCTCAAGGTTAACTTATAAAGCAAAGTTTAGAGAAGCAATTTTGAGAGGACATCTTGCTTCGGCCCAAACTCACGATTCATATGAATAAGAGTGCATTCTTTTGAATCAATAGACTTGAGCACACTAATCGACTCCTCTCAAGACTTGTACATCTCTTTTAAGCTTTGAATACTTTATCAGAAAGTAACTCATCAATAATGATCCGATATTAATTGTTTCAACCACCTTGAGTATAAGGGGTAGTCTAATGGATCGAAGAAACGCACAAACCTAAATAAGTTTCTTAGGGGACAACTCTGTTGCACGATCTAAAATTTGAAAGTAGAGAAACTTTTTCAAAATGCTATGTAGCCTCCTGATTATAAATATGGTGCATGAAACACCCTAAATAAAGAATCTACTAGATACAGTTTCATAAACATCCTAGGATACTTGAACTCTGTACTCTGACACCAAGTTTGTCACACCCCGAGCCTAAACGATGGGTATGGCCAGCACTCGAAAATAGGAGTAAAATCAAGTGGGAAACTCATATATTCTCATCAAACTTTAAAATAACATAAGGTATCATTTAAAATATACGTCAAATATCATAACTTCAATAGTGAAAGTTGTAGTTTAAGGCAGACTCTGAAAGACTTAACATGAGTCCACTCTACTTAGTCTCTGAAGCCTTTACTAACTACTAAGAAGGTATCGAGGCAAGCCCACGAATACCTCACAAGAACTATCATAGTGAAAGAAAATTCAAAGAGAAGAAGTTCCTCTTAATGCACAGAGGTCTGACAAAAAACTATGAAAGATAGATCCTCTATAGTGTTTCTATTAATGATCTCTAAAAATTGTATCTGCATCATCATAAAATTATGCAGGTCGAATGACATCAATAAATGGAATGTACGAGTATATAAAATAGCTGAGAGAAAACTTACATCAAGATACTCAACTCTAAAAAATAACTCAACTCAACAAAGCATGCAATATAATAAAATAGTTCTTTAAAAGATAGTATGATCAAATAAATACAACTCAGTATATAAAAATATAATACATTACTTCTTAGGGAGTTTCTCTAATTGACAACCATCACTTAGGAGCTAGTGACGATACAATGAAGTGATGTCGTTGCCACATCCGTCCAATAATTTTCTAAGGTAAGGGACATCACATCATCTCTGGATCCATATAAAAATCCTTTTTTGAGACAATAAGGAGTTGTCCAAATGAACAACATGATCCAATCCTATGCTTGCTACATAGTTTATAGGTATTGCGTTATTTGAATTCTTGCCTAAGACAGTTCTTAAAACTACTAAAAACATTATTATGCTAATATAAATATATATCAAGTGAGTGAAACACTTAAAATACATCTCATATACTCTTATTGCACGTTTACATAAATTTACATCATGTTTTCTCATCATCATCTCTTGTCTTAAATATAGGTAACATATCATCTCAATAATACTTTCGAAACATGCATCAACTTCTCAAAATATGACAATCAAAATGTATTGTAACTCATGCTTGAAAATGGACATCAAAAGACTCAACTCAATATCATGCCTACTCCTTAAGACTTAAATCTCAACTCATTAAAGCATTTAAAAGCATTCTTTAACTTGTCAACTCAATATAAAAAATAGATGTTTAAGTGTGTCAAAACTAAACTCATTTACACTCAAAATAATCATGCTCAAAATAATAATTGATAGACTTCTCAATCTTAACATAACTCGTGCTCAAACTCATTCTCAATTATATGATGAAATTAATAATTCTTTAATTCAAACCCGTGTATAAAATATTTAATACAAAATTCTACAAGGGTTCATGTGAATGAAAATATGAACCCATTACCTCAATAATTAACTCATGAAAATGATCAAAGTATATTTAAATATATACAATAACTCAATAAAATTTATATAAATAACTCAAGAATTTACTTTATTGGAATTGGAAACTCGAACTCAAAACTCAATTTTACTTTTTGAACATGTAGAGAATGAGAAAGAACTTTGTCCAACATTGTGATAGCCTTACATACCTTTAAAAACAATGTTCTTGACCAAAACTCAAAGAATTTGATGATTGCTCTTGAAACCCTAGCTTTCCTCCTCTTGAAACTTATCTCTAAGACATGGAAGCAATTATGAGAAAGGAATGGTCGAATGAAACTAAGTTTGTCCTAAAATATCAAGGCTTGGACAGGGAAAAGGGTTGGAAAATACCCAAATACCTTACATTAAAAACTTATTTTGACCATCTGTAGGTCGACCTACAGATCGTAGGAACTCTTACGCGCCGTAAGAAGCTGGGCTCAATTTTGTGCTCATTGGAAATTTCCATGTAAGGGTCTATTGGCTCCTTCTATGGGCCATACACCCATCTATAGGTTGTGAAACTGAATTGTTAAACTCCATTGAAGGAAACCAGGGGAAGGGGTTTACGGACTATTCTACAATCTGTAGACTTGTATATGGGTCGTAGACTCAACTCGTGGAAGAGGGTGCACATCCTAGTAGCTATTGGAATGGGACGTTAGGTCTATGAGAAGTTCTCATGGGTCATAAGTCATTTGATGGCTCGTATGAGGCATCATAAAGGTTGCACTTGAATGGTGATCCTCGAGGTTGGGTCTTTGGGACCCTTTATAGTCCGAAGACCCTTACAGGGTCATATATGTGGGGATCTCTTTTATGATTGATCTCTATAGGTCGTACAGCACCCTACGGGCTATAAAGATGGCTCATAAATGTGGGTCCTCCCAAATGAAATTGGGTAAGAATAGAGGGGTTCAACAAGCCCCTTCTACAGATCATAAGACACTCTACGTGCCATAGAGTAGGTCGTGGACCTCACTGCCAGGTCACTTCTATTATTACCCGTATTTTGCACAGTTGGACATTTCGGGATAATTATATCCAGTTAAGGATGATGCTATATTTTGATCTTGTTTGATATGTAAGTAGGTTATGAAAATTTTGGATGTGGAAATACTTGAAAAGGGATGTGGAAATACTAGAAAAGGTTAGGGGCAAAATTGGAATTTGGTGATGGGAATATTGGAGAAGGCTAAGGGAAAAATTGGAATTTCACAACATGTAGTTTCATGACATATATGGGCTAAGGGGTTGGGCTTGGAAGGAAAATCAAAACAAAATAATAAGAGAGGCCAACCATAAGGCATGGCCCAAAAGAAAGAAAAAGATCCAATCCTACGTAAATTCATCCATGTGATGAATGAAATAAATAGGCACTTAGTCATCAAAGATACTAGAATTTTCAAGACTAAGGGAGAAGTGAGAAGAACAAAAAAAAAGAAGAGAAAGAAAAGGGAAATCGGCCAAGGAGGAAAATATTTTGGTCCTTGAGATTTCATCCCAAACAAATATTTTCTTCTAGTATTACCACTAATTAAAAGATTCTTTATAATATGGTGGAGTTATTTTGGAAGATTGGATACTTGTACCATTGATTTAGGAGTGAAGAAGTTTGAAGGAAAAAGGTAAGAATTAATTTTTTTTTATTATGTGATGAAGTTTGTTTATGTTGTAGTATGTAGAGATGTGTAGAATTTATGAAAATATGGAAGTTTGCATGGTGGTATAGTGCCATGTATACATGTTCTTATATGGGCAAGATTTATTAATTTTTTTATGTAGTATTTTAGTAGTAGTTATGGAGTGGTAGTTATGGTGGAATTTTATGTTGGAAATGGAAGTTGAATGAATTTGGTTGAAGTTGGAAAGGTGAGATGGAAATGAATTAATTTTGTTTAGTATGTTAGTTGTGTTGTTGTGATTCTTATAATGTAAATGAAGATTAAATGGCCTAAGTTGGCATTGAAATGGATTGTAGGGAATTATGTCAATTAAGCATGATTTTAGTATATTATGAAAGTTGATGAATATTGTATAGCTTGCTTGAAATATTCTTGACTTATGTTGATTAAGTTTAAATTGATATATGAACATGAAATATTCATATTTATTTGAAAGTGCAAAGTTGGGTTGGAAGTTGTTGCACTATTTGGAAAAGAAACTAATTTATGTTATGGTGTATTTTGAATTAGTTGTTGAGGTTATTGGTGTTGTTGTTGGTATGGTTGTTGATATTGTGGCCGAGTAGAAATCTCGGAGATGTTATATATATAGGAGAGATGCTACCGAAATTTTTGTAGACAAGTATTGGTTAGAGTTGAATTCTTAAAGTCTTATGAATAGTAATTGGTAAATGTGACTGATTGTAGATTTTGGAGGAAACAGAAATTGAGTTTGGAGAAGCGTGAAAAGCCAATAAGGTATGTATAGCTTTACCCTTTCTTCTCTTGGCATATCTCAGGTGTAATCGGTTTAGATACGAGCCTCGGGGATGACTCTACTCTTCAGAATCTACGCCTAAATTTGTCCCTTTTTTGTTCAATAGAATTGAATTAAATATTTATGAATAGTTAAAAAAATTGTCTAAACCTTTAGAACTTGTACAAATAGAACCCGACTATCTTAACACTCTCAAAAGTAATGTCATAAAGCTTAACACACATAATTTATGTACACCACCTCATTCGACTGAGGTGGGTCCACTATTCCTATACTTTTCTTTGTTATTCTATTTGACTTATGTTGAGTAGAATTCAAAATATTAAACGAACATTATTTTAATTAGTCCATTAAGCTCCATAATATATTTTGAAATATGGGGACGATTTTGTAAAGATTATTTTGACATAGACTAACGTGACATCAGAAAGACATGTGCTGTGATTATTGTTCAATTTCGTTTATATGATTTGTTATCAAAATTATGCTGTTGAGTCTCTGTAAATGTTTTGTATTTCATATTGCATTTAGTTTCTCAATACTCCGCTCGTGCCTACTATTATGATATCATTCGCCGAAACCCGAGCCAGCTTTGTAATCATGCGCCCTATAATATACTCAGCAATATGATGTGTTACGGGTCCTGCGACCTCGCTATAGGACCGGGTACCATTTATGGTGTCATAATATGATATGGAAAATAAGATGTTCTGATGATATGACATGTTGTGATGATATAATGTGTTTGGGGTTTGTACGGAGATTTGAAACCTTTTGGAGTATGATGTGTTGTGGTACCAGCGTCAGGGTGGTGACCACGTTCCCGAGCCTTATGCATGATTTTTATTTGCATTATGTACATATGTTTTCAATATAGAATTTGATGTCCTGGTTTGGTATGTGCTCCTTGTACCTTTCCTTTCAGTTACAATCTATATTCTTTATGTTTGTACTTTACATACTCAGTACAAAGTTCATATTGACCCCCTTTCTTCGAGGGTTTCATTTTATGCCCGCAGGTACAAACGTTCAGGATCCATCAGCATAGGCTGCATACCTTCTACTACTACAGAGTGCTCCTTTAACCTGGTGCCCGCATTTTGGTATATGTCTTTTCGACGTACCCACTTTTGTATATTTGACCATTTGGATACGGCGGGGCCTTGTCCCATCATATGTTTTTGTTATGTTTTGGTAGAGGCCTGTAGACATCAGTGTGGGTCAGTGGTCGTGTATGTTTATTTGTTTATGACTTCTATTTTAATACGTTCCCTTCCATTATGATGGCCAAAACAGCCCATATGTTTGTATATATGCTCATATCCGGCGATGTGTATTCCTTCACCCCTTTTTGGCTTGCTATGTTATTTTCTACACGTGCGGCTTTGGTATGTAAGTTTGTTTGGGGTGTCCAAATAGGGCACCAGTCATGGCCCATGAAGCTGAGTCATGACAAAAGTGGTATCAAAGCGGTTTATCCTTGGAGTGTCTATAAGCCGTGTCTCGTAGAGTCTTATTTATTGGTTTGTTGTGCACCACATCTATAAACAGGAGGCTACAGGATATTTAGGATGTTATTTTCTTTTCTTATCTTAGATCATGCGATAGAGCTGTGCTATTAGGATGACTCTTTTCTGTTCGGCTATTGTATTTTTCAGTGATGCCTCCGAAAAAGGCGACGGCGGTCCAGAAGGGAAAAGCGGTGTTAGGAGAGACTAGTTGGATGCCGAGAGTTACCTAGGCTCATGCTCATAGTATGCCCGAAGTTATGACCAGTCAAAAGGTTTTGCTACACCACCACCAGAGGAGACTGGAGCAGCTCCCCCATTAGCTCCAAAGGCTCCAGTGCCTGAGCCTCCAGCTCCTCAGCCTGGGGCGGAGGATAGGGTGCTAAGGGAGGCTGTGCAGTTGTTGACGATGATAGTAGCGGGTCAGGCTCGCATACGTGGACAGAGAGGTGATGATGGTGACAGACGTGATAGTTTGGGGGTCCGCAATTTCCTGACATGTAACCCCCTAGGGTTTTTTGGGTCTAAGTCCGAGGAGGACCCCCAGGATTTTATTCAATAGATGCAATGCTTATTGAGACTGGTCAGGGATTTTGAGACCGAGTCTGTTGAGTTAGCTTCACACAAGTTACGATATATTGCGATTAATTGGTATGAGTCTTGGGTGTTATCTAGAGATGAGGGTACTCCCCCAGTTGTGTGGCATAAGTTTGTGGCTGCCTTCCTTATCCACTTCTTGCCCCCGGAGATGCGGCGAGCGAGAGTTGATAGATTTTTATAGTTGAGGCAGCGAGGCAGGAGTGTTCGAGAGTACAACTTGGAGTTTGATTCTCTGGCCCGATATGCACTTACTATTGTAGCTGATATAGAGGATATGATGCATCAATACGTGATAAGGTTGGATCGTTATTGGTTGACAGTTCTATGGCGATGACATCTCAGGTCGGCATGGACATCGGTCGATTACAGGCCTACGCGCAGGTAATGGAGGACCGACAC
Source organism: Solanum dulcamara (assembly GCF_947179165.1). Lineage (NCBI taxonomy): Eukaryota > Viridiplantae > Streptophyta > Magnoliopsida > Solanales > Solanaceae > Solanum > Solanum dulcamara. Next base: position 12,712,373 of record NC_077247.1, on the reverse strand, counting down.
AGGGGGGATTAATCTGGTAGGGATCGTGATAGGAGGCCTCCCAAGAGGACCAGATCAGCCGAGTATTCTAGAGAGTTCCAGAGAAGACAGCCCACCCAGCTAGCATGAAGTATGTCTCCACAGTCCTCAGGCCGGAGATCAGGTGGCACAAGATATTCAGGAGCAGATTCGAGCTCTAGGGCTTCCAATTCGCAGCCAGATAGAGGTTCTGGCCAGTCCAGGCCCCCTGTGCCTCAGTGTTCCTATTGTGGGATATCATATCTCGGGGAGTGTTACCAAGCTATGAGAGCCTTCTTTTCTTGCAGCCTTCAAGGCCATATCATGCGAGATTGTCCGTTAGCGAGCAGTTCAGGTGGCGCAGTTCAGCCGATAGGATCAGCTGCTGGTTCGTCGTCTAACCTCTAGCTGCACGTCCTATGAGACGAGGTATGGCGGCATCAGCAGGCCGTGGTTGAGGCCATGGCGGGGTTTCTGATTCTAGGAGTCCTTTAAACCGCATTTATTCTTTGGCCACCCGGCAGGATCAGGAGGCGTTTCTAGACGTGATCACAGGTAACCTAAAATTCCTTATTTACCTATATTGGTTAATTAATAAATTATGTGAAATAGCCATATTCGTAAACCCCTATAGGATCAGTTTAACATTCGAGGATAAATGTTCAAAAGGGGGGAAAAATGTTATAACCCGTATTTTGCACAGTTGGACATTTTGGGATAATTGTATCTAGTTAAGGATGATGCTATGTTTTGATCTTGTTTGATATGTAAGTCGGTAATGAAATTTTTGGATGTGGAAATACTAGAAAAGGGATGTGGAAATACTAGAAAAGGTTAGGGGCAAAATTGGAATTTGGTGATGGGAATATTGGAGAAGGCTAAGGGAAAAATTAGAATTTCACAACATGTAGTTTCATGACATATATGGGCTAAGGGGTTGGGCTTGGAAGGAAAATCAAAACAAAATAATAAGAGAGGCCAACCATAAGGCATGGCCCCCCAAAAAAGAAAAAGATCCAAGCCTACGTAAATTCATCCATGTGATGAATGAAATAAATAGACACTTAGTCATCAAAGATCCTAGAAGTTTCAAGACTAAGGGAGAAGTGAGAAGAACAAAAAAAAAGAAGAGAAAGAAAACGGAAATCGGCCAAGGAGGAAAATATTTTGGTCCTTGAGATTTCATCACAAAAAATATTTTCTTCTAGTAGTCCCACTAATTAAAGGGTCCTCTATAACATGGTGGAGTTATTTTGGAAGATTGGATGCTTGTATTATTGATTTAGGAGTGAAGAAGTTAGAAGGAAAAAAGTAAGCATTAATTTCATTTTATTATGTGATGAAGTTTGTTTATGTTGTAGTATGTAGAGATGTGTAGAATTTATGGAAATATGGAAGTTTGCATGGTGGTATAGTGCCATGTATACATGTTCTTATATGGGCAAGATTTATTAATTTTTTTATGTAGTATTTTAGTAGTAGTTATGGAGTGGTAGTTATGGTGGAATTTTATGTTGGAAATTGAAGTTGAATGAATTTGGTTGAAGTTGAAAAGGTGAGATGGAAATGAATTAATTTTTTTTAGTATGTTAGTTGTGTTGTTGTGATTCTTATAATGTAAATGAAGATTAAATGGCCTAAGTTGGCATTGAAATGGATTGTAGAGAATTATGTCAATTAAGCATGATTTTAGTATATTATGGAAGTTGATGAATATTGTATAGCTTGCTTGGAATATTCTTGACTTATGTTGATTGAGTTTAAATTGATATATGAACATCAAATATTCATATTTATTTGAAAATGCAAAGTTGGGTTGGAAGTTGTTGCACTATTTGGAAAAGAAACCAATTTATGTTATGGTGCGTTTTGAATTGGTTGTTGAGGTTATTGTTGTTGTTGTTGGTATGGTTGTTGATATTGTGGCCGAGTGGAAATCTCGGGGATGTAGTATATATAAGGGAGATGCTGCCAAAATTTTTGTAGACAAGTATTGGTTAGAGTTGAATTCTTAAAGTCTTATGAATAGTAATTGGTAAATGTGACTGATTGTAGATTTTGGAGGAAATGAGAATTGAGTTTGGACAAGAGTGAAAAGCCAATAAGGTCTGTTAAGCTTTACCCTTTCTTGTCATGGCATGTCTCAGGTGTAATCGGTTTGGATACGAGCCTCGGGGATGACTCCACTCTTCGAAATCTACACCTAAATTTGTCCCTTTTTCGTTCAATAGAATTGAATTAAATATTTATGAATAGTTGGAGAAATTGCCTAAACCTTAGAACTTGTACAAATAGAACCCGACTATCTCAACACTCTCAAAAGTAATGTCATAAAGCTTAACGCACATAATTTGTGTACACCACCTCATTCGACCGAGGTGGGCCCACTATTCCTAAACTTTTCTTTGTTATTCCATTTGACTTATGTTGAGCAGAATTCAAAATATTAAACAAACGTTATTTTAATTAGTCCATTAAGCTCCATAATATATTTTGAAATATGGGGACGATTTCAGAAAGATTATTTTGACATAGAGTAACGTGACATCAGAAAGACAAGTGCTTTGATTATTGTTCAATTTCATTTATATGATTTGTTATCAAAATTATGCTGTTGAGTCTCTGTAAATGTTTTGTATTTCATATTGCATTTAGTTTCTCAATACTCCGATCGTGCCTACTATTATAATATCGTTCGCTGGAACTTTGGCCGGCTTTGTAATCATGCGCCCTATAATATACTCGGCAGTATGATGTGTTAAGGGTCCCGAGACCTCGCCATAGGGCCGGGTACCATTTATGGTGTCATGATGTGATATGGCATATGAGATGTTTTGATGATATGATATGTTGTGATGATATGGTGTGTTCGGGGTTTGTACGGAGATTTGAAACCTTTCGGAGTATGATGTGTTGTGGTACCAGCGTCAGGGTGGTGACAACGTTCTTGAGCCTTATGTATGATTTTTATTTGCATTATGCACATATGTTTTCAATACAGAATTTGATGTCCTGGTTTGGTATGTGCTCCTTGTACCTTTCCTTTCAGTTACAATCTATATTCTTTATGTTTGTGCTTTACATACTCAGTACAAAGTTCGTACTGACCCCCTTTCTTCGGGGGCTGTATTTTATGCCCGCAGGTACAAACATTCAGAATCCATCAGCGTAGGCTACATACCTTCTACTACTACAGAGTTTTCCTTTGACCTGGTGCCCGCATTTTGGTATAAGGCTTTTTGACTTACCCACTCTTGTATATTTGATCATTTGGATACGACAGGGCGTTGTCCCATCATATGTTTTTGTTATGTTTTGGTAGAGGCCTGTAGACATCAGTGTGGGTCATGGGTCGTGTATGTTCATTTGTTTATGACTTCTATTTTAATATGGTCCCTTCCATTATGATGGCCAAAATAGCCCATATGTTTGTATATATGCTCATATCCGGCGATGCGCATTCCGTCGCTCCTTTTTGGCTTGTTATGTTATTTTCTGCATGCGCGACTTTGGTATCTAAGTTCATTTGGGGTGTCAAAATAGGGTACCAGTCACGGCCCATGAAAATGGGTCGTGAAAACTTCCTCAAGCTTTCTTTGGTTTTCTCTTAGTCCTCGAACTTGATCTAGTCTAGGATAGTATGGGGTGTTACAGAGTTATCTCTTTTGATTAATACAATGTCTTTCTATGATAAGATGATTATGTGAAATAATAGTTATTATGATAGTTTTGACGTTTCATTTATTTAGTTAAACATTAAGAACATACATACTCTCACCTATTTTAATAGTTTTTACATGCACATCACTTTGATTTCAACCATGGTAAGTGCATGAGTAAATGCGTGATGCAGAGCTCAAGAGGAATCTATAACACCCCAAAAAATCCTAACTCTGAAGAAATCATAAAAATCTTAGAAAAAGTTAGGAATTCTTCAAATTTTGTGAACCACGAGCAGCACCTACGGACCGTAGATGGATCTATGGATCATAGGTGGGGTTCGTAGTTTACTCCTAGACTTAGAAAAATTAAGTTTATCTCTCAAATTTCCTAAAGATGGCTTCTATGGACTGTAGGAGTTCCTACGGACCATATATGGTGCCCGTATGAAAAGTTCAAAGACTTGGAAATCAAAGTGTAGAAGATGAGGGCATTCTATGACACATACAAAAGTCAAAGGACCATTAAAGGTCTTATAGATCCCAAGTCCTGAGACCCTTCCCTCAGTTCTTCTTTTACGATCATCCATATGACTCATAATAGGATCGACAGACCGTAGAAGGTTTTGTAGATCGAACCTTAAGCAACCAGTCCCAATACCTTTCCTATAATCATATAGGATGTTCTATAAGGAGGTCTATGGCCCGAGAAGGGTCCAAGGTCCCAACATCAGAGTCTAGTTTTCTAGTAGGCTTTCTACGGTTGGATTCTACAGGCGGTAGAAGCTTTAATGGACTGTAGAGGCCATCCGAAGATGACTTCAGTCAGATTTAATAAGGGGAAATTCCATCTTTTCCCACTTTTTTTCCAAGATGAAGCCATGACCTTTTGGGACAAAAATAAGCCTTATCAGTATCATTCTACCCTTTCTTCCTTATAATTATTTCCCAGAATTAGAGAGAGGTTTCACAAGGAGAAAAGTTAGGATTTCAAGAGTGTTCTTAAATTTTTTCAAGTTTCATCAAGAAAATTCTTCTTTCAGGTATCTAAGACTACTCAAAGTGTTGGACTAAGTTAGTCCACACGCCCTATATCCAAATTCAGTTAGTAAGAGTTTAACCTAGAGTTTTAACTCAAGTTTTCTTGAATTTCGAGTCTTCTATTTTTCCTTTTTATTGAATTTGAATTTCCTACCATTAAAATTATGATTCTTTGTGTGATTCTAGTTCTTAGTTGTTGTTGATTCTTATTTTTCACATGAACACTATTTAGCTAAGAGTTGTTTGAAGATTCTACATTACAATACATTAAGCGTTGTTTTTAGTTAAAGTAAAAGTATTTCAAAGCTATAAGTAAATAAAATATTTTTCAGGGAACTGAAGGGTTCCAAATGCATTTAATTGTATTGAGAAAATATTTCTTTTAAAGAAAGCATCATCAGTTTTCATTCTGTTTAAGTTGAGTTCATAATTAGTTTAAAGAAAGTATTTAGAGCAAATGTTTAAAATAACATTTTTTCAGTTTTTCCCCTAAAGTGGGATATATTTCAAGTATTGAGCATAGTGCCTGTTCTGGGAGAAGTATTGAGCACCATTTTGGATAAAAGTTAAGACAACTCAAACCCTATAACTTGTGCTACCGGCGTAGATAGGATTGTACTGTTGATTCGGGCTACTCCTCACTCAATTTCAAAAGATGACTTTTTAGATGGATCCAAATATTAAGTTATTTTCATTTACTCTAGCAAGGTATAGAATGACTCTAAAAACTTTGTATTATCATGAGGCTCATAATAATGGTTGTCAGTTAGAGAAACCCCTAAAGAAAAGAAAATATTACTTTTATTTGAGTTGCATTTATTGCCTTAACTTTTAGTTGTAAAAATTTAGTATTTAATTATAGTTGCATGTCTTACTTTCAGTTGAGTTATTTGCATCATTATTTCTGTTGAGTATTCAATAAGTATGTTTCTATTTAGAATTTGCACGGTATGTATCTTTTGATGTTGCATCATTTTATGATGCAGATCTGGGTGTTTTTTTTTTTTTTTTTTTTTTTGGGAACAGACCCTACACGAGGCTCCCACCTCTCGTGCACAGTCAGGGGTTGAGCATCACCCCCAAGCCTTAACATAAAATTAAAACAGAAAAATACAAGGAGGGGGACATAAAGCCTTACCTCCGATCCTATGTTGGTACATAAGTCGGCTAACCTACTAAGGTCGGCTAACTCATCCCCGATACAAAAAAGGGCTAACTATAACTAGAAAGCAGTAAACCTATGAGAGGACTCCTCCTGATACAAATCGACTAAGAAAGCATAAATGAGGGAGACTCTCCCCTTCCATGAGAATACAAGAAAGTAACTTACACTAGTCCTATTCAATTATGCTACGACTCAGGCATAGCTACATTGAGAAGAACAAGTATACGAACCTTCTATCTCGCATGGGTTGAGGAAATTCTTTTCATCTTTGCCCTTTTTAGTCATATCGTACCAAGTAGGTCCAAGGAGTTATGTAGCAACAACAATAGCAGCTAAGGGGGGTGAAATGATAGGAAATAAATGGAGCCATAGCAGCCAGCTTTCTTGGGGTTGTAGTTAAGGAAGCTGAGGGACAGAGTATGTGTAACATGCATTTTGTATGTGGTGCAGCCCTGACTTGAACAGCTGGTTGTGTGGTTCCAGTGTTGTCGACTGATCAGGGATGTACCTGCACATCTACAATTAAACCAAGAAAGAGTTCCAAGGGTGAATCCCTAGCTTAAATGTATGTCTGAAGGTGCCTTGCACTTTGGAAGGGTCCATTGTTGCTGTTTGATATGCTTGCACATCAGCAAGTAAGCAAGCCAAGAGTTCCAAGTGGAGGTTGTATACTCAGCATTGTGTCTGTTGGTGCTCCATCTTCTTGTCTTCTCAACAATGAAAGCAGTCAAGGAGTTCCAAAATACTTGGATGAAAGGAGGCTGCTACAGGTGTTGAAGGTATACAACATGTATGCATGGAGAGTTGGTGGGAGTAGGTGAGGCCCTTGGAATTGTGGTTGTTATGTCCCTTTGTCTGTGACTTTGTTTACCTGCACAAACAAGCAAACAAAGAGACAACCAAGTGTGATAGTTGTGGGGTTTGTTGCAAACCTGTAGGCAGCTTCTTGTTGTCTCCAAAGAAGGATTGAGCAGCTCCTTTGAGGGTATCTTATGTGCCTGCACATAATAATTAAAGGAGCCAGGAGGTTCAAGAGTTTTTGGAAGCAGTGGAGCTGCTACAGGTGTTGCAGGGATGGAATGTGTATGGGTGTAGGGATGCTGTGTTGGTGAGGTCCTATCTTTGAAGGAAGATATGGGTGTTAGATATTATTAATAGGCACTTTGTGAATATCACACTTCTCCAATATTTTTTGGGATCTCCTTACTTTCTGAGGAACTCCTTTTAAATTTATTTCTTTTATTGTTAGTAGTTCTTTTGAGGTAGATGTGGACCTATGCTAGTACCTATCTAAAGTTATTTAGAGGCTTCATAGATAGAGTAGTGAGTTATTTCAACATTTCACTATCATGTTGAAACATATATTCAGAGTATTTCAAATAGATTCGAGAGATTACTTCTTTGTATTCAAAATGCTCACTACATTTATACTTTTGTTATCAAACTAATTATTTTTTCTGCATAGTAGTCACTCAGGATAAGGGTTTGCTTGGGACTATCAATGATATCTGAGTGTCAACCACATCTAGGGTATAGACTCAAGGTGTAAAAAACTTGGTGTCAGAATACATAGTTCAAGAGTTCTAGGATGTATATGAAGTCGTGTCTAGAAGAGACCTTCTTAACAGTTTGTAGTGTGTCACATCTATAATAGGGAGGCTATAGGACATTAGGAAGCATCACTCTTCTTTCATACTCTAAATTTATGCGATAAAGTTTAACTCTATAAAAGTTCCTTCTTACTAGTATTTTTACATGTTTCCACATAATGCCTCCAAAACACACCATATCATTGCCTGCACTGAGAGGAATATTGCCAGCACTGAGATTCCACCAACTACCATGCCTACATCTTCAATGATGTATACAAGGGACAGAGCCCGAGTCACTGATTGAGGGAATGCTAATGTAACTCAAGAGGTTCCATAAACACATCTACTAAGATTTCCCTTTCCTCTATGGTAGAATTTAGAAGAGCAATTACTATGCTCACCTAGTTAATGGATACCCTGTTAGGCTGTCAGGGCATACCTATCACTATCTCTAACTTTTAAGAATTTTCAGCAGTACGTGAATCAGAGATTTCTTGAGGATGAATTCATGAAGGCTATGCATGTTTTCGAGATTGAGGGAGTTGAGCTTTCTTCTTACCAACTTAAGGATCTGGATAATTTTAGGTGTAATCAGTGAGAGGGGAGTCTTAGTGAAGAAGATAAACTAGTAGTTTGGGATGATTATGATCAGGCATTCTGAGACTATTTCTCCCTAAGAACTAAGGGAGGTGAAGGTGGAATATTTTGTGAACTTGAAATAAGAAGGTTAATAATGAAGGAGTATTGTCTTAAGTTTATTTAGTTGTCTAGGTATGCTCTAGAGATGGTTCTAGATCTGAGGTCTAAGTTGAGCAAATTTGTCTATGGTTTAGGCAAACATGCGAAAAAGGAGTGTAAGGCCACTTTGATGACTTCTAACATGGTCATCTCTAGAATCATGGTTTATGCACAATAGGTAGAGGAGGATAAGAAAAAAGATAGGGAGGAGAATCTGAACAAGAAAGCAAAGTTAGAGGGACATGATCCTAATAATAGAAGAATGGCAATGGAGATGGGTCATTCTTTTAGAAGAGGTCTTCCAGTCATGCACCATCATTAGAAGGTTCACTGACACCAAGAAATAGGAATGATTAGAGGTACCAGAATAGTAAGAATCTCAAAGATTAGAGTTAATAGTCACAAGGTAGTGTGGATCAGAGTTCTTCGCGAAACCCACCTTGTAGTAAGTGTAAGAGGCCCCCTATGGGGGAGTGTTTTGCTGGCACAATATAATTGCTACAAATATGGGAAGGTGGGTCACTTTATGAAGGAATGAATGATATATAACTAAGGTAATGTAGGCAATAAATCTCAATCTTCAGTAGTATCACCATTAGGTAGATTTTCCCAAAGAGGTACAACTTTAAGGAAAGGAAGAGGTTCAAATCAAATGTATGCCATGGATAGTCCCCAAGATCAGGAGAACTCACCAAATATTATCACTGGTATTCTTAAAGTCTTTTCTCTTGATGTGTATGCCTTACTCTATCCAAGTGTAAATTTGTCCTTTTTGACTCTTTATATAGCCATGAATTTTGGGGTATGTCTGAAATGTCTTCAAAATCCCTTTAGTATTTATGCTCATGTTGGTGAGTCAATTCTTCCTAAGAGAGTCTATAAATATAGTACAATTTCCATCAATCATAGAGACACACAGTCGACTTAGTTGAGTTAGATATGGTAGATTTTGATGTCATTCTAGGCATGGACTAGCTTTGTTCTTGTTATGCCTTAGTCATTTGTATAAATCAAATTGTTAAGTTCTAGTTTCCTAGTGAGCCAGTTATTGAGTAAAAGGGTAATCCACTATTGCCTAATGGTCATTTCATTTCATATCTTAGTAATAGAAAGTTAGTTTCCAAAGGGTGTATCTACCACATTGTTTGAGCTAAAGATGGTAGTGTAGAGACACCTTCCCTTTAGTAAGTTCTAGTCGTTAGTGAGTTTTCATAAGTCTTTTCTGATGATCTACCTGGTGTCCCTCCCTATAAGGGAGATAGACTTTGGGATAGATGTTCTCTTGGATACTCAGCCTATATCTATTATGCCATATTGAATGGCTCCAGCCAAGTTGAAAGAGTTAAAAGAACAGTTGAAATACCTCTTGGATAAGGGTTTTATTATGACGAGTGTCTCACCTTAGGGCGATCCAGTCATGTTTGTGCGACAGAAAGATAGATCCACTAAAATTTGTATTGACTACTATCAGTTGACAAGGTTACTATAAAGACTAAGTACCTTCTTACTAGAATCGATGAACTATTTGACCAGCTTCAGGATGCCACTTCCATTTCCATGATAGACATCAGATGCGGCTATCATCAATTATAGTGAGAAAAAGTGACATCATTAAGACAACTTTTAGAACCTATTACGGTCATTATGAGTTCCTTGTTATGTGATTTAGTTTGACTAACACGCCTATATTATTAATGGACCTCATGATCAGATTGCTTAAATAGTACATGCTAATTCCAACCATCTTAGAATTGTTCTTCAGACTTTTAAGGATCAGGAATTATATGCTAATTTTTCAAAGTGTGAGTTTTTTCTTTATTATATGACATTCCTAGGCCACATAATATTTGTTGAAGGTATCCAAGTTGATTCGCAGAAGATAGAGGAAGTAAGTAACTAGTAGTGGCCTACATCCAATATCGATATAAGAGGTTTCTTGGGTTTGGCTGGTTATTATAGAAGGTTTGTAGATGGACTCGTAGCCATATCATCTCTAATGACTAATTTAACCCATAAGAAGACTAAGTTTTAATGGTATGAAGCTTGTGTAAAAACTTTCAAGAGTTGAAAACCATAATAACCACCGCTCCAGTGTTGTCCCTACCTAAAGGAACAAATGGTTTTGTTTTTTACTGCGATGCTTCCAGAGGTGGGATTGATTGTGTATTGATGCAGAAGGGTAAGGTGATAGCTCATGCCTCTAGACATCTTAAGAACCACGAAAGGAATTATATGACCCATGAACTCAAGTTAGCGGTAGTGCTTTTTGCTTTAAAGATATGGTGTTACTATTTATATGGTGTGTGTGCGCATATATTTATTGACCATAAAACTTTTCAGTATGTCTTTAGTCACAAACAACTAACCATGAGGTAGAGGTGGTGGCTTGACTTTCTCAAGGATTTTGATATGAGCATTCTCTACCACTCAATAAAGCTACTATTGTTCTTAATGCTCTTAGAAGGTTATCCATGGGTAGTACTGCTTATGTTGAGGAAGGAAGGAAAAATTTGGCTAAGGAATTACATAGGATTGTGCATTTGAGATTTCTCCTTGTAGACTCAAATGAAGGTGGTGCTATTGTTTAGAATGAGGCTGAATCATCATTAATGGTAGAAGTAAGCCAAGACCCTATCCTACTTCAGTTAAAGGAAGATGTTCATAAGCAAAAGGTGATGGTTTTTTCACAAGGAGGAGATAGTGTGTTGAGATATCAAAATACATTATGTGTTTTGAATATTAATGGACTCTGAGATAGGATCATGGTAGAGGCCCATAGCTCCAGGTATTCTATCCATCCATGCTCTACCAAGATATATCGTGACCATAGAGAAGTCAAATGGTGTGGTGGTATGAAGAGAGATATTGCAGACTTTGGTTCTAAGTGATCAAATTACTAATAAGTCTACGTTGAACACCAAATTCTATGTGGTGTGGTCAAAATATAGAGATTCGAAAGTGGAAATGGGAAATGATAAACATGGACTTTATTACAAGCTTACCATGATCTCGCCGATAGCATGATTCACTTTGGCTGATTATAGATAGGAGACTAAATCAACCCACTTCTTATCGGTTATGACTATAAATTCAGCAAAGAACTACGCCAGATTGTACATCTATGAGATAGTCAGAATTCATGGAGCTCCTTTGTCTATCATCTCATATTGAGGAGTTTATTTCATTTCTTAGTTTTGGAATCATTTTATAAAGGTCTAGGTTTAAAGGTGAATTTTAGTACCACATTTCATCCTCAAATAAATGGGCATGCAGAGCGTACGATCCATACTTTATAGGATATGTTGAGAGCATGCGTTATTGATTTTAATGGTAATTGGGATGATCACTTGCCTTTCATACAGTTTGCATATGACTCCCTATAAGGCTCTTTATGGAAGGAGATGTAGATCATCAATCGGTTGGTTCAAAGTTGGTGAATCTAAGTTTATAGGCATTTGCATTGAGCTTGAGAATTAAATCTGCATTAGGCTTGAGAATTGTGTTGAGCTCGAGAATTACATTTATATTAAGCCCAACAAATGCATCTTCATTGAGATCGAGAATTGCATTTAGCATGAAATTGCATTTAGCTCGAGAATTATATCTATATTGAGTCTAAGAATTGCATTGAGCCCGAGAAATGCATCAAGCTATAGAAATTGCATTGTGCCCAAGAACTGGAGCTGCATTGAGTCCAAAAACAACATTGAGCCTGTGATACGAAGGTTATTATGAGATTATGAGAATAAGAGTACTAATGAGCCAAGATTGGCTAAGTTCTGGTTATGGTCTAATATGTGCATTCAAAGTTCATATCATACATGGCATGTTATGAATGGAATTTGAGCTATAATCAGGGGTAAGGGGCTGATTTGTATAGAAGACTATATATATTGTACAAATGGACACAAGTTGGCAATATGATGCTGGTTAACTACCAGAAGAGATTGCTTTTGCTAGCATTTGGTTAGGTATGTCATGCATTTGCATCAATATATATATATTTATGATAAACAATTACATGAGAATCCATGTATATTTGATTACTATGAGGTTGGATCTCGGCCATAGAGGATATTAGAGTTTCAGTGTCAGGTGGTATCTCGATTACCATTTTACAGCAACTATTTATGATTATACTTTCTGCCTTAACTTCTAGTAAATTTTTATTCGTACTGATGTCTTGTTGCCTGGGGACACTACATTTTTTTCATGCCTGTAGGTCCAGGTAGGGATTCTGATTGACCCCTCCTCTAGGATTCTGGGTTCAGCTTGGAGTTGCTAAGATCCACCTCTTCCTGGTTCTTTTATAGGATGTTTACTTTTGTTGTATAGTTTGTCTCTAGTCGAGGCCTTGTCCAAATAGTGTTTATGAAACTCTAAGGCAATTATGGACACAGTATTTTGGGTATCCTTTTTGTCGCTTTCCATCTCTAGCCCATAGACTTGGCATGTATATATATGTTTCTATGCATGTATATCTTGAGTTGCGGCCTCATTGTCTAGCTAGTAGTTTATCATTTTGTCTTATCTCCTTTTGTTTATTTGACTTATTATTATTTAGGTCCTGACCTTAACGGTCCAGGCTTAGTATTTCAGATGTTGTTGTACTCGATTTTTAGGCCCAAGTTTAGTTAGCTACTATGTTTTAGTGGCTAACTCGATCAAATAATATATTGCGTGCCTGTCACGCCTCCCCTAGTTTTTGGGTGTGACAAACTTGACATAAAATCATGTAGTATCGTAGGAGTCCACAAGTCATGTCTAAGAGAGTCTTTCTTATAGGTGTGTTGTGCACCACACTTATAATCAAGAAGCTATGATGCATTTTGGAATGGTTACATTTCTTTTAATTAATAGATCATGTTATAGAGCGAAGCTACAAAAACATTCGAAATCTAAATTGTGCTTTATGTCTCTTATCTAACAGGAATCCTACACTATAGGGATGGCACATTGAGAGAGAGGTATGGATCCTAGGCAAGGTACCAGTCATTCCCTACTGGGTTAGAGGGATTGATTTCCTTTGGAGGCACACCGTGAGTCTCCAGTACCTCTAGTACCATCTTCCCCAGCACCTATTTAAGCCCGAAGAGATATAGTACCCCCAGACTTACCAATTCCTTGGGTACCTAAGGGCTCTAGGGATATAGGATTACAACACTTGTTCTTCCCCCACCAGATTCTAGGGATTGGGGGTTGAGAGAAGTTGTTTAATTACTGAGTAGGATAATTTTTATGGAAGAGAGATAATTAGAGTCGAGAGAAAATGCTTCAAGAGATCGTCCTGAAAGCTCAATGGTATGAGAGTTTCTTCATTCGCGGATGAATATTCTTAAGGGGGAGACAGTGAGACCCCATGTGGGTTTTTATTTTCTATTACATAATATCCATAACATGGCGTGGTTATATTAGGTATATATGATTTTGTATAGCACACCGAGAGAGTAAAACTGCAAATGTGAGATAGTATCGAGGAACTAAACTAAAGTTTTAGGTAAAAGGAATCCCTTAAACAAATGTTTGTGATTAAAAAAATAGCTCGGGTTGCACCCTTCCCTTTCAGAAGGTTTAAAATAACTTGCACCTTCGGGATAAGATTAAGAGTGCCTAATATGCTAAGAATAATATTCTATGTGGTATTATAATAGCACAATGGTTGTTACATTTTGAAGTCAAGCTAGTTGCGAAATAAAGATCGGTAAAAGTTATCGTAAGTTTCTCTTATAATTTTTTAAAACTTTGGGTCAAATGGCTCAGATCATTTCTCCTAATATATTGTAAAGCTTTGGTAGTATGTCCTCAAGTTCACGTAATTATCAAGGTATGCCCCATTTATGGTTGCTGACCAGAGAGCTCGTATATGCAAGTTCATTTCGGGTGTGTTGGATTTGGTGTCTAAGGAACGCAAGACAACTATGTTTATTAGGGAAATGGATATCTCTAGGCTCATGACCCATGAGGAGAAAATAAAGGATGAGAAACTAAGGGAGAAATTTAGAGAGTCCGAAATTGCAAGGACCAATGGTGGTGACTCCTCTCATGGTAAATTCGAAAATGGTGGACATCCTAAATTTTAGCAAAGGTATTTCGGTCAACGTTCTTCAAATGCTATGACTCAACGATTTGACAAGGACAGGATGCCCAACCCGAAACCTCAAGGAGGAGTCCCAAATGGCCAAGTTATCCCCGCATGCAAGAAGTGTGGAAATAATCACAAGGAAAAGTGTCTATGAAAGTGTGCTATAGATGTGGCAAGTCAGGTCATCATGCTAAGGAGTGTAGAGTTGAACAAGGTCGACCTCAAGGCTAAGTTTCTTATGGAGGAAAAGTGCAACAAGGTGCTGAATCTCAACAAAAGGGTGGTCAACGCAATAATTGGTTTTATGCTCTTCATGCTAGGCAAGAGGTGGACAAAGCTCCCGATTTTTTACTGGTATGTTATGGGTATTTCCCTCTGATGTTTATGCCTTACTTGATCCGGGTGTAAATTTATCTTTTGTTACCCCTTATATGGCTATGAGATTTGATGTTAGCTCCGAAATATTGTTGGATCCTTTTTTCGTTTATACCATCGTAGGTGAGTCAGTTGTTGCTAAAAGATTCTATAGAAATTTTCCGGTTTTGGTTTTTTACAAAGTTACTTCATGTAATCTAGTAGAGCTTGATATGACCGATTTTGATATTATCCTTGCTATGGATTGGCTATATGCATGCTATGCTTCTATTGATTGTATAGACCGTATGGTTAAGTTTCAATTTCCAAATGAGGTGATCCTAGAATGAAAGGGTAGTAAATTCGTGTTTAAGGGTCAATTCATCTCGTGCCTTAAAGCTCGGAAAATAATTTCCAAGGGTTGCATCTACCATCTTGTATGGGTTAGGGATACTAACTTTGAAGCCCCTACTCTAGAGTCAGTCCCTATTGTTAATGAGTTCCTAGATCTATTTTTCAATGATCTACTATCTATTCCTACCAAAAGGGAAATTAAATTTGGCATATACCTTCTTTCTGACACCTAACCTATTTCTCTTCCTCTATACCAAATGGCTCCGACAGAACTAATAGAGTTAAATGATCAATTGAAATATTTGTTGAAAAAGGGCTTTATTAGACAAAGTATATCCCCATGGGGTGCTCCCATTTTCTTTATTAGAAAGAAGGATCGTTCGCTTTGTATGTGTATCGACTACCGACAATTGAATAGAGTGACCATAAAGAATAAGTATCCAATCCCAAGGTTAGATAATTTGTTTGACTAATTTCAAGGGGAAAGCTAATTATCTAAAATTGATCTCCATTCTGGTTATCACCAATTACTGGTGAGAGAGTGTGATATTCCCAAGATGGCATTTCAGACAAGGTATGACCATTTTGAATTTCTAGTTATGCCGTTTGGACTAACTAATGCTCCCACTGCCTTCATGGACTTGATGAATAGGATGTTCATGCAATACTTGGATATGTTCATGATTGTGTTTATTGATATTTTGGTTTACTTTTGGAGTGAAGAGGAGCATGCCAATCACTTCAGGATAGTGTTGCAAGTATTTAGAGATCATCAATTTTTTTCCAAGTTTAGCAAGTGCGAATTTTGGTTGAGGTCAGTTGCTTTTCTTGGTCATATTGTCTCGGGTGATGGTATTATGGTTGATCCTAAGAAAACTGACGTGGGTAAGAATTGACCTAGACCTTTGTCTCCTTTGAATATTAGAAGTTTCTTGTGTTTAGCCAGTTACTATAGAAGCTTTGTGGAAGGTTTTTCATCAATTTCTTCAAGTTGACCAATTTGACCCAGAAGAAAGTAAAATTCCATTAGTTGGAAGCTTGTGAGAAGAGTTTCCAAGAGTTGAAAAATTGACTTATTATCGCTCCCATGTTGACTCTACCGAGTCCGATGATTTTTTTGTGTACTGTGATGCCTCAAGGATTGGCCTAATATGTGCATTTAAAGTTCATATCATACATGGCATGTTATGCATGGACTCCGAGCTATAATCAAAGTTAAGAGGACTATTTTCCCAGAAGACTATATATAGTGTACATATCGCCACAAGTTGGCAATATCATACATGGCATGTTATGGCCTAATATGTGCATTTAAAGTTCATATCATACATGGCATGTTATGCATGGACTCCGAGATATAATCAAAGTTAAGAGGACTATTTTCCCAGAAGACTATATATAGTGTACATATCGCCACAAGTTGGCAATATGATGCTGGTTATCTAATGGAAGAAACTGCCATTGCTAGAATTATGTTGAGTATGTCATGCATTTTCATCAATACATACATACATACATATGTATATATATATATATGTGTGTGTATATATATATGTATATATATATATAGGACATATTATTACACAATCATACCATGAATATTTGATTACTATGAGGTTGGATCTCGGCAATTGAGGCTATGAGATTTTCAGTGTCAGGTGGTATCTCAATTACCCTTTTTACTACAACTATTTATGATTCTACTTTCTACCCTACCTACCAACACATTTTTATTCGTACTGATGTTTTGTTGTCCAGAGACACTACATTTTTGTTTCTTGTGTGCAGGTTCAAGTAGGGATTCTAATCGACCCTTTTGCTAGGATTTGGGGTTTTGCTGTGAGTTGGTAAACTCCACCTTTTTCTAGAGCTTTCATAGGATGTTTACTTTTGTTGTAGAGTTTATCTATAGTCGGGGCTTTATCCCAACAATGCTTATGTGTCACGACCCGACTTAGGACCTAGTCATAACACGGTGATAAAAACCATGAAAGGCTCCAACCAAGCCTCTTGACATATCATAAGCATACATAAGGTAAATTAAATATAAAAATAACATAGGAAGAGTCTAAAACATGAATCATAAAAAGAGAGTGTAAACTCAACAACATGGAATCTATATCATTTGTCCAAATATGCCTTTACTACTCAAGGCGGTCGGGGGTTAAGACATGTCCCTAACTCACCCTCAATATGAATATAATAAAAGTCTTTGGAATGAAATAAATGCATAACTTGCGTTCGATATATGAAGACTTACCAATCATTATTGGATAGAAACTCTACTAGCCAAGAGTGGGTGGAATGTGATCCTCGATTCTTACATTATGAGACAATGTAGGCAACAATATGCATTAGTACGTTTGAATGTACTAAGTATGTGGGTATGCCATATAAATGATCAATTAACATACATAATAAAGGGGATAAGTAAAGTCATGGGAAAACAATAATGATCAAAGCATGTAAGAGACATAAGTGAAATCATGAAAGAACATCAAGAGAGAATTCATATGTGGGATAGAACCATAATGTCATGACCCGACCTAGGGCATAGCTGTAACACGACGATATGGATGCGAGGGACCCGAACCATAAGACATTTTAGCATATATCACATACATAAGGTTAAGAAAAACATAAATATGACATAAGTAATTATTAAGTTGGGAATGGGACTAAGGGAAATCAACTCTATAAACGTTCAATCTGAACTACACCAAAGAATATCGTCTAAACATGCCTATAGTCTAGTATTTGGAAGGGACATAAGACAAGCTCCTAGCTCACCCTAATAATAAAAGAAAGTGTAAACAATAGTAACATGAATAAAAATCTTGTTCTCGATATAATGAGGACTCACCAACTTCTTTAAAATCTAAGGCAAATCTCTAAACACGAGTTAGGTGATTGTGAGTGTCATCGGTCCCTATATTATGAGACAATGTAGGAAAAATATGTGTTAGTACATTTGAGTGTACTAAGTATGTGAGGTATGAATGAATAAGTAAATAACATAATCAATATGCCATACGATCCATGACCAATCATAATGAACATGAGCATAGTTTAAAAGCAACTTAAAACATATGGAACTCATGGTCAATGCATATCATAAGAACTTCAACTTCCAACTCATAACTTGAAATCTCATAGCTTTAACTTGAAGTTGTGTGGGAAAGGATCTTTAACCGATAACTAAGACCATGTGAGCTATTACATGGAATTCAATGACTCTTGCATCGAGACAGGCCGATGACTCCTGCATCAAAATAGGGGAGGCTACCATGCCAGGGCATACTTCAAAGGTAACTCAACTCAACTCAACTAGGCTATGTGGATCCACTAGCTAGGACATGAAGGCAACCTGTGTGGGCAACGTAGTTTGGGACTTCAGGTTGCTATTAGGATTCCCTTGGATAATCAACTTTATTACCAGACCGAACCCCACCTAGAAGCCCTCTTGGTGATTAGTCAATATCCCAATGAAAACTCATAAACATGATCATAACATAGTAGGTAAAGATAGTATCTGTCTATAAATCCATCTTTAAAATATACTAGGAATAGCTCATCTATTTATTGATTCATAAAAATCTATAACTTTGGTGAGAATTGTCCTTATCACCATCTTTAAACATCTTTTGATCTTAACTCTGATCATCATCATAACTTTAACTTTAGAATCATAAATCTCAATTTTAACTCATATAAAACTTTTATTGAAAATCATTTAACTTATGATCAACTCATAAACTCATCTTAAATTCATAATCATAGGTTGAAAATATAGCTTTATATATGGGCATCTATAAATCAACTTGAAATCATGCAATTCATATGAGAACATGCATATAAATATCATTGATAACATTTAAAAATGAAATTAAATCAGCCTAATGCAATTCATCAAATCTAGGGTTCATAATCAATTGTAAATAGAATGAAAACTATAGGAATCTTTGGGACTTCATGGGTGAAAAAATACATGAATCAATCCACACATACCTTGATTGAATCCATTAAGGATTGAAGAGGAACCTTGAAGAAATATAGAAACCCTAGCTTTAGCTTGAAGGAGAAACCTTGAGAGACTTTGTTCTTGCCTTAGGAATTTTGAAAGAATGAATTGAATATTTATAGACTTTGAACATGGCCATAAGAGTGTATAGGTTCATTGAACTAAATTTTGGAAAATACACAATTGCCCCGTATTAAATTTGGAAATTTGGCCTGACGGATACATTCTATGGGTTGTCGATGTGTTGACGAGTTGTCTAGAGACTCATCCTGCAAGTCTGAGAAAAGTATAAAAAAATCAAGTCTCTAAAGTTTTGGAACGACTCTAGTTTACGACCTATCATAAAGGAAATGAGACATTCTTTGCGCTCGTTCTGTAGGTCCCAAAAATGTGGAAATTGGAGGGTCTCTGAAGATTTGTCACGAGTCATTGTTACCACCCGTAACAACTTCTATGACCCATCCTAACAAGTCGTAGACTTGGTGTTAAGGGATCTTTGAACAAGACCTCTGAGGTCTGGCTTACAAGAGGTTCCGATGACCCGTCAAAATGACGACTCATCCTCTTGAGATGTAGAACCGTTTCTGAGGGAAACATTAAATTTTGCTCGAGGGGTCACTCTAGCACTTCAACTTTATGAGTCGTAGATAGTTTTATGAGCCGTAGAGTGAGTCGTTTACGTGGGTCAGTTCAATATTTTGAGAGTTTTCTCCTTGGTTTCAACTTTTAAACTTTTGGGGTCTTACACATAACCGAAAATAAGTCCATGTGAGCTATAACATGGAATCTTGATATATCCCCATACAACGGAAGAAACGGGAATCTACTTTCCAAGGTAGAATCAATCTCTCTAGGAGGGTCATGTACATATGCTATATGTGGATCCACTAGTTAGGACAAAAGGGAAATCCTATGGTGGCACATAGTTATGAGACACGAGACTTTATAAAGGACACCGTAAGTCGAGTCCCTACCTCAAGTCATCATTCGGTGCTAAATCAAATCTCACGGAATACATAACATAGTAGTCATACTTAACATATATCATAAAATTTTTCATAAACTTCATCGTCCTTAGGTTAGCTTATTTTCATGTCATACTTACAATGTGAGAATAAGCCTTTTGTCATCACAATATCATACTTGCATAATTCATGTAAATAGATTTCTAGGTCACCAATTAAGGATCCTAAGTCACCTTTATTTATAACTTGAACATAATTGTAATTCATGATCATACTTCATACTTTGAATTTAGAGTAAATCTCATATAGATAGTAAATTTTAGTAAAAACCATGAAATACCTGAAAATCATTGAATTTCATAATTGTGATATATGTAAATCACCATTTAAAATAGCTTCATGCATGGCCATTCATAATTCAACTTGAAATCATACAATGAAGGTAGAAACATAATTATAATGATTATTGATAACAAATAAAAACATAATTTAAAAATCCCAAGGCAATTCATCAAACTAGAGTTACAAACTCAATTGAAATTAATGGGATTTTGACTAAAACCCTTGAGACTCCATGGTGAAAGGAACTCATGGATCAAACTCCACATATCTTGAATGAAACTAAACTTGAAATTGAGAAAGGAAACTTTCTCTTCAAGAAACTCTAGCCCAAAACTTGAGGAAGATAAAGATCTCTTGAGGGACCTTGGGAGAGAAGTCTTAAAAATGATTCTAATGTTTATGAGGGAAAAGAATAGACTTAGGAGTACAACAACAAAAACACCACCAATAACAACACAGTGAAATCCCACAATGTGGGGTCTGGGGAGGGTAAAGTGTACGCAGACCTTACTCCTACCAAGGTAGGACAATAGACATAGGAGTATTAGGACAATTACATAATGAATCTATTCTGAAAAACATCCACATACATTGATGAAAGAATAGGGAATAACCGAATTACCCTTCATTTGACTTAAAACTAGGACTACACGGAGGGCCCACCACAGTCCTTGATCCTCACCACGGCCCTTGGTGATGTCTATAGAGTTAGACATGGTCTTGAATCTTGGGGTTTCAGGGGAAGAGTTTCAAGACTTCCTCCATGGTGACCTTCACGGCCTGTGGAAGTCATTACAGTCTTTTAATCATGGGCGTGGTGCAGGACCTACATGAGGGTTTGCAGGAGAGACTACCACGGAACCTACCATGGTCCATGAAGGGAAAAACACGGCCCGTGGTGGTGAGGCATGGTCCCTGTCTTGGGAAATATTTTTGAGGGTCTTAGGAGAGGGATCACCATGGAGGGCACCACGGTTCGTGGTGCTCACCACAAACTGTGGTCCCGTGTCGTTGTCTCTTCCTTGCAGGACTGAGTTTCAGAACCACCCCCACGGTGGCTCTCCATGATCCGCAGTGCTGACTACGGCCCATGATGACCTTTATGGTCATCACCTAGTGCCAAAAACTGCATTTTTCTGGGATTTCATCTTTTGTTCCTTATTTTTTGACTTTACAACTTATAGGTTCTTATATTTTGATACTCTTAGAGGCTATTATGGACACAATATTCTGGGTTTCCATTTTATAGCTTTCAGTCTCCAACCCATAGGCTTGGCATGTATATATATATATGTGTATTCATGTATGTATTCACATGCGGCCTCATCGGCTAGCTAGTACTTTATTATTTTGACTTATCTACCTTTGTTTATATGACTTATTTTTATTCAGGTCATGACCATAATAGTTTAGGCTTAGTATTTTAGTTATTGTGTTTCCCGATAATAACCCCTATTTGGTATGATAGACACAAGTACCCTATGAAGATGAACCAACTCCCAAATACAGAAACAAGCCAACTTTTTAGCAGTGACGGAAGGATGAACGGTAATCTACATCTCTTTGAAGGAAAATTAAACCCTAAAAGTATTTAATGGAGTAGTACACTTTAACTCCTTACCAAAAGGTATTCCATGGGTACATGATAACTCCAAAAAATTACTTTCACCAGTTGAATCATTACAAATACTACCTCTTAATTTTATGAGTGAATAGAGAATGGGCTTTTACTATCATTCTCTTTGAAGCGGCTTACACTTCATTCTCACATAGGTAATTTCTAACGGTGTTATTCTGTAGAGCTGTAGCTTACTTGGATCACACCCGCATGAGATAGGATAATTTGAGAATGGACTTACTTGCGCTAAGGATAAGATTCTTGCACCTCAGACCTCATTTAATGCTCACCTAATTTAGTTAAATAGTATATTTTAGTGGCTAACTCACTCAAATATTGTATCGAGTGTCTGTCGCACCTCCACTAGTTCTAGGGCATGACATCTTTATTGATCCACTATCACATCAATCTAGAAAAATTGCATTGATCCCGAGAAGTGAATTTGCATTGAACCCAAGAATGAAATCTATATCGGGCCCTTGTTGCATCAAGTTATGGAAATTATATTGAGCTAAGAAATACATCTACATGAAGTCATTACCGCATCAAGCTATAAGTATAGATAACATAATGCCTAAATTGTATCCAAAACATATATGCTCTCTTTAATTATTATTTATTGCTCCTTGAGATGTCATCATCTAAAAGCATCATTTTCATGGCCAATGAAGACCATTTCATGACCTAAGGATTTAATTTCTTCTAATCATCTTTGAAGGTGTTGTTATCTAAAGGCATCATTTTTACGGCATGTGGACATTATTTCATGACCTAAGGATTTAATTTCTTCTTATCATGCAACGAAGGTGTCATTTTCTTGGCATTCGTACATCATTTCATGACCTAAGTATTTAATTTTTGCTTGTGAAGCTCTGACGGTGTCATCATCTAAAGGCATCACTTTCATGGCCTGCTGACATAATTTCATGTCCTAAGGATTTACTTTGTATTTATCATTCTCCGAACACGTCATAGTCTAAACGCATCATTTTCATGGCCTAAGAACATTATCATGATTTAAGGATTCAATTTCATGTATCATTGCATTAAGATATCATAGTCTAAGACATCATCCTTACAATCTTGGCAAATTTCATGTATCATTGCATTACGTTTATAAATTATTTCATAATTTATTTGATATATATGATCTAACCATTTTAGTTATTTATATTATAAGATACAAATTGCAATGACTCGCAAACTACAAGCAAGATCAATTCTACTTTCCAATTCAAATATACGGCTTTCATTTTTATAAATATGTCACAACATGAGCCATTTTGCTTTTCACGTTATTCGTACGATCTTGTGCTCTTTTATAGTTTTCACTACTTGAGTCATTCTATATTATCACACTATTCATACTACCTCAATCTCTAATCTTACCAATTAAAGTTGTTATAACCTCTACTCAAGTCCCATACCATCACTTTATCTTTTAGGAACTTTGTCGGTTCCTCAATCTTAAAATACACATGGACAGATTCTCATAAAACTTGAGATATGTAGGAGACTTGAAACTAAAGTCTCGACCACAACATTTTTATCGCTCTATCCTATTTTTGGATTCAAAAAAGAGTCATTCCCTCGATTAGATAAAATTAGCTATTTCGTCAATGTTCTTTGCCATACAATCATCCTTTATTCTCAAGAAAAGAAGGAGAATTTGTTGTGTCATAACATTGGCCCATTGTGAGCACGAACACTAATTCTCCATTGGGAGAACTAATACTAACTAACTACAACATTCTTTTAACACAAACAAGCATTTAGATAACGATAAACAATTTAAAATAGTTTAAAAGGTGAGTTCCCATAAACTCATATCAAAACAAACGGAATTTAACTCCCCAGAACCTAAAAGTCATCATACCCAAACTCTATCTAAAAGTCTTGAATATGGGGATACAACCCCAAAACAGTAGACATAAATTTATGTATCTAAAAGTGTTTGAGTTAGAAAAGAAAGGACTAAGAATTAAGAAGAAACCATGGCAGCCTGAAAGAACAAGCTCACCCATGAATTCGAACAATCATGTGTCCCTAAACTGAGGTATATCAACAGCTGCCTGAATATGCCCTGTACCCAACAAAGAAAGAGAAAATGCATTATTACTACCCAATCATAGTGTACTGGTAGGATCACACGGCTAATTCTAGTAAATAGTGTATGAACAAGAAACCACAACTTAGTGAAACATATAATACAAAAGCACATCTCAGAATAAGTAATAGAAGACACCCAGTCCTTTCGTTCAAATCATTATACAATTTGATTGCAAGCAATTAGAATAATTAGTGAATTAGTGGTCCTCTCATAGAAACCATACAAAAACAGTTTGTAACGGTGTTGTACCAGTTCCAATAGTTAGCGTATCGACGTGGTACCCACTTCAAATATACAGGTATGGTACCCGATCTAATTATATCAGCGTGGTACCTAATTAAAATATACTGGCATGGTATCATATCCAAATGTAACAACATGGTACCCAATCCAACATGAAATCACATATCACAATCATAACTAAAATGAATAACACACATACTTGTACAACTAAATAATACATTCATTTCATGCATTTTGATCACAAATATCATTTCAATTCATGATCTTTCATTTTTTCCCTAATCATATATCATTCATGAATTACTAAATAAGTATTGAACAGGCACATATAACAAATATGGGAAAACACAAGCATTACCCGCCTCACATCAAGCCTAAATTCTCTAAAGATCTTGAGTTTTCCCCTTTTGAAGTATCTTGGTTTGTTCTTTGTCTAAAAAATCAAGGACTACAAGGAGTCAATGAACAACACACTAAAATACCCGACTT
This sequence comes from Solanum dulcamara, assembly GCF_947179165.1. Taxonomy (NCBI): domain Eukaryota; kingdom Viridiplantae; phylum Streptophyta; class Magnoliopsida; order Solanales; family Solanaceae; genus Solanum; species Solanum dulcamara. Next base: position 12,687,603 of record NC_077247.1, on the reverse strand, counting down.
TATCAAGATCCGAGCCTTTGGCTAATTTCATGTTTCCACCATTAATTTTAGGTGAAAACCTTCACCCAACAAAAATCCCATAGATTCTAAGGTCTAAGAATCGAATTACAAGTTAGTGGAATGATTAACTTACATTTCTCGAAGGTTGTGGTAGAAAAAATAAAATAAATGTACCTAACTCGACTTTATCTCTCCAAGAATGAAATTGCAGAACTAAATATGATTTTGGGACTTTTCCTGACTTAAACCCCACTGTCCTGCTATAGAAGCTCTCAGCCTACTATAGTGGCCCTATCTATCCTATCATAACGAGTGGGACAAAGTCATAAACTTAGAATTTCTTCCCCAAGCCCTCATTTCACCACAAAACCTCAAACCTTGACGTTCTAAAATATCCCATTCACGCCGAATTTGATTCTGCGAGTTCTACTAACCCGAATTCACTTTTGAAAGGCCCTATAGATATCTTAACTTCTTAGCTATCAACAAATATAATCCAAACTTAGAAATCAATCCCAATACATTCCTGGATTGCGCTAGACCTCACATTATTTTCCTGACTTAAACCCCACTGTCCCGCTATAGAAGCTCTCAGCCTACTATAGTGGCCCTATCTATCCTATCATAACGAGTGGGAAAAAGTCATAAACTTAGAATTGCTTCCCCAAGCCCTCATTTCACCACAAAACCTCAAACCTTGACGTTCTAAAATATCCCATTCACGCCGAATTTGATTCTGCGAGTTCTACTAACCCGAATTCACTTTTGAAAGGCCCTATAGATATCTTAACTTCTTAGCTATCAAAAAATATAATCCAAACTTAGAAATCAATCCCAATACATTCCTGGATTGCGCTAGACCTCACATTATTTAGATTTCATCTGAGACTGGCCTAACCCAAAATGTTTAAGTTACTAGTCAAAAGTTTTTTGTCTTAAAATTCCTTCTCATTGACTTACCCATAACGACTGTAGTTAGTCATTAAAATAGATACCAATTGACCTACTTCTCATATATGAGTAATCAAATAGTAAAAAATGGTCTAAGTCAATAGTCAAACAGTACCCGATTCATCAAACAAGTGAGGGTACTTGCCCCATATGTCCTTCTTGATTTCCCAGGTGGCTTCCTCAATAGGAAGATTCTTCCATTGTACCTTCACTAAATTGATCCCTTAAGTTCTTAACTACTAGACATCACGATCAGGAATTGCAAACAGTTCTTTGATGTAACACCTGGGGTGTTTACGGTTATTCTTTATTTTGTGTCAAGGGCTTACGAGCATAAATTCGAGAAGTTTTATTATAATTTTGCTCGTGTTTGGAAATGTTGTTTTCTAAATTAAATTTGATAAATACATTTTTGAGTTTCTTCTTAAAATGCCTCACTATTTATGAAAAATTATTTAGTTACAATATATTTGCACATGAATTGATTATCCAATTATCGAAAGAAAATTAATTATCTACCTCAAGTTATTCAAGCTTGTATTCAAGGTATGTTAAGGGAAAACTCTGATTTTTATATCTAACGAATCCTAAAAATTATAAATCATCTAATGAGTCATTTTTACTCATCTATTATTAGAAAGACCCTCTGTGAAGGGCATTAGCATGTTCCATGATCTTATTTCTGGACTTTATCATATCATTAACGTGCTTGTAACATTGTGAAGTATGTTTGAAAATTAAAGCTATTTTTCTTAGAGTTTTTTATTCATTATGTCTATTAGCGAGATATCGTCTAAGAATGAGGCTGAAATGATCCAGGCTTATTTTGTTGTGTCTAAGGGATTGTTAAAGTATTCCTTCTCATTCGAAGTTCTTACAACAAGGTTATTTGAAAAGTATATTCATACTAAATGTTGTTCCTTATTCTTGTGATTAGATACTTGTCAAACTACATTGTTTCTAAAGAAGCTCATTATATTACCAATTTGGAGTCGTTTATAGTAAATCAAGATAGGCATGTCAATCTCCTTTTGATTTCCTAAATGATTAATTTTCTAATTTGAAGTCAAGTCAAGAGCTTCGAGCTATTGTGAGTTTCATAGGCCTAAATGGTCGTATAAAGGCTCATAAAGTTATGATTAGATTAATTAAGAACCTTAAGGTCTTTATGAACATGATTAAGTTTAAATTATGTTTCTTAAGTTTAGTTAAGTGTTCTGGTTTATTCTGTAAGCATACGAGGTTCTACGAGATATTTGCATGTTATACGAAAGTGGTTAGAAGATTATGAGAATAAGAGTACCAATGTTCCAAGATTGCCTAAGTTCTTGCTATGCCCTACTTTATGCATTCAAACTTCATATCATACATGAATGTTATGCATGGACTCGGAGCTATAATAGTATGAAAGGGGGCCTATTTGCCCAGAAGACTATATTTATTATACAGATGGCTACATGTTGGCAATATGACGCCGCTGAGCTATCGAAAGAGACAACTATTACTAACATTTGATTGGGTATGTCATGCATTTACTTATATATATATATATATATATATATAATAGATATATAGATATATTGTATGTATATGTATTCATGACACATGTTGCAACCCGAAATTGGGCTATAATGGAGCCTACTACATCCCCAAGTAGGCAAGCCTGAAAATCCAAAAGATAAACTTGCGGAAGACAATAACTCAAGTATAATAATCACAATAACAATAGAGGAGTACATAGATATCATATAAAAAGGGGCCATATCATAAATATGTAGTTTGATACAAAATATACAAAAAAAGCCCGAAAGCGACCGAGAAGACAAACTAACACAAGATCAGATCAATGGACCTGGTGTCACCTATTCAAGAGATACTAAGTACCAAAAACCTATATGTACAAGAGAACTGACTAATCATAATACAAAAATCCATGTCAGTACAAAATAGGGGAAAATAACAAGTCTTTGGATTCCATGAGCTAACTACTATCCGAGTCTGTGACAGCCAAGAAAGATCCAACACTCATAAAGGATGGCCCGTATATATATATATATATATATATATATATATAATAGTTCTACAAGTACAATCTAATATTCCAAAAAATCACAAATATCACAGAACATAGAGAAATTCACACATTAAAAAGGAATATATATATATATATATATATATATATATATATATAATAGTTCTACAAGTACAATCTAATATTCCAAAGAATCACAAATATCACAGAACATAGAGAAATTCATACATTAAAAAGGAAAGAGCATCATAGTACACGGAAAAGCACAACCACATAATAAAATAAGATGATGTAATGCATGGTCAATGCCTAAGAGTAAAATCCTAGAACCCTCGAGCCACTTGGAATGGTACCTCAAACTTATCAATAGTAAACCAATAACTTGGATATGTGTCAATGGGATACCATTTTCTAGCTAAAAATGGATAAGAAATAGAGAATTAAGTTTACCAAGAGAAATGAAAGACTCAACGACCCTGTAACGTGCCCACGTGAATTTCCAACACCCTCGGACCAGAATCACTCAAATCCCCCAAGAGAATCTTTCACAATTGCCAAATATTAAGTCTTAGAATGAGACATGCAAGTTGAAAAATGGGTCTTTTAAAGACTGAAGTGCTAGGTATTTTATTTTCCGTTAACACAGAGCCTTGTCTGAAAATGTGGAGGTTAGCATCACCAACCCTTTGAGAACGTAGAGGTCTGGACCAGTAACCTTCCACTAATGTGGAGCTCCTCATGTGAATGGAATGAATCAACATAATCTTCTTCATTTTAGGATTTTAGGTTTCAATTGTTCGCTTTTGTGAATGAAAAAAAATGTAACTACCACCTTTTTGGATTCCTATCTTAATCAAACTTAAAATTTGATTAATTTATTGGAATTGATAAAATTAGAGGTTCATAAATATATTAAGTCTATATACCACGTTCAAATTATTGGCATTATTATTACTGATTAATAAAATTCAAAAGAAATCCATATTTGTAAAATAAAGAAAGTGGAAATTCATTTATGGTAAAAAGTTCTGTCATTTCAGTTATTTCTCTGGACGGTAAGTTAGCCACCACTCTATGAAAGCTGCCAAGGGTCTGCAATCGCAGAGAAGATTATAGTGTTGCACTAGCTGCACAGAATTAGTAGTTCACCATGGTTGGAAAAATTCCCCGACAAGGCTTATAATATATTCGGAACCCCGTGGACATAAACAAACTATGCTACCCCATTGAAAATGACATTCCAGACTCAATAAAATTGTGAAAACAACCTACAGATGTCGTTTTGCCAAAATGTTGACCCAACTAAAAACTTACAAAGAATTAAAAACAAAATGCCACACTACAAATTCATCGCGAACACCTTAAGAACCAAACCAAAGGTTGTTCTAGAGCAACCTTTACGTTTTATAGCTAATCGTATTGATGTCATTTCAATCTAAGCATGTTTACCAAGAATATTGACCTAAGTCAAACTTTTGCCAAAAATTTAAATCTAAAATTCCTATTTGCAAAAACTCAAAACAAAGGCTCTGAAACCTAAACCAGCCATCACACTGGACCAAAAAGACACTTACAGAGCTGATGGAACTGTCTAAATCTTCATTCGACATCAGAATTTCTGAATGTTGACTAAAGTCAACTCTTTCAAACCTTATGCATCAAAAATGGAAAAATCCACTCAATATCACCCAACTCCTTGGGAAGCATGCCATCTTTCCCAACACTACATAAATGTTACAAAAGAGTTACAAGAATAGGCAAAATGGTAAATAAATGTTAAAAAACATAAATGACCACTAGGGTCATTACAATATCTAGTACTAAAAGGAATTTCGTTTTTGAAATTAAAAGAAGGGAAGTACTTGAATTCTAAAAAAGGTATGAATAATAGGTCTACATATCAAGCTCAGTCTCCCGAGTCGCCTCCTCGATCAAACTATGTCACCACTAAACATTTACTAATGGGATCTCCCTAGTCCTCAAATTTTTAACCTGTCTATCTAAAATAGCCACAGGCTCCTCCTCAAAAGAAAAGAGTCGTCAAGTTGAACCAAATCACACTGAAGTATATAAGACTCATCTGGAACATATAGTCTCAGCATAGAAACATGGAAAACAGGGTGAATATCCAAAAAAGGCAGATATAATGCTATCTCTTAGGCCATCTCTCATAACCATCTTAGAATATCAAAAGGACTGATGAACTTATGGATAAGATTGACCCTCCTCACGAATCTCACCTTCATGGGCGATACTCAAAGAAATACCCAATCACCAAATATGAACTCTAAAGGTTGTAACCACCATTCAGCATAGTTCTTCTGCCTACACTTGGTAGTATAAATTTGCTCTTGGATCAAATAGATACTATCCATAGAATCACAGAAGATGGTACCCCATGACCTAGCCTCAGAAGCATCAAACCAGCCCACAAAGTAACAACAACTCCTGTAATATAGCACCTCCAATGGAGTTATCTAAATGTTGGAATGATAGTTTTTATTATACTCAAACTTTGCCAAAGTCTAAAACTGGTCCCACTGATCCTTAAAATCAATAACACAGGACTGAAGCATCTTCTTTAAGACCTGAATAGTCCTCTCAAACTGACCATCAGTTAGAGGACTGTAGGTCTTGTTACTCTCAACTCTATTACCTAACTCTCTCTGAATAGAACACCAAAAATATGAATTGAACTAACTACCATAATATGAAATAATAGACAATGGCACACCATTCAAATACACAATCTCTCAAATATAGATCTGACCTAACCTTTTCGAACTGTAGTCATTCTGAATTGGAAGAAAGTAAGCGAACTTAGACAATCAATACAAGATGACCAAAATTGCATCAAACCTCTGATAAGTATGCGGCAAGAATACCACAAAGTCTATAGCTATTATCTTCTACTTTTACTTTAGGATGAGTAGCTGCAGGGTCAAACCATATGGCCTCTAATATCCGTAGTTCACTTGCTGAAAGTTCAAGAACCTACCCACAAAATCTGAAATATCCCTCTTCATCCCACACCACCAATAGTGCTTCCTCATATCATGGTACATCTTCACCACACGAGGATGAATAGAATATCTTGAACCGTGGAACTCTCCTAGCATCAACCTAAGTAAATTGCCAACCCTAGGGACACATATATGACCCTTGATCCTCAAACACCCTTCAGATCTAAGGCCACCTACCTTGAACTTATAGAGACCTTATGATAGAGCCATTTTTGTAATTTCATACACTGCTCCTAATGTCCTATTTTGGTCCAACTTTAATTCGAAATTTTTTAAATGTAATTTCTCTTGGTTATATTTTCTCTCCACTAACTAGATAGTGTGGCACCATTCAGAGGCTGCTCAAAAAGGAAAAGCCCCAAAATAAAGGTTAGGGTGCAGTTTTGGCCTTGAGGTAGGTTATAGTCTCTTCTTCAATAATTGGATGGGCTGGAGTTCTAGGTTAGTACTACATCTTTGTGATGGGTGATTACCCAGTTTGTTGTGAGTTGTGACTTTTTGTGAGATGTATTGATCATGACTGGACTACATTCATGCAAATTTCATAAGCATATGGCATGAATTGTTCTTGGAAAAGAAAAAAGACACAATTTTCAAGCCCTTTTAAATGATTTTGCTATGTATTCTATCTATTGGGCCCTAGGGTAGCAAGATATTATTTTAACTTAAGAAAATTATTTTTGAAGGGAAATATACTAGTTCTGGAGTTATGTGCCTTAAGAGAGACTTTTGCTTATTCTTATTGGTTTCACATTCAGGGACCAAGTTTGGGTAAGTTCATGGATTTATAAAACTTGTGTATATAAAAATAAAGCATTTTTCTGATAAGTTCAGGGAGTTCACTCCCTAGCATCCCACAGAAAAAATTCTAAGTTATGTTCACTTGCATATCACCTGTTGACGAGCTCAAGGTATCATTTCAGTCACCTCAAGATTTCTTCTAGGCTTCTACTTTTAAGCATTTGGACATTGAATTACATCATCATGTTGTGGTTGTGTTTTCCATGTATTTGGATGTTACTTTATTTTTGATGTGTGAATTTAACTATACTTGATACTATTGGTTATTCATTTAATTGTTAGACTATAGTTAAAAAAATTGAATTGTGCCCGAGAACTACAGTTGCATTGAGCCCAAAAAAAGCATTGAGCCTGTGATGCAAAATTTATTATGAGATTTAGAGAATAAGATTACTAATGAGCCAAGATTGGCTAAGTTCTAGTTATGTGCTAATATGTGCATTCAAAGTTCATATAATACATGGTATGTTATGAATGGAATCTGAGCTACAATCGGAGGTAAGTGGCCTATATGCCCAGAAGAACATACATATATTGTATAGATGGACACAAATTGGTAATATGATGCTGCTTAGCTACCAGAAGAAATAGCCATTGCTAGCATTTGGTTATGTATATCATGAATTTGCATCAATATATATATTTATATATTCACAATAAATGATTACACAAGAATCCATGCATATTTGATTACTATGAGGTTGGATCTCGGCCATAGAGGCTATCAGAGTTTTAGTGTCAGGTGATATCTCGTTTACCATTTTTACAGTAGCTATTTATGACTCTACTTTCTACCTTACCTACGAGTACATTTTACTAATGTCCCATTGCCTGGGGACACTACATTTTTGTTTCATGGTTGCAGGTCGAGGTAGGGATTCCTATCGACCCCTCCACTAGGATTCGGGGTTCAACTGTGAGTTGGTAAGATCAACCTCTTCCTACAGCTTTCATAGGATGTTTACTTTTGTTGAACTATTTGGCTTTAGTCGTGGCCTTGTCCAAACAATGCTTATGACACTCTTAGAGGCAATTGTGGACACATTATTCTGGGTTTCCTTTTTACTGTTTTCCATCTCCATCCCATAGGCTTGACATGTATATATATGTGTATGCATGTATGTCTTCAATTGCAGCCTCATCGGTTAGCTAGTAGTTTATCATTTTGGATTATCTACCTTTGTTTATTTGACTTATTGCTATTCATGTCATGAGCATAATGGTCCAGGCTTAGTATTTCAGATGTTGTGCTGCCTGATCTTTTAGGCCCCTAGTTTAGTTAGATATTATGTTTCAATGGCTAACTTAATAAAATACTATATTGACTGCCTATCATGCCTCCCCTAGTTTTGGGGTGTGACAAACTTGATATTAGAGCAGGTTATGTCACAGGGAGTCCATAAGTCATATCTAGTAGAGTCTTTCTTATAGGTATGTTGTACACTACACTTATAATGAGGAAGCTATGAGGCATTTTGGAATGGTTACATTTCATTTAGTTAATAGATCGTGCTATAGAGCAAAGCTGTAAAAATATTTGAAATCTAAATTGTGCTTTATTTCTCTTATCTAACATGATACTACGCTATGTAGATGGCACATCGAGAGAGAGGTATGGATCCAGGAGAAGGTACCAGTCATTCCCCCACTAGGTCAAAGTGATAGATTTCCATTGGAGGCACACCATAAAATACCTCTAGTACCAGCTTCCACAACACCTATTAAAGCATGGGGAGATGTAGTACCCCCAGCCTCACCAATTCCTTGGGTACCTGAGGCAGCTAGGCACACGGAACTACACCACCTTTTGTTCCCCTACCAGAGTCTAGGGAGTAGGGGTTGAGAGAGGTTTTTCAATTACTGACAAGGATAGTTTCTATACATGAGCAATATTTTGAGTCGAGAGAAGATGCTCAGAGAGATCGGGCAGAAAGCTCAAAGCTACAAGAGTTTCTTCACCTATCCCCTCCATTATTTATGGGATGCAGTTCCACTGAGGATCTCCAGGACTTTATAGACCATATGTAAAAAGTATTAAGGGTAATGTATGCCTCCATCATTGAGGCTATGGAGTTGGCTTCTTTTCGACTACATGATTTAGTTGTCTTATATTATGAGGCTTGGGAGAGTGGGAGGAATTCTTTGAGTTCTTTCTACCCTAGAATTTGCCATAGAAGGTTTGGGGGGCCGTCTTGACCAGTTTATCAGCTTGAGGTAGGGGATATGAGTGTGAGGGATTATATCCATAGATTTAATTCTTTGGCGAGGTATGCATCAGATACTATATGTACCATGAGGGCCAGAGTTCTTTGTGATGTAGATGGTTTTGGGGATCAACTTATCAGAGACTGTAGGGTAGCATCCCTATCAAATAATGTATATAATTACTGCATACAGGCATTCACTCAAACTACAGAGGATCTTTCTCGCCGCATTTGTGATGCCCACAAAGATAGAGAGAAAAATAAGAGGGCTCATACTATTGAGTCTTATAGGGATCCACGAGGTGGTTTAAGGCTCCCACTACATCGATAGCCATCTCGGCTGGCAGGTAGTATCCATCCGTAGATGTAGGATTAGTGGTTTGATTATTATAGTCATTCAGGACTAGGGCAAAGCTCAGGCCTGCTTGACGACCGTTGGAAGGAGCATTTTGCCTAGATAAGATAGCCTACTCCTCCATGTATACAGTGTGGTAAGCTATATACCAGTTAGTGTAGGAAGGGTTCAGGTGCATGTTGTCATTATGGGAAGATAGGATATTTTATTAGCCAATGCTCGAGGTTAGGTAGAGGTGCACCAGCTCAGCCTTCAGGATCCATAGTAGCCTCTTCACCCTCAGTTCATGCTTCCCAACCAGATCCACAACCTTCTTAGGGTCGTGGTAGGGGGATAGGTGGAGGAGACACCTAAGGTTCTAGTGATGGTCAGAACTCCTTTTATGCACTCACAGGTTGATATGATTTAGTGGCATCCCCAGATTTATCACAAGTACATTGACGATTCATTCTTGAGTTGTTTATGAATTGATAAATCCTGCCTTTACATTTACATCTATTAATACATTTATTATTGGTAAGATTGACATGAGATCTGAGTTGTTGCCGCAGTCAGATTTTGTGTCTATGTTAGCGACTCTACTATAGCTAGTCATGTCTATCAAGGTTGTATGGTTTTCATTAATGATTGGATAACCTTCGCTGATTTAGTTGAATTAATTATTCTAGACTTAGATTTCATTATGAGTATGGATTGGTTGGCAGATCGTTATGTTAATATTAGTTGTCGTGCAAAGCTGGTACGATTTCATTTTCCATATAGCCCGTCCTCTAATGGAAAGGTAATATAGCCATGCCAAAGGATAAGTTTATTTCATCCCTCAGGGATCGAAAGTTTATAGCTAAAGGTGTTATATACCATATTGTTCATATCAGGAATTCCTATTGAAAATGATGAGCTTCCAGGAATTCTCCCCAAAAGAGATTTTTTTTTTATAGATTTGTTTCCTGATATACAACCTATATCTATTCCTCCTTGTAGAATATCTCCTGCTAAGTTAAGGAAATTGAAGGAACAACTAAAGGAGTTTCTCAATAAAGGCTTTATTAGGCCAAGTGCATCCCTATGGGGTGCTCCGGTGCTCTTTGTTCGGAAGACAGATGGATCCTTGTGGATAGGTATTGACTACAGGCAACTAAATAATGTCACTATCAATAATAAGTACCCTCTTCCATAGATTGATGACTTGTTCGACTAGTTACAAGGTGCCAAATATTTTTCAAAGGTGGACTTGTGATCCGGTTACCATCACTTGCGTGTCAAGGATATTTATATCCTAAAAAATATTTAGGATGAGGTATGGCCATTTTGAATTCCTTGTTATGTCTTTCGGGCTCACAGATGCCCCAACAGCCTTTATGGATCTTATGAATTCGGTATTCAAACTATTCTTGGATGAAATTTTGATTGCGTTTATTGATGTCACCTTGATATAGTCATGGTACAAATCCAAGCATGTGGACAACTTGCGAGCTGTATTGCACACTCTCCAGGACTACAAGTTATATACTAAATTCTCTAAGTATGAATTATGGCTAACTTCTGTAGCTTTTCTTGGTCATATTATTACCAGCGATGGTGTCAAGGTTGATGGCCAAAATATTGAAGTTGTGGGGACTTGGCTAAGACCCTTGAATCTGATAGAGGTTCGCAAATTTTTAGGTGGTAATAATGGAACAATTATGTTCGTAGGAACAAAAAGAAGCTTGGGAGGGTATTACCAAAAGTTTGTGGAAGGACTTTCCTCTATCTCTGCACCACTATAACACATAAAGGAGCTATGTTTCAATATACTTAAGCATGCGAACAGATTTTTCAGGAGCTAAAGAAAAAGCTTATCACAACTCCTATTATAACTATTCTGGATGGCACAAAGGGTTATGTTTTATATTGTGAGACCTCGAGAATATACCTACGTTGTGTTCTTATGAAACATGGTAAGGTTATTGCATACACCTCTAGACAATTTTGGAAACATCAACAACACTATCCTACGAATGATCTTGAGTTAGCCACAATTGTCTTTTCCCTAAAAAATTGGTGGCATTATCTATACAGAGTGTACATTGATATTTTCACTGACCATCAGAGTCTTCAATATTTATTTAAGAAAATGGAGTTGAACCTATGATGAAGAAGGTGGCTAGAATTACTAAAAGACTATGCTGGTAACATTTTATATCATCCCAGCAAGGCTAATATTGTTGTTGATACGATTAGCCAAAAGTCCATGGGTAGTCTAAGCCATGTTGAAGCTAATAAGGTCAAAAGGACGAAATATCTATGCCACTTAGCTAATTTCCAGGTGTGATTGGTAAATGTAGAGGATGGAGGTGTTGTCATTCAGAATATAGTAGAATCCTCCTTTGTTACTGAAGTGAAAGACTGACAGTACGAGGATCCTGAGCTTATAAAACTGAGGGAAAGTATTTCACAGTAGGAACAACCTTTTTTTGAGCTAACTAAAGATGGAGTCCTTAGATACTAGGGTTGCATATGTTTACCAAAAGTTAGAGAGCTCTATGCTAAGATTCTTTTGGAGGCCCATTCTTCTAGATATGTAGCTAATCCTAGAGTGAAAAAGAAGTATCGGGACCTTCAATACATCTATTGGTGGAATGGTATGCAAAAAGATATCGCAGAGATGGTAGCCCAATGTCCCAACTGCCACTAAGTTAAAGTGGAACATATGAGGACTGGGGTCTAACTTAGTAGATTAAGCTTCCATTATAGAAATGGGACATGAAAAATATGGCCTTCATCACTGGTTTGCCTCACACACCATAGAGGTATGATTCTATTTAGGTAATTGTTGATAGGATGATGAAATCAGCTTATTTCTTGCAAGTCAGGACAACATATTCAACCCAGGATTATAGCAAGCAAGCTCTACATTCGAGAGATTATATGCCTTCATAGAGTTCCAGTATCTATTATATCTGATCGAGGGGCTCAATTTATAGCATATTTTTGGAGATCGTTTTAGAAGGGTCTAGGCACTCAGGTAAATCTTAGAACCATTTTTCATCTATAAACAGATGGACAGGCAGAGCGTATTAGTCAGACCATTGAGCATATATTACGTGGTTACATATTGGATTTTATAGGAAGTTGGGATGATCATCTACCTCTTATTGAGTTTGATTAAACAACAACTTCCAAGCTAGTATTCAAATGGCCCCATACAAAGCTCTATACATGCGGAAGTGTAGGTCACTAATTAGTTGGTTCAAGGTTGAGAAATGAGAGTTGTTAGGTCCTAATCTAGTCCTATAAGCAATTGAAAAATTAAAGCTTATTATAGACTGACTACATATAGCATAGAGTCGGCAGAATTCTTATGCCGGTGTTCGACAATGCGACTTAGAGTTTAATGTAGAAGATTTGGTTTTCTTAAAGGTATCGCCTATGAAGGGTGTCATGCAATTTGAAAAGAAAGAGAAGATCAGTCCCAGGTATGTTTGACTGTATAAGATCATTCAGAGGATTGGTAAGGTGGTGTACGAGCTTGATTTGCCTTCATAATTGGAGGCAGTCCATCCTATGTTTGTATTAATGTTGCGGAAGTGTATTGGAGATATTTTGCGTATTATTCGTAATGAGGATATTTGCCTTGATGAAAACTTATCTTATGTGAAGGTACCGGTAGTTATTTTAGATCAGCAGGTAAGGAAGCTTAAAAATAAAGAAGTTACTTTCGTGAAAGTTTTGTAGTGAAATAACAACATCAAGGAAATGACTATGGAAGATAAGGAGGAAATGATGAAGAAGTACCCCCATCTATTTACAACTTAAGGTGAGTCGCATTTCAATAATGTGCGATTATTTCTTCACCGCAATTTAATTAGACTTTAAATGACTTGAATGTGCAATTTATATATCTTATTTCGAGATAACTATATGAAGCCTAGTAGTTGGAATTTTAAAATTTTTATTTAAGCTTTGAAAATGTAACAATTATAGCCTCGCAAATAATGAATTAGTGGGAAAAGAATTTGGCCAAGGAAGTGCCTCAATTTATTCGCGCACGAATGTTCTTAAGGGGAACACTGTGAGACCCCATGTGTTTTTTTCTCTTCTCTTACATAGTATACATAGCATGACATGGTTATATTTGGTATAGTACACCGGAAGAATAAAACTGCAAATGTGGGGTAATATCGAGGAACTAAACTAAAGTTTTAGGTCAAAGAAATCCCTTAAACAAATGTTTGTAGTTAAAGAAATGGCTCGGGTAGCACCCCGCCTTTTTGGAAGGTTTAAAATAACTTGAACCTTTTGTATACGACTAAGAGTGTCTAATATGATAACAATAATATGTTATGAGGTATTGTAATAGCACAATGGTTGTATGTTACATTTTGAAGTCAAGCTATTTGCGAAATAAAGATCAGCAAAAGTTATCATAAGTTTCTCTTATAATTTTTTAAAACTTTGGGTCAAATGTCTCAAATCATTTCTCCTAATATATTGTAAGACTCTGGAAGTTAAGTTGAAACAAAGGGAAATTTCAAGAAAAACAGACTTACTCAGAGTCTACGAGTTGACCTACGAGTCGTAGGAGTGACCGTAGGACTAACACTGAGGTTGGTAAATTTTATGAAGTGGGGAATTGAGTCTATGACTCAAGTGGTGACTCATAGAGTCAGTGATGACTCGTAGAGGGAATCATTGAAGTGAGATATGAATTTAGATAAAATAACAAATATCAGTACTTTTTCTACGATTCAATAGGATGAGTCATAGAAAGGTCTACAAGTCGTAGAAAGCACTTGTAGTGAAACTTAAGAGGCTTAGTTTTTGTAGGTTTCTCAGGGTTAATAGGATGAATGGGTCCTATGTGTTACACCCCACCTTTTTTGTAAACTCGGTATGTCTCATAAGTTCCTTGGACATTATTAGGTGAGTCAGATACGCTACGACACTCTCAAACGACTCTAAGGAAGGGAGAATGTGATACCCCATAGTAGAGAAGGTTGGAGATGGATTCATAAGAATCCAGAAGGAATTGGAGGCCAAGTAATGAGTTGTATGACTTGATTTACCTACGTAAGCTACTAACTCGGAAGTCTTACATACTTAAGCTATTGGAGTACGTACCAAGCTTGCATAACACGGATTACATAGGCTCTTAGAATAAGATGAGATTATGAACTCACGAGGGAGAAAAAAAAGATGACGCGGCAGCCTAGGTAGGTAAGACGTGGCAGCACCTCAAGCAGGCAGGTGACTCACCTGCTTGGGGTCAAGCAGGTGACTCACCTGCTTGGGGTCAAGTAGGTGACCCACCTACTTGGGGAGGTGGACCCCACTGCCATGTGGCAGCACCCCATTGGCCGCATGGTTGAGGTTGCCCAATAAGGGCCTGACACATGTCACCCTTAGGGGCTGACACATGTCACCTCCTATATATATGTTCATTATCCAAATAATCAGCCAAGCATAGAGATAAAACGTGAGAGAGAGGCAGCCATGGCTTTGGAAGCTTAAAGGTAAGTTTCTCGATTTTTCTTCCGTGAATTAATTATCTATGGTGTTACTTAATCATGTGGATATGTATATATGTATTTTACGATGTTTACGGAACCAAAACTTCAGTGGTACAATTGGAAACTTAGAATAAAGAAGAAGAGAAAAACGTTGGAGACAAGAGAGAGGGGCTACGGGTTAGGCCTATTGGAGGTAAGTCTCCGAGTTTCGTTGAGTGAATTATTTAATTATGGTATACCGTGGTTGTATATCGATGTTTAATAATGATAAAATCCAATTTGGGGAAGCGAGGAAGTCATACAAACAGCCCGCTCAATTTCAGCGCGTTTGAAGAAGTTCTGAGTGGCGATTTGACAATTTTGGCCAATTTCGGGTAAGGTAAAGTTTCTCCTTTTAATTTGGACTTTATGTTGTTGTTATGGAGTGTTTTACACGCCCTATAGGTGGCTGGATGTGTGAAAATGGCATAGAAAAACTTGACGTTCGGAATAAACTAAATTGGAGTCGCTATAGTCGAATTGTCATCGAAGTAGGCACCGTTGCATGGGTGTGATGTGTCATTTCAGGGTATAAATATGTTCTAAATGAGTTGGGGGAGATTCTGGTTGCAGCCACAAGACCCCCACTTCATATGGTTAAAGGTTTTGCCAAATGGAAACTAAAAACCCTATTTTGATATCGTATTTTTGAACGAGTTATTTGGAGTTTATGTTGTATATTGTTGGTGTGAATTGCGTAAACATATGTTACAGGTTGTTGTTGTTGGTTGGCTGTAGTGTTTAGGAGTCTAATTGGGAATTTGGATAGGGTACATTATAGGGGAGGTGTTGCCCAATTTTTACTAATGCCTTAGTGAATTAAAGAACTAGTCAAAGAAACGAACAAGGGAATAGAGTCCATAAATACTAAGGTGCAACCTAAGATGATGGAAAGCTAAGAATAGTTGATGTTTGTATTACTTTCATATTGAATAGGTTCAGAGGAAGACGAGACGAACAGGATAAAGAGTAACTCACAGGAGGTATGTGAAGCCTATCCCTTCTCTTCTTTTGGCATATTGTAAAGGTGAGTAAACAGTGATATAACATCTAAAGTAATTCCATTCTTGAATGCTCCTTATTCTCTTTTGAATGTTAAAGCTTACGTGATAGTTAAGCTAATTTCCTTGAGTTTTTTTATACATTGAAGATGTAATGAATATACAGACTCCTAGTCATAACACTATTCGAAGATAAATACTCTGGAATTCTTAAGTGAATAGTCTTACTTTGGTATATGTCTAGGAACCTCGAGATGTAATTAATGTAGCCCCTAATGGCATTTAGAGGGAAGCTAGAATGACTATACTATTACTCGAATTCTTAGACAATAACTTAGTCCTCTTATATAGTTGAGTCTCAAATAATGATTTAAACTGTGTTTTGTTTCTCACTACTGTACTCGTGTATACTGTAACACTTCTTCTCCGAGTCCCGGGCTGGTTATCAGATTCGTTCAATTCACCGCATTGTCACCGAGTCCCTCACTACAGGGCCGGCATCCGTATGTATATATATGATGAGGATGTGTTGTAATAAGGTGACGATGGCACGGGGCCTGATATTGATACTATGATGATGTGTTGTAATAAGGTGATGATGGAATGGGGCTTGATACTGCTACTACATATATGATTCACTGGACCCCTGACGGGGCTGGCTATATTGAAAAATTGAGCATGCATGTTTTTATGATTCACAGAGTATAGGTACATGTTTCCAATTTGATAAATTGTTCTCGTGCTTCTCTATTTTGGACATACCCCTAGTTGTAGTATGTTACGTTTTACATACTCAGTACATATATCATACTAACCCCCTTTCTTCGGGGGGATGTATTTTAATGCCCGCAGGTACTGATATTTGTTTTGGAGATCCGTCAGCTTAGGAGTTCCTCTCAGCCATGTTGGAAGTGCTCTACTGATTTGGGGCCTAAATTTTTATACCGGTCATGTAATGTGCATATATTTGTATATTCAGGGGTATGGCGGGGGCCCTATCCCACCATATGATGCAATTATTACTCTTAGAGGTCTGTAGACATGTATATATGGGTTGTGTATTTCAGTTTGATTCAGCTGGGTCTACATGATATATGATATATGTTACTATGTTATGGCAGCCTTGTCGGCTTGCGTGCTCGGTCACATTGTGATACAAACAAAAAGGGCTATAGGTTTATGAAAATGTTATCGCCTAGTGGGGATCTGTTACATGATATTATTTTATTTACAGTTCAAGGTGACCACAGCTGATAGATATGTATACGGGGTCCAGGTCGGACCCCAGTCGCGGCCTATGGGGTTGGGTAGTGACAGAAGTGGTATCAGAGCAGTTCGTCCTTGGATTGTCTGCAGACCGTGTCTAGTAGAGTCTTGGTTATCGATGTGTTGCATGTCACATCTATAAACAGGAAGCTACAGGGCATTTAAGATTTTACCTTTCTTTTGTATCTAAGATCGTGCGATAGAGTTGTGTCGTTAGGACAATCCCTCCTTAATAAACTTTTATGTGTACGGTAATGTTTCTAAAAAGGGAATTGTTTCTAATGTATTTTCTCATAGATATGTACAGATCGGGGTGAAGGATAGAAAAAACAGCTCCATACAGTGGAGGGGTGTGGGAAAGGCCCTCAGGGGACCTTCGGGACTGAGATCTCCGGCTCCAGGACCGAGCAGGAAGAGTCCGAGCTATTCTATTGAGACTGAACCTTCGGAGGACCCCAACTATTCATTGAGAATAATCCTTCATAGGAATTCCAGTATACTAGTAAGGCTGATTCCTTGGAAGGCCTAATGGCGATAGCCCCAGAATATCCAATGACCCGGGAAGCTGTTCTGGAGGCCACGCCAGTTGCTCGGATGACGGAGCACTATGTTAGGCCGGCTTCTATGGTAAGTGTTACTGCATACTTGAGCCCCTTATCTTGGGCCTCGGTAAACCAGGGGACGCCGCGTTATTCATGTCTTGTGGACTTAAGTGAGCAAGATAATGAGGGACAGACAAGTAGATGGCACACAGATGAGGAGGAAGAGTATACTTCACCTCCTAGGTCACCGGGACGAACAAGGGACTAAATGAGCTACAGGCACATGATAGGTGAAGTTTTGTTAACTATATGGGGTAATTTTGTCAGTGTTGTTCTGAGATAATGTAGAAGGCCCTGTGCGGCTGTAACAGGAAATGTGATAAACACATGTGTATATTGGCCCTGTGAGGCATTATGGCGGTAATATGATATGACATGAATAAATGTATATATATGTTGGCCCTGTGAGGCGTTGTTGGTATTTTCTGCGTGCAGGTTGTGGGATAGTAAAGAGTATAGAGGAAACTCTGCCGAAATTTTTCCAATACAAAAAAAAGGGGAATAAAACGTAGTTTATAACATATCTTGGAAATTGATACCGAGTACCCATAGGATGCTAAATTCAAGTTGTAAGAGATACTCTTCATGTCATCGATGAGGGACACCCTCTTTACTTGGGGAAGTTTATTTTGAAGAAACAAAAGTCTCTTCGAGCAGTGCAGTTCAGACTACAGTATCTCAAACTGTAATTGAGTTTCACTCTTTTTGAAAGCGCCAAGCCCTCAACTCCTAGTGTAAATTAAACGAGTTGTTCATAACTTGAGGATAAACTTGGAAAGAGACCAGGTCGGGCAAGTATTAAAAGGAGAGTACTGTGATGTTTAAGAGGTTTGGATTTCTTCCAACAATGGGTGGGGAATGGTTTACGATAACAGTTATAGTTCTCCACTGATTAATTGGGGAAAGAACCTCTAATAGAAGCACCTTAAAGAGATGTCAGGAACTGAATATGAGTATGAACTACAAGGGGGATATGTAAGTATGAATTGAACAGTGTGATACAATTATAGAGGGATAAAGTAGGACTACTAGTAAGGCGCACCTGGTATACGTTGATTAAGTTAAAAGCCTGTGTTGTGTACACAGTAAGGGCAAGGGGCATAAGGTATAATGGAATGACACGTGTGCACAACGTCTCCCCGAGAATAGTGGAACTTGTCAAGGACGAGGACAATTTAGGAAATAGATGGTGCACCCACCTTCACTCTAAGAAACAAAGGATACAGGTTGGGACAAAACCACTACTTTGAGAAAACCTGGAATAGTTATCGTCAGAATACTAGCACTGCCTAATTGAAATTAGAACGCCTATAAGCACCAACAAATGAAAGTACGAGTACCCTCTAAAGGGGGAAAGTTAATGAGAAAATGGCAAAAGTAGGAGGAGGCAAATGATATGGCAATATATTTGAGATGGACATCTAAGCATCAACAAGATATCTTGCTGAACCAAGTTGGAAAGGTCCGGAAGATACCAATAATTGGATAGAAGCCAGAATGCTACATAAGGCAGCGGAAAGAAGTTTGTGATGAGACCCTGAACAACATAACACTAGAAGGCGGTTGCGTATAAAAACAGAAGAATGTACCAATGAAAGGATATCGAATAATTCAAGAGACACTACGAAGGATAATGACAGCATGCTAGACCAAAAGCCAAAACATTGGTTATAGAGTTAGTCGCAAATGATGTTGCGATAGATAAATAACCAAAGAAAAAGGAATAGAAAGCCTTCTGTGGTAGAAAATGAGGAGAACACAAAGTGAACAGAGGATAGTAGAGCTAAAGGTCTACGCCGATACTGGATGCAAGATAACAGACGAAAAGACAGGGCAAAACATAAAGACTCGCGAGACAATGCTGAGGTAACTCTGGAGCTAAGTTGAGTGTGCCACACATTATGGCAAGGATTACAATAAAATGCAACACGAAGACTTCCCAGGGAGGTCACCCATCTCAGTATTACTCTCACCCCAGCACGCTTAACCTCGAAATTCTGATGGAACTTAATGCCTTAGTGCTGGTATGATCACACGAGATGGAAGAATCGGAACTAGCGGCGGAGGAACGACATAAGATTATGTTCCTAGAGTACTATACGTTACATTGAGGGTATTGTAAAAAAAAAAAAATTAAGCAAGACAAGAAGGATTAGCTAACTGCTAACTGACGACACACTCAAATGCCACAACTCTTCAACATAGAACCAGTTAATGAGAGGAAAACCGCAGAATGACTATATGGGCTAGTGGGCGAGGAAATTTCGACACCACTTGGCAGCCAACTCTGAGGACGAAAAAGCAAAACCCAAAAGTTAAGTGTCCCAGCTGATGTAATTTACGAATGACCTGAAGCAATACCCAAGGTCGGAAATTCCACAATATGACCAGAACTACAAGACTCACTTCGCACTCTAGCGCCAGAGGAATCTGGAGGGAATGATACTTATGGACTAATGATATTAGTCCCTTCTCCTTCGATCAAAGGTTACCTACTCTGCCGAGAAGATGTAAAATTGTAGAGTAAAATAGTGGTAGGACCTTACGGAGTCCCCACAGCTATTGTCCTGGGTAAGGGAGCCCAAGTTGCAATTAACTATCGAGAGATACAAAGATAGGTTAAGCCAAACTATCGAGATGGAATTGGTACTATGGGTGACATAATATATGGCCACGATTGGTCCTAAGATCTCCCCTGACATCGAATGTAGGATAAGGGAGAAAAAGGCGAGGTAAAATATGAGGACTAGCGAGATAACGCTAGGATACTTCTTGTACCCTCTCGTCATTTTGTAAGGAAGAAAATAACACAGGATAATGTGTCTATAGGGTAACAAGTGGGGGTAAGGAAAGTGGTGAAAGAGTTTAAACGAAACTGGCGAAACTAGCTGGTTACTACAGGATGGCGAGTATATATGCCAAAATTCTATCAGAACTATACGAGATCATGTTAGACAAAGCACAGAATGACTACGAGAGCCATTATATGAGAGGACTGCAACATTATTCGGTAGCCAACCCTAAGGATTGGAAAAAGAGGGGAAGAAGGACCCAAAAGATAGAATGCCAATTACAGTTCTGAAAAAGAGTCGAGAAGGACTATATGAGGCTAACGAATTAGCCCATTTACTTTCAAGCAAGAGTACCTATGCGGCTGAAACTAGGTGGAATTATAGAACATGAAGATAGTAAGGTTCTGGGAGGTTTCCCCAGCTAATATCTTAGATAGAAGGACTTCAATTATGATTAACATTTGGACCTCAGGCCAAGAAGAGGTCGGGAGCACCGATAGGCCTTCGTACCACATTTTCCTTGGGCTACTGAATAGATTGAGCATACTATCAACTGCTAGAAAATATATTATGAGCTTATGAAGTTGGCTTTAAGTGTAGTTAGGACTATCATCCACCACTTATTGAGTTTGCCTACGAGAAGGGCTACCGTTCCAGTATCCTGATGACCCCCTACAAGATATTGTAAGGCAGAGTGTATGAGTCCCCCTATTGGGGAAAAAGACTAAGCTGGTAGGACAAACAGGATTAAACAAACTATGGACTAACAACCCAGAGTTGGCCGAAATGATGTACAAATAATCGATATCAATATTTAGAGTTCAAATTGCTGATTGAATGTTCATAACGGGGTCACCCAGAAAAGGGAACTTGACCCAAAATATAGTAGACTGTATCAAGTTATTCATAAGGTGGGCAACGTGGCTGGTAAGTTGAGCTTACCCCCTCATTTGGAAACTATACGCTCAGTCCTTTAAATTGGAATGCTTCGCAAAGATACTGACGAGCCACCCAGGGTATGTTCCATAAATGATGTATGTTCCATAGATGATGTCTAGGAAATGGAATCTTGTGAGGGACAACCTATAATCATCTTAATTCGGCAAACTGGAAGATTGTAGACTAAAGACGTGCCTTCCGTCAAGATATAGAAAGAGGATGACTTGGGAAATTGAAGAGAACATGAAACACAAATATTCACACCTATTCTCGATGTCTGGAGGTAACCCTAACTCCTTAAACTCGTATATTAAGTACTTGGATAGAAGTATGTGTTAGGGAAACAATAAAGAATCTCCCTACGATTTGTATAAGGTGCTAAGAGAAGTTTTGTCTAACATTCGGGGATGAATGTTCTAAAGGGGGAAGGATGTTACACCCCACCCTTTTTTGTAAATTCGAAATGTCTCATAAGTTCCTTAGAAATTATCAGGTGAGCCGGATACGCTACGACACTCTCAAACGACTCTAAGGAAGGGAGAATGTGACACCCCATAGTAGAGAAGGTTGGAGATGGAGTCATAAGAATCTGGAAGGAATTGGAGGCCAAGTAATGAGTCGTAGGACACGATTTACCTACGTAAGCTACTAACATGGAAGTCTTACATACTTAAGCTATTGGAGTACGTACCAATCTTGCGTAATATGGATTACATAGGCTCTTAGAATAAGATGAGATTACGAACTCACGAGGGAGAAAAAAAAGATCACGTGGCAGACTAGGGAGGTGAGACATGGTAGCACCTCAAGCAGGCAGGTAACCCACCTGCCTGGGGGAGGTGGACCCCACTGCCACGTGGCAGCACCCCATTGGTCGCATGGTTGAGGTGGCCTAATAAGAGAATGACACGTGTCACCCTTAGGGGCTGACATGTGTAACCTTCTATATATATGTATTATGTGACTACTCCCTTTTTCATTATCCAAATAATCAGCCAAGCATAGAGAGAAAACGTGAGAGAGAGGCAGCCATGGCTTTGGAAGCTTAAAGGTAAGTTTCTCAATTTTTCTTCCGTGAATTAATTATCTATGATGTTCCTTAAGCACATGGATATTTATATATGTATTTTAAGATATTTATGGAACCAAAAATTCAGCTATACAATTGGAAACTTAGAAGAAAGAAGAAGAGAAAAACGTTGGAGACAAGAGAGAGGGGCTACGGGTTAGGCCTATTGGAGGTAAGTCTCCGAGTTTCGTTCCGTGAATTAATTAATTATGGTATCCTATGGTTGTATAGAGATGTTTAATAACGATAAAATCCAATTTGGGGCAGCGAGGAAGTCATACAAACAGCCCGCTCAATTTCAGCGCGTTTGAAGAAGTTCCCAGTGGCGATTTGACAATTTTTGCCAATTTCGGGTAAGGTAAGGTTTCTCCTTTTAATTTGGAATTTATGGTGTTGTTATGGAGTGTGTTACATGCCCTATAGGTAGATTTAAGTGTGAAATTGGCATAGAAACACTTGACGTTCGTAATAAACTAAATTGGAGTCGCTATAGTTGAATTGTCGTCGAAGTAGGCGTTGTTCTTGTGAGTTGCTGTTGCTGGGGTCTGATGTGTCATTTCAGGGTATAAATATGTTCTAAATTAGTTGGGCGAGATGTTGGTTGCTTCCACACGACCCCCCACTTCGTACGGTTAAAGGTTTTGCCAAATGGAAACTAGAAACCCTATTTTGATATCATATTTTTGAACGAGTCGTTTGGAGTTTATGTTGTATATTGTTGGTGTGAATTGCATAAACATATGTTGCAGGTTGTTTTTGTTGGTTATCTTTATTGTTTAGGATTCTAATTGGGAATTTGGATAGGGCACATTATAGGGGAGGTGCTGCCTAATTTTCGTTAACGCCTTAGTGAATTAAAGAACTAGTCGAAGAAACGAACAAGGGAATAGAGTCCATAAATAATAAGGTGCAACCTAAGATGCTGGAAAGATAACAATAGTTGATATTCGTATTACTTTCATATTGAATAGGTTCAGAGGACGACGAGACGAACAGGATAAAAAGTAACTCACAGGAGGTATGTGAAGCCTATCCCTTCTCTTCTTTTGGCATGTCGTAAAGGTAAGTAAACAGTGATATAACGTCTAAAGTTATTCCATTCTTGAATGCTCCTTATTCTGTTTTGAATGTTAAAGCTTACGTGATAGTTAAGCTAATTTCCTTGAGTTTTTTTATACATTGAGGATGTAATGAATATACAGACTCCTAGTCATAACACTATTCGAAGATAAATACTCTGGAATTCTTAAGTGAATAGTCTTACTTTGGTATATGTCTAGGAACCTCGAGATGTAATTAATGTAGCCCCTAATGGAATTTAGAGGGCAGCTAGAATGACTATACTATTACTCGAATTCTTAGACAATAACTTAGTCCTCTTATATAGTTGAGTCTCAAATAATGATTTAAACTGTGTTTTGTTTCTCACTACTGTACTCGTGTATACTGTAACACTTCTTCTCTGAGTCTCGGGATGGTTATCAGATTCGTTCAATTAACCGCATTGTCACCGAGTCCCTCACTAGAGGTCCGGCATCCGTATGTATATATATGATGAGGATGTGTTGTAATAAGGTGACGATGGCACGGGGCCTGATATTGATACTATGATGATGTGTTGTAATAAGGTGATGATGGAATGGGGCCTGATACTGCTACTACATATATGATTCACTGGACCCCTAACGGGGCCGGCTATATTGAAAAATTGAGCATGCATGTTTTTATGATTCACAGAGTATAGGTATATGTTTCCGATTTGATAAATTGTTCTCGTGCTTCTCTATTTTGGACATACCCCTAGTTGTAGTATGTTAGTTTTACATACTCAGTATATATATTGTACTGACCCCCTTTCTTTGGGGGGCTGCGTTTTATGCCCGTAGGTACAAATGTTCATTTTGGAGATCCGTCAGCTCAGGAGTTCCTCTCAGCCATGTTGGAAGTTCTCTACTATTTTGGAGCCTAAATTTTGATACCGGTCATGTAATTTGCATATATTTGTATATTCAGGGGTACGGCGGGGGCCCTGTCCCGCCATATGATGCATTTATTACTCTTAGAGGTCTGTAGATATGTATATATGGGTTGTGTATGTCAGTTTGATTCAATTAGGTCTACATGATATATGATATATGTTACTATGTTATGGCAGCCTTGTCGGCTTGCGTGCCCGGTCACGTTGTGATACAAACAAAAGAGGCTACAGGTTTATGAAAATGTTATCGCCTAGTGGGGATCTGTTACATGGTATTATTTTATTTGCAGTTCAAGGTGACCACAACTGATAGATATGTATACAGGGGGTCCAGGTCGGACCCCAGTCGTTGCCTATAGGGTTGGGTCATGACACTATGACCCATAGATAAGATAACGACTAGTAGGAATGAGTCATAAGGGAAGATCAGAGGCTCAGGATTTTCAAACTCAATAAGATGAGTCATTTGTATGACTCATACAACAAACGACATTTCATACAATCCAATTTGTAGGGTCTTCCGATGAAGTTCAATGAAGGGTAATATTGTCTTTTCTAAATTTCGGTTCAATGAATCTATACACTTTTAGGGGAAAGTTCAGAACCTATAACTATCCAACCCTTCAAAATTTCCCCTATTCCAATTCATTTCTCTAAAGTGTTTTCTAAGGAAATCAAGGAAGATTCTGTCAAGGTCTTCTTTTACAAGTCAATCTTGGTTTTCAAGAACTCAAGTATCCTTCTCAATTTCAGTGTTATATTCATGAAGGTATGTGGTATTTCATTCATGGGTTCCATTCGCCCATGGAGTCTTAAGGTATTTGCTCAAAAGTCTCTTCAATTTCAATTGCGATTTAATCCTAGTTTGATGATATTGTATTAGGCTACTTCAATTACATTTTTACTTAGATTCAATGATTATTATAAGCATGATTCTATCTTAATTGCATAATTTCAAGTTATTTTACAAGTTCCCATGCATTGAGCTATTTTCAATGATGATTTCTATGAATTATGATCCAGAATTTCTTTGGTTTTCAAAGAAAGCTTTTTCTGAAAAGAAGTTGAAACTTATTAATGATTGATGAAAGTTAGAATGATGTTTCAATGATGATTCAAGAAGTTATTATGGTGTGATAAGGACAATTCTCACAAAATCATATTAAAGAGGTGATAAGGACAATTCTCACCAAGCTTATGGATTCTTTTGAATCAACTAAGTTAATGAGATACTATTATAATTATTTTCATGATGATGTTGTTGATAATGTATTAATGTGTTAATAAATTCCGCTGGGATATTGACTAATCACCAAGAGGACTTTTAGATGGGGTTCAGTCCGGTAACTAAAGGTTTGTTACCCAAGAAAATACTAGTAGCAATCTAAAGTTCCAAACTGCGTTACCCCTGTAGGTTGCCTTTACAGCCTAGCTAGTAGATCCATATATAGCTCATAATGTAAAATATGATCTCACGGAGTCTACCTTGGCAAGTAGCCTCTCTCTTCTCGATGTAAGAGTTACATCAGATTCCATGTTATAGATAACATATTCTTAAATGTTGGTTAAAGACCTTAACCCTCACAAGTTATATGAAATGATTTAAGTTTTACGATGATGATGAGAATGCAATGACCACATGCTTCCAACATCATTTCTAATGCTTTTAAGTCTTATATATAGTTTTATTACATTGGTCATACATCTTGTTCTATCTTGCTTATCCTCTATTTCTTATTCGTGGATATTTCACATACTTAGTGCCTTCTATTTACTAACACATACTTTTCGTACATTGTCTCATAATGTAGGGACGGATGATAATGCTACGCATCCCATTCGTGGCTAGAGTTGACTAATACTTCTAAAGTGTTTGGGTGAGTCCTCATTGATTGAGGACAAGACTCTTCTTGAAGTTGATAATTTTGACTCCTTTATGTTTGGGTGAGCTAGGAGCTTGTCCTAAGCCCAAGTTTAGTTATAGAGGCATATTTATACATAGAGTTAGTGTAGTCATTTCTTGGATATATGACTTCAGTTTCCTTTGTTTTCTTAGACTTTTATGATGGAGATTACTATTCCTCTTGGTTTTTATGCTTTAATTAACCTTATGAATTCAATGTATGATAAGAGGCTTGGTTGAGATCTTTCAGGTTCACGATCACTGTGTCACTTCTAGGGTATAGCTTAGGATATGACAAACTTGGTATTAGAGCACAAGATTTAAGAAGTGTCCTAAGGAGTCTAATATGCCACGTCAAGTAGAGTCTTGTTCATGGATGTGAAGCGCACCACATCTATGAATAGGAGGCTATGAGGCGTTTTAACAAAATCTCACTTCTTTCATGATATATATCATCTGATAGAGTGGTACTCTAAGTCTTTCCCTTCTAATGATTGTTCTTTGCAATTTATAGAAAATGCCTCCACGAAGATCTCCAGTATGAAGGAATGTTGAAGAGGAGCAATAAGCTCTAAATGATCCCTTGATTGAACAAGTCTCACATGTTGAGTTTCGATTGGCCTTCCAAGTGCTTGCTCATGCTATAAAGACACAAGACACCCTGAGGTGGTTGCTTTTGTAAACCCAAATATGGATATGATGGCAACAAAGGTTCGTGACTTTATGAGGATAAATCCTCCAGAGTTTTGGGGTTCTAAGGTGGATGAGGATCCATAGGAATTTGTTGAGAGTATTCATAAGATTGTGGAGATAATGGGGGTTAGCCCGGTTGAAAGGGAGGAGTTGGCTACTTACACATTGAAGGGTGTCACTAGAATA
Organism: Solanum dulcamara; assembly: GCF_947179165.1. NCBI lineage: Eukaryota > Viridiplantae > Streptophyta > Magnoliopsida > Solanales > Solanaceae > Solanum > Solanum dulcamara. The sequence goes on along the minus strand of NC_077247.1, from coordinate 12,660,280 downwards.
TGGCTTGATCAATGGAGGAGTGAGAGGACTATAAATGTGGGTCCCGTGACTTAGGAAGAATTTAAGGAATTTTTTTGATTGATTTATCCCATTGTAGTTGAGGGAGGGAAAGATATAAGAGTTCATTAACCTCAAGCAAGGGAAAATGAGTGTAAGGTAGTATGTCCTCAAGTTCACCCAATTGTAAAAGTATGCCCCATTTATGGTTGTTGACCCGGGAGCTCATATGAGCAAGTTCATTTTGAGTGTGCCGAATTTGGTGTCTAAGGAGTGAAAGACG